>NC_084798.1:151487479-152087479 GCF_963169125.1 Humulus lupulus | reverse complement strand
CAGGTAGATCGCTTACTCTTCGTACACTGAATAGTTCTGGAAACCTAGCCTCTAACATTTAAAATATTAAGGCTTTGTTACTTAAAATGAAGAGTACTTATGAGCTTTATTACTTAATTGAAAGTGGTTCCAATAGTATAGCCACAGGCATTGGATAGTATCGACCTTGATATGTTTCCCCTTCTATAGAGGAATGTACTGTGGGTTTTGATTCGGCAGCAAATGAATTGATTAATAAAGAAAATCAAGACAGAAAAAATACTAAATATTTTATTCAATGGAAATGTGAACACATAGGCTCAATACACTTGAATATATATAAAAGCAATTACAATAAAAACTAATAAAACAAATGCTACCACTTCCACCGATTCTTTTGGTGAGCACACTTATTGTAACGTCCAAAAATTACCTAATAAGGCATAAGGCCTTGAGTAGGGGGCCAGGATGACAATATATGAAATTACGTGTTTAATTGCTATATTAATTATGAATATGTGAATTATGTGATAATATGATTAAATTCACATTTTTAGGGATATTAAATATGCTTGTGGGCCTGCTTCTTATTAGAAGAGTGATTTGGTAATTTGGCCCGTTGCGAGCATAAATGTGTATTTATGTGCATATATGTGTTATATGTCAGAGACCACATTATTATGTGGTTTTATTTGTGTTATTTGGCATGAGGCGATCCTAGGGAGCAAGTTAGCGGGAAAGTCACAACGGGATCCGATACCCGACTCGGGGCGAGTCAAGAGGTATTTTGGGTAATAGACATTTAATTTGGTTATCGGGTTATGAAAATAAATATTTGGAGATATATTCGGAGTTATAATGATTAGGAGGGAATATTGGGGAAATTTACCATTTTTCCCTTGGGGACATTTTTGGTACCCCGAGCCTTGGGATCAACTTAAGTCACTTAAGTTAGATAAGACAAAAGTTAGAAACACTTAGAACTCTGCCTAAACCGACCTTCCCTTCTTCTCCTTCACTTTTTCTCTCAAGCTTTCCTAAGCTATTATCATTGAAACTAAGGAGAATTTTGGGCTAAAAACACAAGGATTGGAGCTAAAATCTTGGGGATGAACTCAGTGGCAATTTGGTGGATTCAATCTTCAGTAGAGATAAGCTTTAAACTATGGTTAAGCATTTAAATTCAGAGTTTCTTGACTGGGTTTTAGTGTTCTTGAGACTTTTAAGTTTAAAGATTGAATTGGAGTTTTGATGAGATTTTAAGACTAAGTTTTGTTGGGTTTTGTTGTTGGGAACATATTAGAGTTGTTGTGTTGGTTGAATTATGTTATTGGGATGATTTTTAGGTTAAATTGGATGGGATTTGGTTGCTGAAAAATGAAGGTTTTCTGGGTTCGAAGGGGTTGGACCATAGCTCTGTTCTTGGTGTGTCACGGCCCTCTAGAACAGATGGGAGCCAGGGAGGGCTCTACCGCGAGGGCTGGCCGCGGCGCCACTATGGCTGGAGCGCGACGCGTGTCTAAAGTTTGGGGAGGCTGAGCGTCTGGCTGAGGCAGGCTGTGGCACAAGGGCATGGGGTCACGGCTCTTAGGGGGTTTTTGGACCCCCAAGAAGATTTTGAGCATGGGAACTCAACCTTAGGGACTCGGGATTGTTTCCAATACCCGTTCAGTGGAACCCGAGGCCCCGGAGGCTAGGACTTGGTCCAGAAGCCTTTGATCTCTAGATATTAATGGAATCCTATTTTATGGTTGTGACTTAGGGTAACACTAGGGGCTCGAAACCGGGATCGTGCTCGAGGGTCGTTCTTATTTGCGCTTGCTTGGACCTAAGGTAAGAAAACTGCACCCAGAACGTGTTGTATGTGATTAGGGCTTGGCCCGACTATTATATATTAATATGGTTAGGGCTTGGGCCCCAGGATTGGTTATGTTAGGCTATTGTTCTAAATTCTTGTTGATAAATGCTTAAGTGCTTATATTCGTTGCATGAATTCTATGGTTAAGGCTTGTGGCCCCGTTATAAGAATGTTTGTATTATGAAAATGGTTATTCAATGTGATTAGCATGAATATGTGCTTAATTTGTTGAGATGTGCCTATCCACATCTGTATCTTATAAGTAAGGTATGTAATCCTAGATCAGGGCTTGACTTATGAGTTAAGGTAGGCAATAGCGAGCTGTGCGCTGGTCGAGAGGCATTGGCCTAAACCAGCAACGTACTATTACATTGATCGACTCTAAGGTCGATGGTGAACCACAGGGGTTGGGCTAGCTCTATGGCTAGTGAGACAGAGCTAAGGGCGAGTTCCCAGGTGACTCTATGGTCACGTAGCTAGGGCATAGGCCCGGGAAGTGACTTAAAAGCCAATTGAATAGAGCAGCGGCACCATGTTGATCCAATGATCATGTGATTGAACTTAAATGACATTGGTATGTCCTCCTCTTTAATCCTTAACTGGTGGTAACCTGACCAAAGGTCATTCTTAGAGAACACTATCTTCCCCTATAGCTGGTCATTCAAGTCGTTAATCCTAGGTAATGGGTACTTGTTCTTAATGGTCAACTTGTTTAGCTCCCATTAGTTAATACACATCCTTAAAGATCCATCCTTCTTCTTGACGAACAACACTGGAGCACCCCATGGAGAGATTCTCGGTCTGATGAACCCCAAATCCAGTAAATCCTGCAACTGAATCTTCAGTTCCTTCAACTCTGCCGGAGCCATTCTATAAGGTGTTCTAGATACTGACTCCACCCTGGCGCCAACTCTATAACAAACTCAATCTCCCGTTGTGGTGGCAACCTTGGAAAGTGTGCGGGAAACAAATCTGGAAACTCACATACCAATCTGGTCTCACTCGGCCCAACCGCCACATCTCTAGATGTATCCACAATGTTTGCTAGGAATCCTATGCAACCTTCCTACATCAGGTCTCTAGCCTTCAGTACCAAAATCATAGGTACTCGCAGTCCACTAACTGTCCCCACAAATACAAAGTGTACATTCCCTTCCGGTTAAAAAGTCACCATCCTGCGCCTGCAGTCAATCTTTGCCCCATACTTCAATAACCAATCCATTCCTAAGATCATATCGAAGTCATCCATCGCTAACTCAATCAGATTAATAAACAACTCTCTACTGTCTATCTCTACTGGCAATGCTCTAACCCATCTCCTAGAGACTACCAGTTCCCCAGTCGACAACAAAGTCTAAAATCCTCTAGCATAAGAATCACTAGGTCTACAGAGCTGATCTATCACTCTAGCAGACACAAATGAATGAGTAGCCCCTTAATCAATCAATGCAGTAAAAGAAGAACCAACACTAGAAATCTGACCTGTCACGACCGAGGGGATAGCCTCAGCCCCAGTCTGGGTCAAGGTGAATACTCTGGCAGGAGCGAGACTATCATTCTGCTTTGGCTCCTCTTTCCTGGCTTGTGGGCAGTCCTTATTTAAATGGTTGACACTCCTACAAATGAAGTAGGCCCTGATCCTGCACTCTCCTTGATGTCGTCGTATGCATCAAGGACACACTGGGAAACTCCTCCAGTTGTCACCCCTGCCCTGACGGCCCTGAAAGCACCCCATGCCCTCCTGACCGAGCTAGGAGGAATGAAAGATTCTAAGGCCTTTCTATTCTACTCACTGGGGCCACTACCCCGAATAGATCCAATAAAAGGAGGCACCATCCTCCTCGCATCGCGCCTAGTGACACTCTCTTTCCATATCTGATCCTCGACCCCCTCAATTGTAAGGGCCTTGTCCACTACCTGACCATACGTGCTAGTCCCCGGATCCAAGGTTATCTTAACGTCACGGGCGATCATAACATTCAATCCCCGCACAAGCCTATCCCTGCGTGCCATATCAGTCGGCACCAAATCTAGTGCGAACTTCACCAACCGGTCAAATCTCAAGGCATACTCACTAACTGTCATCCAGTTCTGAGTCAGGTTGGTAAACTCATCAACCTTCGTAGCTCGAATTGCGACAGTGTAGTACTTCTCGTTGAGAATATTTCTGAACTCTTCCCAGGTCATGGCTGCAACATTTCTTCTTTGGGTCACCACATCCCACCAGATGCGGGCATCCTTTCTAAACATGTAGCTGGCACATGCTACCCTCTCATTCCCTTCCGCCCTCATGAAATCCAGGATGGAAGAAATCGTGTTCATCCACTGCTCTACCTGTAGTGGGTCTGGTCCATCCTCGAAGGTGGGAGGATTCTACTTCCTGAACCTTTCATACAAAGGTTCCCACCTATTCTCCATAACAGGCTGAACTGGCACTAGTGCCACAGCCTATGGAACCTGCAACCTAATGCCCTAAGGAAGGTCTTGTTGCCTCAGCTGTCGAAGCTCTTCTTCTGTTCAGTGAAGTCTAGCTTCCATTTTGGCAAATAACAGTGGTCAATTCGATGGAGCAGGTGAAGGGTCCTGACCCTGGTTGTCATCCTTAGCCCTATTGTCGCGGAGTCTAATTGATCACTGAGGCATTTCAACAATATGCTTGCAATCAATGACGCCACTCATCAGACATGATATTAACATCCAAAACCACCTCCCAATTCACATCCATCAACCATAAACAATAGTTCACGAAACACAGATAACATAAAATAATCAAGGGGGCCATGCCGTAGCATCATGCATATGTCAACACATTTATCATGCTCTATTTAACATAATCAGGCAAACATGGCATTTAACACGCAATCAAGCATATGATTCAATAATTACCAACCAACCCTGAGTCGAGCTTGTCAATGGTAGCGAGTGTACATGTTCGATCAATCTCTAGGAACCATAAACCTTGGCTCGCTCTGATACCAAGTTGTAACACCCTACTTCTTTAGAGCCGCTACTAAGTGAGTTTAAAACATGCTAACCACTCGCTAATCAAGTTTTTAGGTTAAAAGTGTAGCTAAATTGGGATAAAACCCGTTACCAATCGTTAAATATAAAACATTTGGATACTCATTGAAAATCTCAGAAAGTTTTACACTTGGAATCCCAAAATACTATTTAGAAAATATTTACAACTCAAAATATATTTAGGGTTGACTAGGCAAAAAAATTCAGGTTAATACATAACATTTCCCAAAAATACCCGTGGCCGTGGCAACCAGGTAGGCCAAACATGTACGAGGCATTTCACGCTCTGCGTACTCATGGTTGGTCGATCTTTCCTTTACCCTAACCTGCACCATAGAGCACTCGTGAGTCGAAGCCCAGCAACAAAACTCAACATAAAACAATTAACATATGCATATCTACCAATCAGCATATAACAAAATAGCCAACAGGCTAAACACATTGCGGCCATTCCGTCCCAGGCGCTTTACCAGGCCCTGGGTTTGCGGTCTTCACCGTGAGGATGACTTCAGTATCCGGGAAGGGTCTCACCCTAACAGCTTGCACTCCGCGTGCTCAACGTCGTTCCCAGCCCCTTGCTATACTCTGCTTTGCACTCCGCATGCTAGCACCGCTCCTGGCCCCTTGTCGTACTCGACTTCCTTCCGTTCTTGACCTTCGCTGTTCCCGGCCTTCGCCATTCATTCACAAATATGCAATACATAGCATACAATCAATAAATACTTACAAAACATAAATAATGGGGCTACACCCTGCAATTCAATCACATAGGGCCATGCCCTGCAATACAAACTATAGGGCCACGCTCTGCTCTGTAGGTACAACAATTTTCTTATCTGTGTCCCAAGCTTCCTGAGCACTGAAATCCCGAGCACAGTCCTCTAACTTGAGCCTCACTGAAAACCTAGTCACAACACATCAAAAATAGCCCTCCATCAAGCTCTAATCCATTAAATAACTTTGGAATATATTTCTAGTCTCCGGGACCTTAGATTCTACCAATCCGGGTGGTAAAATCCTTCTCAAGCCTTAACTTTTGGGTTCCTGAGCTAAAAACCTTCAAACAGCCAATACATTGAATTAGGGCTACGGCCCAACCCCTTAAGGGCCACGACATGCCCCAAAACGAAGGCAAAATGCCTCCCTGCAAGGAGACATGGGCTGCGGTGCACCTCAAGAATAGAGGCCTCCCCAGGCCTTCACGCACACATGGGCCGCGACCCTTGATGAACAAGGCTGCGACGCAAGCCCCAGAAACCCAGAAGCCAACCTTTTGCTCAAGTTTTTCCCTGAGCTTAAACCCATAATTCACACCCCCAAACTCCATCCAACCTCAGAATTAAGCCCATAATTCATACTCATATAGCCTAAACATCCTAATAAACTCATAATAAAATTCTTACACCCATCAAACATCCAAAACCAATCTTGGAAACCAAATCCATGCAAGCCTAAGTTTTAGCAACAAAACCAGCAGAATTCAACTTGATCATTAGGTTTAAGAGCTTACCTTTGAACTTAATTAAATCTCTGAACTAATCCTCTGAGTTCCAAGCTGCTAGCCTCCCAAATTCCAACCTTGAACCTCATAATTTCTAGTCTAATTTTTCCAAAACCAAGCACCAAGGGGAGAAGAGATAAACCGAATGGGAAAGAGACTTGAGAGCTTGAACTTGTTCTTTTCTGAGTTCCACTGTTTTCTTCAAGCCTCTAAGTGTATATCCACTTTCAAAAAAGACTAAATTTCCCCCCTTAAGTCTACCTTCAACCTTTTAATGCCACCAAGAGCATTTCAGTCATTTGCCAAATCCCGTTAAGTCCCCGAGTATTCCTATAAATCCTCGTTAATCCCGACATATCCAAATCATTACTAAATTACTACTCGTTACTCAATAAATCCCAAACTCATATTATATACCCAAAATACCCCTAGGATCCTCCCGAGCTAGGTATTCGACCCCATTGTGACTTTCTAGCTAAACTGCTCCCATGGACTATCTCAGATCATGCATCACAAATATATCACCACTCACACGTGGTATCAATCACAATATACACAAATATAGCATTTATGCCGTCAACAGGCTAAAATTACAAACATGCCCCTAATAGCCAAAAAGGGTTCTAATACCAAGTTGTAACGCCCTAGATAGCCAAGACCGCTACACTGTGTACTTATAAAGGTGCAGGACTTGCTAACCAAATCATTTAGTTAAAAATGTGTCACTGAAACCATTAATGAGCTAGGGTTAAAAGGTTTTGGTCTCAAAAAGTACATTTCATATAACTAAACACTTTCTTTTACACATGGGATTCCAAAAAGGAACAACGTTCAAAAGTCAGTTTACAAAATTTCCAAAGTTTAAACAACCATTAGCCACTCTAAGGCAAAACAAGCATTTATGGTTATCCTATTCCTATCTCCCTCTCAACCGTGGCGGCTGAGCAGCTGATCATGTACATTTTTCTCTCAGAGCTCTCCGAATCAGGGCTGATCAAGCTTGCCCTTGCCTTTACCTGCACCAAGAAGCACCCGTGAGCCAAGGCCCAGCAAGAAAACATATCATATCGTATAACAAGCAATAGTAACATTTGGATAACCCTTTAAGCATGTTCATACACTTAACATACCACAGTATTCACAAAGCATGAAGATTCAACCAAAGAATCATCTAATCATCACTCAGCTATACAACATAACATTCCACCAATCAATAATAACAAGCAAATCAGTGGTCTCACCTTAGGTCGCACCCTCTATTTATCCCACTGACTCCGGCCCACTTAAACCAAGCTCAGTGAATAATAAGTTATCCTTGGCTACCAGTGGTCGAGCCGCGCCCTGTGCGATAGTGTAAACTTCGGCACTCTTAGGCCGTTGGTTTACTGTTTACATGGCATAATACCATCCTTTCAAAGCATACAAGATAGGGAACCCTTAGTCCCATTATAAATCGACAACCGGGTGCAGTTTTCTTACCTTTAGTTTCCAATAAACTGGTCACGAGCGATGCCTCTTGAGCACAATCCGATTCCCGAGCCCTAACTTAGTACCTAGGCACAACCAAGATAAGGGATACCATCAATAATCGTAAAAGGGCTTCTAGATAAGGTTCTAGTCTTCGGAACATTGAATTCCACCAAACATGGTAGTAGATTCAATCCCGAGCACCCTAGGTAAAATTCACATGCTTAAAATCCCAAAATTCCAAAATTCCTTAAGGGTCGCGGCTCAAGCCATCCATGCCGCGGCATGGACCCAACCAGAGACTCCTCCACGCCCAAAACCAGACACGGGTCGCAGCCCTACAAGCCCCATGCCACGACCCGCCCTCCTTCCTCAGCATTCATCAGCTTCAAAGGTCCGTAGCTCACCAAGAACTATGCCGTAGCACAACCCCTTTGAACCCAGAAAAACCTCCATTTTTTACTCTAAAACCTTACCCAAAACCATCCAAAACTATCACAATTCCACAACTTAATAATCACAAAACTTCTAACACAATTCCAGCTACACAACCCAGCTGAAACTTAACCTAAAAACTTACCAAAATCCCACTTCAATCTCTGAAACTCATTTACTCAAGAACACTAAAACCAGCCATAAAACTCAGAATTCAAACAATAAATCACGAATTAGAGCTTACCTTCTTTGATGAACCAACATGTTAGTGACCGATTATGCCCTGAAATTTGATAGATTGGCAAAGTTTGCTGGGGATCTGGTGCCCACTGATTGGACCAAAAGAGAGATTTTTCTAGGGGCTACAACCTATGATAGCTCAGGATGTTCGTATTACTACAGTGCCAGGAGTGACTACCTATGCACAGGCTGTGGAGAAGGCGCTTACAGCTGAGAGCGCTGAGAACAAGATCTGGAGTGATAATGTAGCCAGAAGGGATTCTAGGAGGCCAGGACCTCCATTTCTAGGTTTTGGTAGGGGCGGAGGCCCCAGTGATCAGAAGAGGAAAAACCCAGACACAATTTCAGTTCCAGGGCTAGGTAGGAGGCCATGAGGTATACTGATGGGCCGCCAGGGTGGCGATGAGACATGGAGGGGATTCCTAGAGTGTCCTAGGTGTAGGAGGCGCCATGTTGGGGAATATCGAGCGAAGGCCTGTTTTTTTTGTGGCAGTACGGGGCACCTGAAGAAAGATTGCCTGAGGGCCAGAAAGGAGGAGCCGAAGAAGGTGGGCAACCTGACGCCATCTCGGGTGTTCACCTTGACTCGGATAGAGGCAGAGGCTAGTCCCTCGGTTGTTATAGGTTAGCTTTCTAGTGCTGGAACCTTTTACACTGTTCTTATTGATTCGGGTGCTACGCACTCCTTTGTTGCTAGTACGATTATTAATGGGCTGTGTAGACCTTGTGATTTATTTTCTATGATATTTGGTATGGTATTGCCTACTGAAGAGTTAGTGGTGTCTAGAAGATGGATTAGGTCATTACCGGTTACAGTGGATGGCAGGGAGTTGTCAGTTGACTTGGTGGAGTTAGAGATGACTGATTTCGACATAATTCTTGGTATGGATCGGCTAGAGAAGTATGGAGTATCGATAGACTGTAAGAAGAAGATGGTAACTTTTGAGCCAGAGGGTGAGCACCCCTTTGTTTTTGTTGGCACTATGCATGGACCCCGTATACCTATGATATCAATTCTTAGAGCTAGAGACTTGTTTCAAGGAGGATGCATAGGGTTCTTAGCTAGTGTGGTGGATACCACTTAGGCCGTGCCAATGGGACCAGAACAGACTCGATTAGTCTGTGAGTTTCTGGATGTGTTTCCAGAGGACTTGCCAGGGTTACCTCCACGTAGGGAGATTGAGTTTGTGATTGAATTGGCGCCAGGGACAGAGCCAGTATCTAGGGCACCTTACAGGATGGCTCTAGCAAAGCTGAAGGAACTGAAGGTTCAATTACAGGAGTTACTGGACTTGGGTTTTATCAGGCCCAGTTTCTCGCCATGGAGCGCATCGGTTCTCTTTGTGAAGAAGAAGGACAATTCTCTGAGGATGTGCATCGATTACAGGGAACTGAATAAGTTGACTATCAAGAACAGATATCATTTGCTAAGGATTGATGATATGTTTGACCAGTTGCAGGGTAGAACGGTATTTTCTAAGATAGATCTTCAATCTGGTTATCACCAGCTGAAGATCAAGGAGGAAGATGTACCGAAGACAGCTTTTCACATCAGGTACGGGCAGTATGAGTTTTTGGTGATGTCATTTTGATTGACTAATGCCCCGGCAGCATTTATGGATCTGATGAACAGAGTGTTCAAGGACTACCTGGATCAGTTTATGATCGTCTTCATCGACGATATATTGATATACTCTCAGACGGAGACAGAGCATGAGCATCACCTCAGGTTGGTATTACAGAGGTTGAGAGAGCATAAGCTGTATGGGAAGTTCAAGAAGTGCGAGTTTTGGTTGCCATAGGTGACTTTCTTGGGTCACATAGTTAGTAAAGATGGTATTAAGGTGGATCCAGCAAAGATTGAAGTGGTCAGAGATTGGCCAAGACCAAAGAACGCTTCAGAGTTCAGAAGTTTCTTGGGTTTGGCGGGTTATTATAGGCGCTTTATGGAAGGGTTCTCCAAGGTTGCATCATCATTGATAGAGTTCACACGCAAGAATCAGAAATTTTTTTGGTCGGACAAGTGTGAAGACAGTTTTCAGAAGTTTAAGGAGAGTTTGATCACCGCACCAGTTTTGAGCCTTCCTACAGATCAAGGTAAGTTTGTGGTTTACTGTGACGCTTTGAGGCAGGGTCTAGGTTGTGTACTTATGCAAACATGAAAGGTGATTACCTATGCATCACGTCAGTTTAAGGATTATTAGCAGAGATATCCCACACATGATTTAGAGCTGGAAGTGGTAGTTTTTGCACTGAAGGTGTGGCGGCACTACCTGTATGGTAAGAAGTGTGAGATATACACTGATCATAAGAGCATGAAGTACTTTTTCACTCAAAAGGATCTGAACATGAGGCAGAGACGTTGGTTAGAGATGGTAAAGGATTATGATTGTGAGATCCTCTATCACCCTGGGAAGGCCAACGTGGTAGCAGATGCCTTGAGCCAGAATGGGCCGGGACAATTATCGAGGAGGTTGGATGATGAGATGATTCGAGCGGGGATAGAGTTAGTGGTGGTCCGATTGGCCAATATCACTTTACAGTCTATACTCTTGGAGAGCATCAAGGAGAGACAATTAGATGATCCCCAATTGAGGTGGGTTATAGAGGATATCCTAGTTAGAGTAGCTAAGGACTATATGGTGTCGAGTGTGGGTTTATTGAGGTATAAAGGTTGGATTTGTATTCCGATGGACACCAAGATTAGACGAGAGATTCTGGATGAGTCTCAAACCAACCCGTATTCTCTTCATCCAGGCACCACGAAGATGTACCAGGACCAAAGAGTTTTATATTGGTGGCTTAGGATGAAAAGGGATGTGATAGAGTATGTAGTGAGGTGACTGACCTGCCAGAAGGTCAAGGTTGAGCATCAAAAGACGGTAGGACTGTTACAGCCTTTGGATATCCCAAAGCGGAAGTCAGATGATATTACGATGGATTTTGTGGTAGGCTTGCCCAGGATAGTGGGTCAACATGATTCTATTTGGGTCATTGTGGATCGTACACGAAGTCAGCTCATTTTCTACCAGTGAGGACGAATTACATAGTTGACCAGTATGCAGATCTCTATGTGAGAGAGATAATTGGCCTTCATGGGACGCCAGGTCTATCATGTTTGATAGGGACCCTATCTTTACTTCGAAGTTTTGGGGAAGTTTGCAGAGGGCAATGGGTACACAGCTGAAGTTCAGCACAACTTATCATCCTTAGACCGATGGTTAGTCTGAGAGGACTATCCAGATATTGGAGGACATGCTGAGAGCATGTGTGTTGGACGTTGAAGGATCCTAGAGTAAATATTTGCCTCTGATAGAATTTTCTTATAACAACAGTTATCAATCTACCATCGGAGCGACACCTTATGAGATGTTGTATGGTAGGAAGTGCAGGTCGCCCATTCACTGGGATGATATGGGTGAGAGGAAATATCTAGGTCCGGATGCAGTCCAGAGGACCAAGGAAGCTATCGAGAAGATTACAGCTCAGATGCTCGCTTCTCAAAGTAGGCAGAAGAGCTATTCTGACCTCAGGCGGAGGAACGTAGAGTTCTAGGTAGGAGACTATGTCTTCCTTAGGGTTTCACCTCTGAGAGGGGTGAAAAGGTTCGGGAAGAAGGGCAAGCTGAGCCCTAGGTTTGTGGGACCATTTGAGATCCTGGAGAGGATCGGGCAGATAGCCTACAGGTTGGCCGAGCCTTGGGATCAACTTAAGTCGCTTAAGTTAGATAAGACAAAAGTTAGAAACACTTAGAACCCTGCCTAAACCGACCCTCCCTTCTTCTCCTTCACTTTTTCTCTCAAGCTTTCCTAAGTTATTATCATTGAAACTAAGGATAATTTTGGTCTAGAAACACAAGGATTGGAGCTAAAATCTTGGGGATGAACTCAGTGGCAATTTGGTGGATTCAATCTTCAGTAAAGGTAAGCTTTAAACTATGGTTAAGAATTTAAATTCAGAGTTTCTTGACTGGGTTTTAGTGTTCTTGAGCCTTTGAAGTTTAAAGATTAAATTGGAGTTTTGATGAGATTTTAGGACTAAGTTTTGTTGGGTTTTGTTGCTGGGAACATATTAGAGTTGTTGTTCTGGTTTAATTATGTTATTGAGATGTTTTTTTAAGTTAAATTTGATGGGATTTGGTTACTAAAAATGGAAATTGTCTAGGTTCGAAGGGGTTGGGCCGTGGCTTTGTTCTTGGTGTATCGCGGCCCTCTAGAACAGATGGGAGCCAGAGAGGGCTCTGCCACAAGGGCAGGCCGCAATGCCGCTACGGCTGGGCCGCGACACGTGTCTGAAGTTTGGGGAGGCTGAGCCTCTGGTTGAGGTGGGCCGCGACACAAGGGCATGGGGTCGCGGCTCTTAGAGGATTTTTGGACCCCAAGAAGATTTTGAACATGGGAAGTCAACCTTAGGGGCTCGGGATTGTTTCCACTACCCCATTCGGTGGAACCCGAGGCCCCGGAGGCTAAGACTTGGTCCGAAAGCCTTTGATCGTTAGATATTAATGAAACCCTATTTTATGGTTGTGACTTAGGGTATCGATAGGGGCTTTAAATCGGGATCGTGCTCGAGGGTCGTTCTTATTTGCGCTTGCTTGGACCTAAGGTAAGAAAACTGCACCCAGAACGTGTTGTATGTGATTAAGGCTTGGCTCGTCTGTTATATATTAATATGGTTAGGGCTTGGGCCCCAGGATTGTTTATGTTAGGATATTGTTCTAAATGCTTGTTGATAAATGCTTAAGTGCTTATATTTGTTGCATGAATTCTATGGTTAAGGCCTGTGGCCCCGTTATATGAATATGTTTAGTATTATGAAAATGGGTATTCAAAGGGATTATGTGATTAGCATGAATATGTGCTTAATTTGTCGGGATGTGCCTATCCACATCTGTTTCTTATATGTAAGGTATGTAATCTTGGATCAGGGCATGACCTATGATTCAAGGTCGATAATAGCGCGTTGTGCACTGGTTTAGAGGCATTGGCCTAAACTAGCAACGTACTATTATGTTGATCGACTCTAAGGTCGATGGTGAGCCACGGGGGTTGGGCTAGCTCTATGGCTAGTGAGATAGCGCTAAGGGTGAGGCCCCAGGTGACTCTATGGTCACGTAGCTAGGGCATAGACCTGGGAAGTGACTTAAAAGCCAATTGAATAGGGCAGCGGCACCAGATTGATCCAATGATCATGTGATTGAACTTAAATGACATTAGCTATGAATTAATGTTATTGATTATTGTTGAATGGTTATTTGAAAGCTATGTTCTCTGTTGTTACACGTTCTGTTTTCTTGCTGGGCCTCGGCTCACGGGTGCTTTGTGGTGCAGGTAAGGGAAAGGGAAAGCTTGACCAGCCATGAGTTTGAGAGCTTCGATGGTGGTGTGTACATATGTGGCTGCTCGACCATCACGGCTGGGGTTATCTCAGGGGAACTAGGGTTATCGCCTTGTTTTGCCATTTAGGCCGGCTAATGTAACTTTTGATATGTATCTATCCTTTTTAATAGTTGAGTTGTAATATTTTGGGATCCCATGTTATATAAAACTTTTGGAATAAAATTCAATTATTCTTTGACCAAATTTTTAACCCTAGTCCTTGTCACCAACCTTAGTTACATGATTTACACCAAATAACCTGATTAGCATGTCTGACACAATTTTAAGTACACAGTGTAACGATCCTGGATTAGGAGGGCATTACACCTATTATATGCTTTATTCAAATGAGATATATTTATTCAAATTTAAACTTGAACTTCCCAAGTTTATCGTATCAATTTGACTGTCAATTTTTCCTTGAGCATATTGCCATTAGAGCTCCTTCGTCACCCAACTTATCTCCACAGGTTGAGGCTAGAATATGAAAGTCCTCCCCTTTTTCTCTCCAAGAATCATGCCCATCCTTATCTCCCCATGGACTCTCAAAACTATTAATAGTAACAATATATGAGGGGTTGTTAACACCCGCCCGCAAACTTTGTCGGGGCTGGAGACAATGTTTGGTGCGAAAACTTTGAAGAGTTGCTTTCGACATTGGTTTGGTAAAAATATCAGCTACTTGATTTTTAGAGGAGATTTGTTGTGTGACTAGCAATCCATGTGCAACATGCTCATGCACAAAATGATAATCCAATTCAATATGTTTACTCCATGCATGGAAGACGGGATTTACAGTCATATAAATAGCACTAAGATTGTCACAATAGAAATGGGAGGAGATCGGAGTGCAATGCAAAGAACTTTAAGATTGAAAGTCATCCATGTAAGCTCTGCCACTGTGTGTGCCATGGCACGATATTCGGCTTCAGTGCCTGATCAAGAGACCGTTTATTGTTTCTTTTCACAGCAAGAGATAAGATTTTTGCCAAGAAATGTATAGTAGCAAATAGTGGATCGTCTTGTTGTCGTGCACCCCACCCAATCTGCATCTGAGAAAGCAAATAGATCAAGTGATGTTTGTGAAGTAAAGTTTAAACCCATGTCTATTGTTCCTTTAACATATCGTAAAATTCGTTGAACCATTTTCAAAAAATTGCATTTTTGTTATCTCGTCCTTCATCATTTAAGGATAATTTCAATTTCCACGGTTGAATTTTAAATGTGACATTGTTGGTTCATGCATATATTGAGACACGTAATTAACACTAAGAGATAGATCTGGTCGTGTACATGTAAGATATTGTAAAGCTCCAACAAGTCCACGATAGTAACTTGGATCTTCTATGAGTATATCATTGGAAGATTGTTTTGTTTTTGCTTCAAGTGGTGTACTTATTGGCTTGCATTCAAAAATAATTGATCGCTCAAGTATGGTCAACGCATAATGTGATTGAGACAAATGAAGACCACTTGCTATTGTTGTTATTTTCATTCCCAGAAAATGATGTATTGGTCCTGAATCTTTCATTGCAAATTCACCACTTAGCAACATAATAAAATTTGAAATGAGTTTTGGATTGGACCCTGTGAGCAACATGTCATCTACATAGAGGCAAAATTAATAAGCCATGGTTAGAATGAAAAACAAACAACGAAGGATCATCTAGGCTACAAAAGAACCCATATTTAAGAAGAAATGCCCTAAAACTATCAAACCAAGCACGAAGTGCTTGTTTAAGACCATAAAGAGCTCTTTGTAGCTTGCAAACATATGTTAGATATTGAGAGTCTGCCATTCCTGGTGGTTGCTGTGTGTATATATCTTCAAAGATTAAACCATGCAAGAAAGCATTTTTGACATCTAGTTGGTGGATGGTCCATTGTTGAACAAGAGCTATTGTTATGATCATGTGAATGGTCCCTAGTTTGACAACTGGAGAGAAAGTTTTTGTGTAGTCTACTCCATCAATTTGATGATACCCTTTTGCAACTAGATGTGCTTTGAGTCGATTTAGTGATCCATCTGGTTTGAGCTTTGATTTAAACGCCCATTTTGATCCAATGACATGCAAGTTTGGTGTTCGAGGAACCAATTTCCAATTTTCATTCTTATGAAGTGCAGCTAACTCCTTGACCATGGCAGCTTTCCAACCAGGATGTGCCAAGGAATATTTTATATTGTGAGGCTCAAGAGGTATATTGGTTGAAGTAATGGTTGTTAAGGCATAATTAGGATTTGGTTTAACCACATCGAGTTTAGATCGAGTGACCATGGGATGGATTAATAGTGTTGTTGGAGGAATTTGATGTGATGTTTGAGGTGTTTCACTCATACTTAAGGGAGGTATTTCTTGGGTAAACTATGGAGACTGTGGAGATATTGGTGTTAGGATTGTTTCAAGTGCTCTTGAAGGACTAGGATTATGATACTCATACTTGAGCTGAGGACTAGGATTCTCAAACTCAAGCTCTAGTGAAGAAATAGGACTTTGAGACTCATACTCATTCAGATTTATTTCTACATTGGTTTGTGAAATGGTCGGTAGAGTACTGATGTCAATTGGCAGCCAGGGACTTTGGCATGGGGGTGAAGAAGAGTCTAAAACTGTACCTA
This sequence comes from Humulus lupulus, assembly GCF_963169125.1. NCBI lineage: Eukaryota > Viridiplantae > Streptophyta > Magnoliopsida > Rosales > Cannabaceae > Humulus > Humulus lupulus. The sequence continues at coordinate 152,070,983 of NC_084798.1, read as the reverse complement.
CATAAGAAGAATTATTAATATGTGATAACCAAGTATCAAAAATATTTTCCACCTGCTGTTGATTTATCATCGTCTTGCTTATATGCTTATATGGAGAAATTAACTCATCAAAGACAAGATGTCGAGAGATAAAATTTCGTTTGTTTGATGGATGATAACACTTATATGCCTTATGTTTTTCACTATAGCCTACAAAAATGCAAGGAATAGTTTTCGGGTCAAATTTGTGTTTTTGCATATCCCACTTGTAGGGAAGGAACTTAGACCCAAATGCTCAAAGTGAAGAATAGTCTGGATGTGATCCATGAAGTGCAAAATATGGCGTTTCAAAATTGAGTGCAGTTGATGGTAGGCGATTCATAAGATATACTGCTGTAGTGAAGGCTTCTATCCACGAGAATAGTGGTGCACCACATTGAAATAACAGTCATCCCTAATTCTCTTATTGTCCTGCGACGCCTTTCCATTATACATGTTTGCTCAAGAGTATATGGGGTTGAAACCTAATGTACAACACCAGTAGAAATAAAATGGGTTAACAATTTTAAATTTATGAACTTACCACCACCATCTTAATGAATTTTTTTAATTTGCTTGTTAAACTATCTTATAACATATTTTTCAAAGGCTATGTAAACATAAAATAAAAAAAATTATATTTATTATGCATAGGAACAATCCACGTAGACATAGAAAAATCATCAACAAAATAAGCATAATATTTAAATTGCCAAAGTGATAAAATAGGTGCAGGTCCCCACAAATCACAATGAATTTTTTCAAAAACACTAGTACTTGAATGTTTAGAACAAGAAAAATGTAAACGGCTAAGTTTTCCTAATTGAAAACTTTCACAAAGATGTTGAGATTTTGTTGTCCCTACGACATCAATAAGACCCTTGTTTTTGTAACAATTTAAAACTGAAGACTGTGGATGGCCTAAGCATTGATGCCAAACTTCTGCAGTGCCTGATTTAAATCGAAGAGAGAAATACATTTATGGTGTATTAGGTAGGATATGGAGATCACCCTTGCGTTTCCCTTTGATCACTGCTTGCCCTGTTTCCTATTTCTTAACACAAAAATCAACATTAGTAAATTCAGAATCAACAAGATATCGTTTAGTTAATTGACTTACTAAAAGAAATTTTTTTGTTAAGTTTGGAACCAATATAAACATCATTGATTGGTAAGGCAGATCCCTTTTGTTTTACACAAGAATCACCTATTGCAAGGATTGACATGGAAGATCCATCTCCAATCAATATTGAATCTACACCAGAGTATTTTTGAAGGTTAGTTAATTCACTAGCCTTACCTGTCAGATGATTGGAAGCTCATGTGTTAGTTGTCCATTATGTGTCAGCAATGGAGGTGTCCAAAGTGAGTGTTGCAAGTGCTTGAGGAATCTAATTTTGCTGAGTGGGTTTCTTTGGAACCCACCAACATAGCTTAGCAATATGGCATGTAACCCAATATTTTCATAATACTTTTTTGATATAAATCAGAGTTTCTAATACATAAAATGTACAAGTTTTCAAATTTAAGAAAGAGTAAAGGAAAAATAGTGTTTAAAACATGTTTTTATGTTATTAACGGGATTAAAGAGAGAAATACTTGTGTAGTCAAGTATTGGACCCAAATTCCATATAATTTTAATTGGGTATTTTTATATAATTAAGAAAGTTTTGCTGAAGAGCTTATTTGAAAAGAATTTTAATATTTTGGGTCCAAATGTAATTTCAAAAAAAAGGCTTCAACCTTATTTTCCGATAGCCTCTCTCTCTCTCCTCAGAAATTTTCTTTTCTTTTTCTCTCCTTCTCTTCTTTTTTCTTAACCTCTTTTTCCTATTTGTGAGCTACTATTGTCGACGACGAATGACCACTTTCTGACTTCCACATATAGACACCCACATAACCAGAATGCGCATAATCCTCCGAACTATCGACCCCGCATGAATCTAGACATCACTCGCCGGTTAAGTACCTCAGCTGGTCGATTTAAGTTCGGCCACCACGTGACTTCAAAGTTGTGATCCGGCCACCTCGAGCATCTGTTAGTTGATCCGTCACCACCATCATGTTCCTCGTGTTGTGGGCTTCAAAACCCAATAAATTATTCCCACATCTACTATAGTTGGGTTACAGGCCCACCACGATCCATCGTGATCTACCGTAGATCAACAGTCAAAACATAGCTTTTGAGGTTCCAGAGTTCGTTTTGAGCTTCAGAAATCATTGTTTAGCTTGTTTTGAAACCCCGATCATTGTGGTATAAATTCTTTGACCAATATATTATGATTTAATTATGATTAATTAGAGTAATTGTTATTATGTGTATGTATAGTATATATATTTATATATTCTTGATGCACTAAATATATATATAATTATACTGACTGTTTGGAATTATATGTATTTCTAATACAAGTTTTGATTTTGGGATTGTCCATTTTATAGCCGTTGTGCTGTCCAATTTACTAGAAATATTAGACATTAAATAAATTGTAAAAAGACATATTTAATTGATTTTCTATTAATATGGAAATTATTATGAATAATTAATCTGTACTATTTCGTTAAGTAAATCAAGAATATAGTTATATATATATATATATGAAAAATGTGATGTATAGTAAAACTAATATTTAACATTTATTATTGTGTATTAATACTTTCATTAATATTTGAATACTAAGATAATATAAAATATTATTTTTGCACAATTATTGATATTTGCAAGATCATTAAATTTTGGAGAAATTATATTTATTTTATCAATATGAGATTTTATGGCTAATTAATAGTAATATAAATATTTATATTTATATTATTATCATTATATTGATCATTACAATTTTATGTTAAAAATATGATTTCTTTTAATAAAATGATTATTTGAATAACGTATTTTATGTTAAAAATATATACATTCACATACATATTGTTATTGAGGTATTGTGTTATTAATATTTTATAGAAGTGATGTGGAAAAGTATTAGTATTATGATGATAATAATTATTATTATCATTTATGTGATTTCTGGTATTGTTAATAGACACTATCAATCGTGTATATTTATGATTTTTATAGAAATTAATAACTGATGTGCCTTGAATAGTGTTATCCAGATTTCCGGATAGCGTTTAGATTGATGACTTCGGGGAAGCAGAATTATCGATGTCTTTCACGGTAGGTGACCAGAGCTCGCGGATGGACAGAAAGGCTTCGCCTACCCTGTTTGATATCCGGATTACTCTTCCAAGCAAGCACAACACGGAAACTCGTTGACTCTCCCGGACTCCCGAAGGATACCCCTCGGGGAGGCCCCTTCCAGGAGAGGCCCTTCGAGTGGTCTCCGCGGAAACAGTTCCGTGCCTCGCACAGAACAAAACCGAACTGTCGAGTCCGGGAGAGGGCATATTTGGAATGATATCCGTCTGACACAGGATCCCGCCTGACACGCCCGTCAGGACAAAGCCGCACACATCCCAGCACGCCTAAAGGTACCTTTTTGCCTACTGTTCCGCTGACAACTTGGAAAAGACGGCTGACTTTGTGTGTTCCCCATACTTTCACGTAAATATATCCACATAGAGTCTTGTAGCCATGCGACTACAGTAATTGTATCCCCTATTTATGGCTGGTGTAATTAAGACCCATGTACGTGGAGAAAAACCCTAATCCGAAACCCTAGCTATAAAGGCCCCTTCATTTTACAAGAAGAGGGGGGACCGAGAGATCACATAGCAAAAACTCTACCAAAATCTCTCTAGCTTCATCTTCTTCAAGAGAACCCGAGAGAAACATTGTGAGTGTGTGAAGTTCTTATGCACCAGCCATCTTACTGTAACCTTTTCCAAGTATAATAACATCGACTCGTGGACTAGGGCTTGTTAACGCTTGAACCACGTAAAAACACTGTTTGTTTAGTTACATTTCAGTATTTCTACAGTTCTTATCTTTTTATTATTCTGTTAGTTATTCGTTTCCGAAAAACTCGGTAAACATTTTGGTGCTTTCATTGAGAGCTGTAGGAAGTTGTTAGTCAGCTCTTTTTCTGTGTACGTTTTTTGTATTCACTTCGTACTAAAGAGATGGTGACTACGCGAAAATCCGCTGTTGACAAAAATGCTACGGTCAACCCCGATACCGTGATGGAAGATGTGGTGCAAAGCGAACCCTTAGACTACCGAGGTGAAGACCCGACATCCCGCCAGGATCAGGTCAGTACCGAAGATACAACATACTTAGAAGACGAAGAAGAGTATGTCCAAGACGGTTATTACAAGGACGGCTGCTACTATGAGAAGGACCCAGAACTGGTCCAAGTAGCCGAAGAACTGGTGGCCACTAAGGCCAAGCTTGCTGAGCAGGAGCGCGTCTCCGAAAGAATGCAACGCATGATGGAACGACTCCAAAGTAAGTTCGGAGATCTAGGCGACTCGGACGAGGATACCTCTGTTCGAGGTGGTGCTGATGCCCCCATGCCGGATCCAGCCGCTGCTGGACCATCCAAAGCCGCCCCAAACAAGGGCAAAGAAAAAGTTGGAGAGCCTGTGCGCGCTGACGCCCCTGCACCTCCTAAAGGCGTGAATCACCAGGCCGACTGCCCCCCCCGCGCGCAGAAGGTCTCTGGCGCTCCTAAGCCCAGACGCCCTTCAGCCCCAAGGGGGCACTCTGTGCCTAAAGGGCCCGGTGCTAAGGCACCCAGGCCTAGGGGAAGGAACAACCGCCCCAGTGATTCCGTCAATCAGGACGGTCGGGCTGCGAACTCGCACTCCGAAGATAGCTGGTCCACGGTGGACCTAAGAAGAAGGTTGGAGGCCAAGTATGAGAAGGCCAAAGGGGAAAAAGCCCGGCCTCGCGGAGATGACCTCCGAAATCATATTAATGACAAGCTCCGGGGACGTGACCTCCCGGAAAGTGATACGAAGAGGCTCGAGGAACAGATTGCTGCCTTGACCAAGCTGGTCCGGAAGCAAAGTGGGGCCCTGTCAGATTCTGAGGAGGAAGACCCGGAACCATGTATTAGGAGGATCGCGGAAACGTCCCTCCCGGATAACTTCAAAATGCCTCACATAGAATTATATGATGGGAGGACAGACCCGCGTACCCACCTAGCTAAATACAATAAAATGATGCAAGTGGCGCGCGTCAGTGAGGACGCCAAATGCATGTGCTTCTCACTCACCCTTACCAAGTCCGCGGAGGACTGGTGGAAAAGATTAGCTCCCGGATCAATCCACAGTTGGAAGGAGCTACAGTCCGCGTTTAGGAGGCAGTTTATTGCTGCCCGCGACCACGACATGGAGGTTGGTTCCTTAACCAACATCAAGCAGCAACCCACTGAGAACCTCAAAGCTTTCATTCAGAGAATGATGGAAGCTGCTGCAAAAAGCAAGGTCAGCGATGACATGAAGCTGATCGCCCTTCAATCGGGCCTTACTGTCGGCTCCCTGCTATGGGGGGAAATGCAAAAGAGACGGGCAGAAACCCTGTCCGAATTCATGTCAAAAGCTCAGGGAATCATCAACCTTGAGGATGCCTACCAGCAAGCCTTTGGAGTTCCCCCGGCTCCAACCCCTTCCGTGACTGCGCCGATCTTTGCTTCGCAAGCTCCCGCACCAGCCCTCACGCTTCCAGGAGCCCGATTCACTCCGAGTGTGTATGGGCCTTCCGCGTCTGCTCAGACGCCGGGTCAAACCCATTTCTCTAGGTATGGAGCAGTACAAACCGGATGTAGTATCGCTCCTAGCATGCCGCAGCCGCAAGCGGAAGCCCCGGAACGAAGTTTGAGCCAATCGCGGAGCAAACGAAGCGGAAGAAACTCCAACCGGGGAGACCATTCAAAGAAACCCCGAAAGGATTATGAGCCCAAGTTCACGGAATATACCAGTTTGATAGACTCGCGAGAGAATGTCTATCGGGCGACCTGTAATATGGTCAACTACAGGAAGCCCCCGAAAGTGTCTCATGGAGGAAGGCGTCTGCGAGACTCCAATAAGAGGTGTGAGTTCCACGGAGACGTGGGGCACACCACGAATGAGTGCCTTCAGCTGAAGGATGAGATCGAGTCCCTGGCAAGAGCGGGACACCTCGGTCAGTGGGTGAGAATACCCATAATCTATCCCGGACAGGGGGTAGTTCACGGAGCTGCATATTCACCGGGACAGAGGGGGGCCGCTAGCGCTCCTGGAGCCGGTCACCCCCAAGCTCCCGGGTCTCAGTTCCCAGCACTTCCTCCTCCACCTGCTCCGGCGCCCATTGCCTTGTTGGCTCCAGGGCCAGGCAACCCATATCCGCCCGGCCTTGCTCCGCCACCCGTTGACGGACACATCGCCACCATTTCCGGAGGACCACACCTTGCCGGAAGCACCCGCAACTCCCAGAAGAGGTACTTGAGGGAGTTAGAGCACGCCGAGGAGATGTGCGCCTTGGTCCAATCACCTGCTCAACGTCCCCGAATGATGGATCTTCCCATCACCTTCACGGAGGACGATGCTCGACATGTGCACTTCCCCCACAACGATCCCCTCGTGGTGGAAGCCCAGATTGCCAATAGGAAGGTCTCACGGATCTTGATCGATAACGGAAGCTCCGTGAACATCCTCTTCAAAGCGGCCTTCCACGCGATCGGATTGACCGAGACGGACCTGGCCCCATGCCCCATCCAGCTTCAAGGTTTCAATGGGGACGCACTCATGCCATTAGGCAAAATTCAACTTCTGGTCACCCTCAGAGGAGAAAGCGACGCTTGTGCCTTCAAGCATAGCACATTCGTGGTGGTCGACTGCCCCACGGCGTATAATGCCATCTTAGGCCGACCGGTCCTGATCGATTGTGGGGCCATAACCTCGATACGTCACTTATGCTTGAAGTTTCCCTGCGACGATGGGCGTATTGGCACCCTCCGAGGAGACCAGAGAAGTGCACGGAGCTGTTATAACGTCTCCGTCCGAGCCGTCTACACGGTCCGAGAGACGTTTGCTGCCATTCCTTTGGCGGAAGTATTGCCAGAAACTAGGGATGCTCAGGAGGCATACTTTGACGAACTCGACCCAAGAGTGGGAATCGAGAAAGCAATAGAGCCGATGGAGGAAGTCGAAGAGGTGATCCTCAATCCGGGAGAACCCACCAAGGTCATTCAGGTGGGGAAAAACCTGCCGTCGGCCGTTCGAGATAAGATCGTGGCCACTGTGAAGGATAATCAGGATATCCTGGCATGGTGCCACGCTGATATGACGGGGATTAATCCCAATGTTGCGTGCCACGCACTCAACATAGACCCAGCTGCAACTCCAATTCGCCAAAAGAGGAGGCCGCTGGACCCAGTGAGAGCCGAAGCCGTCTAAGCTGAAGTGGACAAATTGATGTCCATAGGCTTTCTCCAGGAGTCGCACTATCCCGTGTGGTTGGCCAACCCAGTTCTGGTCCCGAAACCCGATGGGTCCTGGAGAATGTGCATTGACTTCACGGACCTAAACAGGGCCTGCCCGAAAGATTGTTTCCCTCTCCCGCGAATCGATCAGATGGTGGACGCTACTTCCGGGTACGAACTCTTATCCTTCATGGATGCGTACTCCGGATACAACCAGAACAAGATGCATGTCGCGGACCAGGAACACACCAGCTTCCTCACGGATAAGGGTGTCTACTGTTACGTGGTCATGCCTTTCGGTTTGAAGAATGCTGGGGCGACTTACCAGCGTCTGGTAAACAGAATGTTCAAGGACCAACTGGGGAGGAACATGGAGGTGTACGTGGACGACATGTTGGTAAAGTCCAAGACCTCCGGGGACCACAGTAACGACCTTGAGGAAGCTTTCGCCGTGATCCGAAAGTACGGGATGAAACTAAATCCAAAGAAATGTACTTTCGGGGTCTCGTCTGGGAAGTTCCTCGGTTTTATTGTCAGCTCCCGCGGAGTGGAAGCCAACCCTGAGAAAATAAAGGCGTTCATAGATATGCCTTCCCCCCGGAAGCATAAGGATGTCCAGAGCGTTACCGGAAGGATAGCTGCTCTCAGCCGCTTCGTATCCAAGGCCACCGACAAGTGTATCCCCTTCTTCAATGTTCTGCGAGGGAACAAGAAGTTCGAGTGGACCCCCGAATGCGAAGCGGCCTTCCAACACCTCAAAGAACATTTAACCCGAGCCCCCATTCTGTCCAAGCCGGTCGAAGGAGAGGCGTTGTTCTTATACCTAGCTGTGACTGAGCACGCAGTAAGTGCCGCTCTCGTCCGGGAAGATGGCCGTATCCAGCTCCCTGTGTATTACGTAAGCAAGAGGTTATTCGACGCCGAGTCCAGATATTCGATGATCGAGAAACTCTCCCTCTGCTTGCTGATCGCTTCACGGAAGCTGAGGCCATATTTCCAGGCGCACACCATCAAAGTACTCACCAACCACCCTCTCCGACAAGTCCTGCAGAAGCCCGAGTCTTCTGGCAGATTGCTTAAGTGGGCCATGGAACTAAGCCAGTTCGACGTCCACTACCAACCGCGTGTTTCCATAAAAGGTCAAGCTCTCGCGGACTTTATTGTGGAGTGCTCGGGAATGAATGACCTCCCAGAAGATCCTGTCCCGGAACTTCCCACCTGGAAGGTCTACGTAGACGGAGCCTCAAATGAAAAAGGAGCTGGAGCGGGGGTCATCCTAATATCTCCCCAAGGGCATCAGCTCCAGAGCGCCATCCGTTTCGCATTCCCAGCATCCAACAACGAGGCAGAACACGAAGCCATGTTAGCTGGGTTACGACTGGCCAGAGAAGTCGGAGCCCAAAAAATCGAAGTGTACAGCGACTCCCTACTTGTGGTAAACCAAATATCCGGGGAATACCAGACGAAAGGCGAAAGGATGGCTGCCTACGTGTCTCTCTCCCGCGACCTACTGCAGCATTTCAAAGAACACCAAATCCGCCAGGTCCCCCGGGACCAGAACTCACTCGCGGACACGCTGGCCAAGCTTGCAACGGACCCGGAGATTGAACAGTATGGCTTAGTCCCCATCGGGCACTTAGAAGCCCCCAGTACTGAGACGCGAAGGATAAACGCCATCATCGACCATTCCCACTCCTGGATAGGACTCATCCTCAGATTTCTCACCACTGGAGAACTCCCCACCGATAAAGCTGACGCAAGGAAGCTCCAGTATCAAGCTCCCCGATACGTGGTTATGGATGGAAAGCTTTACCGCAGGGGGTTGTCCATACCCTTCCTTAGGTGTGTTGCCGGAACCGAAGTCAGCACCATCATCCATGAGATTCACGGAGGCTTCTGTGGCGATCATACCTCCGGGCTGAGCCTCTCCAAAAAAATCCTTCGACAAGGATACTTCTGGCCCACCATGAAGAAGGATTGTGTGGATTATGTCAGGAAGTGTGAGTAGTGCCAGAGGTACGCCAAGGTTCCGCGAGCGCCGCCTATGGAAATTACCCTAATGACCAGCCCCTGGCCGTTCGCCGTTTGGGGCATTGACCTAGTAGGTTCCCTCCCCACTGGAAAGGGTGGAGTGAAGTACGCCATAGTCGCGGTAGACTACTTCACCAAATGGGCTGAAGCTGAACCTATGAACACAGTCACATCTAAAAAAGCACTGGATTTTGTCATCAGGAATATAGTGTGTCGTTTTGGGCTTCCACGGAAAATTGTGTCCGACAACGGAAAGCAGTTTGACAGTGAACACTTCACGAACTTCTGTGCTTCGCATGGAATTATCAAAAGCTTTTCCGCAGTCGCCAGACCCCAGGCTAATGGACAAGTGGAAGCTGTAAACAAAATATTAAAGACCACGTTGAAGAAAAAACTCCAAGCCTGCAAGGCTCACTGGCCGGAAGAACTTCCGCGAGTACTTTGGGCCTATCGCACAACAGAGAGAACTTCGACGGGGCACACGCCTTATTCCATGACCTTCGGTTGCGAGGCCGTCATCCCAGTAGAAGCTATGATCCCCTCTCACAGGCAAGACACCTACGATCCTACCCGGAACCATGCCCTCCTCCAGGAGTCCTTAGACATGATCGAAGAGCTCCGGGAGCAGTCGCAGGTCCAACTAAAAATGTACCAAGGCAAGATAGCCCGACACTTTAACACGAGAGTCCAGAGCCGTGCATTCGAAGTTGGGGACCTTGTCCTACGGAGAGTATTTCCTGCTACGCAGGATCCGGGAGTAGGAGTCCTCGGACCCAACTGGGAAGGCCCTTACGAAGTCCAAGAAAAAGCGGGCCATGGGACGTATCACTTAAAGAGACTCGACGGATCTAAAGTCCCGCGCGCCTGGAACGCGGAGCACCTCCGCCGTTACTACCAGTAGGCCCCGGACCATCCAGTCGGAAGTCCTTGGTGAAAATAACAAAAGTGAAAAATGTGGAAATAATCCTCCCTGTTGTAAAACTAACGCCTAGCAGGCTATTTTAATGAAACACGGAGGGATTCACTCCGCTTTTACTGCACTTTTTATCCCTATGTTCAAAGCTGCGTTTTAACAAGTGACCACGCGGTCCGGAGACGTCCGGACCCCACGCTCACTTGGGGGGTATACATGGCTAAGGCTTAGCCATACGCCCCTTGAACAAAACGTACACAGAACACCACTTATGTGCTAGCATTGTGTTTGAAGTTTTTAAATTGTTTTGCTCTAATTGTTAAGCTTAGGTTTATTTGTTGCCATGAACATGCTTGCATTACGTGTCATATGTGCATTATGTGCTTAAGTGAAAATTGCCACAGAAATGCCTGCCATTATGTATCATGAGAATTATCTCTTGTGTAGCCCAGCGATGGACGGGACTGGGGGTTGAGGCACGTTCATAGAGCTACGCCAAAACACCCCCAACTCCTTGACAAGTCCTTTGCAGAATTCTCTGCGAGCTCTGTAGAGCTTTGCTTCGCAAGCTCCAGCTCCGGGTCCCGCAAGGCGAAAGATGGCAAGATCCGCGGGCGCTGAAGAGCTTTGCTTCGCAAGCTTTAGCTCCGGGTCCCGCAAGACGAAAGATGGCAAGATCCGCGAGTGCTGTAAAGCTTTGCTTCGCATGCTCCAGCTCCGGATCCCGCAAGGCAAAAGATGGCAAGATCCGCGAGCGCTCTAAAGCTTTGCTTCGCGCGGATCTAGCCTCGTAGGGCTCCATGCCAGGTCCCTGAAGCCAGCCACCATGAGGTTCGCAACAACAGTTAGTTTTGCTTCGCAAAGATCTAACCTTAAGTCTAGCGACACTCACCAAAAGAACTCCCGTTCCAAACAATGGAACGACTCACCTTAGCAATCCCAGCGAACAGTATAACTACAAGTCCCGGGATTGGCTATTTGCCTCAGGAAAGATAAAGTACGGTGAAAGGAGCCTGGCCGTTGGAACCAGAAAACCTTCGTAACCTAGAAACTACGTGGGGAAAGACATCATCCGTTAAAGCTTCAAGTGGGAAGTGCATAAGTTTTGGCCGTTGGAACCAAAACCCCATACGCCCCTACAACAGTTTCTACCGTATAAATGTCTACCCTAAGCGCAAAGATAAATAAAGAACTCGGCAGAAAAGAAAGGAGAATGCTATGATTATGGCAAAAATGTCCGCAATGAAAAACTCAAAATGAAAAACAATTAAAGATAAAACCCCTTCAAGCATTGGGGGTAACTACAGCGTCCACGACCGCAGCTTCGGGGGCATCTGTTTCAGCTGAGGCTGGCGGAGTCGGCCCATTGGAAGGAGGGATTTGGTCATGAGAAGGTTCAGAGGTCCCCGCCTCTCCGGGATCTCCCGCCTCAGGAGCTTCAGCACGTTCGTCAATGTTATAAGTTTGGACGTACGCCTCTGGGCCCTGATCCCACACGAGTAGCTTCTCCCTCATGGCTTCGGCATCATCTCCCAGATAGCCTAACACCTCCGGGTTCACTTTCCAGAGTTGATGCATGAGGACCACATGCGATATATTAATAGTCCTGTTCAGTATCACCTCAGCATCCTCCTTCTCCTTCAACCGCTCCGCCTCGGAGGTTGCCAGCTGTGCTTCCGCGGCAGTTAGTTGGGCCCTCAATTTTTCCATTTCGGCCTTGGAGGCATCCCGCTCCCCCTTAAGAGAATCAATCGCCTTGCGCTGCTCCCTATTTTGGTTCAGCACGGATTGCTTCTCGGTCACATGCCCCCTGGCAGTGAATTGCAAAGCCCTGATCTCTTTATCCTTCTCGGCGAGCCCCAACTGAAGCATAGACACGAGATCCCTGCTCCTCTTATGGAGTTGCTCCTCGTCGTGCAGCTTACTCTGAAGAGTGGAATATTCCTCTTGCCGCTTAAGGAGGAGATCGTTCTTTGATTGCAAGCGGGCTTCCAGGGTATCTTTCTCCACCTTGGCTTGGGACAGCTCTTCCCGGAGCTTGGAGTTTTCGGTCTTAATCCCATCCGACCGCTGTCTAAACTCATTCTCTGCCTTGGCCCGGTACTCTTGATATTTGGCAAGATATTTCTTCTCCGCCTCTTCTTCAGCCGTGCGCCGGGCCTGATCAATCTTCTCCGAAGCCCCCAAGGCCTGTTGGGTCAGTTTCTGTTTCTCCGCTTCCAAGGCCTGGCGAGCCAGTTGGCTCTCCTCCAGCTGAACCAGAGCTGCACCAACCTCCCGGAACGAGCGTTCCGCGATCATAGAGGCCTGCAAGGAAAGACAACAGAATGAGCTAAAGCAGGACCAAAAGACAGGTGGTCCCAAAAAAAAAATAACAACTGACGGCTTACCCCGGAAAGTTGCTGCTTCACAGCGTGTGTCAGCAACAGCGGATCCTTACTGCTGCTGATGGCCCATTTCTCAGAATTGAGCTCGCATAAGCTCAGGGCCATGTCCTCCATCATCTCAGCTCCGAACGGCGCCAATGCACGTCCGAGCCTAGGCACCAGCCTCTTCTCCAAGGCTGGACCATCCAGAACCGCTCCGGCCGGGTGAGGAGATCTCACCCCCTCGGCCAGCTCAGCCCTCTTCACGGCAGACAAGTTATCTGCCCTTCCCTGAGTAACGGCCTTCTCCGCCTCTAGCCGCCTCTTCAAAAAACTATCGGCCCGTCTTACACCCTCCAGGAGGGCAGCGGGAAAACTGGTTGGCTTCCGCGGAAAGTGGAACTTCAGGCCAGGCAGGGGAAGATTGGTTGTCTGAGAAGACGGAGACCCCGGAAGGGTGGACCCCCTTTGGGCTGGAGGAGGAGGCAGCCGAGGTATTAAGGCCCCGGTCTGTTGCTTTTGCTGCTGCGGTAGCAGAAGTAATTGCCCTTGTTGCTGCTGCTGGTTTGGATGTTGCTGTTGCTGCTGCTGCGGTGTTGGTGATTGTCTCTCTTGTTCCTGTTGCTGCTGTTGTTGTAGTTGTGATTGCTGTCATTGCTGTTGCCTTCGACCGGGAGAAGAGTGTCTAAGGCGTTTGTTCTTAGCACCCTCAGCATCTTCTCCGGGACGCTTGCTCACCCCAGTTGTCCTCACGGGGAACACAAGCCCTTCCCCGTCGCTACTGCTACTCGAGACCATCATAGTCTCGGAAGGCCCTTCAGCAGGGGACTTCTCTACCCTCGGAGACGCTTGCGCCTCGCCACTTGTCTTCTTGGGGGAGGCAGCCTTACCTCCCCTACCATCCTTGGTCTTCCGTCCTTTCCCCGTGGGCGGGTCTTGGCTGGTGGCAGCCTTCTTAATAAGCAAAGTAACCCTCCCCAACATCTTGGCTTCGGGATACTCTGCAAGAAACGTACAAAGCAAGGTTAACGAACCAACAAGAAATGAGAAAGAAGATAAGCGGAAGACAAGACAATCAGCAACATAAAAGTACAAGCAAGCCCGCCAGCAGGGAACAAGAAACAAGAAAAAGAAAAGTTTGAAAGGGACGACCATGCACGAGAAACGTGGATGGCCTTCCCCGAGCAAAACAAAACATCGCTTCCTGCTCCAGGAAGCTCCCGTACTCCTTGAAGTCCGGGAAGAACATGCTGAGAGAAGAAGGGTCAACCATGATGACACCTTCTGGCAGACTACCATCACTCAGACACCAGAGGAGCTCATCTACCCTATCACAGTACCTGTCGAAAGGTATCCTACGCGGATCTAGCCTAAGGAAACGGGGATCAAACCCCATCTGAGAGGTCTGGGAAACCTCAGACAGGCTGGGGGTGTGGATCAATCGAAAACTAGTCTTACCTCTCCCGGAGGAACTAGCCCCCGGAGCCCCTTCGTTAGGGTAAGCCGCGGCGTGGCGAGCCTCGATCTCCTCTCCCTCCGGCTGGGGGTCGGGGAACCTCTCCGCCCAACTAGGAGATAGAGTATTTTCGTCCCGAGCGGCTTGGGTGATCACCTTAGACAGCTCCAGGGCAATCTGCTCCCGGATGTCAGCCGACACCTGAGTCTGCCCCCTACCACTTACTGGCTCGATATTTTGGAAGGAGGCGAGTAACCCATACTCCCTCAACGATTCGGAGGTCACAAGTCCCTCCACTCTCAACTCTTCCTCAGAAAGCCCTTCGTAGAACTTGGACCTCCTTATCATCTCCGCGCAGCGAGGTGTCCGCGGAACTACTTCTGCAAAAATCAAATACAAGCGTTAGAGATCCTCCCAAAAGGCAAATCAAACGCAAAGAAACAAAGTTGAAAAGGAAAAGAAGGAACACTTACCAGGGATTTTGAAGTCCAAAGATAGGGCTGGCACCCTCTTCAGCGGGAAGCCAGTCGTCAGGAACCAGTATTCCCGGAGGTCTGGAACCCTCGCGGTATGACAAGTGGGGCACATCACATCCGGGTGCCTTTCTAGCCTGTAAAACCCCACCTTGTCTGAGTGACCCCTCATAGGCTGAGACTTCAACCCATAAAAGTACAGCACCTCCTCCGGGGTAGGAGCTTCCAGTCTCCGGGACTTGCAAAAGATGAACCACCCCGCTAAGAGCTTGTAGCTGGGAGGAATTAACTGGAAGGGGGCAATCCCCGCCTTCACACAGAAATTGGCGAAGTAACTCCTTAGGGGCAAGTGCGCTCCGCACACTATGTGTGCCCAGCTCCAGGCACCAAAGCCCTCGTGGCTCTGGCTAGCTGACTCGCCCAGCACCGACAGACGGTGCCACATCAGACCTGGGATGTTCTTCAGGCCTGCCTCAGAGGAATACAGCTCCAGCATGCCATAATTCCTGAAAAGGTTCGGTTTTTGTTCCATCTCCCAGATGGAACTATTGGAGGTTGGTGGGCTAGCCGCGACCGCTTTCGCCTTTCCTTTCCCCTTTCCACCAGCGACAGGAGAGCCCTTCTCTTGGGCAGATTCAGCCTCCCCCGCAGCAAGGAGTTGTTCCTTCGAGATGTTCGTCACTGGACAAAAGAATAGAAAGAAGAAAACACTCTAAGCAGTCAGCACCCTTGTCATACCCTAGTGGTATCAAAGGCGTCGGGGAGACCCTCCCCGAAAACTGCTTGGAGAGGCTCCCACCGAGCTTGCCGAGGGATTGGCACCATGCCACCCGAAGGACAGCAAGGAACCAGACTCAGACCCCGAGCCTAAGCCCACCAAAAGAAGTGTTTTTCCAGAGAAAGACACCCTAAAGGCGTTCATGCTTATGCCCTAAAACAGCAAAACAAGGGACGACTTTCCAAACGCAAATCGCCAAAACACGCAGAAAAGGCTACTTATCGACTCACAATCAATCACATGCCTACCAAAGCCCTATTCACACATGCACATAAGAAATAATGGCAGAAACCTCTACTCTAACAACTACCAACAACCTAAGGTTTGGGAGGAAAGAGCAAAGTAGAAATACTTACTGATATTCGGGTAGGTGGAGGTTGAAGGAGTAACTGGATCACTGCACAGCACGATCGCGAGAAGTAAAAGCTGCAAAGACGAACGGCGATTCAAACCAGGAACTTCGGGGAATAAACCCAC
This sequence comes from Humulus lupulus, assembly GCF_963169125.1. Taxonomy (NCBI): domain Eukaryota; kingdom Viridiplantae; phylum Streptophyta; class Magnoliopsida; order Rosales; family Cannabaceae; genus Humulus; species Humulus lupulus. The sequence continues at coordinate 152,055,107 of NC_084798.1, read as the reverse complement.
TGCCAAATCAAAAAGAAAAGTTTCCAGATACTTACCAAAAGAAATGGCAAGTTCGGAGGAACGTAAGCTGGGAAGCCTGAGAGTTCGAAGGTTTGGAAATCTGAAAATCCTAAAGATGGAGAATCTGAAAGCGTAAAGAGGAAGAAAGGTCCTTTCCCTCGTTTTTATAGCAGGGAAGAGGCCGTTTCGAATTCCTCAAATGGACGGTCCCGTTCTTCCCATTCCGTGTGCATCAGATCCAACGGCTGGAGAGGAAGCGACGATCCTATTTATGACTCCTCGGATGGGAATAAAGTATTTATTTCCCATCATTACACCACCTCGGGCCCTGAGTACCATTAAAAACCGTCAAATCATTGGTCAGATGACTGACGCACGCATCCTCAACCAGTCGCCTCACGCACACGTCTTGGTCGCAGAACCATTCCCAGAATGACACGTGATCCTTGCCGCACTTGAGTACTTGGTCTCAAACAGAAGAAATTCCTTTTCTCTTTCATACTAATACTCAGGCGGGAAAAAGGAACCTTTTCGGGAACACAGAAGGTGCCCCCTCGCCTAGTCTAAGAAACTGATTGTACAAGCTCCCGGATCTCTCAAAGCTCCGCGACCTTGGGGGGTAAATGTTATCCAGATTTCCGGATAGCGTTTAGATTGATGACTTCGGGGAAGCAAAATTATCGATGTCTTTCACGGTAGGTGACCAGAGCTCGCGGATGGACAGAAAGGCTTCGCCTCCCCTGTTTGATATCCGGATTACTCTTCCAAGCAAGCACAACACGGAAACTCGTTGACTCTCCCGGACTCCCGAAGGATACCCCTCGGGGAGGCCCCTTCCAGGAGAGGCCCTTCGAGTGGTCTCCGCGGAAACAGTTCCGTGCCTCGCACAGAACAAAACCGAACTGTCGAGTCCGGGAGAGGGCATATTTGGAATGATATCTGTCTGACACAGGATCTCGCCTGACACGCCCGTCAGGACAAAGCCGCACACATCCCAGCACGCCTAAAGGTACCTTTTCGCCTACTGTTCCGCTGACAACTTGGAAAAGACGGCTGACTTTGTGTGTTCCCCATACTTTCACGTAAATATATCCACATAGAGTCTTGTAGCCATGCGACTACAGTAATTGTATCCCCTATTTATGGCTGGTGTAATTAAGACCCATGTACGTGGAGAAAAACCCTAATCCGAAACCCTAGCTATAAAGGCCCCTTCATTTTACAAGAAGAGGGGGGACCGAGAGATCACATAGCAAAACTCTACCAAAATCTCTCTAGCTTCATCTTCTTCAAGAGAACCCGAGAGAAACATTGTGAGTGTGTGAAGTTCTTATGCACCAGCCATCTTACTGTAACCTTTTCCAAGTATAATAACATCGACTCGTGGACTAGGGCTTGTTAACGCCTGAACCACGTAAAAACACTGTTTGTTTAGTTACATTTCAGTATTTCTACAGTTCTTATCTTTTTATTATTCTGTTAGTTATTCGTTTCCGAAAAAATCGGTAAACAAATAGGATTTTTATGGGTTGGATTGATTAACTCATGGTGAGCAGTTTTAAAATAAGCTAAGGACCTAAGGTAAGTAAATTTCACATTTTGTGCTTAAGTGTGAGATGCATGACTACATTGATTGTGTATGTTTGATGAGTTAAGTATGCAATGATGATGCATATGATGAGTATGTGATGAATAGTTATATGAGTTATGTGTGGTATGAATACCATAATGGATTGTATGACATATAATAGATGAATTTCGTGATATGTGAAAGTTGTCTTAATTGGTTAAGTTTGATCTGAGTTATGTACAAGTATGTGTTCTCATGTTGATGAATATGTGGATTACCTTCTATGTTCATGATTTTGTTACTTGTTATGATAGATGAAGCCTTTAAGTTTTTAGGGTGGAAACCTTAGACCTGAACCATTGCTCTACGTTAAGGTATAACAACGCCACCAACCCAAAGCTTCATATATTATGACTAAAGATGTTTTGAGTTATATGAGATGTGATGTAGTGCCTTGATTGAATACCATCAAACATGAATCATGAACATTGGCATTTCAGTATCAGCATGTATGCATGGCATGTAGTTATGTGATACATTATTATGTGATATAAGACCATGCATAAGAATATGAGAAAAATTATGACATTCCTTGAAAAGTCTTATGTAAAGTTAAACATTTTAATGACAACAAGGCTTAAGCAGAGTGATAATAAGATGTTAAAAATGGTGCCACTGTTTCAATGAAGCAATTAAGTAAGTTCAGTAAAGAAGATGGAGGTCCATAAGGCTTATAGTGGTGGCCCACTAGTGTGGGCTAAGTCATAGTTGACCATTCATATATGTTTGCCATGTTCCCGTCTTTGTCCTCCGTTTATATGTGTAATAAGTATGGCAGCTATGGCAACGATGAAATGAGTAATATGATGAGCCAGCTGCGATGATGGCTAGCCAGAGGAGAACCCATGAGATTTTGTATTAAATGTGTGAAAAGTCCTGCAGGCATTGGCTTAATCGAACAGTGTGCACAAAAGATAATGGGCCCATAAAAATGTGAAAGTGAAAAGAGAAAAAGAATAAAAGTAAAGTTTGAAAGTGCATGATCAATAAATGAAATGCATAAGTATTATAAGTCAACATATGAGTATATGTGCACTTCAAACTCACGTCATTCATGTATATGTGTAGGCATGAGATTTACTTACTGAGCGTTAGCTCATTATGTTATTTTCCAACCTTTTTCTAGGTGTGGCTTTAGATGTTGGGCAACTTGTGGAGCACAGACTCAGTAGCAATGCAATAGTGATTTAGGGTTTTTCATATTGCTATATTTAAATTTAAAGTATTCATACGTGTAATAATTTATATTAATAAGATTATATAAAAGTTTTAATTTTTTTTGTATTTCTTTGTATCATTTTTATTTAATTCGTTTTGTCAAGTGCTTAACATACTCGTAAACTCTGGAATTATGAGTATTTGGTAGACGTACCCTACCTAAGGGTCTTCACATGGGCCATTGTCCCACAATATTGACATTGTTGCTCATAGTATTTGTCTCTCTCAGCAGGTATCATGCGACGTTCACTAGGTGGTGGAGGTCGACGTTGCGATATTGATGAAGATGAGAGCCTTTGTTGCTGAGCCTGGAATCCACGACCATTGGAGGTAAAATTTTGTAGAGATCCACGATAGCTTGAAGAGTTTGGTTTTGAATGTTGTTGTTGGCCATAAAAAGCCAATTGATGAGTGAGGGATGAAGCTGATATGTTTTTGTGGTTAGAAAACCAGTTGCACCTTTGATCAAGGTTTTGGAGTTGAGAGATCAACTCAGTATATGATGGCCTAGGGGGCTTCAACACTGTTGTTGTGAATGTTTCATACTGAGGACCAAGACTTGTGAGAAGACAAAAAATTGTTTCTTTGTCAGAAATTGGCTCTCCAATGGCTGATAAATTGTCAAAGAGACCTTTGAAGGTGCTAATATGTTATGTGATTGTTTTGTTTTCTTCTTTTCGAAGATATGTGAAAGTTTGGAGCAATGTAAACTCATGTTCTTGTGAGTCTTGTGCATATCCATTTGTTAGAGCCTCTCAAACAGCATGAGCTATGTCGAGACCAACAACGAGTCCAAGAGCCTCTTCCGAAAGTATGTTGATGATCCACCCTTGAAGAAGACGATCTGATTTTTTCCATGTGATAAAAGTGTTAGGAAAATTATGCAACTTTCCTTATGAATCAGATTAGTGAGAATAAAAATAATAGCAGAAATAATACACACACAAATTTGATAATAGAGTTTGACAAGTGTCTATGTCTCTAAATCTACTACAAATCGTTTACTAAAAAGATAAAAATATACAAAGTATTTAAAACACTTATAACTCACAACCCACACCCAAATTACCCCTAAGAATTTTTCTCACAAGAATTCTCTCAAAATCTTCTCTCTCTATTCAAGCTTTTTAACCAAACCTTTTTTTTCTCTTTTTATTTTGGGATATATAAGAAAGAAAACCATACCTTAATTTATAGGTTTTTCTAAACCATACAAACTGCACAATATTTAGTTATCCTATATATAATAATTAATATAAACATTTCCTTAATTTAGTAAAACCATACTAAGAAATCTAAATATTAGATTATCTAAATAAGGCATTCATTTTCTTAACAAAAAGCATTTGTTAATTGTGGTGTTGAATTTTCTGCAATTGCTCTTTTGTATTTGGTTGGAGCAGGATCTTCATTTGTTATATGTCCTACCATCTTTTGACTCTCAGCAAGATCCAAAAGGGTAATTTTTTGGGGTAAGGCGAAGAGAAGTTGTCAACATTGAGTGATAAGGTAGAGGTAGCCTTGGTTTTAGAATGAAATGTTGAATTCTTTGCCAAATGTATCACACTCTGACTATCACTATGCAAAAATTATTCTCTTTCTTGAATCCTAACTCAGTTAACAAACCTTGAAGCCATATCATCTCTTTACTGGCTTTAGTCACTGCTACATATTCAGTCTTTGTGGTGGATAGAGCTACAATCTTTTGTAATTGTGACATCCAACTAACATCTATAATTCCAATAATGAATATATAACATGTTGTGTTTTTTCGGTGATCAACTTCACCTCCAAAGTCTTTATCTACATAGCCTTGTACTTTTAATTCACCCTTACCAAAGTACAAACACTTCTTTGTGGTGCCTTGTAGATATCTAAAAATCCACTTCACTTCTTCCCAATGACCTTTTCCTAGATTTTACATATACCTGCTAAAAACTCCCACTGATTTTCCAATATCTGGTCTTGTGCAGACCATCGCATACATCAAACTCCCAATAGCTGAGGCATAAGAAACCTTATCCATAAAATCTTTATCTTCTTCCGTCTAAGGGGACTGGTCCTTGGATAATCGAAAGTGACCTGCCAAGGGTGTGCTAACTGTCTTGGTGTCACCCATATTGAATCTCTACAAAACATGTTTGATGTACTCTGTTTGAGGTAGCTACAAAGTCCCTCTATGCTTATCTCTTGTGATTTGCATCCCAAGAATCTTCTTTGCTGGACCCAAGTCTTTCATATCAAACTCTTTTAAAAATTGTTGCTTCATACTTATGATATCATCCATAATTGGACCTGCTACTAACATATCATCGACATAAATTAGTAAAATGATATAACTGGACCTATATCTTTTGAAGTAGCAACATTGGTCGACATTACACTTATGGAAACCTTCCTTGTGCATAAATTCGTCAAACTTTATGTTCCACTATCTTTGGGCTTGTTTTAGGTCATACAAACTCTTCTTAAGTCTGCACACTTTGTTCTCTTTCCCATTTTTGGAGAAACATTTTGGATGGTGCATGTATATCTCCTCATCCAATTATCTGTGAAGAAATTCAGTCTTCACACCTAATTGTTCAAGATGAAGATCTTCAATGGAAACATTACTCAACATTATTCTGATGGTATTGAGTTTCAAAACAGGAGCAAAAATTTCAATGTAGTCAACTCCTTCTTTCTTCTGGAATTCTTTGACTACTAATCAAGCTTTGTTTCTCTCAGAACCATCATCCCCTTTTTTCACCCAGTACACCCATTTGTTGTGAAGTTCCCTACGGGTAACTCAGCTAGTTCCCATGTCCGGTTTGAAATCAGAGATTGCATCTCTTCTTTCATGGCAAGCTCCCACTTGCTTGCATCACTAGTCTGACAAGCTTCATCATAGCATTCAAGCTCCCATCCATCAGTCAATAACAAATAATTAATATATCTCCTGTTAGGCACATGAGGCCCAGAAGATGTTCTCAGTACAAGAGCTGGAGTAGGAGTGTAACATCCTAAAAATGCTAATAGGGTTTAGTGCCTTGATTAGCGTGCCAGGAAGGCATAATTGGATATATGTGTGATTTATTGATTAAATGCGACTATGTGGCATGCATGATTTATATGATAATATGAATATATTTATATGCATGTGTTATGAGTATTAAATATGCATGTGGGCCCGCTCTTGTTTATAAGAGCATATTTGGATTTTGGCCCATTAAGGGCATAAATGCATTTATATGTATTAAATGGCTGAGACCACATTATTATGTGGATATATTCATAGTATACGGCTCGAGGCGATCCCAGTGAGGGGATTAGCGGAATAGTCACAACAAGGTTTAATACCTGGCTCGGGGTGAGCCTAGGGGTATTTTGGGGAAATTTATTATATATTTGGGATTTATCGAGTAATGAGTAAGTATTTGGTAATTAGTTGGGCATGCCAGGATTAATTGGGAATTGGTAGGATGACTCGAGGAATTAGCGGGAAACGAGGAAAATGACTGTTTTACCCTTAAGGGCAATTAGGGAGCTGAGTTTTCTTTAGGGGTATTTTGGTCTTTTGGTTAAAAGGTTGTAACGTCCTGGATGACCAAGACCGTTACACTGTGTATTTGAAGTAGTGCAAGACTTACTAATTAAGTCATTTGAACAAAAAATGTGTTCCTAAGGTCAACTATCAGGTTAGGGTTAAAAGATTTTGATCATAAATAGTTAATTTTCACTAAAATAGATGTTTGGTACACGAGATCTCAAAAATAGGGTTTAAGAGACCAATTTACAATTCTCAAAAGTTATATACAACCAGTGGCCACTCTAATGGAAAAATAAAAAATTTAGGCTCTGTCCCTGTATTTTCCCTCGGCCGTGGCGGACGAGCAGCTGACAATGTACACCTCACCTCAAAGCTCTCCGACTCATGGTTGGTTTAGCTTACCCTTGTCTTTACCTGCACCACGTAGCACCCGTGAGCCAAGGCCCAGCAAGAAAACCATAACGGCAAACACATGTAGCAATAATAACATTCAATCAATCTTATCTCATTCAAACATAAAACAGAGTATGAATACCCAACTAATCAATGATAAACACATATTCTCAAGTTCTCGAATAATCAGGGTTGGCACACTTAGGCCAAGCCCCGTGTTGATCTAGCTGGCCCCAGCTCGCTTAGGCCAGGGCGCGCTTAGTACGCTTACCGTTAGCCCTGACTCCCTTAGGCCGGTCATTCTTGTATATCACATAAATCTTACAAACACAAAGTACAAGCAATCAACAATTGGAAATCTCAGTCCCGTTCACAACCACATAGGGGTGCAGTTTTCTTACCTTGAATTCTAAGCGAAGGATATAGTATGGACTCGAGCTCGATCCTCAGTCCTGAGCCATGGCGATAAACCTAGTCACAGTGGGCAATGGGTAATCATCAATTTCTAATCCAAATAAATACTTAGGAGACAAAAGCTAGCCTCCGGGATCTCGATTTCTACTAAACCAGGTAGTAGAAATCGTCCCGAGTGCTTAGGTTCGAACCCCCGAGCCTTACCAATCCTAGAAACCATCCTAAGGCATAATCCCCAAGGCAGGCTGCGACTTGACCCTAAGGGTCGCGATGCGCCCCCAAATCAAATACTCAATCCTCAAGCTTCAGGGGGAGGCGGGCCGCGACTTGCCCCCTAGGGTCGCAGTGCGCCCTCAAGATTGAGGGCCACCCATGGCCATTGGGGCATGAGGTCGTGATGCCCCTAAGCTAGGTCACAGTGCGCCCCCTTGCACCTAGAATTTATGGGTTTCTACAACATTCTTCTTAGCCAATTTTTCTCAGAATTTAACCTTAACAAACCTTCCAATCAAAACCAAGCTTAGCTATGAATTTAAGACCTTAAATCACTTATTTTAGGCATATTATAACTCAGTAAACTCTACTAAAATTACTTACAGTTTTATCACCTAGAAACCTCAATCAACTAATTCTATAAACCTGAATTCTTAATTGAAACTAAACAAAAATCCTTACCTCAATTATTTATTAAACCCTCAGCTACAACTTTCAATCTTTGAGCTTAAGGCCCAGTCCCTTTTCTTCAGCAACTCAAGCCCTTCTTCAATTTTCCTTCCAAAATTCCCAACTTAGAGCCTAGGTTCTTCTGTCCTTTATCCTTAGCTTCAATCTGTGAGATGTTTCCTAAAGTTTCAACTTACTTCCAACACTTCAAACTATATCTCTTAATCTCTAAAAGTCCTATTTATTGTTCTAATCCTATAATTCCTCTAATTGTTTCTAGGAGTAAAATGGTCATTTTTCTCCCGACTCATGCAAATTCCTCAAGTGTTCCTACCATTTACCAATTAATCCAGTCATGTCCAATTAATTAACAAATACCTATTCAATATCCAATGAATCCCAAATTATTCTCTAAATTCCCAAAAATACCCCTAGGCTCCCCCCGAGCCGGGTATTAAACCCCACTGTGACTATTTCGCCAATCCACTCACTAGGACCGTCTCGAGTCATATACTGCAAATATATCCACATAATAATGTGGTCTCAATCATTTATCACATATAATCATATTTTTCCCTCAACGGGCCAAAATTATAAATATGCCCTTATAAGCTATAAATGGCCCACATGCATATTTAATACTCATAAACATGCATATAGTATATCCATATAATCACATTAATCATGCATGCCACATAGTCACACATTTAACCATTTAAACACATATATATGAACCAACTATGCCCTCCCAGCATGCTAACCTAGGCGCTAAGCCCTATTAGCAATTTTGGGTCATTACAACTATCCCCTCCTACTGAGAATTCGTCCTCATCATTTACCTTAATAACTCAGGATAATGATCCCGCATCACTGATTCAAGCTCCCAGGTCGCTTCCTCGATCCTGCTATTTCTCCACAATACTTTGACTAGATGAATCGACTTGTTCCCTAGAACCTCGTCTTCCATATCTAGGACCTGAACCGGTCGCTCCTCATATGATAAATCTTTCTGTAACTCCAAATCGTCATACCTCAACACAATAGTTGTATCTAAGACGTACTTCCAAAGCATAGAAATGTGGAATACGTCATCAACTCCTGATAACGACAGTGGCAGTGCCAACCTGTAGGCCACTAGCCTGATCCTCTCCAAGATCTCAAAAGGTCCTAGGAATTTAGGGCTCAGCTTGCCTTTTTCCCCAAACCTCCTCACCCCTCGTAACGGGGAGAATCTAAAAAATATGTGGTCCCCTACCTGGTACTCCTAGTCCCTACGCTTAGGATCAGCTTAGCTTTTCTGTCTGCTCTATGAAACGAGCATTCAAGCTCGGATCTTCTCAATAGCATCATTAGTCTTCTGAGCCATCTCTGGCTCCAAATACTTCCTCTCACCCATCTCATCCCAATGAATGGGAGATCTACACCTCCTCCTATATAACATCTCGTATGAAGCTACTCCAATCATTGATTGATAACTGTTGTTGTATGAGAATTCAATCAATGGAAGGTACTTACTCCAAGACCCCTCGAAGTCTATCACACACGCTCTGAGCATCTCTTCCAATACCTAAATTGTTCTCTCAGATTGTCCATCAGTTTGAGGATGAAATGTAACGACCCAAATTCACTAATAAGGCTTAAGGGTCTTGATTAGTGTGTCGGGAGAGCATAAATGGATTATATGTGAATTAAATGATTAAAAGCATGTTATATGATTATTTTAATATCTGTGATGCATGACTATGTGTATTAGTATGCATGTAGGCCCTGATTAGGTTAGAAGGGCATATTCATAATTTTAGCCCGTTGAGGGCATAAATGTAAATAATTGTGATAAATTTTTGAGACCACATAATTATGTGGATATATTTGCAATCTGTGACTCAAGGTGATCTTAGTGAGCGGTTCAGTGAAAAAGTCACGGCGGGGATTTATACCCGGCTCGGGGCGAGCCTGGGGGTATTTCTGGGAATTTAGAGAATATATTGGAGTCTATTTTGATATTGGGGAATATAATTGGTGATTAGTTAGGTGTCGAGAAGTAAGCAGTAAATATTAGAGACATTCGAGGAATTAGCAGGAATTGGATGAAATGACCAAAAGGCCCCTAGGAGGTTTAAAAGCTTAGTTATAAAGGGGAGGGAAAATTGGTCATTTGGCTTATAAGGGATAAGTATTACTAGACTTTATACCTTAGTGGAGTGTGTAGAAGGCAGTAGAGGTCTGAAGAAAAGAAAAGAAAGAGAAAAGAAGGAAGGGAAAAGCAAGGGTTTTCTCTCAACGGTTTAAGCTGCTCATCACCAATTCTTGAGGTTTCTTGGAGCTAAAAATCACAGAGAGTTTGGGCAGGAGCTTGAGGCTAGGATCCCTGGTTTGGGCATGAGGAATTGGCAGGGGATACTCATCATTTGAGGTAAGGTCTTGAGGCTGTAACTCAGTTTCTAGTTCTTAGTATTGTTATGGATTTTGAGCTGAGCTTTGATGGGGAATTCTAGGGAGTTGAGGTTGAAGCTTTGAGGAGGTGAAGGCTAAGCTAGTGTGGAGGATAACCTAGGTTGAGCTCATCCATGAAAGGTAAGAAACTCTGGTTTAAGTTCTGTGATTTCAGTTGATTTTTGTTGAGTTTTGAGCTCTAGGTTCAACCATGGTGAATTTTGTGTTTTGGGGTGCATGTGATTGAATTTCTTGTGGTTGGATCATTTGGGGAGAGTTGGAGATGTTGGTAGGCTTGTTTTTATGTTTGGTTGAAGTTTGGAAGAGTTTTGGTAAGGTTTGGCTGGTGGAAAATCAAAGGAAGAAAATGCAGGGTTTGTTATGCTGTGACTAGCGTTGTAGCGCTAACCTTTGGGCGCTACAACTCTAGGCTTTGTGGTCTGGGGTGTTTTAGGCTCTCTTTGTAGTGTTGTAGCACCCACTTTAGGGCACTATAGCGCTACCCTGTTTCCAGAAAAGGGTTTTTAGGTTATTTCTTGGGGTTTTTGCCCCGGGGCTCGGGGTTTGATTCCACCACCCCATTTGGTGGAATTAGGGCTTCCCGAGGGCTCGGGATTGGTCCCGAGGCTAGGTTTTGGATTCGAGTTTTGGTGATGATTTTGATCTATGGCTGTGACTAGGTGTACGCTAGGGCTCAGACGGGATCGTGCTTGAGGATCAAATTGAACAAAACTAGTGAAATCTAAAGGTAAGAAAATTGAACCCGGTTATGTGTTTGTGATGGGATTAAGAGCTCCCTATATCTGTATGATGTCATAAATGGTATTATGCCATGGGACATGTGATAAACGACCTAAGGGTGTTGTAAATAATACTTGTGCACAGGGCGCGACTCGGCCACTGGTAGCTGAGGACAGCTTAATATTCACTGAGCTCGGTTTAAGCGAGCCGGAGTCAATGGGATAAATAGAGGGTGCGGCCTAAGGGCGTTAGCCCTGGTTATCATATGTGAAATGATTATTGATATGAAATGATATACTTGGTATGCTAAATACTTGAATAGCATGAATAATTGGACTGTTGAGTGCATGTTTATACTATATGAGTTTTCTAGTTGTTTGCTTGATAATTATGCTCTGTTATTGTGTTTTCTTTCTGGGCCTTGGCTCACAGGTGCTACGTGGTGCAAGTATAGGCAAAGGCAAGTTGGACCAATCCTGAGATGGAGAGCTGCGGGGCTGAATGCACATAGTCAGTTGATCGGCCGCCACGGCCGAGGAGTGACACAGGACGAGAAAAGCTTATTTGTCTGTTTCGCCTTAGAGTGGCTAATAACTGTACTTTTATCCTAAAATTTTGTAGACTGTCTTTTAACTTTACTACTTTTGGGATCCCATGTAAGGAAGAATATTTGTTTATAAGAAATGAAGCTTTTGAGGCCAAAATCTTTTAACCCTAGTTCAACTGTAGTTTCAGTGACACGTTTCAAATTAAATGACTTGATTAGCAAGTCCTGCACCTTTATAAACACACAGTGTAACGGTCTTGGCTATCCAGGGCGTTACAACTTGGTATCAGAGCGTCTTAGGTTTAAGGGTTCCTGAAGACTGGCTAGACATGTACATTCGCTGCGAAAGATAAGCTCGACTCAGGGTTTGGTAAATTGTGTATACATGACTATATGCTTAAATGATCTGAATGAAATATGACTGTTGCTATCTGCTTGATTAATAGGGAGCATGAGATACTGATAGGGCCTGGCCCTTAACTATTGCATGTTGATATTGAGGCATGCTTATTAGCACTGCTATGCATGTGAATGAACATATGATGGAATATCTAGATGAACTATTATATTCTGAATGTTTGTGAATGTTTGGGGTTCTAATGGTGGATCATGGAAGGATTATTACCCTGTCATCATAGTCTGACTGCCAAGTTATTGATTGTAGATTGACTTGGATAATTATGCTTCAAAGAAAATCTACGCGACTAGTCGGCATCAGGTCTGAGACTAGAGATGATGATCAGGGCCAGACCCCTCCGCCAGTCCCTGAGAACTGGCAACAGCTTATGGAAGACATGCAAGCTCGGCTTCAGAGCCAGGATGAACAGATAGGAATTCTGCGACAACACTCCATCAGGGAGTGTTGCCCTTATCGTGCCATATGCAGTGGTACCAGCGGTACAGTCAGTGGAGGTTGGGAACAGATGGGAGCCGTTGTACGAGCGGTTTAGGAAACAGCAGTCCTCGATCTTTGAGGGAGGACCTGATCCACTGAAGGTTGAGCAGTGGATGACTATGATTACTACCATCTTGGATTTTATGAGGGTAGAGGAATATGACAGAGTGGCCTGTGCCACATATATGCTGAGAGAGGATGCCTGAATCTGGTGGGAAGTGGCATCACAGACCAGAGATGTTACTGCTTTGACTTGGGAAGGATTCAAGGACCTATTCAGTCAGAAGTACTATAATGTTGCCATCAGGGCATCGAAAGTAAATGAGTTTGTGGGGTTGGTTCAGGGCAGCATGACAGTCAAAAAATATGCCCTAAAGTTTGACAGACTTGCGAAGTTCACACCCGACCTTGTGCCTACTGATGCAGCTATCAAGACAGATTTATTAGAGGACTTAATGCTATGATAGCCCGAGATGTGAGGATTACAATAGTTCCTGGAGGGACAACCTATGCCCAGGCTGTAGAGAAGGCTCTTATCGCTAAGGAAGCAGAAAATAAGATATGGAGGGAGAGTGCAGCAAGGCGGGAGGATCGCAAGGCGGTGCCTCCATATTCTAATTCTGGTAGGGGCGAAGGCCCCAGTGATTTGAAGAGAAAGACCCCTGATGCTTCGACTGCTCCTGGTCCTGGTAGGAGAGATCGGGGTACTCGGGGTGGCCGTCAGGGAGGCGGTGATTCATGGAGGACCTATCCTGAGTGCACGAGGTGCAAAAGACACCATCTGGGAGAGTGCCGGGCTAAGGCCTATTACGTGTGCGGGGTGGTGGGACACCTCAAGAAAGATTGCCCGACAGTGAAGAAGGGAGATGCGGGGAAAGTGGACAGCTTGACTCCAGCTCGAGTGTTCACCTTGATGTAGGCCGAGGCCGAGGCTAGTCCCTCAGTAGTGACAGGTCAGCTTTCCAGCGCTAGCACTCCTTTTACTGTATTGATAGACTCTGGTGCTACACATTTGTTTGTTTCTAGTAAAGTGATTGATAGACTGTGTAGACCTAGTGAGTATTGTAATTCAGGGTTTGGGACTATTTTTCCTACGGGGGAACTGGTAGTATCTAGGAGGTGGATTAGAGCACTGCCAGTGATAATTGATGGTAGAGAGTTGTCAGTAGACTTGATTGAGTTGAGTATGAAAGACTTTGATATGATTTTAGGTATGGATTGGCTGGTTAGATATGGAGCTACTATTGACTGTCGGAAGAAGATGGTGACCTTTGAGCCGGAGGGCAAGGATCCCTTTATTTTTGTGGGAGTGGTGCATGGACCCCGTGTACCCAGGATATCGGCACTGAGAACTAGAGATCTGTTACAAGGAGGGTGTATAGGTTTCTGGCTAGTGTGGTGGACACCACCAGGGTTTCTCCAGCAGGACCTGAAGAGACCAGATTGGTTTGCGAGTTCTTGGATGTGTTTCTTGAGGACTTGCCGGGATTGCCGCTGCGTAGAGAGATTCAATTTGTTATTGAGTTAGCACCGGGGACAGAGCCAGTGTCGAGGGCACCATATAGGATGGCACCGACAGAACTGAAAGAATTGAAGATATAGTTGCAAGAGCTTCTGGATTTGGGGTTCATCAGGCCTAGTTACTCGCCATGGGGTGCTCCAGTTTTGTTTATGAAGAAGAAGGATGGGACTTTGAGAATTTGTATAGACTACAGGGAATTGAACAAGTTGACTATCAAGAATAAGTACCCCCTACCAAGGATTGACGACTTGTTCCATCAGCTGCAGGGTAAGACGGTGTTCTCGAAAATTGATCTTTGATCTGGTTATCACCAGCTGAGGATCAAGGACGAGGACATACCGAAGACAGCCTTCCAAACAAGGTACGAGCACTATGAGTTTCTGGTCATGTCGTTTGGTTTGACCAATGCCCCAGCAGCCTTTATGGACTTAATGAACAGGGTGTTCAAAGACTTTCTGGATTAGTTCATTATTATCTTCATCGACGACATCTTAGTGTACTCCAGTTCAGAGACAGAGCACGAGCTTTATCTTCGACAGGTTCTACAAAGGTTGAGGGAGCACCAGTTGTACGCCAAGTTTAAGAAATGTGAATTTTGGTTACCAGAAGTGACATTCCTTGGACATATTTTTGGTGCAGATGGGATCAAGGTGGATCCATCTAAGGTAGAGGCAGTTAGGGATTGGCCGAGGCCAAGGAACGCCTTAGAGGTGCGAAATTTTCTTGGTCTAGCGAGTTACTACAGACGATTTGTGGAAGGCGTCTCGAAGATAGCAGCATTGATGACAGAATTAACAAGAAAGAATTTGAAATTCATTTGGTCAGACAAGTGTGAGAGCAGTTTCCAAGAATTGAAGCGATGACTTATTACCACGCCTGTGTTGAGTCTTCCTTCGGGGGAAGGGAAGTTTGTTGTTTACTGTGATGCATCGAGGTTGGGATTAGGTTGTGTGTTGATGCAAAATGAAAAGGCCATAGCTTATGCGTCACGACAGCTTAAGGAGTATGAGCAGTGATATCCTACCCATGATTTGGAGCTAGCAGCAGTGGTATTCGCACTAAAGATTTGGCGACATTATCTGTATGGGGAGAAGTGCGAGGTATACACTGACCACAAGAGTCTGAAGTATTTCTTTACACAGAAGGACTTGAACATGAGACCGAGGGGTTGGCTAGAGTTGGTGAAAGACTATGATTGTGATATTCTTTACCATTCGGGGAAAGCCAACATAGTGGCAGACGCATTGAGCCGGAGAGGCCCGGGTCAGTTATATAGTTCTACCTAGATCTCGAGAAAGTTAGCTGATGAGATGGTCAGAGCGAGGATAGAATTGGTGGTGGGTCGGTTTGCCAATATTACTCTGCAGTCGACCCTGCTAGAGTGGATTAAAGAAGGGCAATTGGTAGACGCTCAGTTACAGGAAGTTAGAGAGAATGTCTTAGCAAGAGTAACTAAGGACTATTCTATCTCTAAGGTTGGTTTGCTTCGTTATCAGGGACGGATTTGTGTTCTAGCTAATGAGGGGATCAGACGAGAGATATTGGATGAGTCTAATACGACGCCGTACTCACTTCATCTGGGTACCACGAAGATGTACCCGGATCTACGGACGTTATATTGGCGGCCCGGGATGAAGAAGGATGTGGTGGAGTACGTAGCCAGATGTTTAACTTGTCAGCAGGTGAAAGCTGAGCATCAGCAACCAGCAGGGTTACTTCAGCCTTTGGGTATTCCTAAGTGGAAATGGGAGGACATTACGATGGATTTTGTGGGAGGTTTACCCAGAACTTTAGGGCTTCATAACTCGGTGTGGGTGATAGTGGACAAATACACCAAGTCAGCCCATTTTCTTCCAGTGAGGTCGGCGTATACTGTGGATCAGTATGCAAAGTTGTATGTGAGGGAAATCATACGTCTCCATGGGGTTCCTAACTCTATAATGTCAAACCGGGATCCTATCTTTACCTCCAAGTTTTGGGGTAGTTTACAGAAGGCTATGGGAACTCAGTTGAAGTTTAGCATAGCCTTTCATCCTCAGACTGATGGACAGTCTGAGAGGATGATTCAGGTGTTGGAGGATATGCTCAAAGCGTGTGTGATTGACTTTGAGGGATCATGGAGTAAGTATCTCGCATTGATTGAATTTTCATATAACAATAGTTACCAATCAACGATTGGAGTGGCTCCCTACGAGATGTTATATGGAAGAAAGTGTAGATCACCCATTCATTGGGATGAGATGGGTGAGAGGAAGTATTTGGGGCCAGATATGGTTTATAAGACAAGTGAAGTTATAGAGAAGATTCGAGTTAGGATGCTCGCCTCTCAGAGCAGATGGAAAGGCTACGCTGATCCCAAGTGTAGGGACGTGGAATTCCGAGTTTCACCATTGCGAAAGGTGAAGAGATTTGGAAAGAAGGGCAAGCTAAGCCCTAGGTTCATTGGACCTTTTGAGATCCTGGAAAGGATCAGTCAGGTGGCTTATAGGTTAGCCTTGCCACCATCGTTGTCAGGAGCCCATGACGTGTTCCATATATCTATGCTCCGGAAGTACGTCTCAGATGTGACACATGTGTTGAGGTAAGAAGACTTGGAATTACATATAGATTTGGCTTATGAGGAGAAACCGGTTCAGATTTTGGATCGGAAAGATAAAGTACTACGGAATAAGACGATTCCTCTTGTTAAGGTTTTGTGGAGGAATAGTAGGGTCGAAGAGGCGACCTGGGAGCTTGAGACAACGATGCAGGATCAATAACCCGAGTTGTTCAGGTAAATTTCAAAGACGAAATTCTCATTAGGAAGGGATAGTTGTAATGACCCAAATTCACTAATAAGGCTTTAAGGGCCTTGATTAGTGTCTCAGGAGGGCATAACTGGATTATATGTGAATTAAATGATTAAAAGCATGTTATATGATTATTTGAATATCTGTGATGCATGACTATGTGTATTAGTATGCATGTAGGCCCTGATTAGGGTAGAAGGGCATATTTGTAATTTTAGCCCGTTGAGGGCATAAATGTAAATAATTGTGATAAATTATCGAGACCACATTATTATGTGGATATATTTGCAATCTGTGACTCAAGACGATCCTAGTGAGCAGTTCATCAAAAAAGTCACAGCGGGGATTTATACCCGGCTCGGGGCGAGCCTGGGGGTATTTCTGGGAATTTAGAGAATATATTGGAGTCTATTTTGATATTGGGGAATATAATTTGTGATTATTTATGTGTCGGGAAGTAAGCGGTAAATATTAGAGACATTCGAGGAATTAGCGGGAATTGGGTGTAATGACCAAAATGCCCCTAGGAGGTTTAAAAGCTTAATTATAAAGGGGAGGGAAAATGGGTCATTTGGCTTATTAGGGATAAGTATTACTAGACTTTATACCTTAGTGGAGTATGTAGAAGGCAGTAGAGGTCTGAAGAAAAGAAAAGAAAGAGAAAAGAAGGAAGGGAAAAGCAAGGGTTTTCTCTTAACGGTTCAGGCTTCTCATCACCAATTCTTGAGGTTTCTTGGAGCTAAAACTCAGAGAGAGTTTGGGCAGGAGCTTGAGGCTAGGATCCCTGGTTTGGGGATGAGGAATCGGCAGGGGATACTCTTCATTTGAGGTAAGGTCTTGAGGTTGTAACTTAGTTTCTAATTCTTAGTATTGTTATGGATTGTGAGCTGAGTATTGATGGGGAATTCTAGGGAGTTGAGGCTGAAACTTTGAGGAGGTGAAGGCTAAGCTAGTGTGGAGGATAACCTAGGATGAGCTTATCCATCAAAGGTAAGAAACTCTGGTTTAAGTTCTATGATTTCAGTTGATTTTTGTTGAGTTTTGAGCTCTAGGTTCAGCCATGGTAAATTTTGAGTTTTGGGGTGCATGTGATTGAATTTCTTGTGGTTGGGTCATTTGGGGTGAGTTGGAGATGTTGGTAGGCTTGTTTTTATGTTTGGAAGAGTTTTGGTAAGGTTTGGCTCGGGAAAAATCGAAGGAAGAAAATGCAGAGTTTGCTGTGCAGTGACTAGCGCTGTAGCGCTAGCCTTTGGGCGCTACAGCGCTAGGCTTTGTGGTTTGGGGCATTTTAGGCTCTGTTTTTAGCGCTGTAGTGCCCACTTTAGGGCGCTGTAGCGCTACCCTATTTCTAGAAAGGGGTTTTTAGGTTATTTCTTGGGGTTTTTTCCCGGGGGCTTGAGGTTTGATTCCACCACCCCGTTTGGTGGAATTAGGGCTTCCCGAGGGCTCGGGATTGGTCCCGAGGCTAGGTTTTGGATTCGAGTTTTGGTGATGATTTTGATCTATGGCTGTGACTAGGTGTACGCTAGGGCTCGAATGGGATCGTGCTTGAGGATCAAATTGAACAAAGCTAGCGAAATCTAATGGTAAGAAAATTACACCCGGTTATGTGTTTGTGATGGGTCTAAGAGCTCCCTATATCTGTATGATGTCATAGATGGTATTATGCCATGGGACATGTGATAAACAGCCTAAGGGTGCCATAAATAATTCTTGCGCACAGGGCGCGGCTCGGCCACTGGTAGCTGAGGACAGCTTAATATTCACTGAGCTCGGTTTAAGCGGGCCGGAGTCAGTGGGATAAATAGAGGGTGCGGCCTAAGGGCGTTAACCCTGGTTATCATATGTGAAATGATTGTTGATATAAAATGATATGCTTAGTATGCTGAATACTTGAATAACATGAATAATTGGACTGTTGAGTGCATGTTTATACTGTATGAGTTATCTAGTTGTTTGCTTGATAATTATGCTCTGTTATTGTGTTTTCTTACTGGGCCTTGGATCACGGGTGCTACGTGGTGCAGGTAAAGGCAAAGACAAGTTGGACCAATCCTGAGATGGAGAGCTGCGGGGCTGAATGTACATAGTCAGCTGATCGGCCGCCACGACCGAGGAGTGACACAGGACGAGAAAAGCTTATTTGTTTGTTTTGCCTTAGAGTGGCTAATAACTGTACTTTTATCCTAAAATTTTGTAGACTGTCTTTTAACTTTACTACTTTTGGATCCCATGTAAGGAAGAATATTTGTTTATAAGAAATGAAGCTTTTGAGGCCAAAATCTTTTAACCCTAGTTCAACTGTAGTTTTAGTGACACGTTTCAAATTAAATGACTTGATTAGCAAGTCCTGCACCTTTATAAATACACAGTGTAACGGTCTTGGCTATCCAGGGCGTTACATGAAAGGTCATGCTGAACTTCAACTGAGTCCCCATAGCCTTCTAATCCACTCCAAAACTTGGAGGTAAAGATAGGACCCCAGTCTGATATTATAGACTTGGGAACCCGATGGAGACGTACAATTTCCCTCACGTACAGCTCCGCGTATTGATCCACAGAATAGTTTTCTTCACTAGCAGAAAGTGAGCTGACTTGGTGTATCTGTCTACTATCACTCATACCGAGTCATGTAGCCCCACTGTTCTGGGTAAACCTCCCACAAAATCCATTGTAATGTCTTCCCATTTCCACTCGGTAATACCCAAAGGATGTAGCAACCCCGCTGGTCGTTGATGCTCAGCCTTCACCTGCTGACAGGTCAAACACATGGCCACGTATTCCACTATATCCTTCTTCATCCCAGGCCACCAATATAAAGTCTGTAGATCCTGCTATATCTTCGTGGTGCCTGGATGGAGTGAGTACGGTGTAGTATGAGATTCATCTAATATCTCTTGTCTAATACCCACATCTGTCGGGACACAAATCCAACCCTTATACAGTAACAAACCAGTCTATGAAATGGAATAGTCCTTAGCCACTCCAGCTAAGACATTCCCTCTAACCTCCTGCAATGATGAATCAATCATCTGACCCTCTCTTACCCTTTCCATAAGGGTCGACTGTAAAGTGATATTGGCCAACCGGCCCACAACTAGCTCTATCCTCGCTCTGGGCATCTACCCTGCCAACTCTCTTGATATATGTGCAGAGCTAAACAACTGTCTCGGGCCCCTCCGACTCAATGCATCTACCACCACATTGGCTTTCCCTGGGTGGTAAAGGATATCACAGTCATAGTCCTTTTCCAACTCCAGCCAACGTCTCTACCGCATATTTAGGTCTTTATGCGTGAAGAAATACTTCATGCTCTTATGATCGTTATATATCTCACACTTCTCCCCATATAAATAATGTCGCCAAACTTTCAGTGCGAATACCATTGCTGCCAACTCTAGGTCATAGGTAGGGTATCGCTTCTCATACTCCTTCAGCTACCGTGAGGCATAAGCAATAACCTTCTCATTCAACATCAACACACATCCCAATCCCAACCTCGATGCATCACAATATACCACAAACTTCCCTCCCTTTGAAGGAAAACTCAATAACAGAGCAGTAATCAGTCGTCGCTTCAATTCCTGGAAGTTATTCTAACACTTGTCTGACCAGACAAACTTCAGATTCTTCCGTGTCAATTCTGTCATCGGTGCAGTAATCTTCGAGAACCCTTCCACGAACCGCTTGTAATATCCCGCTAATCCAAGGAAGCTCCTAACCTCTGAGGCGTTCCTTGGCCTCGGCCAATCTCTCACTGCCTCTATCTTAACTGGATCCACCTTAATCCCATCTTCACCAACAATATGTCCAAGGAATGTCACTTCTAGTATCCAAAACTCACACTTCTTAAACTTGGCAAACAACCGATGCTCTCTCAATCTCTGCAAGACCTGTCGGAGATGTTGTCCGTGCTCTGCCTCTGAACTGGAGTAAACCAAAATATCGTCAATGAAGACAATCACAAATTGATCTAAGAAGTCCTTGAACACCCTGTTCATCAAATCCATGAATGTTGCTGGGGCATTGGTCAAACCAAACGACATGACAAGAAACTCATAATGCCCATACCTCATTCGGAAGGTCTTCTTCGGTATAACCTCATCCTTGATCATCAGCTGGTGATAACCAGATCGAAGATCAATCTTCAAGAACATCGTCTTCCCTTGCAGCTGATCAAACAAGCAATCAATCTTAGGTAAGAGGTGTTTATTCTTGATGGTCAACTTGTTCAACTCCTGTAGTCTATACACATCCTCAGAGTCCCGTCCTTCTTCTTCACAAACAAAACTGGAGCACCCCATGGCGAGAAGCTAGGCCTAATAAATCCCAAATCAAGAAGCTCTTGTAATTGTATCTCAGTTTCACCGAAGCCATCTTATATGGTGCCCTCGACGCTAGCTCTGTTCCCGGTGCTAACTCAATGACAAACTGAATCTCCATGTGCGGCGGCAACCCTGGTAAATCCTCAGGAAACACATCCAAGAAATCACGTACTAATCTGGTCTCCCCCGACCCTATTGGCAAAACTATGGTGGTATCGACCACACTAGCTAGAAAAACTATACAACTTCCTTATAATAGGTCTCTAGCTCTCAATTTTGATATCGTGGGTATACGGGGTCCATGCACAGCGCCCACAAAAATAAAGGGATCCTCACCCTCAGGCTCAAAGGTGACCATCTTCTTCCTACAGTCTATAGTAGCCCCATACCTAACCAGCCAATCCATCCCCAAGATCATATCAAAATCATCCATACCTAAATCGATCAAATCTACTCATAGTTCCCTACCATCTACCATCACTGACAGTGCTCTAATCCATCTCCTAGAAACTACCAGTTCCCCTGTAAGCAGTATAGTCCCAAACCCCACAGTAAAATTCTCACTAGGTCTACAAAATCTATCAATTACCTTACTAAAAACAAACGAATGTGTAGCTCGAGAGTCAATTAATATAGTATAAAAGGAGCCAATGCTAGAAAGCTGACCTGTCATTACCGAGGGACTAGCCTCGGCCTCCACCTGCATCAAGGTGAACACTCGAGCTAGAGTCAAGCTGTCCACCTTTCTTGGTTTCTCCTTCTTCGCTGTTGGGCAGTCTTTCTTGAGGTGTCCCACCACCCCGCACATATAGCAAGCCTTTGCCCGACATTCGCCCAGATGGCACTTCCTACACCTCGTGCATTCTGGGTAACTCCTCCATGTCTCATTGCCTCCCTGGCGGCCACCCTGAGTACCCCAACCCCTCCTATCAAAACAAGCAGTGGTTGAAGTGTTAGGGATCTTCCTCTTCCGATCACTGGGGCCTCCAACCATACCAAATCCTGTGGATGGAGGCACTACCCTATGAACATCCCATCTCGCAGTGTTCTCCCTCCAGATCTTGTTTTTGCCTCTTCAGCGGTAAGAGCCTTCTCAACAGTCTGGGCATAGGTCATCTACCCATGTACCGAGGTAATCCTCACATCCTGGGCTATCATAGCATTGAGCCCTCAAACAAACCTGTCCTGCTTGGCCACATCTATAGGCACCAAGTCTGATGCAAACTTTGCTAGCCTATCAAACTTTAGGGCATACTCTGTAACTATCATGCATCCCTGTACCAGCCCTGTGAATTCATTTACATTCGCTGCCCTGATGGAAACATTGTAATACTTCTGGTTGAACAGATCTTTTGAACCAATCCCAACTCAAAGTAGAAATATCCTTGGACTGTGATGCCAACTCCCACAAAATACGAGCATCCTCTCTAAGCATATAGGTGGCACAGGCCACCATGTCATTACCTTCCACCCTCATGAAATCCAGGATGGAATGATCATTCTCATCCACTGTTCATCCTTCAATGGATCTGGTCCTCCCTCAAAGGTTGGAGGATGTTGTCTCCTAAACTGCTCATAGAGTGACTCCTAATTGTTCCCAACCTCAAGTGGTTGCACTACTGGTGCCACAACAGGCGGCATAATAGGTGCAGCACTCCCTGACGGAGCATGTTGTCTCAAAAGGCAAATCTGCTCTTCTTGACTCTGCAATCGTGCTTGCATATCTGCAAGTATCTGCTGCCAGTTCTCAGGGACTGGCAGAGGGTTCTGGCCCTGTTCATCATCTCTAGCCTCGGACCCTATGCCGACTAGTTGTATTGATCGTCTTGGACGCATAGCTATCCAAGTTTATCTGCAATCAATGACCCAGCAGTCAGGCAATGATGACAGGTTAACAATCTTTCCATAGTCCAACATTGAAACTCAACCACCCATAAGCAATCAAGATGAAAACAATCATTTAAATATTCATTCACATGCAACAATGATGCTAATAATCACGCCTCATTATAATTACACAACAGTCAAGGGTCGGGCCCTATCAGTTATAGATTAAAACATTTATATTTCATTCAAGCAATTAAGCATGTAATCACATATATACATTTATCAAACCCTGAGTCAAGCTTATCTTTAGCGGCGAGTGTACATGCCCAGCCAGTCTTCAGGAACCCTTAATCCTAGACCGTTCTAATACCAAGTTATGACGCCCTGGATAACCAAGACCTTTACACTGTGTATTTTAAAATAGTGCAAGACGTGCTAATCAAGTTGTTTGAACAGTATTGTGTTCCTAAAGTGAATTATCAAGTTAGGGTTAAAATATTTTGATCATAAATAGTTAATTTTCACTAAAATAGATGTTTGGTACACGGGATCCAAAAACAGGGTTTAAGAGACCAATTGACAATTCTCAAAAGTTATATCCAACCAGTCACCACTCTAATGGCTAAATAAAATTTTTAGGCTCGTTCCCTATACTTTCCCTCGGTCGTGGCAGACAAGCAGCTGACAATGTACACCTCTTCCCCAGAGCTCTCCAACTCATGGTTGGTCCAGCTTACCCTTGCCTTTACCTGCACCACGTAGCACCCGTGAGCCAAGGCCCAGCAAGAAAACCATAACGGCAAACACATGTAGTAATAATAATATTCAATCAAGCTTATCTCATTCAAACATAAAACAGAGTACGAATACCCGACTAATCAATGATAAATACATATTCTAAAGTTCTCGAATAATCAAGGTTGGCACACTTAGGCCGACCCCCTGTTGATCTAGCTGGCCCTGGCTCGCTTAGGCCGGGTTGCGCTCAGTATGCTTACCTTTAGCCCCGACTCCCTTAGGCTGGTCATTCTTGTATATCATATCAATCTTACAAACACATAGTACAAGCAATCAACAATTGGGAATCCCAGTCCCGTTCACAACCACATATGGGTGATGTTTTATTACCTTGAATTCTGAGCTTAGGATATAGTATGGTCCCGAGCTCGATCCTCAGTCATGGGCCTTGGCGATAAACCTAGTCACAGTGGGCAATGGGTAATCATCAATTTCTAATCCAAATACTTAGGAGACAAAAGCTAGCCTCTGGGACCTCAATTTCTACTAAACCAGGTAGTAGAAATCATCTCGAGCGCTTGGGTTCGAACCCCCGAGCCTTACCAATCCTAGAAACCATCCTAAGGCACAATCCCCAAGGCGGGCCGCAACCTGACCCTAAGGGTCGTGATGCGCCCCCAAATCAAAGACTCAATCCTCAAGCTTCGGGGGGAGGCAGGCCGCGACTTGCCCCCTAGGGTTGCGGTGCACCCTTAAGACTGAGGGCCACCCATGGCCATTTGGGCATGCGGGCCGCGGCGCCCCTAAGCTAGGTCATAGTGCGCCCCATTGCACCCAGAATTTATGGGTTTCTACAACATTCTTCCGGGCCAATTTTTCTCAAAATTTAACCTTAACAAACCTCCCAATCAAAACCAAGCTTAGCTATGAATTTAAGACCTTAAATCACATATTTTAGGCATATTATAACTCAGCAAACTCTACTAAAATTACTTACAGTTTATCACCTAGAAACCTTAATCAACAAATTCTATAAACCTAAATTCTTAACTAAAACTAAACAAAAATCCTTACCTCAATTAGTTGTTAACCCCTTAGCTACAACCTTCAATCTTTGATCTTATGTCCCAGCTCAAGCCTTCCTCCTTCAATTTTCCTTCTAAAATTCCCAACTTAAAGCCTAGGTTCTTCTGTCCTTTCTCCTTAGCTTCAAAGTATAAAGAGAGGGAGAGTAAGAAATCATGAGGGAGAGGGAAAGGGAGAATGTGAGATGTTTCCTAAAGTTTCAGCTTACTTCCAACACTCCAAACTATATCTCTTAATCTCTAAAAGTCCTATTTATTGTTCTAATCCTATTATTCCTCTAATTGTTTCTAGGGGTAAAATGGTCATTCCGCTCCCGGTTCCCGCTAATTCCTCAAGTGTTCCTACCATTTAATAATTAATCTTGTCATATCCAATTAATTATTTATACCTATTCAATATCCAATAAATCCCAAATTATTCTCTAAATTCCCAAAAGTACCCCTTGACTCCCCCCGAGCCGGGTATTAAACCCCACAGTGACTATTTCGCTAATCCGCTCACTATGACCATCTCAAGTCATATACTGCAAATATATCCACATAATAATGTGGTCTCGATCATTTATCACATATAAATACATTTATGCCCTCAACGGGCCAAAATTACAAATATGCCCTTATAAGCTATAAAAGGCCCACATGCATGTCTCATACTCATAAACATGCATATAATATATCCATATAATCATATTAATCATGCATGCCACATAGTCACGCATTTAACAATTTAAACACACACACACACACACACATATATATATGAACAAATGATGCCCTCCCGGCACGCTAACCAAGGTGTTAAACCCTATTAGCAATTTTGGGTCGTTACAAAGGTATACTCAGCTAAGATTCTAGGAAACAATCAGAACCACTAAGAACACTTCTCAAACACTATATCTCTCTCTCTCTCTTACACATTCTCTCTCTCTCTCTCTCTCTCTCTCTCTCTCTCTCTCTCTCTCCCTCTCTCCCTCTCTTGTGCTTGAAAGCTTTGAAGTGCTGAAGGAGAAGTCTGGGAATTGAAGCTTGGGGATTAAAGAAATTAAGCTAGGAGTAGGCAAGGAACAGTTGAGGATTTAGCTATCATTGAGGTAAGGTTTTGGGTTTTAAGTTGTTGAATTTCTGGTAGATTGTGATCATGTTGAGGGGTACTTGAGGGGATTCTGAATTTGGGCATTTAGGGAAGATTGAGCTAGAATTCTAGGCTTTATGTTTTGTTTCTGAGGTGATATTGGGAATTCTGGACCTGGTTTTTGCTTGGGTATGTATTTGGGTTGAATTTTGAGGCTGTGGGTTGCGGTAGGATGCTGAAAACCCATGGATTTCTGGGTTCACGGGGGAAGGGGGCACCACAACCCAATTCATGGGCACAGCGACCCACGCCCCAAAAGGCCCTTAGGGGGGGGGGGGGGGGGCAGGCTTATCGACTTGTGGGCGCACTACGGCCCTAGAGGGCAAGTCACAGCCCGCCTCCCCCTACGACAAAGGGCTAGTGTCTTTGACTTAGGGTGCACTGCGACCCTTAAGGCCAGCTCATGGCCTGCCTAGGCAGCCATAGTCAAGGTTAGTTTTTAGGCTCGGGAAAGCTTGGGGACTTAAACCTAAGTGCTCGGGACGAATTCCACTACCCAGTTTAGTAGAATTTGAGGTCCTGGAGGCTAGTATTTGTTTCCAAAGCATTTAATTATATTATATTTTGATAGTTATCCATAGTCGCTTGTGACTAGGGTTATCGTTAAGGCTCGGGATTGAGGATTGTGCTCGGGACCGCTCTACATCCTTCGCTCGGGACTTGAGGTAAGAAAATTGCACCCAAGTTGTGAATGGGACTGAGATTCTCTGTAAATGAACTATGTGTTCTGTGACCAATTTATCTATTATGTGTGATGTGAAAGTATGACCTAAGGGAGTCGAGGCTGATGTTGAACGTATTAAACGCAGCTCAGCCTAAGCGAGCTGGGATCAGCTAAATAACTAGAGGGCTCAGCCTGTAACGCCCTGGATAACACGGACCGTTACACTATGTATTTGAAATAGTGCATGACTTGCTAATCAAGTCATTTGAATAAAAATGTGATCCTAAAGTCATAATCATATTAGGGTTAAAATATTTTGATCATAAACGGTTAATTTTCATTAAATAAATGTTTGGTACATGGGATCCCGAAAAAAAGGTTTAAAAGACAATTTATAAACTCTCAAAAGTCATATAAAATCAGTGGCCACTCTAATGGAAAAATACAAGTTTTAGGCTTCTGTCCTTGTACTTTCCCTCAACTGTGGTGGACGAGCAGCTGACAATGTACACCTCGCCCCCAGAGCTCTCCAACTCATGGTTGGTCCAGCTTACCCTTTCCTTTACCTGCACCACGTAGCACCCATGAGCCAAGGCCCAGCAAGAAAACAATAGAAATAATACACAATCAATGTTGATAATCAATTAATTCACCAGACGGTTAACCAGATATTCAACAAGCCATAGCATCAAGCTAACAATAGTAAACATTTATATTCAACAATTCATCTCAATCAACATGCAATACTCAGGGTCGACGCCCTTAGGTCACACCCTCTGTTTAATCCACTGACTCCAGCTCACTAAGGTCAAGTCTAGTGTTTACATAGCTGACCCCAGCTCACAGTGGCCGAGGCGCGTCCTGTGTGCAAATGATCAGCCCCTGGCTCTCTTAGGTCGTTCATTTCATGCTCACATGGCATTATCACAGTTATACAACATATGTATTCAAATACAAGGAATCTCAGTCCCAACATAGCCACACAAGGGTGCAATTTTCTTACCTTTAATTCTGAACGGAGATAATGGAATGTTCTCGATCACGATCCTCAGTCCTGAGCCTTGGCGATAAACCTCAACTATGGTCGAATCTTCACTAGTTTCATCTTGATCACCTCCAATTTCCTTCAAATAGTTCCCATATTAGGCCTAAGTTCCCTGCCTTTTTCTTCCTTAGCTTCAAGGCACAAATGAGAGAGAGAGAGAGAGAGTAAAATCGTGAGAGAGATGAGAGAATGAGTATGAAATTTCTACTTCTTTCTGTTTTAGTTCTAAGTGTTTACTAAGTACATCCCTTGCCTATCAAAAGACCATTATGCCCCTCAAGCCTTCTAATCTTCTAAGGGTATTAAAGGGTAAAATAGTCATTTCCCCCAGTTCCCGCAAATTCGTCAAATGTTCCTAATATTTACAAATTAATCCCATCATAAAATTAATTACCATTTATTTATTCAGTATCTAATCATTCCCAAGATATTCTCTAAATTCCCAAAAATACTCCCAGGTTTTCCCCGAGCCGGGTATTAATCCCCGCTATGACTATTTCGCTAATCCGCTCACTAGGACCGTCTCGAGCCATAAGCTGCAAATATATATCCACATAATAATGTGGTCTCAACAATTTATCACATATAATCACATTTATGCCCTCAATGGGCCAAAATTACAAATATGCCCTTATAAGATAATAATGGCCCACATGCATATCTAATACTCACAAACATGCATGTCACATAGTCATATAATCATGTTAATCATGCATGCCACATAATCATGCATTAAACCATCAAATCACACATATGCCAATTATGCCCTCCTGGCACGCTAATAAAGGCCCTTAAGCCTTATTAGAAATTTTGGGTCGTTACACGGCCTAAGGGCATCGACCCCTATTTAACTGTATTAAGGTTGATTTATATGTTTGGATTGAACTATTATCGTTGCCTAGTTTAGCACTCATATTCTGCTGTTAATAGAATTGATTGATCTAAAGTTCACTATGTACATTCTGTTGTAATCTATGCTTGTTGAATTTGGTTTTCTTACTGAGCCTTGGCTCACGAGTGCTATGTGGTGCAGGTAAAAGCAAGGGAAAGTTGGACCAGCCATGAGTTGGAGACCTTTGGGGTGAAGTGTACATCGTCAACTGCTCGACCACCACAGCCCAGGGAATTACAGGGACAGAGCCCAAACTTGTATTTTTCCACTTAGACTGGTCATTGATATATTAACTTTTGAGGGTTGTATCCGCCATGTAAACATTATTTTTTTGATCCCATGTATCAAACTCTTATTTTAATGAAAATCAACCATTCTACAATCAAAATCTTTTAACTGTAACCTGCCAGTTGACTTTAGAAACACATTTATGTTCAAACAACTTGATTAGCAAGTCTTGCACTATTTTAAACACACAGTGTAACAATCTTGGTTACCCAGGGCATTACAACTTGGTATCACAACGGTCTAGGTATGTACACTCGCCGTGAAAGAAAAGCTCGACTCAGGGTTCAGTAACCATATATGTTTGAATGTTTAAATAAAATGTATATGTTTAATCTTTATTAGGAAGCATGAGATATACTGATAGGGCTTGGCCCTTGACTCCTATGTGAATATGATAAGGAGTGTTTATTAGCATTGCTATTGTATGTGAATAATTGTTTAAATGCTTGTTTGCATTATGACTGTGTGATGTTGGTTGGGTTTCGACATTGGACCGTGGGATGATTATAAACCTATTTTCATTGCCTGATCAGCCAAGTCATTGATTGTGGATAAACTTGGATAGTTATGCATCCAAGGCGATCAATTCGACTAGCTGGCACTGGGGTAGGGGCTAGAGATGATGAGTAGGGCCAGAACCCTCCGCCAGTCCCTGAGAATTGGTAGCAGTTGCTTGCTGATATACAAGCTAGACTTTAGAGTCAGGAAGAAGAGATTCACCTTCTGAGGCAGCAGGCTCCGCTAGGGAGTGCTGCACCTAACTTGCCACCTGTTGTGGCACCAGCTATAGAACTGCCTGAGATTGGGAATAGGTGGGAGCCACTTCATGAAAGATTTAGGATACAACATCCTCCAATCTTTGAGGGAGGACCAGATCCACTTAAGGCTGAATAGTGGATGAGTATGATCACCTTTATCCTGGATTTTATGAGGATAGAAGCTAATGACAGGGTGGCTTGTGCTACCTATATGCTTAGAGAGGATGCCCGCATTTGGTGGGAGGTGGCATCCTAGACTCGAGACATTTCTACTCTAAGTTGGAATGAGTTCAGAGATTTGTTCAACCAGAAATATTACAACTTTCTCGTTAGGGCGACAAAGTTCACTAAGTTCATTAGGTTAGTGCAGGACAGCATGATAGTTACTGAGTATGCCTTGAAATTTGACAGGCAAGCAAAGTTTGCATCAGATCTGGTGCCTACAGATGCAGCTAGGCAGGACAGGTTTGTTCAAGGGCTTAATGCTATGATAGCCCGAGATGTGAGGATCACATCAGTACCTGGGGAGACAACTTACGCCCAGGCTTTTGAGAAGGCCCTCACTACTGAGGAAGCACAGAACAAGATTTGGAGGGAGAACGTTGCGAGGCAGGATGTTCGCAGGGTAGTGCCTCCATTTATAGGGTTTGGTAGGGGCAGAGGCCCCAGTGATCAGAAGAGGAAGACCCTTGACACCTCGACCACTACTGGTCCTGATAGGAGGGGCCGGGGTGCCCAGGGAGGCATTGAGTCATGGAGGATCTACCCGGAGTGTGCTAGATGCAAGAAGCACCATCTGGGCGAATGCCGGGCAAAGGTCTGTTACTTGTGTGGGGTGGTTGGACACCTCAAGAAAAATTTCCCGGTGTTGAAGAAATAGGAACCAGTGAAGGCGGACAGCTTGACTCCAACTCGAGTGTTCGTCTTGACACAGGCGGAGGCTAGTCCCTCGGTAGTGACAGGTTAGCTTTCTAGCACTGGTTCTTCATATATTGTATTGATTAACTCTGGTGCTACACATTCATTTTTTTCTAGTAAAGTGATTGATAGATTGTGTAGACCTAGTGATTATTTTATTGCAGGGTTTGGGACTATACTACCTACAGGGGAGCTTGTAGTTTCTAGAAGATGGATTAGAGTACTGCCAGTAATGGTCGATAGTAGGGAATTATCACTATATTTGATTGAGTTTGGTATGGATGATTTTGACATGATTTTGGGGATGGATTGGCTAGTCAGATTTTGGGCTACTATAGATTGCATGAAGAAGATGGTGACTTTTGAGCCAGAGGGTGAGGACCCCTTTATTTTTGTGGGTACTATGCACGAACCCCACATTCCTATGATATTAGCGTTGAGGGATAGGGACCTATTACAAGGAGGTTGTATAGGTTTCCTAGGCAGTGTGGTGGATACCACTAGAGTTACACCGGTGGGGCCAGGGGAGACTAGACTGGTATGCAAGTTTTTGGATGTGTTTCCTGAGGATTTACCGAGACTGCCGCCACACAGGGAAATCCAGTTTGTTATTGAGTTAGTGTCGGGTATAGAGCCAATGTCGAAGGCACCATATAGGATGGCTCTGATAGAGCTAAAGGAGTTGAAGATACAGTTGCAGGAACTACAAGACTTTGGATTTATTAGACCTAGCTTCTCACCATGGGGTGCTCCGATTTTATTTGTGAAGAAGAAGGATGGGACTCTAAGTGTGTATAGACTACAAGGAGTTGAACAAGTTGACTATCAAGAACAAGTATCCCCTACCAAGGATAGATGACTTTTTCGATTAGCTACAAGGAAAGACGGTATTATCGAAGATTGATCTTCGATATGGTTATCACCAGCTGAGGATCAAGAATGAGGATATTTCGAAGATGGCCTTTCGCACGAGGTACAGGCATTATGAGGTTTTGGTTATGTCGTTTAGATTGAAAAATGCCCCAGCAGCGTTTTATGGATGTGATGAACAGGGTGTTCAAGGATTTCTTGGATTAGTTTGTGATTGTCTTCATCGACGACATCCTAGTTTACTCCCGTTCAAAGGCAGAGCATGAGCAATATCTCTGAGTGGTATTGCAAAGGTTGAGGGAGCATCGGTTATATGCTAAATTTAAGAAGTGTGAGTTTTGGCTGCCGGAAGTGACATTTCTTGGACACATTGTTATTGGAGATGGGATTAAGGTGGATCTGACCAAGGTAGAAGCAGTTAGGGATTGGCCGAGGCCAAGGAACGCCTCAAAGGTTAGGAGTTTCCTTGGATTAGTGGGATATTATAGACAGTTCATGGAAGGGTTTTCAAAGATTGCCACACCATTAACTGAGTTGACGCGAAAGAATCTGAAGTTCACCTGGTCAAAAAATTGTGAGGGTAACTTCCAGGAGTTGAAATGACGATTGATTACTGCTCCCGTGCTGAGTCTTCCTTCGGAGAGAGGGAAGTTTGTAGTGTACTGTGACGCATTGAGACTAGGATTGGGATGTGTGTTGATGCAGAATGAGAAGGTTATTGCCTACGCGTCGCGATAGCTGAAGGAATATGAACAACGATACCTTACCAATGATTTGGAACTAGCAGCGGTGGTATTCGCACTGAAAGTATGGTGACGTTATTTGTATGGAGAGAAGTGCGAGATATACACCGATCATAAGAGTTTGAAGTATCTCTTCACCCAAAAGGACCTAAACATGAGACAGAAACGTTGGTTAGAATTGGTGAAGGACTATGACTGTGACATCCTTTACCACCCAGGAAACACTACTACAAAAATAGGCTTTCTCTGCGCTTTTTTTCTAGCATTAAATTAAAAATGCAGAGAAAAGGTTGAAATGAGTTTGAAACACGAAATGGGAAAAAAATAGAGTTTTCTCCGCGGTTCCATAAAGAAAACCGCAAAGAGAAGTGGTACACTTTTCTCCGCGGTTTTCTATACAAAACCGCAGAGAAAAGGGTACATTTCTCTGCGGTTTTGTTTATGGAACCGCGGAGAAAAGTGATACACTTTTCTTACCCTACATAAAAACCTCGACTCACAACCTTACTCATTCTTATAATTTCTTCCACTTTGGCAGACTCGAGAGGAACGGCGCAACCCCTCTTCCCCAGCCACGGTTAATGCTCTTTTCACCTTTTTTTTTTTAGTTTTTTTTTCATTTTCTTCCATATTTAGGTTACAACTCATGTAAATATACATATATATTGATTTGTTTTGAAGTTTTAGGGCAAAAATGAAGATATATTGATTGAGTATAATGTGTTTCGAATGTATGTTTATAGGGTGATTTTCAAGCTTTTTTCCAACGTTTGGGAAGGAATAAAAGTCATTTTTATTGTTCAAATCAGGTATTGATCACTAAAACTTGACTTTTTTTTGTTTTTTTTAATTATTTCGGTTTTTTGTTATTTTTATATTATTTATCTAGTTTTTATGTATTTTGATAATGTTAATATTAATTATGTTTACTCTTTAAAATGTATTGTATTTGACATAATTTTTTATATTTTTTATGAAATGTATATATATAATATAGAATATATATATAATCGGAAATGAAAATAATTATATATATCGAAATTGAAAAATAATTTTTTTTTTATTAAAATGGCTTTCTCTGCGGTTGTATTAACAAAACCGCAGAGAAAAGTGTGGCTTTTCTCCGCGGTTTTCATACCACTTTTCTCTGCGGTCGAATACACTGCACTTTTCAATACTCTTGAAAACTGCAGTGTATTAAGTAAAAAACTGCAGAGAAAGACCTTTTTTGTAGTAGTGAAAAGCCAATGTAGTGGCAGATGCTTTGAGCTGGAGGGGCCCGAGACAGTTATTTAGCTCGAAGCAGATATCGAAGGAATTAGCAGAGGAGATGACTAGAGCGAGGATAGAATTGGTCGTGGGCCAGTTTCCCAATATTACTTTACAGTCTACCCTTCTAGAGAGGATAAGAGAGGTTCAGGTGGGTGACGCACAATTACATGAGATTAGAGGAAATGTCCTAGCTGGAGTGGCTAAGGATTATTCTATTTCAGAGACACATTTACTGCGGTACAAGGATCAGATTTGTGTACCAAGGGATATGGGTATTAGATGGGAGATTCTTGATGATTCTCATACTACACCATACTCACTCCATCCAGGCACCACGAAGATGTACTAGGATCTACAAACTTTATATTGTTTGCCTGGAATGAAGAAGGACGTGGTTGAATACGTGTCCAACTGCTTAACCTGTCAGCAGGTAAAGGCTGAACTCCAACGACCAGTGGGGTTGTTACAGCCTTTGGGTATTCTTGAGTGGAAGTGGAAAGATATTACCATGGATTTTGTCCGAGGTTTGCTCAGGATGGTGGGGCAACATGACTCGGTGTGGGTGATAGTGGACAGGTACACCAAGTCAGTTCGCTTTCTGCCAGTAAGGACGGCCTATACTGTGGATTAGTATGTGGAGTTGTATGTGAGGGAGATTTTACGTCTCCATGGGATTCCTAAGTCTATAGTATCATACCAGGATCCCATATTTACCTCCAAGTTTTGGGGTGGTTTGTAGAAGGCTATGGGAACTAAGTTGAAGTTTAGTACAAACTTTCATCCTCAGACAGACGGATAGTCTGAGAGGACAATTCAGATATTGGAGGACATGCTTAGAGCATGTGTGCTAGACTTTGAGGGGCCTTGGAGTAAGTACCTTCCGTTGATTGAGTTCTCGTACAACAATAGGTATCAATCAACGATTGGAGTAGCCCCATACGAGATGTAATATGGAAGGAAGTGTAGATTGCCCATTCATTGGGATAAGATGGGGGAGAGGAATTATTTCGGACCGGAGATGGTTCAGAAGATGAAGCTATTGAGAAGATCCGAGCTCGAATGCTCGCTTCGCAGAGTAAACAGAAAAGCTATGCTCATCCCAAGCGTAGGGACGTGGAGTTCCAGGTCGGGGACCACGTATTTCTACGAGTTTTGCCACTACGTGGGGTGAGGAGATTTGGGAAAAAGGGCAAGCTGAGCCCAAGATTCGTAAGACCTTTCAAGATCTAGGAGAGGATCGGGCAAATAGCCTACAAATTGGCTCTGCCATCGTCATTATCAAGGGCTCACGATAGGGATGAACATTTGACCCGCAAAACCCGCCCGACCCGAACCCCGTGAACTTGAATTTTTGGAAAAACCATTCATTTCGGGCTTAACCCAACCCAAACCTGAACTATGTCGGGTCGGGTTCGGGTTTTAAAATGCACTAATTTCGGGTTCAGGTTTAACCTGAACCCGACCGAAAATTTAAAAAAAAAATCTGAAAAACAAATATGATAAGATAACCCTAAAAGTAAAATCTTTTTCTTCTTCTCTTTCACCCTTACTCATGCACGACCAAGCCTCCCTCAGCAGAGCCACCCACCCAGCTCCCTCACTCACACCAGCTCGCCTTCCTCAGTCACACCAGCTCAGCTCTAGTCCGGTTGAGCCTTCACTCTTCTCTGTCACACACGGTCAAGAAAGGAAAGACCCTCACCGCTGTGGTTATGGTAAGTTATTTTCTATTCATAAAAATTCTGATCAGGTTTAAGATTATATATATATATATTCATGGATAATAAACAAGTTAATAATGGGTGGTTGTGTTTGTTGCAGACAAGGTTGTCCAATACTCCAATGGATTCCCTGTGATTGTAATCAGAGTCTTCCTTCTTCTCTCTCACGCACAGTCACGCGGAAACCTCACCGCTGCCCACGCCATTGTCGACCAGTTTCTCGTCCCCTTTCTCCCTCAACGCCAGCCTGGTGAGTTCTTTATTTTTAATTTTCTTCTTGTTCTTCATTATATAAAGTCTATAAACTAAAACTTGTTTGTGTTGTGTTGAGTGTTTTGTTCGTGACCCTTCATATCTGAACTGAATATTGATTATATATTTTCCAATTTTTTGTCCTTTCTATTTGATTAGTGAGACAAATTAAAGTGCATAAGATTTTGGGTAGACAAATTAAAGTGCATAGATTTCAAAACAAGTAAAAAATGAGCATTACTACTTCTGAAACTCTAAGATTGTATAGAAATGATCAATATAGTTTGCTAGTAAATGAGGGAAACCAGAAGAGTGGCCTAGCTTTGGGAACTCTTTTTCGATCTTGTGCATTCCTTTGGTTCTATAGATTGTCATGACAAATATGTCTCTTTCTAGGATAGACCAAAGAGGTGAGTTCTTTGTTTTTCAAATAAACCAGCAGAGTCTTTTGTTTAGAGTCAATAATGATGAATAGAAATGCCATATTCAAAGTACACTAAAATTTATAAGAGACTAAAATTGAACAAGAGACTAGCTAAATCCATCAAACAACTCTAATGTAAGAGAAAAACAACGTCAATTTATACTAGAGTTATCAATTCAACAAGGACATTCAAAGTACACTAAACCTAATTTATACAATTTATCCAAGGGAATAAATAACTAATGATACAATTTATTTGTGCATGCCTTTACTTAGTGGATTATAGGCTTGTGTGCTGCTCTGTTGATTAGTTTTTTCTTAAATATGTCATATTAGGTAATGGATATTGATGAGGTAGATGAAACTCTTCCCCCGATAGATGATCAAGATCAACCACCTCTCACTCAGACTGAAAACCCTACTCCTCCTACTGAAAAGGGTAGAAAAACTAGGGCTAGAAAGAGGGTTAGACCTCCCATCCCTAGTGCTAGTAGTACCGGGAAAACAAAGGGAAAAGGGTCATCATTTTGGGATCATTTTACTAAGGAAGATCCTCCTCCACCCTCGACAGATCCTAATGAAGAGTCTCCTCCCCCCAAGTGTATATGTACTTATTGTGGGTCTGACTTCTTGTGTGACAGTAGAAAACATGAGACTAGTCATTTGTGGAACCATTTTCAGAAAGTATGCGAGCTAAGTCCATATAAGATTGATGAGCAGAGACAAAAGACTTTAACCTGTCAGCATGTAAAGGGAAGGAAAGAGGGGGAAACAAGCTTAGTAGTGGTAGCTTATAACAAAGAAGCTTGTAGGGTAGCCCTCACACAATATATTGTGTTGGATGAGTTGTCATTTAGACATGTCGAGGGTGAAGGGTTCAAAAGATTTGTCAAAACACTCCAACCTAGGTTTGAGATCCCTTCTCGAATGACTATTGCTAGAGATATATTGAAGTTATATAAAGAGGAGAAGGTGACATTGAAAAATATTTTGAGTCATGAGACGATATCGATTACTACCGATACTTGGACTTCCATTCAAAATTTGAATTACATGGTCATCACTGCTCATTGGATTGATAATTCTTTGGAGTATCAGAAAAGAATTATCAATTTTTTCCAAGTGGTAGATCATAAAGGGGAAACGATTGGCCATGAGATCGACTTATGTCTTTTAGATTGGGGCATCTCTAAGTTGTTTACCATTACGGTAGACAATGCTTCTTTTAATGATGTTGTCATTAGATACTTGAGGAAACAATTCAAGGAGAAATAGAAGGGCATAATTTTGGATGGAAAGTTTTTACATATGAGGTGTTGCACTCATATAGTGAACCTAATTGTCACTGAAGGGTTGAAGGAAAAACATGGGTTAATTACAACAATTAGAAATGTTGTTAGGTTCGTTAGGTCTCTCCTGCTAGGCTAAATTTTTTTAAGGAGCGTGTCATGCAGGAAAGGATTGAATGTAAAGGGCTTATGTGTTTAGATGTCTCAACAAGGTGGAACTCCACTTATCTAATGCTCAATTGTGAAATAAAATTTCGGAAGGCATTTGACAGGATGAAAAGAGATGCTAATTATATGAAATATTTTGATGAGGTTGACAAAGATGGAAAACCAAAGGAAGGGCCCCCCACTGTTGATGATTGGGATAATGCTTTAGTGTTTTTGAGGTTTTTGGAGACTTTTTACGAAGTAACATTAAAGTTTAGGGGGTCTACTTATGTTACTACTAATAAGTACTTCATTGAGATCTGCAATATGCAACAGGAGTTGTATGACTTAGTAGCTGACGATGATGAGAAATAGTTATTGAGGACAATGGCAATAAGCATGAAACTAAAGTATGACAAGTATTGGGGAAAACTTGATAATTGCAATGAGGCATTTCTAATTGCCTTGGTCCTTGACCCAAGATACAAGCTTGACTATCTCAATCATTGCTTTAGTGCTACTTATGATGAGATGACGTGCAAAGAGATGATGAAAAGGGTAGAGAAGACAATGCGGGCAATGTTTGATCAATATAATGAGACAACATCAAGTCTTCATCCATCGACATCTATGACTCAGCTACAATCAACCTCTATTGTTAGTGCTTCATCCACATTCTTCATGCCTGTTAGTGGTCGACCTAGTGCCAACAAGAAGTCACAAAATTTGCATGATGAGTTTGTGGCAGGGAGATTGGAGAAGGATGGGGGAATGACAAAAAATGAGGTCGATAAATATTTGGAAGAGGAACCTGAGCGACCAAGTGAGAATTTTAATGTTTTGGGATGGTGGGCTAGTAGTGGGTGCAAGTACAAGATCTTATCACTCATGGCTCGTGATGTGTTAGCTCTACTGGTTGTCACCGTTGCTTCTGAGGCAACATTTTCTATAGGAGGTCAAATTTTAGATCCTTTTGGAAGCTCACTAAGCCCAAGGATGGTCGAAGCATTAATTTGTCTCAATAACTGGTGGAGCATATCACAACAACCCATCATTGTTCGAGACTATATGGATGAAGAAGAAGCGCTTCAAACTTCAGAGTATCTTGAGTCAGGTAGTTTATTACATTTTATTTGGATTTTCGTGGTCTAACTTGCAACTAAACTAATAACTTTAAATAATTATTTTAAGTGTGTGAATGTCTTATAATCTAATATTTATCTTTTATATTAATAATATTTGTAGAGATGACCAATGATCCTACAAGTGCTGGGCTAGCTTCATCCTCTGTCAATTTTCAGTCTTCAGCCTGTAACGACCCAAAATCGCTAATAAGGCTTAAGGGCCTTGATTAGTGTGCCAGGAGGGCATGTTGGGATTTATGTGTGATTTTATGAGTTAAATGCATGGTTATGATTTAAAGCGTGTTATGTGACTATTTGATTATTTGAGATGCATGACTATGTATATTAGTATGCATGTAGGCCCGGATTGTGTTAGAAGGGCATAATTGTAATTTTGGCCATGTTGGGCATAACTGTATTAATATGTGATGATTTTTGAGACCACAGTGGTATGTGGGTATATCCGTGATGTGTAACTTTCGGCACGAGGCGATCCTAGAGCTGGATAGCGGGGAAAAGTCACAACGGGGCATTATGTTTGACTTTGAGCGAGTCAAGGAGTATTTTGATGTTGGGTTATGAAAATAAATAATTGGAGATATATTTGAGGTTAGGATGTCTAGGCGGGAATACTGGGGGATTTTACCATTTTTGCCTCGGGGATATTTTGGTACCCCGAACCTTGAGGTAACCAGCTTAAGTTATAAAAACAAAACAAATAAACCATTTGGAGACTTAGAGAAACCGACCCAGCCTCCACCCTCTCTCTTCTTCTTCTTTCTTTCCTCTTTCTTTCATGAATCCACAGAAATCTTAGGAGAAATCAAGCTGAAAATTGATGGTGGGATTTGGAGGTTTAGCTCATGAGTTAATCAAGAACAAATCAGGGTAAAGGTAAGCAATTAATTCTTTTTCTCAAGTTAAATTTCTGAGATTTTGTTGGGTTGTGAATGTTTATGGATTTTGATGTTCAAGGTGGAGTTTGTGG
Organism: Humulus lupulus; assembly: GCF_963169125.1. Lineage (NCBI taxonomy): Eukaryota > Viridiplantae > Streptophyta > Magnoliopsida > Rosales > Cannabaceae > Humulus > Humulus lupulus. The sequence continues at coordinate 152,015,831 of NC_084798.1, read as the reverse complement.
CTTGAAACTTTGAAGATAGGTCATGGGATCCTTTGGGAAATGATTCTACAACTGAGGTAAGGTTTAAATTAAAGTTTGATGGTTGAAATTGAGAATTTCCATGGTTGGTTTTGAGTTTTAGGTTTGAAATTTCAGAAATTTGGAATTGGGATCTTGGTGAGTGTTAGGTTGGATTTTTGGTGGAATTGTGTTGTTTAAACCATCCTAATGTTGTGATTATTAATTGGTTTTGATTTGGGAGCTTTGGGATGGCTTAAGGTGAGGTTTTAAGCTTGAAAATGGTGGGTTTTTCTGGGTTCGAAGGGTCGGGCCGCGGCATGGTTCTTGGAGGGCCGCGGCCCTTGAAGGCTAAGTTGTGCTGAGGATGGAGGGCGGGCCGCGGCATGGTCCATGTAGGGCCGCGGCCCTTACCTGTTTCTGGGCATTTTGTGGCTCTGTTTGGGGGCCATGCCGCGGCATGGTTGGGCCATGCCGCGGCGTTTAAGGAATTTTGGGATTTTGAGAATTTGGGCTTGGGAATTTAACCTAGGGTGCTCGGGGTTGAGTCTTTTACAATGTTTGGTGAATTTCAACGTTCCGAGTACTATAACTTGGTTTAGAAACTCATTTGAGATTAATCTTATTGGTATCCATTATCTTGGTTGTGACTAGGTGTTAAGCTAGTGCTCGGGAAGTGGATCGTGCTCGGGGGCCGTCATTTTCTATTTAAAGCATTTGGAACTAAGGTAAGAAAACTATAACACCCGTAGGATAGGGCGTGGGCCCATAGTGTGATTGCGGGGCATGGCCCTATATTGCATGTTGCATGATGAAATGATTGCCGGGCATGGCCCTCTATTGCATTACATGTTAGGGTGCAGATTTAAATGAATTGATATTTGTTTGAATGTGTTTGATTTATGCTATATATGATTATAGTGAATTGCACGGCTATGGCCGAGAACGGCAACGGGGCCGGAAGTAACACCTAGCACATGGGATGCTATGGTCAGGGCAGGGCCCGGGACCCACAGGATATGTGTGAGATCCTGCGGTGAAGACCGAGACCCCAGGCTTCGGTAAGGCTTCGAGGACGGCATGGCCGTGTTTGCTTAGTCTATGGTTGACTTGTTTATGTGTGGATTGTCTGTTATGATAAATTGTATAATTTGCATATGTTATGTTCTGCATGAGTTTTCTTGCTGGGCTTCGGCTCACGGGTGCTCCGTGTTGCAGGTAGGGCAAAGACTGAGTCAACCAACCATGAGTACGGAGAGCGTGAAGCGACGCGTACATGTTTGGCCTGCCCGACTGCTTTGGTTGGGGGTTTATTCGAAAATGGCTGTAATAATCTATGATTCTTATGATCAATCAACTGTAAACTCATTTCAAGATGTAAATGGTTTTCAAACCTTCTTTTGGGATCCCAAATGTTTAATACTAGAAGTTTTATTGAAACGACGCATTTTTCTAAGATTACAGCCTTAACTTTTATTTAGTCACACTTTTGTTTAAAAACCTCGGTTAGCGAGCTCATTGCACACTGTTTTGTCTTAAAACTCACTTAGTAACGGCTCTAAGGAAGTAGGGCGTAACAACTTGGTATCAGAGCGAGCCAAGGTTTATTGGTTCTGGAGATCGACCGAACATGTACGCTCGCTGTCAGTGACAAGCTCGACTCAGGGTTGGTTGGTATGAATGATTAATATGCTTGAATATATGTTTGATTGCCCTGTTTTCCTGCTTATCTATATGGAGCATGAGAAATGAGTTGACATATGCAGGAGATGCTGTTGGGCTGAGCCCTTGATTATTGCATGTTGAGATTGATGCATGCTGAATAGTACTATTATGCATATGGATGAATATTGGCATAATGGTTCGCATATTGAGTGTATGTGGATAATTTTCTGGATTTAATTCATATGTTATATCTGTATATTGGCTTGTATGAAGCATGATGAGTATGGTTATACTTAGTGATGATAGAATCTGGTAGCTAAATGCATATTATTGTGGATTTGACCTAGTATATGCTTGTGTGTGCATTATACCTGTGGATATTTGGACCTAGTTGTGGTTTGGTTCAGGGTATGAACCACAGAGTTCAGGAGTTTGGTCGGTTTGACGGGTGAACTCGTGTTGGTTGTTCCTAGAAGGGTTTCGTGGACCTGATATTGTGTTAAAGAGGGGATTCTAGATATAAGTTGGAGTGGAGATCTCCAGTTATCCCTGGATGCAGCAGCAGAGGGTCACTAGTGTGTGGGTAAGCTGTGGAGTTTGTTAGTCGAGATGGGATAAGTGATCAGCGGATTTCTCGGGGGAAATAGCTAATTTTTGAGGTTTTAACAGTAAGGTTACCGGTGTTGGTTTACTGTGAGGTATGGACAGATAAGGGTACTATATGAAAGGGGTATAGGGTGTTATCCTCTAGTGTTGAGGAAGGTTCGAGTTGACAAGGAATTTATCAATAGACGAGCAGAGTTAACTCCACCCATGGTTAAGAGGATGAGAGATCCTGATTAGAGGGTTATGTTAAATGTTGAGGTAGAGGGATGCCTGGAGTTGGTACTCGGGCTGAGGTACTGGCTTAATAGGTTGGGAAGAACCTAGATGATGAATTGTTAGAGGTTATAAATACGTGAATTGAACTGTGGAGACTGGTGGACTTATGAGTTTGGTTTGGACTGAGTTTATCGTCTGCATGTTGATGGCAGAGAGGGCCATGTTGTTCGAGGAACTGATGGTTGATGATTAGAGCAGGAGTGCTAGAGCCGCAAGGGCGGTGCTTCCTTTGATGGAATTAGTAAAGATAGATTCGTGATAATCAAGTTGAAAGAACCCCGGATAGTGTTGTGGCTTCTGGATTGCCAAGAAAGGGGGGGAAAGTCTGACTGATAAGATGGTACTTTTGTTGACAGAACGCAGCGAGGTCGGATTCTCAATTTTGAGGGAAAAAGGACTCCAGACAGTGCTTGGGCACCTAGATTGAGATTGGAAAGAAGCCTGATCGAAAAGGGTAGTTTTCAAGATGGCGACAGGAACCAGGAGGTTAATTGGTATGCACATGAGGAGGAGGAAGCCACCTGAGAGGAGGTCAGGTGAGGACATGACTTCTACGTAGAATGACTCGAGATGTTAGGATGGATTTCCCATGGTGCGGGAAACGGAGAACTGGAATGCACCGATACATTCGAGGTTCGAGGCTGAGTCCTCAAGGATGAGTATTTAACTGGCGAGCTTATGCTTTGGGCATGTAGCGAACTGGAAGGGCTCGGTATTGAGAATGTTCCGCGAGGGAGATGGTCATAGAGAGGTTGCCTCAAAGGTGCCATTTGAGAGGCCGAGGACAGTAATACTTATTGAGAAGGAATTAGAAACTCTGGCAGATGGATTGTTAAGGATATCATCTGGAGTACGTAAAGGAGACAGAGCTGACCAGTGGGAAAGTTATGTGGGTATGCAAAGAAAGATTTAGGGAATACTTCAAGGTCAGACTACAGATAGGATTGGTATAAGGGATGTTGTAGAAGACGGTTTTGGCCGACAGAAAGTCTATTGAAGAAATCGAAGGAATTTGATCTTGGATTAGCCAGAGTGTTATACTGCGGGGATTGCTAGTATCGTCGGGTTAGGACGAAAAGTACAATGTTGGATACAAGAGGGGACGATGTCCCCAAGAGTTGATCTACGACATGGTTATTGCCAGTTGGAAACCGAGGATAGAGACATTTCGTGGATGGTCTAGTTTGCGCCGGCTAGAGTGTGAGGAGTTGGTAACAAAAATTCTGGAATGGTTCAAGCTATAGTAGCACAGGTAAGTTCTTTAGACAGAGAATGTATGAACGGTGTGGGCAAGTCCCCTTCAAGCTCACGAGCAGTGCATGTGGATTACTCCCAGACGGAAATGGTCAGCAACTGATTATTATGCTGAAGACGTTAGTACCCAGAAAGCAGAGTCTCAGGTAAGGTTCTACGGAGTGTTAGTTGGGTGTCGTCAGGAGTTCTCAGATTACAGCTGCAAGAAGAAAGGACAGGTAATAGAAGAATTGATCTGAAGCCGCAAAGAAGCTAATGAAGAGCGTCTGAAGAATTGAAAGCATGACAAGACCGGTAAGCGCGTCATTTATTGCACAAGCACCTCCGGAGACGACTACATCAGAGATGAGAAGAACAGCAAAACTTGAGGTTAGACGGATTGAGTGGTGTCAAATCAGAAAGAAATTCAGAAGACAAGGTAAGATATGATTGGTTACAGACGATGATGGAATTTGTGTGTGTTATGATTAAGTAAAGAGTGATGGCATAAAGGACTTGATCTATGATGAGGACATGGACTTGTAGGGGCGCATCACAGATTAGGCACGCACAGGCGCACCTGGCGCGAGGTTGGATCGAACCTTGCGGGAGACGAAAGTATGAACCTGGTTGATACACTTAGAACGTTAAGTTGACAGTTATGCATATCATAAGGTGCTTGAGTATTGGGTAATAGTAAGAGAGATAGCGTTGAGACACAGATGTGGTGAAAAGTAATAGACGGGTGATCAGTGTTTGAAATCCTCGATTGAGCGAGGGGAGTTATAATTGGAGACGGAACTCCTAGCTGTGAGGCGTGTGTCAGTCAGGGGATAGCGCCATAGACTGTGATAGAGTGGACAAGGCGACGACCGAGTTTGGCGTAACGCTAGTAGGTATGATCAGCTGGTGAGTGTCAATGATCTATGGAATTTAAAGTGTTGGCTTGAGTTGAAGCAGGGAAGGACCCTGCTAAGGTAGTACAAGTTGGGATACCAGGAATGGATGAAGGATCCAATTAGATTTGGTTTATGAACGAGAATTCTGAATGGATATCATTCCACCTCCTAGGGTACGTCGTACCGGGAGGGTTGAGCAGGTGGCAGAATCTAGTGTTTTCCTTTGGACCCTGAGGGGTTAAGTGATGTGGTAGTGTATGATGGGAATAGACCACTTTAGACCTTGAGTAAGGTGTTTGGACATGAAAAGTTTTAACTCAGTTGATGGAGTTAATATGGTTGGGTCAAGTGAACTAGTTTCAGGATGGAGCATCGATGATATCGAATTGAGACCCTATAGTATTTTAAATTTTGGAATGGATTTAGAGAACGAAAAGAACAGAGTGGGAATCTGGGATTATCAGTTGATTGCAAGTGTAGTGGCAGTCTGAAAGCTTATCAGATATCTTAAGGAATTAAGCGCTGAGTAGGCGAATACTTGAGGTATTAAGGGAAGTGTAATCCCTGTTGAGTTGGCCGTGGTGGCAAATGCTGGCGTTTTGTTAAAGTAACACGACATAGGACATGGTAAGAGGTGAAGGATAGTGAATACTACAGTTTGGCTTTAGTTCAGAGGGAAAGCCAAGAAGGTCGTTGAAACTTCTTAAGGCAGGAGTGTCTGTCTATTTGAAAGCATAAGAGCTGGTAAATTGTTAAATTACGAGGAAACAAAGCTCCGGAAGGAAAGAGTTGCATCTCTGCGCAATAACAGACGAGGACCTGTAAGGTGTTCAGAGAAAGAAGGGAGAGTTCTGACCCTTGATTCAACATAAAATTCTGAACTTGTACTAGGGGTTAGGCCAGTGGGGCCTACAAGCGGATCCCACCTGGTAGAGGTGATGACTCTTGGGTATCTCTGGAATCAGGAATAAGACAATGAATTGGTCATTGTAATCTAGGCAGACCCTGAGGCTTCAGCAGGGTTGCGGTGTAAACGAGAGGCTATCGAGTGTATGGCCGTTAGACAAGATCTTGTGGGGCAAGATTGTTGCGCCTGGAAGAGAGTTGTTGAGAACTAAAGTAAAGGCGGTGGACCTTGGGATTCAGGGTCGGATTTGCGAGTTTACTGATTGTTGAGTTTGGATAAATTTCGAGGACGAAATTCTTATGAGGAGGGGATAGTTGTAACGACCCAAAATCGCTAATAAGGCTTAAGGGCCTTGATTAGTGTGCCAGGAGGGCATGTTGGGATTTATGTGTGATTTTATGAGTTAAATGCATGGTTATGATTTAAAGCGTGTTATGTGACTATTTGATTATTTGAGAAGCATGACTATGTATATTAGTATGCATGTAGGCCCGGATTGTGTTAGAAGGGCATAATTGTAATTTTGGCCATGTTGGGCATAACTGTATTAATATGTGATGATTTTTGAGACCACAGTGGTATGTGGGTATATCCGTGATGTGTAACTTTCGGCACGAGGCGATCCTAGAGCTGGATAGCGGGGAAAAGTCACAACGGGGCATTATGTTTGACTTTGAGCGAGTCAAGGAGTATTTTGATGTTGGGTTCTGAAAATAAATAATTGGAGATATATTTGAGGTTAGGATGTCTAGGCAGGAATACTGGGGGATTTTACCATTTTTTCCTCGGGGATATTTTGGTACCCCGAACCTTGAGGTAACCAGCTTAAGTTATAAAAACAAAACAAATAAACCATTTGGAGACTTAGAGAAACCGACCCAGCCTCCACCCTCTCTCTTCTTCTTCTTTCTTTCCTCTTTCTTTCATGAATCCACAGAAATCTTAGGAGAAATCAAGCTGAAAATTGATGGTGGGATTTGGAGGTTTAGCTCATGAGTTAATCAAGAACAAATCAGGGTAAAGGTAAGCAATTAATTCTTTTTCTCAAGTTAAATTTCTGAGATTTTGTTGGGTTGTGAATGTTTATGGATTTTGATGTTCAAGGTGGAGTTTGTGGCTTGAAACTTTGAAGATAGGTCATGGGATCCTTTGGGAAATGATTCTACAACTGAGGTAAGGTTTAAATTAAAGTTTGATGGTTGAAATTGAGAATTTCCATGGTTGGTTTTGAGTTTTAGGTTTGAAATTTCAGAAATTTGGAATTGGGATCTTGGTGAGTGTTAGGTTGGATTTTTGGTGGAATTGTGTTGTTTAAACCATCCTAATGTTGTGATTATTAATTGGTTTTGATTTGGGAGCTTTGGGATGGCTTAAGGTGAGGTTTTAAGCTTGAAAATGGTGGGTTTTTCTGGGTTCGAAGGGTCGGGCCGCGGCATGGTTCTTGGAGGGCCGCGGCCCTTGAAGGCTAAGTTGTGCTGAGGATGGAGGGCGGGCCGCGGCATGGTCCATGTAGGGCCGCGGCCCTTACCTGTTTCTGGGCATTTTGTGGCTCTGTTTGGGGGCCATGCCGCGGCATGGTTGGGCCATGCCGCGGCGCTTAAGGAATTTTGGGATTTTGAGAATTTGGGCTTGGGAATTTAACCTAGGGTGCTCGGGGTTGAGTCTTTTACAATGTTTGGTGAATTTCAACGTTCCGAGTACTATAACTTGGTTTAGAAACTCATTTGAGATTAATCTTATTGGTATCCATTATCTTGGTTGTGACTAGGTGTTAAGCTAGTGCTCGGGAAGTGGATCGTGCTCGGGGGCCGTCATTTTCTATTTAAAGCATTTGGAACTAAGGTAAGAAAACTATAACACCCGTAGGATAGGGCGTGGGCCCATAGTGTGATTGCGGGGCACGGCCCTATATTGCATGTTGCATGATGAAATGATTGCCGGGCATGGTCCTCTATTGCATTACATGTTAGGGTGCAGATTTAAATGAATTGATATTTGTTTGAATGTGTTTGATTTATGCTATATATGATTATAGTGAATTGCACGGCTATGGCCGAGGGCGGCAAGGCCGAGAACGGCAGCGGGGCCGGAAGTAACACCTAGCACATGGGATGCTATGGTCAGGGCAGGGCCCGGGACCCACAGGATATGTGTGAGATCCTGCGGTGAAGACCGAGACCCCAGGCTTCGGTAAGGCTTCGGGGACGGCATGGCCGTGTTTGCTTAGTCTATGGTTGACTTGTTTATGTGTGGATTATCTGTTATGATAAATTGTATAATTTGCATATGTTATGTTCTGCATGAGTTTTCTTGCTGGGCTTCGGCTCACGGGTGCTCCGTGTTGCAGGTAGGGCAAAGACTGAGTCAACCAACCATGAGTACGGAGAGCGTGAAGCGACGCGTACATGTTTGGCCTGCCCGACTGCTTTGGTTGGGGGTTTATTCGAAAATGGCTGTAATAATCTATGATTTTTATGATCAATCAACTGTAAACTCATTTCAAGATGTAAATGGTTTTCAAACCTTCTTTTGGGATCCCAAATGTTTAATACTAGAAGTTTTATTGAAACGACGCATTTTTCTAAGATTACAGCCTTAACTTTTATTTAGTCACACTTTTGTTTAAAAACCTCGGTTAGCGAGCTCATTGCATACTGTTTTGTCTTAAAACTCACTTAGTAACGGCTCTAAGGAAGTAGGGCGTAACACAGCCTCATCTGCACAATAATCTACGAATTAAAAGAATTCCTTGTAAGAATTTATTTATACTTGCCTGCCTTTACTTAGTATGTTGTTTTTTATTATCCTTGATTTATTTTCTTTGATAATTTTTTTATTTGAATTTAGAAAGGAATGAAGGAAAGGAAGGAAGGAAATGGCATGGACTTTTTTTGTATTTTGAATTTTCGTGGACTTTATGTTTATGGTTGTAGACTTATGGACTTTATTATGGTTTTGTAGTTAACTAGTTATGTACTTTAGTTTATGGACTTTATCTTTGTTTATGGTTGTATTTTGGGACTTTGACATTTTTTATGTTTGTAATTGGTAATTTGAACTTTGTTTGTATTTTAAGTGTTTCGGACTTTTGATTGACATTATATTTTAACTTCCTTCTTCTTTCTTTTCTTTGCTTACTTTTTTAAAAAAAAAAAATGAAAGGATGTATAATAACATAGTTTAAATGACAAACACATTTGGAAAAGAAAAATTACATTATATGGGTATTATTCATTTTTAAAGAAAACTTGATATGTTAGATAATTTAGATTTTTGAGTTACTTTTTCAATTAATTTCTTGGTAGTTAGAATTGTATAAAGGAAATTTTACATAAAATAGTATATTTAGTGAAAAAAAAATAACATTTATATGATCACACATATTTCATTTTTATTTAAAAATGATATTTTTGAAAAAATAGTATTTTTGCAAAATTGGGCTTTTCGGCCCAAAACCCAAAAGGCCCAGCCCAACCTGAAACCCAACCCGAAAAAACCCGAAAATTTTGGATTGGTTTCGGTACCATTTTTCTCAACCCAAAACCTGCAAAACCCAAACCCGAAACCCGAAAATTCGACCCGTGTGCACCCCTAGTTCACGAAGTATTCCACATCTCCATGCTTTGGAAGTATGTCTCAGATACGACCCATGTATTAGGGTACAAGGATCTGGAGCTACACACAGATTTGTCATATGAGGAGCGACCAATTCAAATCCTAGACAGGAGGGATAAAGTTTTGAGGAACAAGATGATTCCTTTAGTCAAGGTGTTGTGGAGGAATATCAAGGTCGAGGAAGCAACCTGGGAGCTAGAGTCAGCTATGCAGGATCAGTATCTCGAGTTATTCAGGTAAATATCGAGGGCGAAATTTTTAGTAGGAAGGGATAGTTGTAACGTCCCAAAAATGCTAATAGGGTTTAGTGCCTTGATTACCATGTGACGGGAGGGCATAATTGGATATATGTGTGATTTATTGATCAAATGTGTGGCTATGTAGCATGCATGATTTATATGATAATATGAATATATTTATATGCATGTGGGCCCGATCTTGTTTATAAGGGCATATTTGTAATTTTGGCCCGTTAAAGGCATAAATGTGGTTATATGTGTTAAATGGTTGGGAGCACATTATTATATGGATATATTCGTAGTATACGGCTCGAGGCAATTTCGAGTGAGGGGATTAGCGGAATAGTCACATCGGGGTTTAATACCCGGCTTGGGGTGAGCCTAGGGGTATTTTGGGGAAATTTATTATATATTTGGGATTTATCGAGTAACGAGTAAGTATTTGGTGATTAGTTGGGCATGTCATGATTAATTAGGAATTGGTAGGATGACTCAAGGAATTAGCGGGAAATAGGGCAAATGACTATTTTACCCTTAAGGGAAATTAGGGGGCTGAGTTGTCTTGAGGGGTATTTTGGTCTTTAAGTTAAAAGGTATATTCAGTTGAGATTCTAGGAAATAATCAGAAACACTAGGAACACTTCTCAAACCCTCTATCTCTCTCTCTCCCTCTCTTGTGTTGAAAGCTTTGAAGTGTTGAAGGAGAAGTCTGGGAATTGAAGCTTGGGGATTGAAGAATTGAAGATAGGAGTAGGCAAGGAACAACTGAGGATTTAGCTATCATTGAGGTAAGGTTTCAGGTTTTAAGTTGTTGAAATTTTTGGTTGATTGTGATCATGTTGAGGGGTACTTGAGGGGATTCTGAATTTGGGCATTTAGGGAAGATTGAGCTAGTATTCTAGGCTTTATGTGTTGTTTCTGAGGTGATATTGGGAATTCTAGACCTGGTTTTGGCTTGGGTATGTATTTGGGTTGAATTTTGAGGTAGTGGGTTGGGGAAGGATGCTGAAAATCTAGGAATTTATGGGTTCACAGAGCGCGCGCCGCGACCCAATTCATGAGCGTCGCGGCCCGTGTGCACCAGATTGCCCTGGGGGAGGGGGGCTTGTTGACTTGTGGGCGTGCCACGACTCTAGAGGGCAAGTCGCGGTCCACCTCCCCCTAGGACAAGAGGTTGTTTCCTTTTGACTTGGGGCGCACTGCAGCCTTTAGGGCCAAGTCGTGGCTCGCCTAGGCAGCCATAGCCAATGTTGGTTTTTAGGCTCGGGCACTTAAACCTAAATGCTCAGGACGAATTCTACTACCCGGTTTAGTAGAATTCGAGGTCCCAGAGGCTAGTATTTGTTTCCAAATCATTTAATTGGTTTAGATTTTGATAGTTATCCATTGTTGCTTGTGATTAGGGTTACATTAAGGCTCATGATTGAGGATCGTGCTTGGGATTGCTCTACATCCTTCGCTCGGGATTCGAGGTAAGAAAACTGCACCCAAATTGTGATGGGTTTGAGATTCCCTATAAATGAACATATGTGTTATGTAACCTGTTTATCTTTTATGTGTGATGTGAAGTACGACCTAAGGGAGTCGGGGCTGATGTTGAGCGTATTGAACGCAACTCAGCCTAAGCGAGTCAGGATCAGCTAAATAACCAGAGGGCTCGGCCTACGGGCGCCGACCCCTATTTAATTGTATTAAGGTTGATTTATATATTTGGATCAAACTATTATTGTTGCCTTGTTTAGCACTCGTGTTATGCTGTTAATAGAACTGATTGGTCTCACTATGTACATTCTGTTGTAATCTATGCTTGTTGAATTTGGTTTTCTTGCTGAGCCATGGCTCACGAGTGCTATGTGGTGCAGGTAAAAGAAAGGGAAAGCTGGACTAGTAGACCAGCCATGAGTTGGAGAGCTTTGGGGGCAAAGTGTACATCAGCAGCTGCTCGACCGCCATGGCCGAGGGAATTATAGGGACTAGAGCCCAAACTTGTATTTTGCCACTTAGACTGGCTACTGATGTATTAACTTTTGAGGGTTGTATCTGCCATGTAAACATTACTTTTGGGATCCCATGTATCAAACTGTTATTTTAATGAAAATCAACCATTTTACGATCAAAATCTTTTAACCCTAACCTGCGAGTTGACTTTAGAAACACATTTATGTTCAAACGACTTGATTAGCAAGTCTTGCACTATTTTAAACATACAATGTAACAGTCTTGGTTACCCAGGGCGCTACAAGGAGGTTGATGTGTGTCAGACTGCTGTGTACTGCTTTGGTCAATGAGTTCTTCTTGTTGAGGACTTGTTATAATTGAGTCCATCACTGGACTATCTGAGACATAATCTCCATCTACAAATATCGTCCTACTATGCTCTAAGTCGTTGGCATCAATTTAATGTCTTTCTTTGTACATTACTATTTCGTTAAAAATCACATCTCTACTGTGAATTACCTTTTTGTTTTCATCATCCCAAATGTGGTAGCCAAACTCATCCCTACCATAGCCAATGAAAGTGCATTTCTTAGATTTAGGATCAAGCTTATTGCTGTCTTGATCACTAATATGCACATATGCTACACAACCGAAAACATTTAAATGTGATAGTTTTATCGCTTTCCCATTCCATACCTCTTCTGGTATTCTATACTCCAATGGACTCGATGGGCCTCAATTGATCAAGTAGGCTGCTGTGTTGACTGCTTCTACCCAGAATTTCTTCGGCAGACTTGACTGTATACACATGCTTCTGGCTCTTTCTGTCATTGTTCGGTTCATATGCTCAGCTATACCATTGTGCTGAGGTGTGCCTGGCATAGTTCTCTCCATTCTGATTTTGTGCTCGTATAAAAACTTCTTGAATGTGTAGTCTTCATATTCACCACCATTTTCGGTTACGAACTTCTTAATTTTCAAGTCTATCTCTTTTTCAACCATAGCTTTCCATCTCTTGAAAGCCTCAAACACTTCAGACTTATGTTTTATAAGGTAAACACTTTCGAGTGATCATCAATAAAAGTCACAAAGTAGTGTTTCCCACCAATGGATAAAGTAGTCGTTGGTCCCCAAACACCAGAGTGAACAAGCTCTAACATTTCCTTCATTTGGGTTCTACCACTTGTGTAACGACCCGAATTTTCTAATCGGGCTTAAGGCCTTGATTAGTCTGCCTGGAGGGCAATAAGTGATTTATTATGCTTTAATGTGTTATGGGTGGATTAATGTGAATATATGATAGTGCATGTTTAGTGAATTAAATGTGCATGTGGGCCCCGACTGGGTATTGGGGGCGTGAATGTGATATATGTTATATATGTGAAATGTATGTGCAGCACGGTCCGAGACAGTCCTGGGGAGCGGTTAGCCAAAGGGTCACAACGGGGTTGAGATTCCGACTCGGGGCGAGTCGAGGGGTAATTTGGGTACTAGGTGTTATGGGGTTATTGGGACATGAAAGTAAATATTTGGAGATATATTTGAGGATAGAATGTCTAGGCGGGTATATTGAGGAATTTTACCATTTTTCCCTCGGGGACGTTTTGGTACCCCGAGCCTTGAGGTAACCCTTTAGATTTAAGTTAAATAAAACAAAAAGGGGGAATTAATTGGAAGCCTTGGGAAATCGACTTATACCTCTAGTTTCAGCTAAGGATAGAATCTCTCACTATTTTCACCTCTCTCTTTCACTCTCTAAGGAACAACTCAAGGGAAACTTGGAGAAAGCTAACTTAAGCAAGGATTTGGGCTGAGGAAACTCAGGAGCTTGAAGCTTTGGGAATTGAGAATCAACTTCAAGGATTGAGTTCAGCAAGAGGGTAAGTTTTAATTGTAGGTTTATGCTTTAATTTGCTGCTGGGTTGTAAGAGTGCATGCTAGTTAAGTTTGATGTGTTCATGAGTATTTTAGTTGGGTTTTTGTAGTAGACTTTGATGGATTATGATGTTGCTACTGAGTTATTGCTGGGCTGAAGTATGTGTTTAATATCTGGGTTAGATAGGTGAGTTTTTTTGGGGTTAGCTTGAAGAAAAGGGAGGAAATTGATGAAGAATTATGGGTTCAGCGGGGAGCGCCGCGGCCCTAGGAGGGGTGTGCCGCGGCCCGCATGCACGTGCAGCCATGGGAGGCTGAGGAAATTCGAGCGCGCCGCGGCCCGCGTGGTGGTCAGTGGAGAGCTAGCCTCTGTTTTGAGGCTAGCCGCGGCTCTAGTGGGAGGGGCCGCGGCCCTTAGTGTCAGTGAGGATTTTAATGATATTTTTTACTTGGGAACTTAAAGGGTAAGGCTCGGGATGGATTTTATCATTTGGATTGGTAGAATTCAAGGTCCTGGAGGTTAGGGTTATGGTTTGAGGTTATTCATTGGATTAGAACTTGATGACTGAGTATTGGTGATGTGTTGTGACTAGGGATTTCGACGAGGCTCCAGTTTGAGGACTGTGCTTGGGACATCGGTGCTCGGAACTCAGGTAAGAGAACCCATGTTTCCATAGAGCTTGTGTGCAGGGCTGAGCCCAATGTGTTTGAATGAACTGATATGCAGGGCTGAGCCCAGTGTGATTGAATGGATTAATATGTAGGGCCGAGCCCAATATGTTAAAACTGTGGGGCGTAGCCCTTTATCTGATTATGTTAGAACTCTATGTATACTTGTTATGCTTTGTGAATTATGATGTGAATGGTCGGCTTGGGCCGGGAACGGTGTAGACCGAGAACGGCGTTGGGCACAATGAGTGCAAGGCCGAGAACGGAAAAGGGGCCGGAAGCAGCGCTGAGCACGTGGAGTGCGAGTTGCCAGGGCGAGTCCCCAGAAGAATACCTGGGATATCCTCATGGCATGGTCCGCAGACCCAGGGCTTGGTAAATGCCTGGGACGGCTAGGCCGTACGTGTTTAGCCATTGGTGGCATGTTTATATGTTCGATATATGTGATGCATATGTTATCTGCTTGTGGGTTCTCTTACTGGGCTTCGGCTCACAGATGCTCTGTGGTGCAGGTAAAGGGTACAGAGGTGATCAACCAACCATGAGTACAGCAGGCGTGAGGCGGTGTGTACATGTTCGGCCAGCCTGGCCGCCACGGCCAGAGGTTTTTGGGAGATGCTTGTAAATAAACTCTGATTTTGTCGTCTGGTCGACTTAGTTTAATTAATATGTTGTAAACATTTCTAAACTGTATTTTGGGATCCCAAGTGTAAACCTTTTACGATTCTCTATGGAAATTAATATTTTTAAGGTTTTCTCTTTGTTGATAGCTTAATTACACTGTTTGATCTAAAACCTCGATTAGCGAGATGAAAGCACGTTTTTAAACTCACTTAGTAACGACTCTAAGGAAGTAGGGCGTTACAACTTGTCTGAAAAGCTTACCCTCTTCTACTTTCCAAGTATGCATTCTTCGCACATGTCTATCTCAGCTAACCATAGACATGGGACTTTTCCCTTAGAATGCATATGTTTCATCCCTTTCTCACTCATTTGGCCAAGTCTCTAGTGCCACATATTGGAATTTTTCATTTCCTACTGCAACTGCATTTGAACAGCACGCCCCTGCTGCCATATAAAGAGTACCGCTCTTTTTGTCGTGAGCAACCATCATTGTACCCTTTGAAATCTTCAAATTATCACCATGAAAGTTCATAGTGCAGCCTTCGCTAGCCAACTGCCCTACTGAGATCAAGTTCTTTCTTAGGTTGGGAATATGCCTATCATCCTTTAGCTCCCAAACAGACCCATTTAACTTAATCTACACTGCACCTTTACCAACAATATCACAAGGTTGATCATCACCAAGGTATACCTTTCCAAGGTTTCTAGGGACATACCTCTCGAAGAATTCTTTCTTCGATGTAGCGTGGAATAATGATCTAGAGTCTAACACCCAAGACTCTTCCTTGCTCCCCAAAGATCATATCAACGCATCATCTCCTTCTGAGGTAGAAGTAACATTTGCCCCTGCCTTCGCTTCTTGGTTTTTCTGTGCACTCTTGCACTGATTTTTGTAGTGCACGGTCTTCCCACAATTCCAACACTCGATGGTCTTCGAGCATAGGGAATTATTGGGATTCCTTAATTTTGACCTCCTATCTCTGGATCTACCTTGATATTTCGACCTTCTGCGTCCATTCCTTCTGGTTGAATTTCTTCCTCTTGACTCTATATGTAAAACTGAAGAGGTTGATGATTCACTCGACTCTCTCCATCGGATCTCTTCACTGAGAACTAGATCATGAACATCATCAAATTTTAACTTATTACTTCCTGAGGAGCTACTCACAGCCGTGAAAGTAGCATTCCTACTATCTAGTAGAGAAGACAAAAGTATCAATGCTCATAATTTTTCATCAAATTCAATTCCAACCAAAACTCAATTGGGTTGTGATTGTATTGAGTTCATTGAGATGTTGAGCTACCGATGCGCCTTCTATCATATGCAAATTAAATAACTGCCTCGTCAAATGAAATTTGTTAGAGGATGATGGTTTCTCATACATATTGGAGAGTGATGCCATAAGACCCGTCGTCGTCTTTTTCTTTGCTATGTTAAAAGCAACATTGCGCGATAATGTCAATCGAATAACTCCGAGGGCTTGTTTGTCAAGAAGATTCCAGTATTCGTCTTTCATAACCTCCAGCTTCTTTCCTAAGAAAGGTTAATAAAGATTTTTCTGATATAGGTAATCTTCGATCTGCGTCTTTCAAAACTCGAAATCTGCACCATCGAATTTCTCAAGTTTCACTTTTCCTTCTTCTGCAGCCATTGCTCCCACTCAAATCTGACTTCTTTGGAGCGTTTCTGACGATTCCCCTCTGAATACTTACAGAATTCACCAAATGCTCTGATATCATTTGTTAGGAAAATTACGCAACTTTCCTTATGAATTAGATTAGTGAGAAGAAAAATAATAGCAGAAATAATGTATACACATAAATTTGATAACAGAGTTCGTCAAGTGCCTATGTCTCTAAATCAGCTGCAAATCTTTTACTAAAAAGATAAAAATATACAAAGTGTTTTCAAGACTTATAACTCACAACCTATACCCAAATTACACCTAAGAATTTCTCACAAAAATTCTCTCAAAAGCTTCTCTCTCTTTTCAAGCTTTTTAACGAAACCTTTTTTTTTTTTTTTATATATATTGGGATATATAAGGAAGAAAACAATACATTAATTTAAAGGTTTCTCTAAACCATATAAACCGCACAATATTTAGCCATCCTATATATAATAATTAATATAAAACATTTCCTTAATTTATATAAACTATATTAAGAAATCTAAATATTAGATTATCTAAATAAGACATATGTTAACAAAAAAACATATGTTAATTGTGGTGTTGAATTTTCTGCAGTTGTTGTGTATTTGGTTGGAGTAGGATCTTGATTTGTTAAATGTTTAACCATCTCTTAACACTCAGCAAGAGCCAATGCTTGTTCTCGCTACAAAGGGTAATTGTTTGGGGTAAGTCTAAGAGTGATAAAGTTGTCAACATTGAGTGATAGGTAGAGGCAGTCTTGGTGAAAGGGAAGGGGTTGTATTAAATTTAGCCAAGTGTTCACAATGGCTCTGCTACCATAAAGAAAATCAAGACAGAAAAAAATTAAATATTTTATTCAATAACAATACATAGACTAATACACTTAGGCCTGTGTGGATGAAATATAGAAATAATTTTTTGAATTTATAAGAGCTTTTAAGAGAAAAAATGATTCACCAGCTTCTTTAAGAATGACTTCTAAAAAGATATCGGAAACTATTTTCTTGTTTTAATGAATATTTCATAATACCTATTTTACCCCTATTTTTTAAATAAGAAAAAAATAAATTACATATTTATCCTAAATGGTACCGATAACAGTTATAGAATACAATTTCTTTTTTCTTCAAAAATATTCTATCTAATTTTTCTAAAAAAAAAACTAAGTATGATTTTTTTGAGTTTTTATTTTTTTTGTTATTGTTTTTTATATAGAATTTCTCTAACTACATTTAGATTTTTATATTTGAATATTCAATTTAAAATTTTAGATTTTGTGTTAATTAAGTTTATATTTTTATGATTTTTTATTTATTAATTAATATTAATTTATATATATGTAATTAGATTTTTTTCTTCAAAAAGAATAATTAACTTTTAAATAAGTTTAGACATAATATATTATTATTGGTTAAATTTAATATTTATTTTATAAAAATTTTGTATGCAGTATATATCTGAAAAACTCTTAAAACTATATCAAAATATAGGAATTAGAAATTGATTTGTTTAAAAGTAAAAGTAAAATTTAACTTAATATGTATATTTATTACAATAAAAACTAATAAAACAAATGATAACGCTTAAACCGCTTATTTTGGTGAGCACACCTATTTTGGAGTTTATTCAACTAAGATATATTTATTCAAATTTAAACTTGAGAATCGCATCAATTGTACTGTCATTTTTGCTCTGAGCACATTGCCGTTGCAGCTCCTTAGAAAGTGCTCTACTTTATTTTTTTTAAATACTTTATTAAAACACACTTTTTTTTTTAATTTTACCTTTAAGTTTTACATTATACTATATATCAGCTTCTCTATATATTTTTTTATATCATTTAAATATTATATCTTTAAACATATTTTATTACTTAAAGTAAAATAAAATAATTAAAAATGAAAAAGAAAATAATAAATATATACTAAATAGAAAGAGAAAATTATAAATAAAATATTAAAATATTAAATAAAGGATATGTAAATATTATGTAAATGTAGATATAGATTAATTAGAGTTTGTGCATAGCTATTATAAATATATGTATAAAGGAGCTGATGGAAGATGTTTTTATGAGTTTTAGTTAAATATTATAAAGAAAGTGTATTATAAAATATATCACAAAAACATACATTTTTATAATTTACCTCAAAACTTTTACATTATACCATACATCTACTTCTTTACATTATTTATATATTATATTTTTTTAAATATTTTATTAATTTTAAGAAATAAAATAATTAAATATAACAGTATCATACCTATATATATACAAAAGTTTATAAAAAAATAATAAAATATTTTATAGCTTGATGAATAGTATTTCACTACATATAAAGAAATACTATTTATTTAGGTAAAAAAATATAACTTTACATCATCCAATGGGCTACTTAAATATTTTTTCTCTATATTATAAAGAATAACACATTTTAGCCCAATGTAAGTGCTCTTAGTCACCCCAACTTCTCTCCGGTGATTAAGGCTAGATTATGAGTCCTCCCCCTTTTCTCTCCAAGAATCATGTCCATCCTTATCTCTCCATGGACTCTCAAAACTGCTAGTAGTACCAATACATAAGGGGTTGTTAGCAGTTAAAGTTTAACCAATCGTAGGGGCAAGTGGAATTGGAAAATCTACTCTTGCCTAGAAAGTATATGATAGCCAAGCCCAGGTCACCTTGGACTCCAAAGCAATTCAAGCCCAGGCCCAAGCTTGGTCATGTGATGCAGCCCATTCTCCTAAGGCCACTGAAGTGCAACGAAATGTTACAGCAGGAATAGAAGAGGATGCAAACAAAGAAGATCAGCTGAGAGAAGCCACGCGTGGGAAGAGAACACGCGCACCCCCGAGATGGATGAAGGATTTCGTGATGGCCGAGTCGCGTTGAGCAGCATAACCAATTTCTGTTACATTTCTGTTATGGCAGTTTGCCTTGTTTTCTTAACATATAAATATCATTGTAAGAGATTGTGGTGTTTTTTATCTTGAATGAGAAATCTGAATACCCAGGAGATTTGTACTGTCTCAAAGAGTACTTATTGCTATTACTGGTGCTTTCATAGTGCTCGCCATGAAGAACGACGAGTTGGCTGAACTCTTGAAGTCTATGGAAGCCAATTTCAAGCTTCATTCCGACGCTCAGCTGGAGAAGTTCACCTCGCTCCTGGACCAACATCGGGCGGCTACGGATGACCGTTTTGGTTAGTTTTTCTTTGCCTCCCAGCAGGGCCCCTCGGCCTCGTCTGTTTCGGGTCCGACCCCGGGTGTCGACGTGGAGCAGAGCCCGCATGCTATGCGACGAGTTGGGGGCGATGCTTTCGCCAGGGATCTGGACTCACTTTTGAAGACCCTTCGTGTCAAAGTACCCAGGTTTGATGGCTCTCAAGTTGAGAATTGGATTTATAAAATTAATAAATTCTTTGATTTGCACAAGGTGACATCGGAGATGCGCCTGACTGTTGTGGCCTTTCATTTGGACGGTGGACCAGCCACCTGGTATCAATGGATGGAAAAAGGGGGCTTACTCAAGACCTGGGAGGTCTTCCTTTTGGAACTTCGGAAACGTTATGGGACTTCCGTGTATGATGATCCTTTGGGTCGCATTGCCAAACTCACACAGACCGGGAATATCGAACAGTATCGCACAGCATTTGAGGAACTCATGACTCAAATCACTGGGGTCCCTGATGCGATGTTTCTCAATTTTTTTGTTTGGGGTTCGAAGCTGCCTATTCGCCGTGAATTACTCCTTATGGCTCCTACTGATTTGGCTGATGTTATGGCCAAAGCACAATTGTTCGAAGATCGCAACGAGGATTTATCAGGACGTCTCCGTCACGATCAGTTTGCTGCAGGGACTTTGGGGCGCAAGGTCAGTGGTTCTGATATGCTTGGGGTACTAAATCAGTTTATTCGGGAGCACAAAGAAATTTGGGCTCGAGCTCTACTACCAAATCCACTGGGTCCTATCCGAGTTTGCCTGTCAAACGAATTTCACCTGTCAAGCTCAAGGAGCGGCGCGATAAGGGGTTATGCTTCACCTGTGATGAGAAATTTCACTTTGGACATAAGTGCAAGAACCGTGTGCTTTTACTGTGTGGCCACGACGGAGACGAGGATGGTTCTGACAGTGTGGACAATGAGGCTGAGGAATTGGAAGAGGAGGTTAGTCTCCATGCTCTGTCTAACTCAGCGAATCCCCACATTTTTCGCTTATTAGCTCAACATGGTTCCAAGTCCTTGGAAGTGTTAATCGACACCGGCAGTAACAACAACTTCATCCAAGAGTCTTTGGCCGAGACGTTGACGTTGCCCTTCGAATCTACTAAGCCGTTCAAAGTGTATATGGGCAATGGGCAGTTCTTAACTTGTTCCAAACTTTGTAAGGATGTGGAACTTAGTTTGCAAGGGCACACGTTTCGGGTAGATCTGTATGTCTTGCCGATTTGGGGTCTCGATATTGTACTCGGCATGCAATGGTTGCAAACTCTTGGTCCGTGCATTCATGACCATCGGGCTTTGACTATGGAATTCACTTGGGGGGGTCAAACCGTTAAGCTTGATGGAAATCCCGCGTGGCAGGCCAAACAGATTTCCTTCACTCAACTCACTTCCATGATGCATGACGGCCAAGTTAGTTGGTTGTGGCGTATGCTCCCTGTTCCAGTTCCCACTGCTGACCATGACCTTGATTCGGCACCTCTAGAGGCCAATCTGGGCATCTCTAAGCTTCTTCCAACCTTGGCTCTCGTTGCACAAACACTAATTCAACAGTATAAGTCAGTCTTTGCGAACCCTCAGCAGCTTCCTCCGCTACGGCCTATTGACCATCGCATTTTTTTACAGCCCGGTTCTAGCCCGATTAATGTGCGGCCATACCGCTATCCTTATTTCCAAAAGGATATCATTGAGAAGCTGGTCCATGAAATGACAGAGGCGGGCTTCATTTGTCATAGCACGAGCCCCTACTCCTCTTCGGTTTTACTAGTTAAAAAGAAGGATGGCACTTGGAGATTTTGTGTGGACTACCGGGCACTCAATGGGATCACTATCAAGGATCGCTTTCCCATTCCGACAATTGACGAGCTCCTTGATGAACTCGGTGCTACCACTGTTTTTTCTAAGTTGGACTTGCGTGCCGGTTATCACCAAATTCGAATGGATGGGCGCGATGTGCACAAGACAGCTTTTCGTACACACGAGGGCCACTATGAATTTCTTGTGATGCCTTTTGGGCTCACCAATGCTCCCGCCACCTTCCAGGCAGCGATGAATCAGGTCTTTAAACCATACTTGCGGCAGTTTGTCATAGTATTTTTTGACGAAATTCTTGTGTATAGCAGCTCCATGTCTGACCACCTCCAGCACTTGCGTTTGGTGTTCCAATTGCTGACCCAACACCAGTTTTTTGCTAAAGCTAGCAAGTGTTTGCTGTTTCAGACGTCTATAGAGTATTTGGGGCATATTGTGTCACGACAGGGTGTGGCAGCCGACCCCTCCAAAATCTCAGCCATGGTCGACTGGCCTCTCCCTCAGAATCTCAAACAGCTCCATGGGTTTCTCGGCCTAACGGGTTATTATCGCCGGTTCGTGGCTCATTATGCATCCATTGCTGCACCTCTTACGGAATTACTAAAGAAAGACGGGTTCGTTTGGACAGCCGCTGCAACGTTGGCCTTCACACAATTGAAAACTGCTATGATTTCTACACCTGTCTTACAACTGCCTAATTTTTCTAAAACTTTTATCATAGAAACTGATGCTTCTAATGTGGGATTTGGAGGAGTTTTGCTATAGGAAGGTCATCCTATCGCTTATTTCAGCAAGAAGTTCGGGCCACGAATGCTTGGGGCATCCGCTTATGACAGAGAGTTACGGGCGGTGGTCGAAGGCGTGACTAGATGGCGACAGTATTTACTGGGATGACCCTTCATTATTAAAACTGATCACAAAAGTCTTAAGGAGATACTTACGTAGGTTATTCAAACCCCAGAACAACAACATGGTTTACAGAAATTGTTGGGCTTTCAGTTCTCTATAGAGTACAAAGCCGGCAAAGACAACTCAGTGGCCGATGCTTTGTCCCGCAAAGATGAGTTACCAGCCACACATCTTCATTTGACCACATCTGGGTTTACATTTGCATTCTTATCGAACTTGCGTCGCGAGAATGAAACTTGTGCTGATTTGGTCGCCTTGCATCAGAAACTCGGCAATGGACAACCTTCACATTCACTCTACACTTGTCGCGACGGGCTGTTGCTCCACCGAAACAGGTTTGTCATTAGTGATTCCTCCTCTCTCAAGCTGTCTTTATTACACGAGTTCCATGCTTCGCCCATCGGGGGACACGCTGGGGTAGAGCGTACCTTTTTACGCCTTAGTGCCAATTTCTTTTGGACTGGAATGAGAAAGGATGTAAAGGAGTTTGTTGCTGCTTGTTTCACTTGTCAAACGATTAAGTATTCTACTACTTCCCCCTACGGCTTACTTCAACCGTTAGAGTTACCGGAACGAGTTTGGGAGGATTTGGCCATGGATTTTATCGTGGGTCTTCCTCATTCGCAAGGCTTCACATCGATTTTGGTGGTAGTGGATCGCTTCACTAAATATGCTCATTTTGGAGCATTGCCTACTCATTATACAGCCGCTAAGGTCGCGGAACTTTTTTCCACAATGGTCATTCGCCTCCATGGTCTACCTCGCTCTATTGTTTCTGACCGTGACCCTATTTTCACTAGCAACTTTTGGCGAAAGCTTTTTGAGCTTATCGGCACTCGTCTTAAACTGAGCACATCTTACCAGCCCCAAACAGATGGTCAATCGGAGGTGACCAATCAGTACTTGGAGTAGTATCTCCGGGCTTTCACAGCTGAATACCCCAAGAAATGGAACCAGTTTTTGAAGTGGGCCGAGTATCATTACAACACGAGTCACCATTCGTCAATCGGTATGACTCCGTTTCAGGCCGTATATGGCAGACCTCCTCCTTCTGTTCCCATGTACACACGCGGTAGCACCTCTGTTCAGGCCGTTGAGGATGAATTACTCTCTCGGGATGCCTTACTGTCTCACCTGAAATTGAATTTGCAGCGAGCACAACACCGAATGTGTCAGCAAGCCAACAAAAAGAGACGTCACATTGAGTTTGCTATCGGTGATCTCGTGCTCGTGAAGTTACAACCGTATAGGCAGACCACCGTGGCTCATCGTCTGAATGCTAAGTTATGTCGAAGGTACTTTGGACCGTTCTCAGTTGTGGCACACGTTGGCCCTGTTGCTTATACTCTTGACCTGCCTCAACACAGCCGCCTCCATCCTACTTTTCATGTCTCGTTACTCAAGCCGTTTATTGGACAACAACCAGTGAAGCATTACCCACTGCCTGAACTACAACGAGGACACCAACCCTTATTGTTACCCATTGCCATCCTCTCCAGTCACACGCTACAGCAAGGCAAGAAAGCCATCCCACATGTTCTAGTTCAGTGGTCTCACAGTCCTTTAGAGGATGCCACTTGGGAGGACTTTGCTCCATTTTGTAAACTGTACGGATTGGAAGACCTTGAGGACAAGGTCAGTTTTGAGGGGGAGAGTAGTGATAGCCAAGCCCAGGTCACCTTGGACTCCAAAGCAATTCAAGCCCAGGCCCAAGCTTGGTCATGTGATGCAGCCCATTCTCCTAAGGCCACTGAAGTGCAACGAAATGTTACAGCAGGAATAGAAGAGGATGCAAACAAAGAAGATCAGCTGAGAGAAGCCACGCGTGGGGAGAGAACACGCGCACCCCCGAGATGGATGAAGGATTTCGTGATGGCCGAGTCGCGTTGAGCAGCATAACCAATTTCTGTTACATTTCTGTTATGGCAGTTTGCCTTGTTTTCTTAGCATATAAATATCATTGTAAGAGATTGTGGTGTTTTTTATCTTGAATGAGAAATCTGAATAACCAAGAGATTTGTACTGTCTCAAAGAGTACTTATTGCTATTAGTATACTAGAGTGCAGCAGTGAGAAAACACTTCGATTCCTATGTTTGGGTCTCTGTTTCTCGATCTTACAACATGAATGAGCTGCTACAAATCATGGCGTGGCATATCTGCAACGCTGAAGAACAGGAGGTGGACACCAGCAAGATGCGGATAAAAGAGTTGATTATTGCTCTGACTATGTATTTGATGCCAAAAAGGTACAAGATTGTCTTTGATGATGTGTGCGACGTAGAATTTTGGCAGCTTATGAAACAAACCTTGCCTGATAATGGTAGAGGTAGCAGAATAATCATCACCACTCAGAGCGACGCAGTTGTTGCATCATGTAAGAACAAGTCATGTGATCATGTTCACAAGTTAAACCCTTTATCTAAAACTCTGTGTTGGGATCTTTTTTTCAAGAATTGCTTTCAGAAACGAGCTAGGACTGCGCTGTCCTCTGGAGTCAGTGGAGTAGTCCAGTGAGTTTATTTGGATGTGCCAAGGCTTGCCGAGTGCAATTGTAGACGTAGCCAAACTATTGTCAAACAGAGAAAAGAATTTGTCAGAGTGGAAAAGACTTTTTGACTTGAGTTCTGAGATCGTGTTAAATTTCCACCTCACAGGTGCATCAAAAATCGTTGCACTTGGTTACGTTGATCTGCCTCCCCAACTAAAATTATGTTTATTATATTTTAGTATCTTTCCTAGAGGATCTTTGATTCCTAGCGAAAAATTGTATAAGATATGGGTTGCTGAGGGTATTGTAGAAGAAATCCCAGGAAAGACGGTAGAAACAGTTGCTGAAGAGTACTTGAATGAACTCATCCGTAGAAAAATGGTGCAAGAATGTGAAGGGTTTTATTAACTAGAGAAAGTTTGCCGAGTTCCTCATTTGCTGTATGAGATTGTCCGAAAAGAGGCTGTTGAGTTTGATCTCTGTCAAATTCTGGGTAACAATATTAATTCAGGTTCTGGAAGAAGTGTTAGCCGCCTATTGTTGAAGAAGAAGGTGAACCAGCTACACACGTGGAGCCTAGTCATGACAGATCAGCACTCAAATATTCTTCACAGAGAAGAATTACAACGGATCAATCACTATCCTAAAATCTGTTTTGCTATTTTGTCTGTAGTAAGATTTTTGTTATAATCCAAATGTTGTGAATGATTTGCTGTAGTCCTTTGCAAGGACAATTGGTTATGATTGATTCAAGAATATTCTCCTTCTAGAATAGTCTTTACTTGTGTATATATATGTAATCACTGCTCCTTCAATAAATGAGTAGGAATTCTTCAATACTACAGTAGTCTTTCTCTTCTATATTTATCTATTTTAATTTGGTATCAGGAGCCCCAACAAGACCTTCGTGTATGGATCCATCCAACACCTCCTCCACTGCTTCCACTGCCCAACCTCCGCCTGTTAACCCTGATCCCCGGCAACCTCCTCCCCCCGCTCCTGCTCCCATCGCTCCCCACCACGTTCCTGCTCCAAATCCAGCCATGCCGCCTCAGTTTCAGTTTTTCCAGCACCTAGCTCCTCTCACCATTAAGTTAGATCGCCAAAACTACTCGTACTGGCGCTCCCTCCTGCTTAGCACAGTCCGAGCCTTTGACCTTGATGGTTTTATTCTTGGGTCTCACCTTAGTCCTGAGCAGTTTCTTCCCAATCACACCCTCAATCCCGAGTTCACTGCGTGGACTCGTACCGATCATGCCTGATAAGTTGGTTGTTCAACTCTATCACTGAAGTCATGATGGGCCATGTGGTCCGTTGTCTTTCCTCCCACCAAATATGGGCCACGTTTGAGTCCATGTTCACCACTCAGTCCAAGGCCCGTTCCCTCCAACTTCGGCTCCAAATGCAAACCCTCAAAAAAGGGTCCTTTTCCATTCACGATTACATGGTGAAAATGAAAACCCTTGCTGAAAGTCTCTCTGCTGCTGACAATCTTATCTTTGATGACGAGTTGCTGTTGTATACTCTTGCAGGTCTAAGCAGTGAATATGATCTAGTTGTGGCCACCATTACCTCCTCTCGTGCACCATTTCTCTCCAGGAGGCTCAGTTTTTACTCCAAAGCCAAGAGCTCCGCCTCGACCAATTGAATACACCAATCTCGGATCCTGCCCATCCCTCCGCTAGTGTTGCCACCCACTCGCGTCGTCCTCCTAGTTCCACCTTCTCGCAGGGCCGCCAACGAAACTTCTCTCGTGGTCGAGGTCGTGGTCGCTCCTTCCCCGGCCGTGGTCATTCCAACTGACCTCTATGTCAGCTTTGTAATCGCCCTAGTCATCTCGCGATGAAGTGCTATCATCGGTTTGACATATCCTTTCAAGGTGCTTCGTCCAGTTCTGCCTCCACATCCTCCCCTGGTGGCACCTAAACCAACATCTCAGCTTCCTCTAATCAGCAAGCCTTCTTTGCTTCTCCCACCACTCCGCACGACTTTGCTTGGTACTTAGACAGTGGTGCTTCTCATCATGTCACCAACAATGGCAACTCTCTGTCCCACAAGTCTGAATACTCAGGTAATCAACACCTCATTATTGGTAATGGTGAGTCATTGTCTATCTCTCACATTGGTTCCTCTGTTGTTGCATTTGAAGATAAATTACCAAGCTTATATCTCAACAATGTTCTCCTTGTTCCCTCCATTACCAAAAATCTTCTCAGTGTTTTCCAATTGTTACATGATAACCCTGTGTTTATTGAGTTTCATGTTGATGGTTGTTTTGTCAAGGAACTCACTTCGAGGAGGGTGCTACTTCAGAGAAAAATGCGTGATGGCCTTTATCAACTCAGTCTCCCTTCAGCTCGTGTCACCTCTACTGCTTGTTTGTCTGTTTTATCTTCACCGTGTGTTAGTCTTGTTTCTTCAGTGTCTTCTAGTTTCAGTCCTAGCTTGAGTCATGGTCCTAAGTTGAGTCCTAGTTGTCTCTGGCATTTACGCCTTGGTCATCCAAGTTTGAATGTAATGAAACAAGTTTCAATGAAATCAAATTCTATTATCTCTGTTTTTACTGATTATTGCACTGCCTGCTCAATTGGTAAGTCCAAACATCTTAATTACCCCTTCTCCTCCACTCCAACATCCTCTCCGTTAGAACTAATACACATTGATGTGTGGGGTCCTTCACCCACTCCATCCCGTGATGGCTATCGATACTATGTCCACTTCATTGACCATCACACTCGCTTCACCTGGATCTTTCCCATGAAATTAAAATCTGATGTTAAAAATATTTTTCTTACCTTTCAGTCTTTGGTTGAGCGCAAATTCAACCTCAAAATCAAAACATTACAGTCCGATTGGGGCGGTGAATATCGTTCCCTTACTGGTTTTCTCAAAGATCTCGGCATTCACTTCCGTCAACCCTTGCCCTCATGATCACCAACAAAATGGCACAGCCGAGTGCAAGCATCGCCACATTGTGGAAATGGGTCTTACTCTCCTTGCCCAAGCTCACATGCCCATTTCATCTTGGTGGGAAGCCTTTTCCACCGCCACTTACTTGATTAATCTTTTGCCCACCCCTGTCTTAAATAATTTCTCACCATTTGAAGCTCTTTTCTCTCTTCAACTAGCATACAATCACCTCAAAGTGTTTGGTTCACTGTGTTTTCCCCACTTACGCGCATATAACACTCACAAACTTGATTTCCGCTCAGCTCCTTGTGTTTTTGTAGGCTATAGCCCCAATCATAAAGGGTATCTTTGTTTGCATTCCACTGGCAGGTTGTTTGTGGCTCACAGTGTCGTATTTCATGAGAGTGTTTTTCCTTTTTCCCAAGGGTCATTTTTGCACTCCAGTCCTAACACCTCCACTGTTATTTCGAATGACTCTAGTGCTTGGTTCTTCATTCCTGTTTCTTCTCCAGGTCCAGCGGTATCCCCTATGGCAGCATCACCCTCGACATCCTTCCCTGACGTATCACTTTCCACAAGTCCAGCTCCTTCCACTCGTTAGCATGAACCAGGTTTGCCTTCTCTCTCTTCTCAAATGTCACCACACTCATCTTCTTCGCATATTAATTCTTCTTCTTCTCACTCATCAGCCGCTCCACCTTTGGCCATTGACCTTCCTCTCCCTACTCATCAACCACCACCTTCCCTTTCTCATCATCCCATGATTACCCGCTCCAAAGTTGGCATTTACAAACCAAAACTTTATCATTGCCCTATGCTTTTATCTTCAAATAACATCTGAGTTTGAGCCTGTTTCAGCTAGACAAGCACTTACCATTCCAGGATGGAAGGAAGCCATGGATATTGAATACAATGCTCTCATGAAAAATTGCACCGGGACCCTTGTTCCACCTCGTGCCGATATGAATGTGGTTGATAACAAGTGGATCTTTCGCATCAAATACAATTCCAATGGCTCTGTTCAGCGATTCAAAGCTCGCTTCGTTGCCAAAGGGTTCCAACAAGCTCCCGGGATTGACTTCTTTGAGACATTTAGTCCCGTCGTCAAACCATCCACCATTCGGCTCGTCCTCACCTTGGCGGTCACCAATGGGTGGGACATTCAACAAGTCGATGTCAGCAATGCCTTCCTTAATGGGTCCATCATTGAGGAAGTTTATATGCACCAGCCCGAAGGCTACATCAATTCCACATTTCCTATTGCTGTTTGCAAACTAAATCGGGCTCTTTACGGGCTCAAACAGGCTCCCCGTGCCTGGTTCGCTACTCTTCGCACCACGTTACTTGGTCTTGGCTTTCTTAACTCTCAAGCTGATACTTCTCTCTTCATTTACAAATAAGGCACTGCAGTACTTTACCTTCTTGTCTATGTTGACGATATTCTCCTCACTGGCAGCAATCATCTTCAAGTCTCCTCTGTCATTGCCTCGCTCAACACTAAATTTTCTCTTCAGTCTCTCGGCTCTGTCAACTACTTCCTTAGGTTTGAGATCATGAGGGGGCATAATCATTTACACCTCTCTCAAACAAAATACACATCATGAGGCCTTTGAGAATGTCAAACTTTTCAGGAGCATCATTGGTGGCCTACAATACCTAACTCTGAGCAGATTCGATATTTCATTCGCGGTTAACAAGTTAAGCCAATTTATGCATGCTCCCACACAAAACCATTGATCTACTTGCAAGAGAATTCTGAGGTATGTTAAAGGCACAGTAGGTCATGGTCTATTGTTCACTCCTACCAACCTACTACAAGTCGAAGCCTACTCTGACTCAGACTGGGCCGGTCCACTTGATGATCGCCTGTCAACTACTGGCTACTCAGTCTATCTTGGAGGCAACCTATCATGGAGTTCAAAGAAACAGAAGGCAATAGCTCGTTCGAGTACTGAAGCAGAGTATAGAGCACTAGCACAATGTGCTACTGAATTGGCTTGGCTGCAGTCATTGTTTATAGAAGTTGGAGTTAAAATTAATGGGGTCCCTATCATGTGGTGCGATAATTCAGGTGCTAAACAACTAGCCAGCAATCCGGTATTTCACGCTAGAACCAAACACATAGAGTTGGATGTTCACTTCATCAGGGAAAAAATTGAAAGCAAACTGATAGAAATCAGATATGTCCCAACAGAAGAGCAAACAGCAGACATACTGACCAAGGCCCTCTCTGTAACTCAGCACAATTTCCTCAAGAACAAGCTTCCTGTTTTACCATCACCAAACATGAGCTTGAGGGGGCGTGTTGAAGAAGAAGGTGAATCAACTACACACGTGGAGCCTAATCATGACAGATCAGCACTCAAATATTCTTCACAGAGAAGAATTACAACGGATCAATCACTATCCTAAAATCTGTGCTATTTTGTCTGTAGTAAGATTTTTGTTATAATCCAAATGTTGTGAATGATTTGCTGTAGTCCTTTGCAAGGACAATTGGTTACGATTGATTCAAGAATATTCTCCTTCTAGAATAGTCTTTACTTGTGTATATATATGTAATCACTGCTCCTTCAATTAATGAGCAGGAATTCGTCAATACTACAGTAGTCTTTCTCTTCTATATTTCTCTGTTTTAATTCCTATCAATTTATAACAACACATAAAATGTTTTGGATTCCATTGAAGATTCTCAGGTGCGCTCTGTTTTCCTTTTCAACATTGGTTCGTGGAGAAACTCTTTCATGAGTACATTGTTTGAAAAATATGAAATGTTGACATTGTTGGATTTTGAAAATGCTCCACTTGAACTTCTCTGGGAAAGTTGTACCACCTGAAGTATTTAAATTTGAAGAATACAAATTTGAGGATGCTTCCCAAGTTTATTGGTAAGCTACGAAATTTACAGACATTGGATGTTAGAAATACACTGCTGATTGAGGTACCGACTGAGATCGATGAGCTTCAAAATTTTCGACATCTTTTAGCTAGTTGTTATGACAACGGAAATCGTTTGGGTTTAACTCAAGGTGTGACAGTTAAGGAAGGGATTGTTTGTTTGGAGAATTTACAAACTCTAATGACTGTTGAAGCACATCTCTGCACTGATCTTGCACAAGAATTAGATAAGGTGTGGCAATTGAGAAGGTTGGGCATTTCCGGATTGACTACAGCTGCTACAATTGCTCTACATCCGTGTATTGCCGGAATGATCTTCCTACAGTATCTAAGTTTAGAGTCGATGGACCATCAAGAGATTGAGATTCTGAACGGCATTTTCTTTGTGATGATATTTCTGCGATGTCTGGTTGTGAAAGGCATATTATCTTTCTATATAGGTGGGATTTCTGTTTTGAACATGCTATGCGTAAGTTTCTCAAAATTAGATTTTTTCCATATAGGGAACTCAATCGTTTGCCTAATTTAGTTTCTCTCTGGCTCTACCAAGCATACGATGGAGGGCAACTCCATTTCATGAAAGAAATTTTTTGAAAACTCAAGCTTCTTGTAATAAGAGAGTTGCATGGACTAAGAGATGTGTTCATTGAAGAAGCGTTGCCTGTACTCCCGCTTCTATTTGCCTGGTTGAAGAAGAAGCGATGCTCCCATTGGCATCGAACACTTAAGAAAACTTAAGGTGCTAGAAAATTATGACATGCCAAGTGAATTTGTGCTTAGTTTGCAACCAGGTGGAGGCTCTGACTATTGGAGAGTTGAGTACATACAGGCTGTCCTATTCTGGTACAGAATTGAGGGAAGACGTTACATGTTGTACAAGCTTGGTGATTTGGATTTGTCGGCTAAACTACAGGGTAGATGCAGAAACACAAATGACATCAGACAACATGAGATTCTATTGAGTTTTGATGATACTAATGGCGAGAAAGAGATAGCCTCAACACAAAATGATGCCAATCGATTGAGTTTCAGCAGTAGTGGTCGGATTAGTTTCTTCAGCGATGATGTTGAGGACTGACTAGAGATTTTTCAGGTTTGTTTTCTTTTCAATTCGAGAGCCTTCTTTCTTCTTGTAGTTTGATTTTATTACAATTTATATTTTTGATTAACAGGAAAGAGTAAAAATATTTCTCTTGAAATTTAGGATTAATTAGGCATTAGTATAATAATTAAAGGCATTGAATCAGGTGAGATTGAAAATAATGTAACATGAAGTATAAGTTTCACCATAAAAGGTTTTTCATGGCCTAAACTCTTGAGTACTAATATCTGCTGGGTACTCACCACTCTGTAACTGTAAGATAGCTATGCTCTGCTTCACATGTTAAATATCTAAAGCAACTCTTTCTTATGTTACTCCCTTATACTAACACCATGTGCTTTTGTTGTACGTTTTTAAATTTTGTTTAGGTTTATGTTGATGATCAAATACCTGAAAGATTCATAGTGGTGACGAAGCAGGACTCATTCATTAATTCTTGTTGGGGAAGAACCCGGGAAACGCTGTAGCTAAGCTGCTCATCAAGTTGTTTTGCTCTTATATATTAAACGTTGTGCTTTTGTTTTCATTTATGAAGTTGACCTACAAAATCCTTGTTTTCATTTATGATTTTTGTTTGTAACCGAACAACATAGTTTCTCAGACTTGATGTGGTTCAGTTGTGTGTTGCTTGATACTTGGCTTTAAATCTTCTAGTTCTATATAATACTAGTGGCTGATGCACATACAAGTGCTGCAATTATAATTTAATTTATATAGATAAAAAAACTGTAATTGATGAAATCTAAATATTAAACATAGATAAATTTAAGATTTTAAGTTTATTTACTTACCAAATCCTTGTTTTCATTTATGGGTTTTGTTTGTAACCTGAACAATATACTTTTCTAGTCTTCATGTGGTTCAATCGTGTGTGGCTTGATACTTGGGATTGAAATCTTTTAGTTCTATATAATATTTGTATATGATTATGCTGCATTTTATTGACAGTTGCATAAAAGTTGAATTATGGCCGACTTTCCTTCTAGGTGACGTATTTTTTTTGTTCAATAGATGTGTTTCTGCTCGGTAACACTTTCTATTTCAGTACTAATATATTTTCACTTCATGACATGGCATCTTTAGTGGTGGAATTGAGACATCATCTTACAACTATAAATTGGGGGCAGTAATAGTAAGGATTCCAATAAATAATGAAATCTTTAGTAGAGAAAGGTCAGCTAATGAAACAGGAATTAGTGAGATGAAATACTTAAAATTAGTGTTAAAGAAACTTTAAGAAAAAGTAACGAGATTTTAATCAATAACTGGATGTTGCCTGAAATTCAATAATTGGTATATACTTATTTTATAGCAGCCTATTAATTATAATGATATTTCTTCTGTTTGGTCCAACATTCAAATTTTAATCACTTGTTTGATACCACCTAAATAATTGAAACAAATTTGATAAGCAGTGTGAGAGAGTGAAGTTTAATAGATTGAGATGCAGAATACTTGGTCTTTCTACTTGGCAACAGCTATTTATGACAGTCATTTTATTTTCACTCCAAACCAATTGATTGCCCAAAAATTATGTCAACTTTATCTATATTATTATCTTAACACAATCAATATCAACCAATTATCTTAAACACCAATATACCACCAATCTGAAACAAACAAAAAAAGGAACTTTTTTATATATGTAGGGGTGCAGAATGAAGATGCAGAAACCAAAAGGCACTATAATATTAACTTTTCATACATAGAGCGTCAACTACCCTCTTTCTCAATCATTTTCTCCTCTTTCATTTTTTTTTGTTAATGCTGGTAAAAATATTCAAGACCATGGTAACTTAACATTAACACTCCCCGACAGGACTATGGCAACTACCCTTTGTGGGAAATATGCACCAGCTTTTTGGTCTTTACCCCATCAAGCATTAAGGGACTTGACCAAGAAGTATGGACCATTTATGTACCTAAGAGTTGGACAAGTTCCAACCATAGTAGTCTCATGATCTTTCATGCGTTGAAAAACGGAATGAAACATGAAGATTTGGACATGGCCGAGTTGTTTGGTATAACAGTCAGGAGAAAGGAACATCTCCACTTGATTCCTATTGCTTATGATCTTTCATGCGTTGAAAAATCACGAGGATGAACATCTGGTTTATTGTTCCTAAAGTTGCAGCACTTTGTTAATCTTAAACTGTTTTATCATAAATGATAGAAATCAAGATGCTGATCATTAAGTAATGTGTGAGGGAGTGGCAAGGCAGTTTTTCTTCATATTTACGGGCAATACAAAAATAGTGTAAAAGATTTTAAGATTTTTTCTATCTTGATTATTTTTGCAAGAATCTTCAAGTATTTGAGTGGTACTTCGTTTTATTTACTTCTAAAATTTGGAAGGAAATAAAAAAGTGCTAAAGAAAAGAATTAATAAAAGGTTTGAGGAAAGTTGTCTTTCAAAACTCTGCCATCTGACAAAACCAAACTCAATATTGGAGTATATTATCACTGAGAAAGATGAAGGATAGTCTTTTTCAAATATCAGCAAGATATATTTTTAAAATCCAAGACATTCTTACACGAGTTCCACATAAAATATGTAGTTTCACAAAAGTATAACATAATATATAGGTAATGTTTTGTGAAAATTAATGTTTGGGTAAATCTACAGCTTTTAAGCCTCACAATACACCACGTAGTATAAAACTTCAAAAATTAACTTTAAAAAAATATAACTTACAAATAAAAAATATATATTATAAACTACTAAACTAACTATAAAAATAGAATAAATAAATAATATTTTAATCTAAATGATAGTTGTATTGCATCACATTTGATTTCAGACAAAAGTCACAACATAGAATTAGGTGATTTATGGGTAATACAATGGTTTTTACCTGTATTGAGAATTGAGTAGATAGTTGAGATATGAAGTGTGCTTTAAGCAATTATGGCAGGGGTACACACATCTGTGTAAAATTATAAAAGAGCCTCAACGAAAATCGTAGCATCATCCTCATTGTGAAATATCAAATTTTTTTCATATGGATTTTAAAACATCTTCAAGAACTAGTGTACCCCACTAAGTCCAATGGGTGCCACCTTGCAATGGAAAGTATTAGCAAACTTGGGATTCAGTTTGGGAAAAGAAGAAGTGATAAACTACAGCAGTACAGCTGGATACTCTTATATCCTTTGTTTACAGTACTAGTTAGAGCTCTCAAATCCATGCATGCATGGCATAACTGGCAATATACAGCATAGGGTTCTCTTCAAGGCCCGTCACATGAAAGCTAGCATGTACTTACATCAATGAATGTTCCATCAGAAAAAATTACCTGTAACATGTCTGCTAAGAAGATAATAAAGAGAACAAAAAGATAGAAAGGAATAGCACCAAAAGATCTTATCCAAATCACATCATATAAGTTGATTAAGAGCTTGCATATGGCCAGGCCTCAAAGGCATATCCAGGAGTTGTACCTGTGAACGAACCTATATGGTGGTGCTGCTCAACCTGGACTTTTAATCAAACTTCCAGCAATTAAATTTGCACCCTCTTTGACATGATTATGGTATTTTTATGATCATTCTTCAAAGCATTGGAAGAAAGTGATGCAAAAGTATGTCACATACCACAAGTGGAGGCTCAAGCAATTAGGATTCTGCCTCTGTTAAGTGTGAGTGAAAACAATGATTGTCCTGAGAAGCTTACATTGATTATCTTCATTGCTCTAGCTATCCACTCACACCTAAACACCGGCGCCAAGAATAACCATGGGATCTTTTCATAAATGCACATTTTGTCTCAGGTTTCAAAGCCCCAACAAGTTTATCCAACTCAAGTCCACCAACCTCAGCTAGCTGAAAATAATCAACATGAGAGCATTTCATAAATAAGAATAGGAATTTTTACCCTTTTTGTGTGAAGTAGTTACTCACAGGAACTTCCCGGAATATGTTACTCCAAAATCTTTTTAAGGAAGGAGCACCTCAAACTGCCAAAAGATGACAAAGAATTCAGCCTAAACTGTATTATAAAATAAAAGATGGCTTATATATGTATATAAATACACACACAAGATATTTTTGAAACAGAAAATGCCTTCGAAGTCCAACCTACCTTTATGATGAAAATAATAAAAGGGCAAAATGCGGTGAGCGTGGATCGAACACGCGACCTTCAGATCTTCAGTCTGACGTTCTCCCAACTGAGCTATCCCCGCTTGGTGCTTTATATTTCACTACACAATATCTCCCTCTTTTAAAGTTGCAGTCTTTCTTCCCTGCTTCGTTTCCCAGAAAATGCAGTAAAATCACCAGAGAAAACAGGAGGACAACTTTGATGTTTTGTTTGTTTGTTTATTATTTTCACATTTTTCAGAAAATATAAGTAACCATCTTTTGATGTTTTTAGCTTTTCATTAAAATGAGGATGGTTTTTAAAATGTAGTTTTTGATGCTTGTGATCTGCATTGTTACTTGTGTGACGGGTATTGTATTGTATTTTAATCAATGAAGATCCCATTAGTCTATAATAATAATAATAATAATAATAATAATAATAACAATAATAATATAATATTAATTGGAGCAGGAGGATTGGCTTACAGTTGATCATGGATCCTAAACATTGTTCAAGTAAGGTCATTTCAATGGGTCTGAATGCTGGAGTATAAGAGATCGTTTCCTTCTGTTCTCAACCATTTTCTGCTTGTTCTTCTACATGTTTATGGAAATGAGGCTCAACTTCAAAAATACCCCTAGTGGGAAATTTACACGAGCCTTTTATGTATCAAAGAGTTGGACGCTCATCGCTAGAGCTACCCAAAGAAGTAATAAAAAAATGATTTTGGTATACTCTCATTTTGGTAATAATATATTATTGAGCATTTCTGAGAATCTAATATAGTATGTGATATTTATGAGGAGTTAACATATTTGATTGGTGTTTTTTTTTTTGTTCGTTTTTCTGAATTTAATATATCTGATAGTGGTATTTGTGAAGTGTATATATGTGACATTGTTATATTGACTTATCTGATTGGGTCTTTATGAGATTATTATTGTTCATGAAAATGTTATCTTCATTTTGGTATTTTGAAAATTTGATAATCATTAGGGTTGAAATTTAATAAATATAGATAAAACTGGTATCTATGAATTTGATTACAGAGCCGTGTGAGAGAGTTCAGAATATTAGAATGAGATGCATAATGCTTAGTGTTTGTAATTGGCACTAGCTAATTGGACCGATTAATTTGACCATAATTCTCTCTGTAAGTGTTATTTTTGTCATGCATTATTTTTTATGTTTAAATATTGTTTTCAAATTATAATACTGAAAGCCCAGTAACATGTGATTTCTATTTCAGCACATGACTTGCTTAGTTGGCTTTTCTATTTTGATCCCTAGCATATATATTCGTTTTGTCCGTGTTTTCCTTACTTTTTTGAGCAACTAAAAAGTATCTTCTCCAAGAAACATTATCTGGAAAAGGTCTAAAGCATTTAGTGCTTCATTGTTCATTGCCCATGGTGTTTTGGTGACTCTTCACCATTCTTCTTGTGATTTTTGGTGCAAAACGTGAATGGAGTTCAAGCTAAGTCTCAAGGGGAGCTTGAGCAGTAGCTAGAGGAGTCCATCAAAGTACAAAACCAGTGGGAGGCTAGTTGCTTGAAGATTTTCACAAATAGGGAGTTGATTGCTTGTTTGAAAAAGCAAATTAGAAGGCTGTTTTAATTTGTTTTACTGTTATGTGTGCTTGTAATAACTCTGATTATTTAGTGGATTTGCTTTACCTCTAGACTAGGTCCCATGGAGTAGGTTGTGAGAAATTATGGTTGAACCATGTAAAAATTATTGTGTCAATCTTTATTTTTCTTGCACTGAAACTTGAACCAAATGTGATTTTTGTTTGATTAATTAGATGGATAAATGAGTAGCAGTAGTTAACTAACTTTCATTTGGTACCAGAACTTGTGTATTGATCATTGCTTATCTTTTGTTAGTTTATTTGCTTCTACTCTAGTTAACATGTTGGTTGGTTCCTTAGGGGTTGTGTGTGTTTGTTGTTTTTGCATTTTCTTGTTGTTTTTGTTGCTATGTTTGTATTGATAGATTGCTTCAAAGAAGGCGGGTCTACTACTAAACCCCCCATGCTTGATGGAACCAACTATGCTTGTTGGAAAGCTCAGATGAGAGCTTTTCTCAAAGCTATGGATTAATGTGTTTGGAGAGCCGTGGTTGACGGTTGGACTCCTCCTACCGTTACAGATGGTGAGGACACTAAACAAAAATCCCGTGTCGGATTGGACTACGACTGAGATTAAAAAGGCTAATTGGAACTCTAAAAGAGTTCATGCTATCTTTAATGCAGTTTTTGTGAGTCAAATGAAAGCTATAACAAATTGTGAAATAGCCAATGATGCTTGGGATATGCTGCAAATGAAAAATGAAGGAACAAAAAAATGTCAAAAAGTCTAAATTAAGATCTCTTACTACTGAGTTTGAAAATTTAACTATGAGAGATGATGAATATGTTACTGAATTTCTTGCTAGATTATGTGACATTACTAATGAATCTTTTGCACTGGGTGAAACTTATTCAGATTCCAAGCTTGCGAGGAAGGTGCTTGGAGCTCTCCCTAGGAAGTTCAAGTCAAAAGTTACCTCCATTGAGAAATGTCATGATGTTAATACCCTTGATTTGGATGAGCTTATTGGTTCATTGAAACTATGAACTCACTATGAAAAGATGGTCCAAAGAAAAGAAGGAGAAGAAAATTTCTAGTGGAGTTGCCTTATCTCACAAAGTTGCTGAAAATCTTTTTATGGGAGATTCTCTTGAGAATTTAGATGAGGAAATGGTCGCACTGCCCACTAAAAATTATGCTAAGTTTTTGAAAAATAATATGAGAAAAGGCAGCAATGATTTCAGGGGAGAAAACTCAAGAAAACCACCCAATTTTCCTTGTAAGTCAAGTAATATGGGTGAAAAGAGAAATCCAAGGGGCATTCAATGTTATGAGTGTGAATGCTTCGGGCATATACAAGCGGAGTGTGCAAACACCTTGAAGAAAAGGGGAGAGCTCTGGCAGTAACCTAGAGTGACAACAAAGAGGATCAAAAAGCTGCAGAAGAGGATAGTTCGGATTTGGAAGAAAACTACGTTGCTTTTACTGTTAAGACATAAGAAACACCATATTCAGACACTGACTCAAATTGAGTGTGTAGTGATGAGGATGACTTGGACCAGCAAACTGCCTGTGAATAAATGTATAATCAATGAGTTAGTATGATAAAGAAGGCTAAAATTATGGAGGTTAAAGTGGGAGAACTCGAAGAAGAAAGGAAAAACTTGTTAGGAAAAGTTGAATTGCTCACTTTGGATATTGAAGAGAAGAGGGTTGCTCTAGAAGAAATGCAAGTGAAGCTGGATTATGCTAATAAAACCATTGAGACATACACAGTTGGTCAGGATTTATTTGACAACATGATGGGAATTGGTCAGTTTGCTAGAGAAAAACATGGTGTCGGTTTCAATAAACCTTTGGTTATCAAAAAGAAATATCTTCCAAGTTCATCTCAAGAAGTGCCTCTTATTCGCCCTTCTCATCTTGCTACTCCTACAAAACCTCCAGCCACAAGAAAATTTATTCCCATCTGCCATTTCTGTGGAAAAAAGGGCTATATTCGTTCAAGATGTTACAAGTTGAATTTCTACTTATCTCGACTTATAAAAACCTCCAAAGACTAAAGTCTCTCTTGTAGGAAGAAAACTATGGAGGCCGATGAATGCTGTAATGCCCCAAATTTCCTAATAAGGTTTAGGACCTTGATTAGGAGGCCGGGAGGGCCATAATTGATTTATTATAGTATTTCATGATTATATGCATATTTACGTGAATTATATTATTATATGACGGTGAGTGCATGCATATGGGAGAATTTATTATTCTGAGGGTATTTTGGTAATTTGGCCACTGTGGGCGTAATTGTATATCTTGGGTGCATGATTGTGATTAATTAATATAGCCACATTATAAGGTGGATTGGTTCGAGCTATCGACATGAGACGATCATGAGATGTAAGTGTTCGGTCTAGTCATAACGGGTTTAAGTCCGGGGCTCGGGGTGAGTCTCGGGGTGAATTTAATGGTTAGAGCATTACCGGGAAGTAAAGGGTAATGGGATATGGCTTATTGGTGTTTGAGAATATTGGGAATAGCGGGAATTGGAGGGTGTTAATTGTGATTAATGAAATAGGTGGGAAAGGACGGTTTTGCCCTTGGTGGCTGCTAAGGTTTCATTTTAGACCTAAGGGTATTTAGGTCTTTTTACCCTAAGAGATATATATCAGCCATTAAGGCTGTAAAAGAGTAACAAAAACAGAGTCTCTCCTCCTTCTCTCCCGATAGATTTTCTTCCTCTTTTCTCTTTGGATTTTCGAGCTCAGTTTGAGGAATCGAACCAAGGAACCAAGCTTAGCCAAGCTAGGGTTATGCTCCACCATTGAAGAGGGTGTGTTGCCAAGATTAAGGTGAGTTTCTAGCCACTAGAACTCTTGGTTTTGCTCTGTTTTCTTAGTTAAGTTTCAGCTGGTTTTGGGTTGGAAACTTGGGAATTGGTTGGAGTTTTGGCTAGGGTTCTTGGGGTTGTGGTCCCTAGGACATGTGGGGATGGTTTTTGGGTTCATTTGGCACCAAAAATGGGATTTGGAAGCATTGGAATCGAGTTAGAATTGAGGAAGTCGAAGAAGGAAGTTTCAGGGGTGGTGCTGTCTGGGGGTAGCGCTACAACGCCCATCAGAGGGCGCTATAGCGCTACACAGGGCTCAGTTGGGCAGTTTGTGATTCTGTCTTGAGCGCTGGGGCGCTAGAAGGGCAGTGCTGTAGCGCTACCCTGTTCCTTCAGAACCCTGTTTTGGGTGTTTTTAAGGGCTTTTGGCTTGGGGTTTCAATCCTTAAGGCCCGGGATCGAATCTACTCACTATGTGGGCATGTTTTGAGGTCCCGAGAGTGGGGTTTAGGTTAAGATCCTATCTTTGGTAATTTTCATTAATTGGAGGTTGTTTTGGTTATGACTAGGTGACCGTTAAAGGATTAAGGATCGATCGTTCTTAGGGGTCATTCTTGTTCTAATTCTCACTCGAACCGAAGGTAAGAAAACTGCACCCTGTGTATGTGAGACATGCATGGTTATTATTGATGCATGATGGTTAATTATTATGTATGACATGCGTAGCTGTTATTGGTGCATGCTAGATTGCTGGATTTATTGCATATGATGCATGAGAAACATGTGAATAGGACATGCTTTGTGTACTGGGTATGATATCGTTCAGAGCTTGAGCCTCTGTGTTTATGCATGGTCCTAGTTGTACTAATACCTGTTTCGTAAGCATGCTGAGTACCTTGTTTATGGATATGGAACATGTGATATATGATTGGCGGCATGACTTACTTGTGTATGGCGCTGGCTTATTAGTCAGAATCGACAATGGTGTCAGATCCGTCTGTGAAGCTGTGACTTATTAGTTAAGTTCACCATGGGCTGAGCACTGGTCGTGTTTTATCGACCCAAGGGTCAGAAGTGGCAGTGCGTTGTGAACGCCGGGCCGATTAAAGATTAGATCTAATCGAGGCCGGCATTGAATGACTCATATGGGGTATTAATGCTGGACCGACCGGAAGGTCAATGAGAACTATAAGCGCTTGCCTGGTCTATGACCAGATGTTTGTGGCCAAGGTATATGACCCCGGTGATTGTTTGTCACACGACCAAGGGACACTGTCCATGGCACGACTCTAGAGTCGGGAGGAAGGTTATGTTGGTGACCATTCACCATGCACCTGTCCTAATCAAACTTATGAAAGGATCACTTATCAGTTAAGCCCTGGTGACCCTATCGTCACATGGCTAGAAGGAGCGATGCTCATTTTTGTGGCTTTTGGCTATTGTCACCTATTTTCTTGGACTGATAGTCCTGAATGGTTATTATGATCGTTGTTGATATTATATCATGCTTTATTATGTTTTTCTTGCTGGGCTTTGGCTCACGGGTGCTACGTGGTGCAGGTAAAGGCAAGAGGAAGCTGGACCATCCTTGAGTTGGAGAGCTTAGGTGATGATGTGTACATATGCAGCTGCTCGTCCGCCACGGCCGAGGTTTAAAGTGGAACTAGGGTTGAACCCTGTTTTGCCGCTTAGAACGGCCTGTTGTAAATATTTTCTGTAATAAACTCTGAAACTTTATTTTTGGGATCCCAATGTATATATTAAACGTTCTAGTGAAACGTTACACCTCAACCAAAATGTTTAAACCCTAAACCGCTAATCATACTTAGTTACACGTTTTGGCCAAATGACTCGATTAGCGAGATTAGCACTGTTTGCAAGGCACACCGTAACGGTCCCTGGAGTTTGGGGCGTTACAAATGCTCAAACCAAGGCTTTAATGGTTCATACCTTTCTACTGGCTTGTAACAATAATCAATGGTACTTTGACAGTGGGTGTTCTCACCACATGACTGGAAACAAACTTCTTCTCACTAATTTTTTGTCTCATGTTGAGGGGTATGTCACTTTTGGTGATGGGAGCAAAGGAAGGATCATGGGAAGAGGAAAGTTGTGTTTGCAAGGTCTACCTCCTCTGGAAAATGTTCTCTATGTTGAAGGGCTGAAGGCTAACTTGATAAGTGTTAGTCAAATATGTGATGAAAGGTGCACGGTTATTTTCTCCAAGACTAAATGTACCATTGTTTCAACATCTGTAAGCCATGTCTTAATAGGGATGAGATCTAGTGACAATTGTTATCTCTTGAGCACTAGTTTAATGTGAAATGCTGCAAAGATTAATGATAATGAACTATGGCACTACAAGTTAGGCCATCTGAACTATAGAGATCTCAGTAAAATTGTGAAATTGAAAGTGGTTAGAGGTGTTCCAAACTTATCTCCTTTGAAAGACAAAGTTTGTGATCCTTGTCAACTGGGTAAACAAGTCAAAAGTAGCCACCCTCCTTTGAAGTTTCTGGTCACTTCCCAAGTTTTGGAACTGCTTCATGTTGATTTGATGGGTCCCATGCAAACAAAAAGTCTTAGTGGAAAAAGATATGTCATGGTGTGCGTGGATGATTATTCTCGTTTCTCTTAGATTAGATTTCTTAGAGAAAAATTTGACTCTTTTGAGAATTTCAAGGGATTGTGTCTTTCTTTGCAAGCTGAAAAGGGTGCAAAGGTCAAGAAAGTGATTCATCTTCAAAGTGACCATGACAAGGAATTTGAGAACAACATCTTCGCTGATTTTTGAAATCAAGAAGGGATATCTCATGAGTTCTCAGCGCCCAAAAATCCTCAACAAAATGGAGTTATGGGAAGGAAAAATATAACTCTTCAAGAGATGGCTCATGTTATGCTAAATGCAAAGAAACTATCAAAGAGACTTTGGGCTGAAGCGATGAATACAGCTTGCTACATTCGCAATAAGGTGCATCTTTGTATTGGCACTAAACAAACCTATTATGAGTTGTGGAAAGGCAGAATGCCAAATCTGTCTTATCTTCATATGTTTGGTTGTAAGTGCTACATTCTTAATGTTAGACAAAAACTTGGCAAGTTCGTCGCCAAGAGTGATGAATGAGTGTTCTTGGGATGCTCTACCAACAACCGTGCCTACAGAATATACAACATAAGAACCCAGGTCGTTATGGAATCCATCAATGTTGTGTTCAGTGACTTAGAAGATTTTTCTAGTTACTCAGAAGAAGAAGAAATCCACACTCTTGTCGACACACCCATTCTTCCTGTTGCATCATAAACTGTAGATGAACCAAGTGTATCTAAAATTGAGGAAATTGATGCTACCACTGAAACCTCTGAGGCTTTCGATGTGTCTTCCATTCCAAAAAAATTTGTCTCCTCTGACTTAGGAATTCATCAGAAAAAGGGTCCACCAACATGGATACCCAAAGTTCATCATCTATCCTCCATTGTTGGTAATCCAAATGAGGTGATGGTGACTTGGGAGAAACTAGCCAATGAAATTGCTAATGATTGTTATCTTTCTTCAGTGGAGCCTAAATCAGTCAAAGACGCCCTTAAAGATGAGCATTGGATATTTGTCATGCAAGATGAGCTTCAACAATTTGAGAGAAATGAAGTGTGGACTCTTGTTCCTCATCATTTGGGTGCCAACATCATTGGTACTAAGTGGATATTAGAAATAAGACTAATGAAGTGGGAAATGTGGTGCGCAACAAGACCAGATTAGTTGCTCAGGGGTATACTTAGATTGAGGGAGTGGACTTTGAGGAAACATTTACTCTGGTGGCTAGATTGGAATCTATAAGACTTTTGTTTGCTGTGGCGTGTTACATGAAGTTCAAGTTATACCAAATGGATGTCAAGAGTGCTTTCTTGAATGACATCCTTGTGGAAGAGGCTTATGTGTCGCAACCTCCTGGATTTGAGGACCCTCATCATGGAGACCATGTCTACAAACTGAACAAGGCATTGTATGGGCTTAAGCAAGCTCCTCGGGCATGGAATGATCGTCTCACCAACTACTTGCTTAAAAACGGATATACTAGAGGTAATGCTGATCAAACATTGTTTATTAGACCTCTAAATCTTGGTATTTTTTGTGCCCAAATCTATGTAGATGACATAGTATTTGGATCCACTTGTGATGCACACACTCATTCCTTTTTTCAACTAATGACTAAGGCATTTGAAATGAGCATGGTTGGTGAACTAAGTTGCTTTCTTGGTTTGCAAATTAAACAATTGGGCAATGGCATTTCATTGTCTCAATCAAAATATTCCAAAAATATGCTAAAAAAGTTTGGTTTAGATAATGCAAA
Organism: Humulus lupulus; assembly: GCF_963169125.1. Taxonomy (NCBI): domain Eukaryota; kingdom Viridiplantae; phylum Streptophyta; class Magnoliopsida; order Rosales; family Cannabaceae; genus Humulus; species Humulus lupulus. Next base: position 151,971,463 of record NC_084798.1, on the reverse strand, counting down.
ATATGCACGCACACCTATGGGCACCACTGCCAAGCTGATCAAAGATGAGACATGTAAAAAGGTTGACGCAACACTGTATGGAAGTATGATAGGCAGTTTACTTTACATTACTGCAAATCGTTTTGATAATTGTTTCAGTGTTGGAGTTTGTGCTAGATATCAATCTGCCCCCAATGAATTGCATCTTACTATTGTGAAAAGAATTCTAAAATACCTGGCTGGTACCACTGACTTTGGTCTTTGGTACTCTTGTGACACTAATCTTTCCTTGGTTGGTTTTAGTGACTCTGATTAGGCAGGTAATCTTGATGATAGAACAAAGCACTTCAGGTGGCTATTTTTATGTGGGAAACAACCTAGTTTCTTGGCATAGTAAAAAGCAAAACTCCATCTCGCTTTCCATTTATGAAGCAGAGTACATTGCTGCAGGAAGTTGTTGCACTCAACTTCTTTAGATGAAACAAATGTTGCATGATTATGGCCTTTTTCTTAACACTCTTACCATCTATTGTGACAATACTAGTGCCATCAATCTCTCCAAAAACCTTGTCCAACATTCTCGCATCAAACACATCGACATCCGCCACCACTTCCTTCGTGAGTTAGTTGAGTCTAAAACCATTGTATTATCTCATGTTGCATCTGAAAGTCAACTAGCTGGTTTTTTTACTAAGGATTTGAGTTCACAAACTTTTGTTCACTTGAGAAAGTCAATAGGAGTTTGTATGTTTTAGTAATAACATGTGGCATTCGAAAATAAGCAATATAGTTTGAGATTTTATCTTCTAACTTGACTATTTGCTTATTTGAGTCTTTTTGCAACTTTCTTTTCACAATCATATATCTTGAAGTGATGTAGGCTTGCTTATGCTTTCTCATCGTCTTACATGATGCTTGATTTCTCATTCTTGGTAATTGCGTTGAATTGTCTCCCCTATTAGAGAAGCCTTATGGTTAGTGTGAAAGCTACCATTGGGTCACTTTGGTTGTGTAGTTTGCTCCTTCACTTAGGACTATGCTCCCGTGGAGAGGGTTACCTATGAGCTTGGCTCTCTAATTGGTAATTGCTGAGGCGTTTTCTTCTTTTTTTTAAAAAAAAAAATTAATAAATAATAAAAAAAACAAAAAAAAAAGAGTAATTTTGAAGGAGAGTTTGCCTGGTTCTTCTATAGGAGGCAACTCATGAGGACACGTCACACTAATGGAGATTGAATTTCTTTGCTTTTGCCTTGTTGACTTTTATCGTGTGTCTTGTTAAGCCTCATCTTTGCATTTTTCTGGTTTATGTTTCAACATGCTATATGTCTGTTTCAACAATGTGTAGAAAGTCTTTCATTTTACTTTGTGTCTTTTAATTTGATGTTTATCTTTGTCTATATTGTGTTTAATCATGCTATTTGTTATAGCTTAAATATTCTTAATCCTGTGTGTTTTTTTGTGTTCATAAAGTTGAAATTGAACTTCAAAATTTAATCAATTTTTTTTTCAAGTTAGCATTATTTTTTTCTCTTTGTTGTTTTTTGCTTTTATTGTCATCTTTTTTTCTCTTTTCTTTTCTGTCTGTCGGTTGCATCCTTTAAAAAAAATCAAAAAAAAAAACACAAAATCTTGATTCAAATTGTTTTTTAAGTTTTTTTTCTCTCATTTCCCTCTCTCTCTCTCTCTCTCTCCCTGAGCCTACTATTTCTTCTCCGACGCTGATACCCAATCCCAACCACCTCTACGCCCTTCACCGTCGCAATCGCCTCCCCACCCCGTCTCCTAAATCCTTTCACTCATCCACACCACCATCTCCTGACCACCCTCGTGAGCCCGAACCCACTAAACTCACTAACCCTGAATCCATACTTCCATACCCACCTCTCCAAGAACCCTCTCCACCTCCCTCACCACCCCGTGAACTCCCCCCGCCCCACCACCTCGCGCACCCTCCCTACCTTCATCCCGTGCCTCTCTCCCTTCCACCTCCTCCACCCCCCACCAAACCAAGTGGTATCGCCACTCGCACCAGGCACCGTACCCAACCTTTTGCCATTTATTCAAGACACTAGCTCAAAAACGCAAGCCAGCTATTGTCATTGAGTTCAACCTGACCTAGAACTTCCGTCTCTGTCTCGTCCTGCCAAGAAGCCCAAGACCTTGCCCCCTCCTACACCAAAGGCTCCAACCTCTTCTCAGTTCACCAAAGGCAAGGCTTCTGCCTTCTCTTTCTCTCGAGGTACCTTGAATCTGAATAACTCCTGCGAGGATCATTTTAATGGGTCTATTTCTTTGACAAAATTACTGCATGAGCATTTATTAGATTTCAAGGAGTTTGGTTCTTTGGGTTTGTATGATCTTATTGATTTTCATGGATGGAAAGAGTCCGTGTCTTCTTTGTGTGTCCCTTGTCAATCTTTGGTGCATGAATTTTACTCTAATCTGTCTGCTAATGTCATTTACCCGGTCCATGAAAATTTTGGGAAAGTTTTTTGCGTGGCAACTAGATTCCGTTTACTCCAGTGGTTATTGCATAATGTTTACACCTGCCCTTGATTAATGAGCCTGCGTTCTCTGCTGAGTTTAGTCCGGACATGGATGAGGTTGCTCACACTCTCATTGGCAACCCTTCTTCGACTTGGCCCGCTTCGAATGTGGTTGCTGAACTCAGCCCTCTCTACCACATTTTGTACATAATTGCTATCTTCAATTGGAAGCCCACCACTCACAAGTCCACGGTTGGGGCTTGTTATCCAAAAAATTGGGATATCTGATGTGGCACTAATCTTGAACGAATGGTGTAGACTAGGAAAACCCCCCCGATAGGTTGGTTGGAGTACACTTTACGAATGAATAATTGCAACTGTGTCGTACGCTTGCCAGGAGAACAGCTGGTCAGTATGACGAATAGACATACCTGCTTAGATGGAAGTAGTTACGCTCTCCGTTAGCACTCCGCGAGGATAGTGCAACCACTCTCAAAGTGCACCGGACAATCCTGATGACTCCGTCAATGCTCCTGAAGAAGAGGACAACAACTACCCTGCGAGAAGAGAGGGATATTCCCTATCAGTTAGGCACAGGGGAAGACCAGGGGCGAAGGGAACAATATAAATAAAAACTCTCCACCACAGTAGAGGGGGTTCAGAAAAAAAAGCCTATTGGTCAGCATTAGGAACATATCGAGTAGTTTGGCTCGGTACTTAGCAGTGACTCTACCATATTGTGTTGTCTTTTACACATAGAAATCCACTGGTAAACCCTTTTGATCTTGTGTAAGCCTTTAAGATTAATACGAATCTAAGAGGACATAGGTCATTACCAAGCTTGGGGCTGAACCTCTATAAATCCTGGTGTTCTATATTATTTATTGCTCATTATTAATGTAATGCCCCATGTCATTATGGTTGCTTTCTGGAATAATGACTGGCCCTACAAACCAACACAAGTCTTTCCAGTGTGCTTTGTCCTCACTCGCACGCTTCTTGGGAAAACTTCCTAGGAGGTCACCCATCTTGAGATTACTCCAAGTCAAGCACGCTTAACTTTGGAGTTCTCAAGTGATGGGCTATAGAAAAGAAGATGCATCTTGTTGGCATAGGTAGTACCCATCAATCCATTTAAGTCATCTTCAACTGTGTAGTCCCATACCTACACAGTCTTAGAATCATCACACTTAACCTTCCCCAGGCGATGTGGGATTGCACAGCTTTACCTAGTCTTTCCCCTACGGATCACATGATACTGACTGTCACAATCACCCACCCTTAGGGGTCCGACGTCCTCGTCGGCCACACTTCCGGCTGGGTCAAGGCTCTGATACCATTTGTAACGCCCTACATCACTATGGTTGCTTTCTGGAATAACGACTGTCCCTACAAACCAACACAAGTCTTTCCAATGTGCTTTGTCCTCACTCGTACGCTTCCTGGGAAAACTTCCCAGGAGGTCACCCATCTTGTGATTACTCTAAGTCAAGCACACTTAACTTTGGAGTTCTCAAGTGATGGGCTACCGAAAAGAAGATGCATCTTGTTGGCATAGGTAATACCCATTAATCCATTTAAGCCCTCTTCAACTATGTAGTCCCATACCTACACAGTCATAGAATCATCACACTTAACCTTCCCCAGGCGGTGTGGGATTGCACAGCTTTACCCAGTCTTTCCCCTATGGATCACAGGATACTGACTGTCACAATTACTAGGTCCTTGGCTCATTTATAGTTCATTGATTATTTAATTGAAAGCTTTATGATTAATTATTTGACTCTGCGTCAGTTGGCTAAAAATCAAGTCAACATTGTGGTGCTTTCATTGAGAACCTAAGACAATCACATTCAGATTCTATTGCTGCAAGGATGGTAGTCTCAACCAGAAGGTCGAGCCAAGAGCCTCCAGAGCCCAAGGCTGAAGTCTCTCACCAAGTCCCATCAATAAGAAATTTCAATGGGCAGCGAACTGATTTTCCGCCTAGGAATCCATCTGGTGTTGGGGGGCAAACTGCTGGGCCCACTGCTATAAGACGCGGAGTTGCTACTTCCGCTAGAATCACTCAGGCAGGAATGTTAGGTGGAACTGCTACATAGGGTACCGACCAACAGGGACTCAAAGCTAAAGGTCCTGGACGGTATGAGCCTCACATAGATATTGAAGGACTTGACCTTGAAATTGATCAGATAAGGGAAATTTTTGGCAGATGGAAGATCAGCTTGCCTCCAAGAACCAGGGGCGAGCCACTGCGCAGGAGGCCCTTAATGAAGCTTTCGAAAAGCAAAGGAGAGATTTTTCAAGAATGGATGGATCGACATGCCCGGAAAGTGTAGGCCCGTCAGGAAGACATGGAACACCGTACTCGAGAAGCAGCTGAGTCCATCCACCATTATATGCAACAGCAGCAAACCTAAGGTATAGGAACTGCAGCTGGAACTACTGCCCAAAACCAACAACGCCCTCCCGTATTTGGCTTCAGTGAAGGTGTCATGCATGGTCAAGAGGCTCAACCTTATAATGGGAACTAGGGTCCGACTAGGAGTCACAGATCTGGTCGAGGCGCTCATGCCAACAATAATAGGCAACCTTTATCAGCGAATGGGCAGGTTTTGCCAAGGTGTGGCATGGGACATGACCAAGCTGCAAATTTTTGGCCAGTATCTCAGGGCAGTGGTCGTGACAGGAATCCTGGTGCTGCAGGATAAGATGGAAACTTCCGAGCTCCAGCGCCAAATAGGAATGGTCAACCCCATAACTACCAACATCAACCTAGTCGATAAAGGCAGCATCAAGAGTACCGACCAAGGTCCCGAAGAGATGAGCCGGAGGTTAGTAGCACATACAGGGACCATTATGCTGATGGGTATGACCACGATGAAGCAACAAGACAAGTTCTCCAATAGAATAATCAAGGTCAGAGAGGTAACCAGCCCAAAGGATCGTTTGTCCCACAAGGGAAGGATCTCCCAAACAACCAACCACCTCAGGGTGGAGGGTTTCAGGGAGTACCTCCAGTGCCAGGTCGAGTAGAAAGCCAGAATGACGGGGGCAGACCTCGACCAAATTTCGTTTTCAACCGGATGGGCGCCATTGGAGGTGAAGATTTTCGAGATACTCTTAATCGCAGTAGGGAAAATCGAGATTCGAACAACATAGCTCTACCTGAGCCTGTTCGGGACTTGAGAATGGAAGAGGTCCGCAATGCAGCATAGCCCCAGGCAGCAGCAGACCCTAACATCCATGCCCAGCTGGATCTGTTAACCTGACTGATAAGGGACTTAACAACGCCAAGCTAATGGATATTGAAAAGGAAAGGCAGAGAGGTTCCCCATTTTCAGACCGTATTAATTAGCTGCCCATACCTGTCAAATTTAAAATTCCAACATGGAAAATGAATACTGGGCTGGAGGACCCAGTATCTTATGTTCATCACTTTGAACTACAGACTGATTTACAAGGAGTTAGGGACGATGCCAGGTGCAGGATCTTCTTAGCCACCCTGTTAGAAATTGCCTAGCAATGGTTTTTTAAGTTACCTGTAGGATTGATTACAACATGGGATGGATTTGTACGCACGTTCTATTCCAAATTCTCCTCAGCAATGCCCCTTCCTGCCGAGCCGAATGACATGGTGGACATAAAACAGAAAAATTATGAACCTTTGAAGGAGTACATTCAATGTTTTATGCGGGAAGCCACTAGGGTGAAATCCCTTAGGTTTGACGGTAAATTAATAGCCATTAATTCAAGAATTAAGGTAAAGACTCTGTTTTGGAGCAACTTGAAAAGGAAGGTTGCACGTACCACATAGGAGTTCCTTGATTGGACGAAGTAATTTATCAAGCTAGAGGAGGCCGAGTGGAAGGTGGATAATCCAACTCAGGTAGTTATCAAGCAAGGGAAAAAAATGTTGGAAATACCACCATTCCTGCAGAAGGAGCAAAGAATGGGGCTAAGAATGGCAAATGTAGTAATGGAAATGGAAATAGCGATAACTAGAACGACAACAAGAAGCTTAAGACCGCCGAGCCACCCAAACCACAGGAATATGTTCCCAAATTTACTACTCACTCCATCCTTCTAGAAACCCGAGCGAACATTTTTAATGCTACACAGGCTGTCGTACCATACAGAAGACCTCCACCAATGAGGAAGGATGTTAATAGATGGGATATGATCAAATTCTATCAGTTTCCCAATTACTATGGTCATGAAACCAATGAATATAACCACCTGAAGGAGGAAATAAAATTCCTCATTAGACAAAACAATGCTCATCTGAAGAGGTATGTACGACCGACTCCCGACCAGCATCCTCAGCAACATCCTCAACAATCTCCTCATTAACAGTCTCAGCAGTATTAGAGCAGTCAACCTATCCTACCACCACCAGTTGCTGGTCGGCTAGATATGATCTGTGGCGGGCCGTATTTGGCTGGAAACTCTAGTAAGGCTCGAGAAAGGTACGCTCGTTCCCTTAGGCATGAGTAAGAGGAAGATGCACTGGAAGTCCAGGGGCGTACTCCCAAACAACCTCGCTACAAGTGTGAGCCTATCACGTTCAGCGAGGAAGACATAAATCATGTACATCATCCACACAATGATCCTTTGGTGGTAGAAGTACAGATAGCTAATATGATCATAGCCCGAACGATGATTGACAATGGATCATCTGCCAATATCCTGTTCAAGAGTAACATAGAAAGGATGAATTTAAGCATTAGAGATTTGGAACCATGTGAGCAGCTACTGTATGGGTTTACAGGGAATGGCATGGCCCCAGCTGGAAGCATACAGTTGCCTTTGACAGTGGGGATGACACCTAATAGCAACACAGTAATGGCTTTGTTTGTAGTAATAGACATCCCTTCTCCTTACAATGCCATGATAGGCCGACCAACCTTGTATGACCTCAGAGCAGTAACTTTAGTTATCCATTTGCTCATCAAATTCCCAACCCAGACAGGTATAGGATGTCTTAAAGGGAACCAACTGGTGGCCAGAGAACATTATAATTCCTCAGTAAAAAAGGCAGGGAAGGCAGCCTGCACTGCAGAGCCTGCAGGGCTCAGTCACCAAAAATAAGATGCAACCCAAAATGGGGGAGGGGAGGACATAGACCCTCATTTTAGGGATATTGATATAGGGGTGGGCCCAGTCGAAGGATTAGAAGAGGTCCCGCTTGATCCAGAGAACCTGACCAGGGTAGTCAAAGTAGGAAAAGAGTTGTCCAGGGACATAAGATCCACTTTGATCCAATTCCTATGGAACAACCAAGATGTATTTTCTTGGTCTCATGATTATATGGTGGGGATCTGCCCAACCATTATAAGCCATGCCCTCAACATCGATACTAAACACTTCAAGCCTGTACACTTCAACCATTATAAGTGGAGAGTGTGCATAGATTTCACCGATTTAAATAAGGCATGCCCGAAGGACTGCTTCCCACTTCCAAGAATTGACCAACTGGTGGACGCTACAACCGGCCACGAGATCTTAACTTTTATGGATGCCTATTTGGGGTACAACCAGATAAGTGTGCATCCACTCGACCATAAGTGTATAACGTTGTGACGCCCCATGTCACTATGGCTGCTTTCTGGAATGACGACTGGCCCTACAAACCAACATGAGTCTTTTCAGCGTGCTTTGTCATCACTCACATGCTTCCTAGGAAAACTTCCCAGGAGGTCACCCATCCCTAGATTACCCCAGGTCAAGCATGCTTAACTTTGGAGTTCTCAAGTGATGGGCTACCGAAAAGAAGATGCATCTTGTTGATATAGGTAGTACCCATCAATCCATTTAAGCCCTCTTCAACTGTGTAGTCCCATACCTACACAGTCTTAGAATCATCACACTTGACCTTCCCCAGGCAGTGTGGGATTGCATAGCTTACCCGGTCTTTCCCCTTACGGATCACGGGATTCTGACTGTCACAATCACCCCCCCTTACGGGCCAGACGTCCCCGTCGGCCACACTTCCGGTTGGGTCAAGGCTCTGATACCATTTGTGACGCCCTACGTCACTATGGCTGCTTTCTGGAATGACGACTGGCCCTACAAACCAACACGAGTCTTTTCAGCGTGCTTTGTCCTCACTCACATGCTTCCTAGGAAAACTTCCCGAAGGTCACCCATCCCTAGATTACCCCAGTTCAAGCACGCTTAACTTTGGATTTCTCAAGTGATGGGCTACCGAAAAGAAGATGCATCTTGTTGATATAGGTAGTACCCATCAATCCATTTAAGCCCTCTTCAACTATGTAGTCCCATACTTACACAGTCTTAGAATCATCACACTTGACCTTCCCCAGGCGGTGTGGGATTGCACAGCTTACCCGGTCTTTCCCTTTACGGATCACGGGATTCTGACTGTCACAAACGTTATGCCATTCGGCCTGAAAAATGATGGAGCCACGTATCAACGGCTGGTAAACCGTATGTTCAAAGACCAAATAGGAAATAATATGGAGGTTTATGTGGACGATATGTTGGTGAAATCTTAAAAGGATGGGGGGCACATTGAAGACTTGGAGGAATGCTTCAAAATCTTGAGGCAGTATAGAATGAAGTTGAATCCCCTATATTCTCCTTTGGTGTGGGGTTGGGAAATTTTTTAGGGTTTATAGTGATCTCTTGGGGAATTGAACTAAACCCTGAAAAGATAAAGGCACTGCTGGACATGCCTTCACCAGCCAGAATCAAGGACGTGCAAAGTCTAACATGACGCATAGCAGCACTCAGCAGATTTGTGTCCAAATCCACTGATAAGTGTATTTTGTTTTTTAATATCCTCAAAGGCACAAAGAAATTTGAATGGACTGAAGAATGTGAACAAACCTTCCAAGCTCTAAAGCAGCAGCTGACACAACCCTCGATCCTTTCAAAACCTCTGGAGGGTGAAGAACTATGCATATACCTGGCAGTAACTCAACACGCTGTCAGTGCAATCCTGGTCAGAGAAGAAAACAAGATCCAAAATCCAGTTTACTATGTCAGTAAAAGGCTGGTAAAAGCTGAGAGTAGGTATCCTCTAATTGAAAAATAAACTTACTGCCTACTCCTGTCGTCCAGAAAACTTCGCCCATACTTCCAAGCTCATCCCATAAAATTTCTTACCAACCAACCATTACGCCAACTCCTGCTAAAACCAGACACCTCCAATCGGTTACTAAAATGGTCTATAGAGCTCGGGCAATATGAAATCAATTACTAGCCCCGAACAACCATTAAAGGGCAGGCTCCTGCAGATTTTGTAGCCGGATGTATAGGGCTGCCAGGAACAGATGAAGAAATGACCAAATAGTCATCAAAGTCTGAACCACTGCCCAATACGGACGCTGGGCAGAGCACTTCGCACCCAACGACTAGTACTGTTCATTCCGAGGAAGAACCCCAAGTATGGAAGCTGCATGTCGATGGCTCAACTATCGATCAACTGTCTGGGGCATGTCTAACATTAATCACTCCTAAAGGGAAACACATCCATTGTGCACTTTGTTTTGGATTTAAGGCATCCAATAATGAAGCAGAATATGAAGCATTAATCGCGGGGCTAAGGCTGGCCAGGGAGGTAAAGGCTGAAATCTTAGACATATTCAATGATTCGCAATTGGTTGTCAATCAAGCCCTTGGAGAGTATACTGCTCGAGGGGGGGAGGGATGATGGGCTATCTTGATAAGATCAAATACCCGCTTGCTCAGCTTAAAAGAGGAAAGCTGCTCGGTATATAATCATGGATGGAGTTATGTACATAAGGGGATTCTCCATGCCATTACTCAGGTATGTCAACCAAAATGAATCAGGACGGTTGGCTGAGGAAGTACATGAGGGTTTTTGTGGGAACCACGTAGGGGGCAAAGTTTGTCTAAGAAGATTTTAAGGCAAGGCTACTTTTGGAAAACTATGAACGAGGATGCCTTTGCATATGTTTGAAGATGTGACAAGTGTCAAAGATTTTCCAAGATACCTCAAGCAGCACCAAACAAACTTACTCAAATGCAGAGCCCGTGGCCCTTTGCTATTTGGGGGATTGATATCATTGGTTGGTCACCGAAAGGAAAGGGAGGAGTACAATATGCAGTCGTGGCGATTGACTACTTCAACAAATGGAGGGAAGCCAAGCCTCTGGAAACCATCACTTCCAAAAAAGTACTGGATTTTGTGGTTAAGAATATATTCTGTCGATTTGGTGTACCCCAGAAGATAGTGTCCGACAACGGTAGCCATTTTGACAGTCAACTTTTTACGAATTTCTGTGCCAACCATGGCATCACAAAAAGTTTCTCTGCAGTCTCGCACCCTCAAGAAAACGGGCAAGTCGAAGCAGTTAACAAGACTCTCAAAGACACCCTGAAGAAATGTTTAGAACTGGCTTGAGAAATTGCATGTGGTACTCTTGTCATATAGGACTACCAAGCAAACAACTACTGGTGATACCCCCTTTGCACTCACGTATGGGTATGTTGCAATGATACCAGTTGAGATGACTCCATCATCTCACCAGCATACAACATACAACCAAGATTGTAATCACCAACTACTGGCCGAATCCTTAGATCAGATTGAAGAAAGACGCGAAAAGTCCAACATACGCCTGGCTGCCCACCATCGAAAAGTTGCCCGATACTTCAATTCTAGAGTTAAGGAACGGAAGTTTAACATGGGAGATTTAGTACTGCGAAGAATATTCCTAGAAACGCATGACACCTCAGCAGGAGTGCTAGGGCCAAGCTGGGAAGGCCCATACCAGGTCACAGAACTAGTACCGGCCAGAACGTACAAGCTAGCACGGTGTGACCAAGACCTCCAATTAGTATCTGTCCCCCGTTATTGGAATGGGGAACACCTGAGGAGGTACTACCAATAAAGATCACTTTTAATTGATTGTTGACTCGTCGGTATAGGCACGAAATGCCCATACCACAGATCAATTTAGCTACATTAATTATGCACAGACACGGTTTGCCCATTTATTGTAATAATTAATATTTATGAATGTAAGCTACATAGTAGCGACGCAACTTGTATGGTTAAATTTTAATCAATAAGACACGATTTCTGTCCATTGTTACGAGCCTTATTTTTATAATGACTATCTTGCTAATTAGTGATTTATTTCACGGATTGTCGGTAGTGTATGAAACCTTTGAGGTTTTGGTGAACCCAAGTATCCCCGAACAAGTCATTACGAGCATCTCTGGTTAGTTAGCAAGTGACCAAGAGGATAACCCAAGAGTTATGAATCCTACTCGGTCACTTGGGGGGCACCATAGTCATACATGGACAAGTAGAGAGAAAAGCGCGTAATAAAAAAGACTTAGAAACATTAATTTTGATTAATGTTAAAGTGCTTGCGCGTTGCTCGGTATGTACCAAACAACAAAAAGAGCCATAAAACAATTTCTATAAATAGGTTTGAGCAGTTTTTGTTTACAACTCATTCAAAAATATTGAACAGCTCCGATTCACAGAGCCGAACAGCTCCAAAAACAGTATATGTCGAGTAGATAAAAATATATATATAAAAGCACGAGCAGACATATAGCTAAAACGAGAAGCATTTTATAAAAAGGTAAAATATTGCTCAAGATTAAAGGCTGCTCGGCTCAACCATGCTGTTTTGACCAAAGTAAAAGATTGCTCAAGATTAAAAGCTGCTCGGCTCAGCCATTTATGTCTTTGCAAAAATAAAAAGAAAAGCTACAGAGACAAAGTGCTTCAAGGGTCTTGAGGTTGGGGAGTTAGTTGGTGTTGAAGTTGATCGGTTGGTTGGCCTTGAAGCTAGTCGACAATAGCATAAGTGTCAGCTGAAGCACTCATACCAAAAAGTAGAGTAGAATCCTCAGGGGCAGAAGGGTTTTCTGTAACGCCCTGGTTACCCCAGAACAGTTACGGTGAACGGTGGACCAGAAATTTGACTCGCTACCCGAGTCCTTTGGTCAAAAACGTACTCTAAGTGTAATTAACAGGTTAAGGTATAAAACCAATAAAAAGGAAATGGATATTTTCATTACAAACTGCTCTGCAGAGCTAATCAAAACATTTTCAAGTTGTTCTCAGTACAAAGTGGTCATTATTGTTTTAAATTTACAATCTCGCCGACCTAAGCGGCAAAAATAGGGTAAACCTCCTAGCTCCTCTGAGAACTCCTTGGCCGTGGTGGTCAAGCGGCCGCATATGTACACATCACCACCTAAGCTCTCCACTCAAGGCTAGGTGAGCTTTTCTTTCCCTTTACCTGCACCACATAGCACCCATGAGCCAAAGCCCAGCAAGAAAACATAACACTATACGTAAACATTATCAAATGATTATCATTATAATCACACTGAGCGTAAAGCTTCCAAACAAATGAGTGTATATCACTTGAGGTCCTGATAAACCATACTGAGTGACTGTCAGGCATGTCACTATTTCAAATGGAAGAGTGGCTGTTAGGTAAGCCACTAGCCTTCAACAGGTTCTGGTAAACCATACTGAGTGACTGACAAGCATGTCACTATTTCAAGTGGGAGAGTGGCTGCTAGGTAAGCCACTAGCCTCCAAGCGCTTATATCATTCATTGACCCTGAGGTTGGTCTGGCATTAATGCTCTTTAAGTCATTCAATGCGGATAATCGATTAGATCTAATCTTTGTTGGCTTGCGTTAACACACTAAGGTCGTTCTGACTAATGAGTCAGCCCAATGTGACCAGTGCCCAGTACCACTGCTGAATCTGACTAATAAGTCACAGCTTCATAGTTGATACTAGCACCTTTGCCAAGTCTGACTAATGAGTCAGTACCATGCACAAGTGAGCAACATATGCCAAGTACTCCACAATCAACTCATGTCCACATTTACTCAACCAACATGCCTCATGAACAACCATGCATGTCACAAATGGGGTGCAGTTTTCTTACCTTTGATTAAAGCTAGAATGAACAAAAGAACGACCCTTGAGAACGGTTTAGCTTTTAGTCCTTTAGCGGTTACCTAATCACAACACATATAGGATACCATCAATAATCATGATAATCAAGGGTTCTCAAAACATTATCTAGCCTCCAAGAGATCAATCCAACTAATCCAAGTAGTAAGGACACTCCCAAGGCCTAAAACTAGGTTCCCGGGGTCAAAACGAGCAAACGGGGCGAAAAGAGGGCAAGGGCTGCGGCCCTAGCACCTTGGGCCGCGGCCGCCAGGGTTCTCTGAGGCAAGGGTCACGACGCCCTCCATCAAGGGCCGCGGTGCCCAGCAAGCCCAAAAGCTTCACTTGCTTCTTCAAGGCAGGGCCGCGGCGCCCCAAGAACAGAGCCGCGACCCTTCACCCTGGGCCATTCCCAACCGCGTTTTTAACACTCCAAAGCCACAAAAATCATACCTAAACATTCCCCAATCATCAAAACAAGATTCCCAAGCTTCCCAATGCATCAAAACCCTCAAAACCCAAGGTTCAAACGGATCGAAAATTCAACAATTCACAAAGTCCAATTCAAAGCTTAGAAACTCTAAAAACTCAAAACTTTAAACTTAAATTACCTTCGATTAGGTTGTTTTCTATCAAATCCTTCGGTCAAGAAGCTTCTTATCTTTCCTAGGATCAATATGCCTCGATCCTCACTTGATTTTGACTCCTAGAACTCAAGATTTCGTCAAATATGCTCCGGGTGGCGAAAATGAACTAACGAAGGGGAACGAGAGGTTTTCTATCGTATGTTCTATCTGATAAGCTACTTCAAGCTTAAGTAACCTCAAATAAAACCTAATGCTCGGGGTCCCGAAAACACCCCCGGGGACATTATAGTCAAAACCTTCATAATTTCTCTCTGATCTCAAATATTCTCAATTTATCATCAAATAAACATTTCTATTACCCCAAAATTGACCCCGTTATGACAAAACCGCTAATCCACTAAAAATGACCGTCTCATGCCGAATAGCTCGAATATATCTCCATAATAATGGAATCTCATTCACAAGTCACATCATGCACCCAAATACACAAATTATCCTCAATGGGCCAAATTGTCAAAACAGCATAATAATTCAAATGTGGACCCACATGCATGCATATATCATTATATCATAATATAATTCACATAAACATGCATAAATTCATTTAATGGCGTAATTAAACAATTACGGCCCTCCCGGCCTACTAAACCGCCACTAAACCATATCAGAGAATTTGGGGCATTACAACTATCCCCTCCTTACTGAAATTTCGTCCTCGAAATTTACCTGAACAGCTCGGGATACTGACTCTGCATGTCTGACTCCAGCTCCCAGGTCGCTTCCTCGACCTTGCTGTTCCTCCACAATACCTTAACCAAAGGTATCGTCTTATTCCTGAGGACCTTGTCTTTTCTGTCAAGTATCTGAACTGGCTGCTCCTCAAAGGAGAGATCTGGTTCAAGCTCCAAATCTTCATAACTCAAAATATGGCTCACATTAGATACATACCTCCGAAGAGCTGATACATGGAACACATTATGCACGGCAGACAACGCCGGAGGCAAGGCCAATCTGTAAGCCACCTGACCAATCCTCTCCAGGATCTCAAATGGACCTACAAATCTAGGACTCAACTTGCCTTTCTTCCCAAACCTTCTCACCCCTTTCCATGGTGAGACTCTGAGGAAAACATAGTCTCATACCTAGAACTCTACGTTCCTGCGCTTGGGATCTGCATAGCTCTTCTGTCTACTCTGAGAAGCGAGCATCTGAGCTCTAATCTTCTCAATAGCCTCACTGGTCCTCTGAACTGCCTCAGGACCTAAGTATCTCCTTTCACCTGTCTCATCCCAATGAATGGGAGATCTGCACTTCCTACCATACAGCATCTCATAAGGTGCTACTCCAATGGTAGATTGATAACTGTTGTTGTAGGAGAATTCTATCAAAGGCAGATACTTACTCCAAGATCCACCGAAGTCCAGCACATATGCTCTCAGCATGTCTTCCAAAATCTGAATTGTCCTCTCAGATTGCCCATCTGTCTGAGGATGATAAGCTGTACTGAACTTTAACTGTGTCCCCATGGCTTTTTGCAAACTCCCTCAGAACTGGAAGTAAAAGTAGGGTCCCGATCTGACACGATCGACCTAGGTGCACCATGGAGCCGCACGATCTCTCTCACATAGAGATCTGCATACTGATCAACTGTATATGTAGTTCTCACTGGCAGAAAGTGAGCTGATTTGGTGTAGCGATCCACTATCACCCAAATGGAATCATGCTGACCAGTAGTCCTGGGTAAGCCCACCACAAAATCCATTGTGATGTCTTCCCACTTCCACTCTAGAATATCCAGAGGCTGCAATAACCCTGCCGGCCTCTGATGCTCAGCCTTGACCTGTTGACATGTCAAGCACTTAGCCACATACTCCACAACATCTCTCTTCATCCCTGGCCACCAATACAACGATCTCACATCCTGATACATCTTCGTGGTGCCTGGATGCAAAGAATAAGGTGTAGTATGAGATTCATCCAGAATCTCTCGCCTCAATGCAGTGTCTAACGGAACACATATCCGCCCTTTGTATCTCAACAAGCCTGTCTCAGACACTGAATAATCTCTAGACGCTCTTGCCAGAATATCCTTCCTGATCTTGTTCAGCTGTGGATTACTCAACTGAACTTCTTTGATTCTCTCCAACAATGTAGACTGTAGCGTAATGTTAGCCAACTGGCCCAGCAGCAACTCTATACCAGCTCTGGTCATATCATCTGCTAACTCTCTGGCTATCAGCCTCATACCATGAATCTGTCCCGAACCCTTCCAGCTTAAAGCATCAGCTACCACGTTGGCTTTTCCTGGATGATACATAATTTCACAATCATAATCTTTTACTAGCTCCAACCAACGCCTTTGCCTCATATTCAGGTCTTTTTGGGTGAAGAAGTACTTCATGCTCTTGTGGTCTGTATAAATATCACACTTCTCTCCATAGAGATAATGCCTCCATATCTTCAAAGAAAAAACCACAGCCGCCAACTCTAAATCATGAGTAGGATACCTTTTCTCATACTCCTTCAACTGATGGGAAGCATAAGCTATTACCTTCTCTGATTGCATTAAAACACAACCCAAACCCTGATGAGAAGCATCACAATAAATCACAAACTTCTCCTGGTCCGTTGGAAGACTCAGAATCGGAGCTGTAATCAATCTCTGCTTCAGTTCCTGGAAGCTGTTCTCACATTTATCTGACCACACAAATTTCTGGCTCTTGCGTGTCAGCTCAGTCAAAGCACTAGCAATCTTCAAGAACCCTTCCACGAAATGCCTATAATAACCTGCCAATCTCTGACCGCCTCGATCTTTGCTGGATCTACCTTACTCCCCTCCTTACTGACAATGTGTCCAAGAAAGGATACCTGAGACAACCAGAACTCACATTTCTTGAATTTAGCAAACAACCTGTGTTCTCTCAATTTCTGTAGAACCAACCTCAGATGCTGCTCATGCTCTAACTCAGTCTGAGAATATACCAGAATATCATCGATGAAGACGATCACAAACTGGTCTAAATAATCCTTGAACACTCTGTTCATCAGATCCATAAAAGCAGCAGGGGCATTAGTCAATCCAAATGACATAACTAAGAACTCATAATGCCCATACATGGTACGAAAGGCAGTCTTTGGTATGTCTCCCTCCCTGACCCTCAACTGATGATAACCAGAACGAAGGTCAATCTTTGAGAATACCTTCTTACCTTGCAACTAATCGAACAGATCATCTATCCTTGGCAAAGGATACTTATTCTTAATTGTCAACTTATTCAGTTCTCTCTAATCTATACACATTCTCAGAGAACCATCCTTCTTTTTCACAAACAGAACTGGCGCACCCTAAGGTGAGAAGCTAGGTCTAATAAAACCCAAGTCTAACAGCTCTTGCAACTGTACCTTTAATTTTTTCAACTCAGCTGGGGCCATTCTGTATGGTGCTCTAGACACTGGCTCCGTCCCTGGTGCCAGTTCTATAACGAACTCAATCTCTCTATGTGGTGGCAACCCTAGCAAATCTTCTGGAAACACATCTAGAAACTCACATACAAGTCTAGTATCCTCTGGTCTCACTGGCATGACCTAAGTGGTGTCAACCACACTGGCTAAGAATCCAGTGCAACCTCTCTGCAGTAAATCCCTTGCCCTCAACACAGAAATCATAGGAACACGGGGTCCATGCACAGTACCAAAAAACACAAAAGGATCCTCACCTTCAGGCTCAAAGGTGACCATCTTCCTTCTGCAGTCAATAGTTGCCCCATACTTTGCCAACCAATCCATACCCAGTATCATATCAAAGTCAGTCATAACTAACTCTATCAAGTCCACTGACAACTCTCTGCCCTCTACTGTCACTAGCAAAGATCTGACCCATCTTATGGATACCACTAACTCTCTAGTGGGTAACAAAGTACCAAATCCCACAGCATAGAAATCACAAGGTCTACACAACCTATCAATAATGCTACTAGCAACAAAGGAATGTGTAGCACCAGAATCAATTAACACATGATAAGGGATTCCTGCACTAAGAAGCTGACCTGTAACAACTGAGGGGGAAGCCTCAGCTTCTGCTTGAGTCAACGTGAACACTCGAGCTGGGGCCGAGCTGTCCACCTTTCTGGGTTCTTCTTTCCCTTTCTGAGGGCAATCTTTCTTAAGATGACCCACCGCTCCACAAAAGTAGCAGGCCTTTGCCCTACACTCTCCCAAATGGCGCCTCTTGCACCTAGGGCATTCAGGACGAGTCTTCCAGGCTTCACTACCCCTAGGACGACCCATTGTAATACCACGGGGTCTCCTGTCAGGACCTGGAACTGGGAAGGTATTAGGAGCCTTCCTCTTCTGATCACTGGGGCCAACACCCCTACCAGAACCAACAAATGGAGGAACTGTCCTCCTAAAATCCTTTCTGGCTGCACTGTCACGCCAGATCTTGGTCTCTGCACTCTCAGCTGTGAGTGCCTTCTCCACCACCTGTGCATAAGTAGTGACTCCTGCCACAGTGGTGATGCGAACGTCACGGGCTAACCTGGGCTGTAGCCCCTGGAGGAATCTCTCCCTCCTGGTCCCATCAGTGGGCACCAGTTCCTTGGAAAACTTTGCCAAACGGTCAAACTTTAAGGCATACTCAGTAACTGATAAGCTTCCATGAAATAGCCTCATAAATTCATCGGCCTTCGTCGCTCTAATAGCGTCATTATAGTACTTCTCGTTAAACAAGGTCTGAAACTCCTCCCAGCTCAGGAGATTAACATTCTTGGTCAGGCCAATCACTTCCCACCAAATCCGGGCATCTTTCCGAAACATATAGGTAGCACAGGCCACCCTCTCACTACCAACTACCCTCATAAAGTCAAGAATAGTGGTAATCATGCTCATCCATTGTTCAGCCTTGGTAGGATCTGCACTGCCTTCAAACACAGGAGGTTGTTGCTTCCTGAACCACTAATAAAGAGGTTCCAATCTGTTTCCAACCTCAGGCAGCTGCCCAATAACTGGCACCGACACAGAAGGTGCCTCTGCAACACTGGCCACTACAGGCACTTGCTACTGTCTCAAGAGACGAAGCTCCTCTCCCTGTTTTAACACTGTAGCCTGCAATTCCTCAAACAACTGCTGCCAGTTTGCAGGTTCTGGCTGTGGAATCTGGGATTGGTCATTCTCTTGACCCTGACTGTTATTATTCTGGCCTGGATCACTCTGGCCAGCTGACATGTCTGTCTGCCCTGGGTTCATTCTGTCACTGATACCTTACTGAAACAATAATCAATACGGCCAGTCAGGTAGTAATAACTAAACCTCTTGCAGCCTCACGATCTAAGAACAAGCAGACAATTATCATATTCCACAGTCATTCAATATTCACAAACAGATACATGTTTATGGAACTCAGCATGTATCACATAGCAGTTCATAATATTTCAGGGGCACAAGGCCAACACAGTGTCTCATGCATACAGGTAAAGCATTTGCACCATATTTAGGCAGTTATGCACATAACTACATAAATAGTTACCAAACCATGAGTCGAGCTTGACTTCAGTGATGTGTGTACATGCCCAGCCAGTCTATAGGAACCTTAACCTTGGCATTACTCTAATACCAAGTTGTAACGCCCTGGTTACCCCAGAACAGTTACGGTGAATGGTGGACCGGAAATTTGACTCGCTACCCGAGTCCTTTAGTAAAAAACGTGCTCTAAGTGTAATTAATAGGTTAAGGTATAAAACCAATAAAAAGGAAATGGATATTTTCATTACAAACTGCTCTGCAGAGCTAATCAAAACATTTTCAAGTTATTCTCAGTACAAAATGGTCATTACTGTTTTAAATTTACAATCCCGCCGACCTAAGCGGCAAAAATAGGGTAAACCCCCTAGTTCCTCTGAGAACTCCTTGGCCGTGGTGGTCAAGCGGCCGCATATGTACACATCACCACCTAAGCTCTCCACTCAAGGCTAGGTGAGCTTTTCTTTCCCTTTACCTGCACCACATAGCACCCATGAGCCAAAGCCTAGCAAGAAAACATAACACTATACGTAAACATTATCAAATGATTATCATTATAATCACACTGAGTGTAAAGCTTCCAAACAAATGAGTGTATATCACTTGAGGTCTTGATAAACCATACTGAGTGACTATCAGGCATGTCACTTTTTCAAATGGAAGAGTGGCTGCTAGGTAAGCCACTAGCCTTCAACAGGTTCTGGTAAACCATACTGAGTGACTGACAAGCATGTCACTGTTTCAAGTGGGAGAGTGGCTGCTAGGTAAGCCACTAGCCTCTAAGCGCTTATATCATTCATTGACCCTGAGGTCGGTCTGGCATTAATGCTCTTTGAGTCATTCAATGCGGATAATCGATTAGATCTAATCTTTGTTGGCTTGCGTTAACACGCTAAGGCTGTTCTGACTAATGAGTCAGCCCAATGTGACCAGTGCCCAGTACCACTGCCGAACTTGACTAATAAGTCACAGCTTCATAGTTGATACTAGCACCTTTGCCAAGTCTGACTAATGAGTCAGTACCATGCACAAGTGAGCAACATATGCCAAGTACTCTATAATCAACTCATGTCCACATTTACTCAACCAACATGCCTCATGAACAACCATGCATGTCACAAATGGGGTGCAGTTTTCTTACCTTTGATTCGAGCTAGAATGAACAAAAGAACAACCCTTGAGAACGGTTTAGCTTTTAGTCCTTTAGCGGTTACCTAATCACAACACATATAGGATACCATCAATAATCATGATAATCAAGGGTTCTCAAACCATTATCTAGCCTCCAAGAGATCAATCCAACTAATCCAAGTAGTAAGGACACTCCCAAGGCCTAAAACTAGGTTCCCGGGGTCAAAACGAGCAAACGGGGCGAAAAGAGGGCAAGGGCTGTGGCCCTAGCACCTTGGGCCGCGGCCCCCAGGGTTCTCTGAGGCAAGGGCCGCGGTGCCCAGCAAGCACAAAAGCTTCATCTGCTTCTTCAAGGCAGGGCCGCAGCCCTTCACCCTGGGCCATTTCCAACCGCGTTTTTAACACTCCAAAGCCACCAAAATCATACCTAAACATTTCCCAATCATCAAAACAAGATTCCCAAGCTTCCCAATGCATCAAAACCCTCAAAACCCAAGGTTCAAATGGATTGAAAATTCAACAATTCACAAAGTCCAATTCAAAGCTTAGAAACTCTAAAAACTCAAAACTTTAAACTTAAATTACCTTCGATTAGGTTGTTTTCTGTCAAATCCTTCGGTCAAGAAGCTTCTAATTTTTCCTAGGATCGCTATACCTCGATCCTCACTTGATTTTGACTCCTAGAACTCAAGATTTCGTCAAATATGCTCCGGGTGGCGAAAATGAACTAACGAAGGGGAACGAGAGGTTTTCTATCGTATGTTCTATCTGATAAGCTACTTCAAGCTTAAGTAACCTCAAATAAAACCTAATGCTCGGGGTCCCGGAAACACCCCCGGGGACATTATAGTCAAAACCCCCAGAATTTCACCCTGATCTCAAATATTCTCAATTTATCATCAAATAAACATTTCTATTACCCCAAAATTGACCCCATTATGACAAAACCGCTAATCCACTAAAAATGACCGTCTCATGCCGAATAGCTCGAATATATCTCCATAATAATGGAATCTCATTCACAAGTCACATCATGCACCCACATACACAAATTACCCTCAATGGGCCAAATTGTCAAAACAGCATAATATTTCAAATGTGGACCCACATGCATGCATATATCATTATATCATAATATAATTCACATAAACATGCATAAATTCATTTAATGGCGTAATTAAACAATTACGGCCCTCCTGACCTACTAAACCGCCACTAAACCATATCGGAGAATTCGGGGCATTACATTGTCTTTTTCGATAATAGGGAAGGCAGGATCCTGGACAACTGAAACTTATTCGGTGGATATAATTTGGGCCTTAGCTTTCTCTCTCTTAGTACAACATTTCATAAACTCATCGAAAGCACCCAGAAGTCATAGAAAGTACTCAGGCCAAAAGTCTCGTAGGCCGCGACATCAGCAGCCTTGCCAGCCCTCTCTTCATCAAGGGCCTTCACTAGTTCATCCCTTTCCTCTTGAACGACTCTCCTCTCGGCAGCATTCTGCATGGAAATATCCTTCAGCTCCTCCACTCTTCTCTCTAGTCAATTGACATCAAGGTTCCTCTGTTCGGCGGCAGTCTTGAGCTCCTTGTTTTCTTTGGAAATCTGCTCAGTGGCCTGCTTAAGATTTTGGACCTGCTCGATTAGTTGGGCAACCTGAGAGGCTTTGTCCTCAGACTTTTTCAATAGATCAACTACATGTTTGCTTACCCCCCTGGCTCGGTGATGAGCGTAGCTGAGAGCTAGCATACCCTGCAATATGAAATAAAGAATCTCAGAACAAATAATAAGAGAAGAAAGAGCACTCAGAGATTGAACAAATTTATTACTTACTCTGGTAACATCCTGTAGACCGGTGATAGTAATGAAGTCCAGAGATTTGCTACTAAGAGTATCCATGAATTTGGTTTGGGAGGTAGACACCCTTTTTATGTGTCCTTGCTGGATAGCCAGGGCTTTCTTTAGGGGCCCATGGACCTCCTCGGTAGGATCCTCAACAGTGCCATCAAGAGCTTTTCTTGGGCTGGTCAACTCTGGTGCAGTGGCCATTGGGTACCATCTCCAACAGATAATCCTTTGCCTTTACCCAATTTGTGCGATGGTGTGGGCACCTTTTTCTGCAAAGAGGCCTTATCAGGGGTCTCTCGGCCTGCTCAGTAGTTCGGACAGAAGGGTCAGCTTTTTGATGCTTGGTTGGGGGAACCTCACTGCTAGGACCACTTGTGTGCTTCTGGGCAAATTTCTTGAAAAATACGGATGACATATCTGCATAATGAAAGTAAATGATTAGTAAAAGTGCCGAGCAAGGTCGAAACAGATAAACAAAAAATCATCATAATTAGGCAAAGAATATAAGTTGTGAAAAGAAAGTCAGATCACCCTCTTCAACTCCCCCTAAGCAGTCGGCTGCCTCAAACGAGAGACCCCCATCACTATTTGACAAGTCCGAGTCTATACTACATCCTCCTTGCCCTTGCCAGGTTGGGGGGTGGTGATAGCTTTGGAAGTGCTATGCTCGTTAGGCTCCTTGATGAAAACTTTGCCTGTACTCCTGGTTCGGTGAGCCACGCAGGGTTTGGACAGGGGGATTGACGCTCTAGTTTGCTTCTTAGTGGATGGTAGATTAGGCGGTTTAGAAATGGATGAAGGTTTCTTGAGTGATTTCTTGTCAGGGGTGACATCCTTGGCCCTCGTCTTGGAGTCATGGTAGAGCCCATCAGATATAAGTCTTTCCGCAGTAGTCAGGGCCACCATATCTTTGTTTCTAGGATAGTTTTCTAGCCCTTTTCTCCATTTCCCTAGTGGGGGCCGACCAACTAAAAGGACCATTGCAACAGAATGATAAGTGATTGGCAGCAATATAGTCAGTGACAAAGTATTGACTAGCGTACTCCCCAACTTTGGAGATACCTTCAGTATTTGACAAGTAAATATTGGAGTCTCAGTGGTTAAAGTAGAAATACCCTGACATGCCTTGGCGAGGGCTGGACGTGAGATCAAAGAGATAATTAATCTCGTGTGTGATAGGTACTGACTAGTCTAAAGATTGATACAAAACATAAAGGGCTGAGAGGAATATGTTGCCTTTAGGGCTAATCCGGGTAGGGAAAAGCCCGAAGTAATCTGCCACACTTCAAAAGTATGGTAGAAGAGGAAGGGTGGCACCCGCATTCATATGGTATATGCTCCAAGTGCAGAACTGAGCCCAGGGTGTTCAGCGGTTTGTACAACTGTAGGTTTGAAGATGAAAACATCTTCGAGGTGGAAATGCTCTCTGATATTTTGCAGCTGCTTGTCAGAAATCGTGCTCTTAGGAGCTACATATAAGGGGGCGTCTTTTATCTCTGAGGTCAGGTTAAGGACGAACTCAGTATGGATCTTCGAGGCATAATCAATTCTGGCTTCCCCCTCTTGACCTAAAGAGCCCGACTCTTCCTCAACAGATGGGACCCCTTGCACGACCCCAGTGGTGGCATGACGTGCCACTTGGGGGTCTTCTCCTTCTGTCCTACGATTAATATGTTTCATGCGGGCTATCGGTCATTTCAAATGACGTCTTACAACACAGTTTGGTGGTCACCTCCCTTCTGCATACAAGGAAAAGGGAAAGGTGAGGTGAGAACACCAAACAATGCTCGTTGGTAATGGCTATCCAGGCCAAGAGCCACTCAAAATGGTCATCTAGTTACGGATTCAGGCAGCATACATTTAAGAAATCTAGGGATTCATCAAGAAAATTACTCACAGTCACAATGTAAAAAATGCAAAGGAAAAAGAGAGCATCTTACATGAGTTACAGAAATTATAAAAAAGAAGAGCCTGGAAAACTTACTTGCTGCGGTATTTTGGCATTGAAGACAAGTTCGTGGAGCGATGGTGGTGTGATGTAGGGATCAGAATACAGGGTAGCTTTCTCGGACGGACTGAGAGATGAAGATTAGGGTTTTTTCAAGATAGCTCTGGCTTATTTAAAGTAGAAAATAAAAGAAAAGGAAAAAAAAACACCCCTATTTATAACCAAGGGAAAATGATTTCCTCCCTGCAAGAATTTAATGTGTCTGTTCACTCAGCAGTCCCCTCAGCCATCGCAGACACATCTCCCCATACACGTCAGCATGCCCATCCAATCACCTCGTCTCAGCCACCTAATATATCAGCCACTCTTCGATAACTGCGTGGTACACTAAATGGAGGGCTATTATGATGCTTTATGGTTCCAAAAAGTGGTGGGAATAACTGAAAGGTTAATTTCTTAAAAATACAAAGGCTATTAACTATACCAGGTGTTATGCATCATAGCAGAGGGCATGTACCTCCGACCAGATTGGACGGTATGGTCTTCAGAAGAAAGTTTCCATGCTGCTTAGCACCATTGCAAACTTGGGAGGCAAATGTTATCAAAAAAATTGGCATATCTGACATGGCACTAATATTGAACGCGTGGATCAGACTAGGTAAACCCCCCCCCCCCCCTCCCCTCAATCGGTTGGTCGGAGTACACATGACAAATGAATAATTGTAACTACTCGGTACACTTGCCATGAGAACAACTGGCCAGTATGATGAACAAACATACCTGCTTGGATGGAAGTAATTACTCTCTCTGTTAGCACTCCGCGAGGATAGTGCAACAACCCGCAAAGAGCGCCTAAAAATCCTGATGACTCGGTCAAAGCTCCTGAAGAAGAGGACAACAACTACCTTGCGAGAAGAGAGGGATATTCCCTATCAGCTAAGCACAGGGGCAGACCATGGGCGAAGGGAACAATATAAATACAAACTCTCCACCACAGTGGAGGGGGTTCATAAACAAGCCTACTGACCAGAATTAGGAACATACCAAGAAGTTAGGCTCGGTACTTAGCAGTGACTCTGCCATATTGTATTGTCTTTTACACATAGAAATCCACTAGTAAACGCTTGTGATCTTGTGTAAGCCTTCAAGATTAATACAAATCTAAGAGGACGTAGGTCATTACCAATCTTGGGGCCGAACCTCTATAAATCCTGGTGTTCTCTATTATTTATTGCTCATTATAACTAGGTCCTTGGCTCATTTATAGTTCATTGATTGTCTAATTGAAAGCTTTAAAATTAATTATTTGACTCCGCATCAATTGGCTAAAAATCAAGTCAACATTGTGGTGCTTTCATTGAGAGCCTAATTGTTATACCCAAAAATTGGAGAATGCATCCTAGGAGGCTAAGGAGAATGCATCTAGGAGAGTGCCTCCTAGGAGGGCTAAGAGGGTGGTCCTAGGAGACCCCAAGGAGGGTGTGGTCCTAGGAGACCCCAAGGGTGTGTAGGAGGTAAGCCTCCCAAGGTTTTCTAAGTGTTGGCTCGAACGTGCTCAAGGTAAATAGCTAAGGAGGAGGAGTCTCATGCAAGAGAATGGAGACTTAGACTTTCATAAGGAAAGTCTATACAATGTTCGATCGGACATGTTTGGGAGATGCTAAAGGAGGTTGCCTCAATGTTGTCCAAGGTGGGGTTCCCTCAATGTTGTCCAAGGTGAGGTTCCCTCAATGTTGTCCAAGGTGAGGTTCCCTCAATGTTGTCCAAGGTGAGGTTGCCTCAATGTCGTTCAAGGTGAGGTGCCAAGGAAGTTGCCTCGAACCACCTTGGTCCGAGGAGAAGCCAAGGAGATTGGTTCAAGGAGGAACATGGCATGCTAGAGGAGAGTACATGTTCGAGGAGAACCATGCACGTTCAACCCACCCAAAGCATGTCCTACCACCATGCATATCCTACCACCATGCATGTTTAACCAGCACTTGCATGGGTAGTGAGTAGGAGGTGGACCAACTAGCTAGAGGAGACTAAGTCAGACACAACTTCAACAACATGCGCGGGAATCTCTCATTCTTCCCACAAATGGGGAATTTGTTACATTTTGAATTTTGAATGTTTATTTGTAATATAAATGTAATAAATATAGTAAAATATCCCTATTATAAGGGGATATCAGTTGAGGATCCCATCTCTATAAATAGAGAGCTTATGAGATGAGAGAGAGGTCCCTTCTGATTATTCTTTCTAGAGAGATAAAATTGGGTCTGTCTATTCTAGAGAGAGAAAGTGCTGAAATTAGAGAGAATTCTTGTATTTTCACAATTTATACTGAAGAAACTCAGTTGGCATAGTCCATCTGATCTTGAGTATAGATTTATAAATCACAACTCTAAGTGGATTAGGCTATTACCGACAATCGGGGCTGAACCACTATAAAAATTCTGTGTTATTTACTTTTCTTGTTGATACCGTTTGTTGTCGTTTTGATTTCTCTTGAAGGCTTGTCGTTATTGACGTGCTCACGTCGTTGGCTAAAAACGCAGTCAACACTAATACAATCACAATCACATTCAGATTCTATTGCTGCAAGGATGGTAGTCTCAACCAGAAGGTCAAGCCAAGAGCCTCCAGAGCCCTAGGCTGAAGTCTCTCACCAAGTCACGTCAATAAGAAATTTCAATGGGCATTGAACTAATTTACCACCTAGGAATCCATCTTGTGTTGGGGACAAACTGCTGGGCCCACTGCTATAGGACGCGGAGCTGCTGCTTCCTCTAGAATCACTCAGGCAAGAACGTCAAGTGGAACTACTTGGCAGGGTACCGGCCAACAGGGACCCAGAGCTGAAGGTCCTGGACAATATGAGCCCCACATAGATAGTGAAGGACTTGACCCTGAAATTGATCAGATAAGGGAAATCATTGGGCAGATGCCAGATCAGCTTGCCTCCATGAACCAGGGGTGAGCCATTGCGCAGGAGGCCCTTAATGAAGCTTTTGAAAAGCAAATGAGAGATTTTTCAAGAATGGATGGATCGACATGCCTGGGAAGTGCAGGCCCGTCAGGAAGACATGAAACGACGTACTCAAGAAATACCTGAGTCCATTCAGAATTATATGCAATAACAGTAAACCCAAGCTCATAATCCTCATGGAAGTATAGATTGTTTGAGTGGATTCTCAGCATTGAGTTTCGGTCCTTCAAATCTGAGTTTAGATTGGCTCAAGCTTAGAATCATGCCTTTTAGTCTGCAGTTCTTAGGCACCTTGGTCTGCCTCCTCTCTTTGTTCCTTCCTCTGCTACTGATGACACCTTTTAGGAAGCACCACCATCTCAGGGAGAGCTAGTCCCTAGCCCTGCTGCCACTGGTTCCTTTCCTGCTGACCCCTAGTCCATGCCTACTGTTGCTGCCTCTCAAGGGGAGTTTGTTGTGCCTCGGGCACCTTCAAGCGTCACAAGAAGAAGAAGCCACCTTCTTCCTCAAAGTAGATATGGTTCAAGTTTGGCATGCCCTCTAAACATTAAGAGGGAGTTTCTTTAGATCCTCTGTCATCTTTTTAGTTATGTTTGAACTAATCTTACTACCTGCTGCTTTTTAAATTTCTCTGTTGGTATCTGATTATATTTTGAGCAGGTGGATTCGTTATTGGTATCACTGATATGGCACTTTATCTAATTTAGTTAGTATCTGTTATTATTTTTGTCAGCTTTGTGTGCTAAAAGTATAAATCAAGTTCACTGTTCATATATGCATGCAAAAGGGGGAGTTTGTAATTATTATTTTTGTCATGCATTTTTTTCCATGTTTAAACATTGTGTTCATATTATAACACTGAAAGTCCAGTTGCACGTGATTTCTATTTCAACACATGACTTGCTTAGCTGACTTTTCTATTTTGAGCCCTAACATATATATTCATTTTTTCCGTGTTTCCCTTACCTTTATGAGAAGCTAAAAAGTGTCTTCTCTGAGAAACATTCTTTGCCAAAGGTCTAAAGCATTTAATGCATCATTGTTCATTGCCCATGGCGTTTTGGTGATTCATCACCATTCTTCTTGTAATTCCTGGTGCAAAGCTTGAAAGGAGTTCAAGCTAAGTCTCAAGGGGAGCTTGAGGAGTAGCTAGAGGGAGTCTAGCTGTAACGTCTCAAATTTGCTAATAAGGATTAGTGTCTTGATTAGCGTGCTAGGAGAGAAATAATTGATTTAATTATGTTATTATGTGGATTACATGATTATAAGATTAGAAATGCATGTTTAGGTGAATTAAATATGCATGTGGGCCCATTTTTTTTAATAGGGGCATAATTGTAATTTTGGCTCGTTGAGGGCATAAATGTAAATTATGTGTGTTATGACTGAGACCATTGTATTGTGGAGAAATATTTGTGATGCATGATCCTAGATGGTTCTAGGGAGCAGAATAGCGGAATAGTCACAACGGGGTCGAATACTTGGCTTGGGTGAGCCTAGGGGTATTTTAGGAATGTAGCACGTGTTCGGGATAGCCGGGTAATAGGTAGTGACTTACCGATTATTTGGGTATGTTAGGATTAAATGGGGATTTATAGGACTATTCGAGGAATTAGCGGGAGTGTGGCAAAAGACAAATTTTCCCTTGGTGGTGTTAGAAAGACTAAGGATATGTTAGGGGCATTTTGGTCTTTTTTATTAAGGGATAGGTACACCCTTAGGAACTCTGTGGAAGGAATCAATCAGAAGGAAAAAAACACGATTCTCTGAGCCTTGTCTCTCTCTTTCTACTCGATACTCTTTCTTTCTCTCTCCCTTGGAGTACTTGGGAATTTGGTCGAACTCTTGAGGAATTAGCTTGAGAATTTGTGGGTTGAAGTTGGGGATTTGGCTAGGAGTTGAGGTAAGAATTTTATACTGAATTGTTGGGTTGTTCTGTTGTGATCTTGAGGTTTTGCTTACTTTTAAACCTTGAGCTAGTTTGTGGATTTCAATTGAATTATGAGATAATTTTTGGGTATCTACACTGGTTATGCTGCTTTAGTATGAACTCTAATTGAATTCTAGGTTTAAGGTTTAGTTTGGGTGAACTTTGGAGAGGTTAGCTCGTAGAAATGCAAGGGGATTGCTGGGTTTACGGCTTGAGTCACGACCCTGTTCTTCATACATTGCAGCCCGTGGGTGCGAATAGGTTGGGAGCCTATGAAATTTTTCCCATGAGGGCACACCGTGGCCTGTGTCCCTTAGAAGAGAGCCCAAATGGTATTTGACTTGTAGTGCGCTGCGACCGAGGGGGTGGACTGCAGCTTAAATTAAGGGAAATGGCCAATGTAGGGTTTTAAGCTCGGGAACCGAAATTTAAGGGCTCGGGAAGGGTTCTACTATTTAATTTAGTAGAATCCGAGGTCCCAGAGGCTAGAATATTATCTTGAAGTCCTTATTTGATTTAGGGTTTGATGGATTATTATAATTGTGTTGTGACTAGGGTTTACCACCAAGGCTTGGGTTTAGGGGATCGTGCTCAAGATCACATTAATCAGTCAGCTCGAGACACAGGTAAGAAAATTTTGTGTGCCCGTAGAGCAGGGCATGACCCGATTATCTGTGTTTAATGCTATATGTGAATGTTTATAATTGTTACACCATGTTTGTATGATTGTAACTAATTGGCGAAGGCCGGGATTGGCATAAGCTAGAATCGGCAAAGGCCGAGAACGACGATAAGCATGATGAATGCAGGCCGAATGACAACAAGCATGATGAATGTAGGCCGCCATGGCATGGCCATCCACGGTGTTGTGCTCAACCGTTCGGTGAAGACCATGAACCTAGTGCCTGCTAAAGCACCTGGGTCAGCATATGCCATTATGTGAATAGTATGTTATCTGTTTAAGGTTGTGTATTTATCGATTGAATTGTCATATGCTATGTGTTGAGTTTTCTTGATGGGCCTTGGCTTACGAGTGCTCTATTGTGCAGGTAAGGGCAAAGGAAAAGCTGACCAAGCATGAGTTGGAGGGCATGGAGCGGCGCGTACATGTTCGACCTACTTAGCTGCCACGATCGGGGTTGTGTTGAGGGACATGCTATATACAGTTGATTTTGTCGCTTAGGTCGACAGTACCTTAACTTTTGAATTGTAAATACATTTCGAAACAATATTTTGGGAATGTCCGAACCTTTTACTTAATTTCCATTAAATAAATCTTTGTTTCGATTTAATCATACTTTTTGATTTAAAACCTTGATTAACAAGCCAGTGGCACATTTTAAAATCACATGGTAACGACTTTAAGGTAGTTGGGCATTGCAACTTGGTATCAGAGCGTGCCAAGGTTTATGGTTCTCGAAGATCGACTGAACATGTACGCTCATTGCCAGAGACAAGCTCGACTTAAGGTTGGTTGGTATTAAGTGAATTATGTGTTTAATTTCTTATCTAAGTTGCCTGTTTACCTGAACATTATAAATAGAGCATGGTGAATATATCTGTACATGTATGATGCTAGGGCATGGCCCCTTTGATTGCTATATGTTTATGCAATGTGCAATATAATGATTTGATGTTGAATCTGTTGGGAAAACTTATACATGATCTTTATTTATTTTCATGTAGATCCAATATTAAACAAATTAATATGAGATAACCTATAACATGTTTCAAAAATTGAATTCAAAGAGAAACAAAGACAAGAATACTTACAGTATACGCAGCGGAATGAAAGAGTCATTCCTTCAGTTTCTCTAACTCTTGTATGCTCTCT
The DNA here is from genome assembly GCF_963169125.1 of Humulus lupulus. NCBI lineage: Eukaryota > Viridiplantae > Streptophyta > Magnoliopsida > Rosales > Cannabaceae > Humulus > Humulus lupulus. Next base: position 151,940,302 of record NC_084798.1, on the reverse strand, counting down.
ATTGCAGAGTATTATCAAGGAATTGAACCGATCTTCTATTTTCTTCACAATCTTCCAATGTATCCTTAGAATCACCTAGACTAGTGTGGGCAATTCTCAACACATGAGATAGATATAGAAAGAAGAAGAGAAAATAACAAAGAGGCTTAGAAAAAGACTTGTGTTTAGAGAGAATCTAAACCTATCAGAAAACCAGTGATTAAACTTATGTTTTGACTTCTCTCTAAGCACTCATTTTATAGACTCAATTAGGCCATTTAATTTAATTAAAAAATCAATAAAATAATAGCCATTTTAAGGCCCTAGGTCTAAATTATCATGGGCTTTAGGCCCGTGAAATTTCCCATTTGATTATAAGCTCATTGGTCTTAAAATCAAGGCCTGTATTATTTTTTATTGATTTAATTAATTAAATAATTATTTAAATCATTTATCAAATTAATTATTTATAATTTGAACCTTGATTTAAACTTATTTATTAATTTAGATACTAATTTATCTTAATTAATAAATGTGCCATAATTTCTCTTTCCTTCTCAAAATTACATAACTCTGTGAAACTATCCAAAATTGACCTGGTCAACTTTGATAATTCTAATTGATAATTAAATCAATTAATTGAGACTATCTAGATGGTTTTATCCAAGGTACAATGGGGACCATAAGCCTATGAAATCAAGCTCCAATAAGTTATCATAAATCTAACAAATAAATTTACTAACTTATTAATTCCCCGTGACTCCACTATAGACTCGGAATTGCACTCTTTTAATTCATAGAACACTCTATAACAAATATAGATACACTATTAATTATCCATTGTTACTACCATAATTGTCATTCAATCCTTTATAGATGGTCTACAATGAGATAGGACTAAAATACTGTTTTACCCCTCATTGTATTTTATCCTTAAAACACTTAGTTCCTTGTAAATGATATTTCACTAAACTAATTTAATTACTGAAATGAGATCTCTATCATTTAACACCTTGAACCAAACTAAAATGAAAACATCATTTCACTTCTTCATCAGAAGCTATAGATGTTCATATCTATGATTAACACCCCCACTTAATTATACTACTGAGTTCCCAAGATGTAAGTATGGGCTAGTCCGTAGGGTAAGCTGGTAACGAATGAGTCAAAGAACTTAAATAATACAATTAGTTAGAATACTAACCACTCAGAATTGAGATTGAATTGACCTATGGTCAACTATATGATATGACTAGAATAGATAATAACAGTATGCTTACTTATCTTATCAACTGTCAATATCAGTCTAGTCCAATGTAACAAATACATCTGATCTTATCTACTTTGCTAATATTCTGGAAAGACCATAACACTATAATGTGTAAGTAGATCATATCTTAGATTGGCAAGTTAGTGTAAATCCTGTGCACAGACTAATCTTAGGACTAACTTATTTTGAACATATAATCATATTTATATTCCACTGTGATTACATCACTATAAATAAGATTAGCTATATGCTCGGGATTTAATAGAAGTTTATATTAAACAAATAATCCTGAAAATAAAACATGTGAGCAAAGTGATTGATCAAGTCAAAAAATGATTTCTATTCTTTTATTGATAATAAAATGAGATTACAAAGAATTTGGGTTTTAATTGGGGCATAAAACCCCAACAGTATCTGACTAATTGGATTAGGAGGTGGTTTTTGGATGTTATTATCATGCCTGATGCGTGACATCATTAATTACAGGAATATTGAAGCTATGCCTCAACGATCGATTAGACTCTGCGACAATATGGCAGAAGATGACAACAAGGGTCAGGACCCTCCACCTGCCCCACATAAGTGGCAATAGATGTTTGCCGAAATGCAAGAGAGAGTTCAGTGAACAAAATATGAGCTCTGAGAACTGAGGAAGCAAGCCCCTCCTCGGGGTGTTGTGTTACAGATTCCACAGGCTGTGGCACTAGCACCAGCCCAGCTTATGATGGAGAACGGGTGGGAGCCCATGTATGAAAGGTTCAGGAAGTAGCACCTTCCCACCTTTGAGGGCGGTCTAGACCCATCGCGGGCAGAGCAGTGGATGAATATGACTTCTTCCATCCTAGATTTTATGAAGGTGGAGGGGAATGAGAAGGTGGCCTTTGCCAGTTATATGTTGAGAGAAGATGCTTGCATCTGGTGGGAAGTTGTGTTCGAGAGGAGGGATGTGACTGTTATGACCTGGGATGAATCCAGAGATGTTTTCAACAAGAAATACTACAGTGTTGCAGTCCAAACAGCAAAGGTGGATGAGTTTATTAATCTGACTCAGAATAGAATGATTGTTACGGAATATGCTTTGAAGTTTGACCAGTTGGCGAAGTTCGCATCGGATTTGGTGCCTATAGATATGGCATGGAGGGATCGTTTTGTAGTCAAGATAACACTAGATCCAAAGACTACCACTTATGCTCAAGTAGTGCAGAAAACCCTTATAGTTAAGGGGGTTGAAGATCAGATATGGAGAGAAGTCACCGTAAGGCAAGATGATCTTAGGATGGTGCCTCCCTTTACTGGTTCTACTCGGGGTAGTGGCTCCAGTGAGCAGAAGAGGAAGGCCCCATATTCTTTTATTCATCCTAGTGTAGATAGGAGGGTACGGGGTGCTTTCGGTGGCTGTTAGAGCGGGGGAGAGAACTGGAGAAGCTTCCGAGAGTGTCCATGATGCAGGTGATGACATCTGGGGGAGTGCAGATTCAGAGCATGCTTCATCTGTGGGAGCATCAATCATCTGAGGAAAGACTACCCATAAGCCAGGAAGGAAGAACCGAAAAAGAGTGATAACCTCACCCTAGCCAGAGTGTTTACCTTGACCCAGACCGAGGCTGAGGCCAGTCCCTCGGTCGTGACAGGTCAGATTTCTAGTGCTAGTTCTTCATTTACTACATTGATTGATTCAGGAGCTACTCATTCATTTGTATCTACTAGAGTGACAGATCGTTTGTGTAGACCTAGTGATTTGTATGCTAGGGGATTCAGGACTTTGTTGCCAATTGGGGAACTGGTAGCTCTAGGAGGTGGGTTAGAGCATTGCTGGTAGAGATAGACAGTACAGAGTTATCAGAGGATCTGATTGAACTGGTGATGGATGACTTCGATATGATTATGGGGATGGACTGGTTATCAAAGTACAGGGAGACGATAGACTGGAAGTGAAGGATGGTGGCATTTGAATAGGAAGGAGAGGAATCCTTTGTGTTTATGGGGACAGTGAATGGGCAACGAGTACCTATGATCTCTGGACTGAAGGCTAGAGACATAATGCAAGAAGGTTGCATAGGATTCTTAGCAAATATAGTGGATACCTCTAGGATCCTTTCAGTTGGAGCGAATGAGACCAGATTGGTGTGTGAGTTTCCTGATGTATTCCCAGCAGACCTGCCAGGGTTGCCAGTACACCGAGAGATTGAGTTCGTCATAAAGTTGGCACCATGGGCGGAACCAGTATCTAGGACACCTTATAGAATGGATCTAGCAGAGTTGAAGGAACTAAAGATTCAATTGTAGGAGTTACTTGATCTAGGATTCATAAGACCCATTTTTTCGCCATTGGGTGCTCTAGTGTTATTCGTCAAGATGAAGGATGGGACCTTAAAGATGTGCATCAACTATAGAGAGCTGAATAAGTTGACTATTAAGAATAAGTATCTACTGCCCAGGATCGATGACTTGTTTAACCAACTACAGAGGAAGAAAGTGTTATCTAAGATCGACCTTCGATCTGGTTACAACCAGTTAAGGATTGCGGAGGAGGACATACCAAAGATTGCATTCCGTACGAGGTATGGACATTATGAATTCTTTGTCATGTCCTTTGGATTAACTAATGCCCTAGCAGCCTTCATGGACTTGATGAATAGGGTCTTCAAGGATTATTTGGATGAGGTTGTGATTGTATTCATTGATGATATACTGGTGCACTCCCAATCAGAGACAGAGCACAAGCATAATCTCTGTTTTGTACTACAACGGTTAAAAGAGCATAGGCTATATGCCAAGTTCACTAAATGTGAGTTTTGGTTGCCACAAGTAACATTTATGGGCCACATTGTCAGTAAGGAGGGGATTTTGGTGGACCCAACAAAGATTGAGGCAGTAAGAGATTGGCTGAGACCAAGCAGTGTACCAAATGTTAGGAGCTTCTTGGGTTAGCGGGGTACTATTGGTGGTTTGTTGAAGGATCCTCTAGAATAGCTAAACAATTTACTGAGCTGATGCGTAAGACCTAGTATGTCTAGACAGATAGATATGAGAGTAGTTTCAAGGAGTTGAATCGGTGACTGATCACCACTCCGGTACTGAGTCTTCCATCAGACAATGAGAAGTTTGTGGTCTACTGTGATGCTTCAAGGCAGGGTTTGGGTTGTGTATTGATGCAAGGTATGAAGGTGATAGCCTACGCGTCTAGACAGCTGAAGGAGTATAAGCAAAGGTATCCCACTAATGATTTAGAACTGCCAGCGGTGGTATTCGCATTGAAGGTGTGGAGGCATTATCTGTATGGAGAGAAGTGCGAGATATACACTGACCATAAAAGCTTAAAATATTTCTTTACTCAGAAGGACCTAAATATGCGCAAAAGGTGTTGGCTGGAATTGGGAAAGGACTATGACTGCGATATTTTATATCATTCGGGGAAGGCCAGTGTGGTGGTCGAGGCATTGTGTCAGAGGGGCCAAGGGAAGTTATTTAATTCGAGACATATATCAGAAAAGTTAGCTAAAGAGATGACCAGAACGGGAATTGAATTGGTAGTTGGTTAGCTAGCCAATATCACTCTTCCAGTCCACGCTCCTTGAGAGGATCAGGGAAGTGCAGAAGGAGGATCCACAGTTGAGGAAATACAGGGAGGATGTCTTAGACAGAGTGACTAAAGACTTTTCTATTACTGAAATTGATCTGCTAAGATATAGAGGTCGGATATACGTCTCGGTGGATTATGGTATCAGACAAGAGATTCTGGATGAGTCTCATACTACTCCCTATTCTCTACATCCGAGTACGAAGATGATGTACCAAGACTTGAGAACACTGTATTGGTGGCCAGGGATGAAGAAGGATGTAGTGGATTATGTAGACAAATGTTTAACCTGTCAGCAGGTGAAGAATGAACATCAAAGGCCAGCAGGGTTGCTGCAGCCTCTAGGGATTCTGGAGTGGAAGTGGGAGGATATCACCATGGACTTCATGGTTGGATTGTTAAAGATGGTGGGGCAACATGATTTTTTGTGGGTGATTATGGATAGGTACACCATATCAGCCCACTTTTTGCTTGTTAGAACAACTAATATGGTGGAGCAGTATGCTGAGTTGTACGTGAATGAAATTGTGCGACTTCATGGGGCTCCGAGGTTGATAGTATCCGATAGGGACCCCACCTTCACCTCTAAGTTTTCGGAGAGCCTGCAAAAGGCTATGAGAATGCAGTTGCAGTTCAGTACCACCTATCATCCTCAGACGAATGGGCAGTATGAGAGGACGATTCAAATATTGAAGGATATGTTACAAGCCTGTGTGCTGTACTTTGGGGCATCTTGGAGTAAGTATCTCCCATTCATTGAGTTTTCTTATAATAACAACTATCAGGCGACCATCGAAGTGGCTTCGTATGAAATGTTGTATGGAAGGATGTGTAGGTCACCCATTCACTGGGATGAGACGGGTGAGAGAAAGTACTTAGGCCCTGAGGCTAATAAGAGGACTAACGAGGTGATTGAAAATATTAGAGCTCGGATACTTGCCTCCCTGAGTCGATAGAAGAGTTACTCTGACTGGAGACGCAGGAGTGTAGAGTTTCAAGTCGGTGATAATGTGTTCCTCAGAGTTGCTCCTTTGAGAGAAGTGAAGCGATTTGGATTGAAAGGCATGTTAAGTCCTAGGTTTGTTGGCCCCTTTGAGATTCTGGAATGGGTTGGATATGTAGCTTAAAGATTGGTTATGCCTCCAGATTTATCAAGGGTTCACAACGTATTTCATGTGTCCATGCTCCGGAAGTACGTATCATATTCTACGCATATGCTAAGTTATGAAAACCTGGAGCTGGATCAAGATTTGTCTTATAAGGAGAAGTCGGCCCAGGTTCTAGACCGAAAAGATAAAGTCTTGCGAAACAAGACCATTTCCTTGGTGATGTTGTGGAGAAACAACAAAGTGGAAGAGGCAACTTGGGAACTTGAGTCTGATATGTAGGATAAATATCCCGAGTTATTTAGGTAAATTTCAAGGAGGAAATTTCTGTAAGGAGGGGATAATTGTAACGTCCCAAATATGCTAATAAGGTTTAGTGCCTTGATTAGCGTGTTAGGAGGGCAATAATTGATTTAATTGTGTTATTAAGTGGATTAAATGATTATAGGATTAGAAAATGCATGTTTAGATGAATTAAATATGCATGTGGGCCAATTTTTGTTAATACGGGCATAATTGTAATTTTGGCCCTTTGATGGCATAAATGTAAATTATATGTGTTATGACTGAAACCATAGTATTGTGGAGATATATTTGTGATGTGTGATCCGAGATAGTTCTAGGGAGCGGGATAGCGGAACAGTCACAACAGGGTCGAATACCCGGCTTGGGGTGAGCCTAGAGGTATTTTGGGAATGTAGTACATGTTCGGGATTACTGGGTAACAGGTAGTGACTTAGCAATTATATGCAGGATTAAATGGGGATTTATAGGACTATTCGAGGAATTAGCGAGAATGTGGCAAAAGACGATTTTGCCCTTGGTGGTGTTAGAAAGGCTAAGGATAAGTTAGGGGCATTTTGGTCTTTTGTATTAAGGGATAGGTACACCCTTAGGAACTCTTTAGAAGGAACCATTCAGAAGGAAAAAAAAACACGATTCTCTCAGCCTTATCTCTCTCTCTCTATTTACTCGGAACTCTCTCTTTCTCTCTCCCTTGGAGTACTTGGAAATTTTGTGGAACTTTTGGGAATTAACCTTGGAATTTGTGGTCTGAAGCTGGGGATTTGGCCAGGAGTAATGCAAGGCTTGATTCACACAGTTGAGGCAATAATTTTATATTGAATTGTTGGGTTGCTCTGCTGTGATCTTGAGGTTTTACTTAGTTTTAAACCTTGAGCTGGTTTGTGGATTTCAGTAAAATTATGAGATAATTTTGGGGTATTTATAATGGTTATATTGCTTTAGTATGAACTCCAGACTGAATTCTAGGTTTAGTGTTTAGTTTGGATGAATTTGGGAGAGGTTGGCTTGTAAAAATGCATGGGGATCGCTGGGTTTTGGGCTCGAGTCGTGACCCTATTCTTCAGGCGTTGCAACCTGTGTGTGCGAAGAGGCTGAGAGCCTTTGAAATTTTGCCTAGGCGCAAAGGCGTAGGCAGGGCGCGCCGCGACCTGTGTCCCCTAGAAGAGAGCCCCAAGTCTCTCTGACTTGTAGAGCAACGTGGCCTTAGGGGACGGGCCGCAACTCAAATTAAGGAAAATGGCCAATGTAGGGTTTTATGCTCGGGAACCCAAATTTAAGGGCTCGGGAAGGGTTCTACAACCCGGTTTAGTAGAATTCAAGGTCCTGGAGGCTATAATATTATTCTGAAGTCCTTATTTGATTTAGAGCTTGATGGATTATTATTATTATTGTGTTGTGAGTAGGTTTTGCTGCCAAGGCTCGGGTTTAGGGGATTGTGCTCGGGATCGCATTAATCAATCAACTCGAAACACATGTAAGAAGATTGTTTGTGCCCGTAGAGCAGAGCATGGATCGATTATCTTTGTTTAATGCTATATGTGAATGTTTATAATTTTTACACTATGTTTGTTTGATTGTAACTAATTAGCGAAGGTCAGCATCGGCGAAAGCCGAGAACGACGATAAGCATGATGAATGCAGGCCAAACAACACAAGCATGCTGAATACAGGCCACCATGACATGGCCATCTAGGGTGTTGTGCTCACCCGTTCGGTGAAGACCGTGAACCCGCTGCCTTGTAAAGCACCTGGGTCGTCATAGGCCATTATGTGAATAGTTTGTTATCTGTTTAAGGTTGTGTATTTATTGATTGAGTTGTCATATGCTATGTGTGGAGTTTTCTTGTTAGGCCTTGGCTCACAAGTGTTCTATTGTGCAGGTAAGGGAAAAGGAAAGGACGACAAAGCATGAGTTGGAGGGCATGGAGCGGCGCGTACATGTTCGGCCTACCTAGCTACCACGACCGGGGTTGTTTGAGAGACATGCTATAAACAATTGATTTTTTTCGCATAGGTTGACTGTACCTTAACTTTGGAATTGTAAATACATTTTGAAACAGTATTTTGGGATCCCTATATATCACTTTTATGAGTTTAATAGATGTCCAAACCTTTTATACTTAATTTCCATTATATAAATCTTTATTTCGATTTAATCACACTTTTCGATTTAAAACCTCGATTAGCAAGCTAGTGGCACATTTTAAAATGACATGGTAATGACTCAAGGTAGCAGGGCATTACACCAGCAGCTGGAGGGAGTCCAGCAATGTACAAAACTAGTGGGAGCTTTGTGGCTTGAAGATTTTCACAAATAGGGAGTTGATTGCTTGTTTGTAAAGAAAATTAGAAGGGAGTTTTGTTTTGTTTTACTGTTGTGTGTTCTTGTAATAACTTTGATTATTTAGTGGATTTACTTCACTTCTAGACTAAGTCCCATGGAGTAGATTGTGAGAAATCATGGTTGAACCATGTAAAAATTATTGTGTTAATCTTTATTTTTCTTGCACTTAAACTTGAACCAAATCTGATTTTTGTTTGATTAATTAAATGGATAATTGAGTAGCAGTAGTTAACTAACTTTCACTCTCTATTATCTCTAGCCGTGGCATCATTTTCCTAAAAAAAAAATGGGCTAAGTTAGGACTACAATGTCATTGATTGCCAAAAATCATGTCAACTTTATCTATTTCTTTAGAGAATTGCTAAGGGGCACTATTGGTGCAATTCAATATCAGGTTCCATACATTTAAAGTTTATAAGTATTATGGGATATCGCTAACCAAATTGTAACATCCTCCTAATCCAGGACCGCTACATTGTGTACTTTAAATAGTGTTAGACTTGCTAATCAAGTCATTTGGTCATAAACGTGTAGCTAAGGTTAATGTCAAGGGTTAGGGTTAAAAATTTTGGTCAAAGGAATTGTTGACTTTTCATTAAAATGTTTAATACATACATGGGATCCCAAAATATTACAAACAAATGTTTGAAAGGGTATATACAAGTCAAAAGTACAATCAGCCGGCCTAAGTGGCAAAATAAAGGATACGATCCTAGTTCCTCTGAGATATCCTCAATCGTGATGGACGAGCAGCCACATATGTACACGCTGCCACCGAAGCTCTCTAACTCATGGCTGATCTAGCTTTTCTTTTCCTTTACCTACACCACATAGCACCTATGAGCCAAGGCTCAGCAAGAAAACTTAAACGTGTGCATGAGTAGTAAATACAAATTACAAATACATATCTAGCATGCCTAGCAGTAACAACCTACTCATGCATGCATACAACTACATATAAATGATCATTTTGGGGCCCGCTGCCCTAAATAGTTGACCATAGAGTCAACCTGAGTCCCTATGCCCTAGCTATGTGACCATAGAGTCACCTGGGGCCCTTGCCCTTAGCTCTGAGTAACTAGCCATAGAGCTAGCCAAGCGCTTTGTTTTCCAATGATCATAGGGCCGACCAACGTAATAGTACGTTCATGACTGGGCCTACGCCTTTCGACAAGCGCCCAGCATGCTATTGCTACCCATGACTAATAAGTCAAGTTCTGAGCCAGGTATTCATGTACAGATATAGATAAACATACTCAAACAATACAAGTATGCATACACATTGATTATATAACACCATTAATTAAATGCAAACATAGTAATAACCATGTTCCTTAATGGGGCCAACCCCTAACTACGCAGACCATGCGAACAATCATATAACACTTAGCCAGAAACATAGTATTCAAGTATGTTTAATCAACAAGCACAAACTTAACTCAATCAGGTTCATTCTCAGGGGCCTGAGCCCTCATCACATATATCACATATTGTGTGCAGTCTTCTTACCTCAGGTCCGAATGCAACGTATAATAAGAATGACCCTCAAGTACGATCCCAGTTCCGAGGCCCTAGTGATAACCTAGTCAAAACCATAATATAGAATCCTGTCAATAACAAGCAAATAAAGGTTTTTGGATCAAGTACTGGTCTCCGGGATGTCGAATTCTACTAAATCGGGTAGTAGATTCGATCCCGAGCCCTTAGGTTTGAGTTACCGTCACTAAAACCCTAGGGTAGAGATTAGTGCTCAAAAATATAATTTTATTAGTCTTAAAGTGTAAAATTAATTAAGTTTTAATTATTATTTTCATGGATTTATTGTAATATATTTTATATTGGAAAATATTAATTTTAATTTAATTTATGTTTAATTTTTCAGGAAATAATATGTATTTTTGATACAAAAAAAAGAAAGAAGAAAGAAAGAATTAAAATTGAAGAAATCATGAAAAAATGGCATTTTTGACAAAATTAGGCCCAAAACGGAGCCCAGGCTCAAAGTCTTCAGCAACCGAGTCGAGCGAGCCAAGCCAAGCAGCAGCCGCCACGTGTCCCTGCGCTTGCTACACCTGTCTCGCTCACCTGGCACCTGTCTCCCATGCGCCTGCCAAGCCAATCAACTTCCACCACGTGGCCCACATGTCCCCCACGACCCAACACCACTTGCCCCACTTCCATAAGTTTTTATGCCACTTTCCTACTATTTTGTACACGATTTTACACATTTTGGGTTTTATTTCCACTATAAATAGAGAGCCAAATGGAGAAAAAAAAGATCAGATTTGTGGAATTAAGTGTGGAGAGTATAGTGACCGAGAAAAAAAAATTTGTTCTTATTTTTATTTCATTTCTTTTACATTTCTTTGAGTGAAAACAATGCATATTTTAGGCTAAATTCTCTTGTGGAAAGGCTAGAGTGAAGTTCATGTTTCACATTATATTTTTAATATATTGATTCTTTATTTTGTTCTTCATTTCTATATCTTTGTTACAATTACATTTATTTTCTTCTAAATTTATTAGTGTCTTTTACACAAGTCTAGTCATGCTCTTCTTTTGTAATTTAGGCTCTTGATTTAATTTAGGATATTTGTTATATAATATGTTTTTTACTGCATTCCGCCATTAGTATTTTGTCGCTATAAGGTATATAATATGATAGGTTTTTAAAATTAGAAGTTAGTATAATTTAATTAAGAACATATTTTAAGGTGAGCTTTATTATATATATTTTCCAATTGTAATTAATGGTGTAGAATTATAGTTGAGTAGAATGAATCAATTTTATTAAAATATATGTATATGTTTGCATGAATGAAACTTATGCCTTCCATATTTTCTTTTTGATTCTAATTCCTCAATTTTTTTTATTTAATGTTTAAAAAAATATATAATTTTTCAAAGTTACATTATTTCAAAGTTTATTATTTCTAATTTACTAATCTTTCTTTTTACTTGTATTTTACCTCTCTGTGGATACGACATAGCCCGATTACTACTGCGACCACTTAGGAGTTATTGGGCGATATCAATTTTTGGCGCTATTGCCAGGGAGGTAATTCTACAATTAAAGGTTTGCATAGTAAATTAATTTTTTTTATTTAAAAAAAGCATAAAATTTTATTAAATCATAAAATTTTAAAGCATTTAAAATAAGAAATAATAATAACAAAAAAGTATTGAGAACATTTGTGTAATTTTTTAAATTAGTAAAAACCAAACTTGTTCTGTCTTAGAAAAATTGGTTCATAAATAAGATATGTGTTAGCGTTACCCTCCAACCTTTTCTAAGAACGTCAGGGAGTTCTAGAAAAGCTCTTGGGCCTAAAGTGGTACCTTGGCAGCCTTCCCAATTGGCTTGGGAACATTTTTGGTGTATACTTATAACACTATTACACACTTGCGCTTATAATATTTACAAAATAAAAAAATAAAAAATAAATAATAATAATATATATTGTGAGTGCTAAAAATCGGGTACTTGTAGGAGACCCAAAACAAGTGCCAAAAGCCCCTCACGTGTAGCCAAGGACACGCGCGCGCTGATCGCGCAACACCCCTGCTCCGCGCGCGCGCCCCACGCAACGCCCCTGCTCCACGCGCGCACCTCGCGACGCCCCTACTCCGCGTGAGCGCACTGCGCGATGTCCCTGCTCCGCGCGCGCGCACCGCACGACGCCACCAGGATCCACGCGCGGGGGGACCTCGCCCTCAAGGGCCACACCCAAGTAACATGCAAGCATAGGGTGGCCTCGCCCAAGGACTAAGCACGCCCAGTGGCCTCGCCCCAAGGGGCCTCGTCCTAAGGGCCACGCGTGCCGAGTGGCCTCGCCCAAGGACTAAGCACGCCCAGTGGCCTCGCCCCAAGGGGCCTCGTCCCAAGGGCCACGCGTGCCTAGTGGCCTCGCCCCCAAGGGACCTCACCCAAGGGTCACGCATGCATAGTGTGGCCTCGCCCCCAAGGGCCTCGCCCAAGGGCCACGCGTGCCTAGTGGCCTCGCCCCCAAGGGACCTCACCCAAGGGTCACGCATGCATAGTGTGACCTCGCCCCCAAGGGCCTCGCCCAAGGGTCACACGTGCTTAGTGGCCTCGCCCCCAAGGGCCACGCACGTCTAATGGCCTCGCTCCCAAGGGACCTCACCCAAGGGTCACGCATGCATAGTGTGGCCTCGCCCCCAAGGGACCTCACCCAAGGGTCACGCATGCATAGTGTGGCCTCGCCCCCAAGGGGCCTCACCCAGGGGTCACGCATGCATAGTGTGGCCTCGCCCCCAAGGGGCCTCGCCCAAGGGTCACACATGCATAGTGTGGCCTCGCCCCCAAGGGCCACGCACGTCTAAGGGCCTCATCCCAAGGGCCACGCGTGCATGATGCCAGTGTTCAAGATGGCCCACAAGAGACAAAAAGAGTACGAATGAGGTACCTCTAAAGGGGTACGTACATGCCTGCAAGGATCATGGGACAGGCCTGACACCGGTACCCGACAAGTAGTGGCGATTGGGAATAGTACAAGGAGTGGCTACACCACCACCACGTCTCTGACACCCGTACGAGACAAGTAGTGGAGTCAGGTCCGGGTACAAAAGCTGAGGTGCTCCCATGGACCCTAACGGTGTACCAGAGCTGACACCACTACACCTGATACCACTCTCCTGACAGAGTACTTGTGTACCACTTGGTCTCCTGGACCACCATATATCCCAGGCCATCAGAGCCTACTATAAGAAGGACCCCTCTCCCACATGGGAGGGGGTTGGAAAATTTACTGTAGCAAGTGCTTGAGAGTGAATGAAAGATAAATTTCTCCATTGTTGTTCTGTCATTGTTCTTGAGTTATTACTTAAATTTCTACAGCTTTTTTAATGACTATCTTTACTTGCTAATTTTTTCCAACTCAACTTAGTTGACGAGTTCTCACCGTCAACAGTTTGGTGCCGTCTGTGGGAACGTTAGTTTCAAGCTACTGTTCCACCATTGTTTCCGGCAAGAAGAAATGCCAAGACGTTCAAAGCGACTCAGGGAACCACGAGAGGTAGAGGTTCACCTGAACAGAGTCCAGCTGAAGGCCTCCATGAAGGACGCACCTCCACCCAGAGACGTGGAGCCCCCGAAGCACCCTGAGGTTCACGGAGGTGATAGAGTGGCCTCGCAACCGGCCGCTCCACCTGGAGAAAGTCCTCCGAGAGCACCACCGGGAAATGCTAATGAGTTCCCTCTCCCAAAACCACCGCAGGTACCGAACTCCGGCCGGCAGGACCCGGGCCCCTCTACCCGTAGGCATGATAAGCATCCCCGGGTCCATTCCGTGAGCTTGATTTCGAAATCTCAGTTTTATGAAAAGGAAATACGTGAGCTCCACCGTAAGAACCAAAGGTTGGAAACCATCTTGGAGAACATGCAAGAGGTCCTGAATGGCCTGTTGCAGGGTAAATCGAGCGTGACCTTGCCTAAGAGGAAGGAGAAAGGCCAGGATGGGGTGGAGACCACCGTACCAGTAGATGATGGGAGAACCCGACACTCTACCAGTAACACCCCCGAGCGAAGCAACGCGGGCACCCTGAACCACCTAAGCAGGCACAGAAACCAGCGCCAAGGACCAACGCTGCCCCCTTGCAATGAGGACGAGGTCACCTCTAAAAGAGCACCTTCAGATTTACGGGAGGAGCTTAATAAAAAGAGGGTGGGTAAAGGGACCATGCCCCCTATGGCGCCTCGGGAGGGCAAGGGAAAGGCGGATCTTAGCCCGTCTGCTTTGAGGGACACTCTAAGCAAGAGGAGGCAGGACCTGGACACGGAGATGAGGAGCCTGCGAAGCAAGATCGTCACCACATCAGGCGACCAGGTCTTTGAGGAAGAATTCGACCATGAGTCACCCTTCGTCAGGGAGATCCAGGCCATCAGGCTCCCTACCAACTTTAAAGAGCCCCAAATGACCCCCTACGAAGGAAACACGGATCCAAAATATCATCTAGACACATTTAATGACCTGATGAAGCTTAGGGGAATTGGTTGCGGGGCGCGATGTCATTGCTTCGCTGTCACCTTAAGAGGATGTAACGACCCAAAATCGCTAATAAGGCTTAAGGGCCTTGATTAGTGTGCCAGGAGGGCATGTTAGGATTTATGTGTGATTTGATGAGTTAAATGCATGGTTATGATTTAAAGCGTGTTACGTGACTATTTGATTACTTAAGATGCATGACTATGTATATTAGTATGCATGTAGGCCCGGATCGTGTTAGACGGGCATAACTGTAATTTTGGCCATGTTGGGCATAACTGCATTGATATGTGATAATTGTATTCCGTGATTTGTACCACGTGAGTGTGGTGTTATTGTTGTGATGCACGTGCCGAGACGGTCCTAGAGAGCAAATGAACTTAAGAGTCACAACGAGATTTTGTACCCGGCTCGGGAGGAGCCTAGGGGTACCTCGGGAATTTTATGGTTAAGTAGAGAATTAGAGGTTAATGGTTATTGGTGAATTAGTAACTTGGGTAACCATTAGTTACTGCTGTGGGTAACAAGTTTAGTTGGAAAATGGTAGAACTGAAATATTAGTGAAAGGACTAGAGTACCCTTGAGGAATTAGTTGAGAAAGGATCATTTGGAGGGGTAGCATGGTCATTTGGCAAGGGTAATAGGCAATTCTCAGCTGGGTTTTAGTGGGTCACAGTTTGGGTATTTAGGGTCATTTGATGCCTTGATAAAATTGAAAGAGAAGAAGAAGAAAGGAGAAGAGGGGGGCTGAAGCTTTGAGCCCTAGGAGGAGATTCAAAGGGATTTGAGGAACCAAAAACCAGATTTGAGCTAGGACTACTCAAGGTAAGATTTATATTCTGTTGTTTCTTGGATTCAAGGTTGATTTCTCAAAGTTTTAGTGTGGAATTTAAAGATAGGATGGTTGGTTTAAAGTTTGAGGAATTTGAAACTCTAGATGAGATTTTAAGTGTGATTGTGTTTTGATCTTGATACTAATGTTGTGATTATTAATTGGTTTTGAATTGGGAGCTTTGGGATGGCTTAAGGTGAGGTTTTAAGCTTGAAAATGGTGGGTTTTTCTGGGTTCGAAGGGTCGGGCCGCGGCATGGTTCTTGGAGGGCCGCGGCCCTTGAAGGCTAAGTTGTGCTGAGGATGGAGGGCGGGCCGCGGCATGGTCCTTGTAGGGCTACGGCCCTTACCTGTTTCTGGGCATTTTGTGGCTCTGTTTGGGGGCCATGCCGCGGCGCTTAAGGAATTTTGGGATTTTGAGAATTTAGGCTTGGGAATTTAACCTAGGGTGCTCGGGGTTGAGTCTTTTACCATGTTTGGTGAATTTCAACGTTCCGAGTACTAGAACTTGGCCTGGAAGCTCATTTAAGGTTGTTAAAAGTGTCTTTTGTGTGTTGTGACTAGGATTTCGGGGAGGCTCGTGCTAGTGGATCGTGCTCGTGACCGTAGTGCATCGGAAAGCAAGGGATACGGGTAAGAAAACTATAACACCCGTAGGATAGGGCGTGGGCCCATAGTGTGATTGTCGGGCATGGCCCTATATTGCATGTTGCATGATGAGATGATTGTAGGGCATGGCCCCGGATTGTATTATGTGTAAATGTTTAACCTGAAATGAACCGTGATGTGTGTGAATGTTTATTTCGAATGTACTATATATGTGATTGTGATGAAATGAGCGGCAAGGGCCGAGTACGGTGTAAGCCGGGGCGGCCGTGGGGCCGAGTACGGCGTAGGCCGGGGCGGCCGTGGGCCGAAAGTAACACCTAGCACATGGGATGCTATAGTTAGGGCGGGGCCCGGTGGATACATGTGTTATGCTATATTCAGGGTGGGACCCAAGGGATACATGAGTTATCCTCACGGTGAGAACCGATACCCCAGGCTTCGGTAAGGCTCTGGGGTGGCATGGCCGTGTTTGCTTAGTCTAATGGTTGACTTGTTTATTTGTGGATTATCTGATATGATTAACCATATATATTTGCATATGTTATGTTCTGCATGAGTTTTCTTGCTGGGCTTCGGCTCACGGGTGCTCCGTGTTGCAGGTAGGGCAAAGACTGAGTCAACCAACCATGAGTACGGAGAGCGTGAAGCGACGCGTACATGTTTGGCCTGCCCGACTGCTTTGATTGGGGGTTTATTCGAAAATGGCTGTAATAATCTATGATTTTATGATTTCTTAACCGTAACCTTATTTCAAGATGTAATTAGTTTTCAAACCTTATTTTTTTGGGATCCCAAATGTTAAATGATAGAAGTTTTAATGAAACGACGCATTTTCAAAGATTACAGCCTTAACTTTTAATTAGTCACACTTTTGTTCAAAACCTCGGTTAGCGAGTTCATTGCACACTGTTTCGTCTTAAAAACTCACTTAGTAACGGCTCTAAGGTAGTAGGGCGTTACAGAGGACCTGCCTACAAATGGTTCAGGTGGCTTAGACTGGGGTCCATCCGATCTTGGCAGCAACTTTCTGATGAATTCCTCCAGCAGCACCACGCCATGCGAGATTAAAAAATGCCAGGCACCAACCTCGCCAATGTGAAACAAGGAGAAAATGAGAGTTTGAAGAGCTATATCCACCGGTTCAATATGGAGGCAGCTAAGGTAGGGAGCCTGACCCGCCGAGAGCAGAAAATAGCCATCACCGCTGGAGTACGCCTAGGTAGCAAGTTATGGGATAACATGCTCAAGAGAGAGGTCACGGACTTGGATGATTTCTACGAGCGGGCACAAAAGTACATTCGCGTGGAGGATGGCCACGAAAACCTTAAAGCTGGAAAAGGCCCATCGCCCCCGAAACCTTCTGCCCAGGAAAACCAAAGCAGTGCTAAGAAGAAGGGTGTATATGAGGGAACGAGGGACGATCGTCCCCGGAAGCACCAACGCTCTGGCGAGTGCATACAGAGCCCCTACACCTTTTACACAGACCTCACCCATGCGAGAGAGGATATTTTCGTTACGAACGAAAACCGGGTCCCTTTTAAAAGGCCCCCACCAATAAAAAAGGATCGGTCTAAAAGAGACCCGGGCAAGTATTGCCAATATCACAAGGATATCGGCCACACTACCGCAGAGTGCAGCCATTTGAAGGTGGAAATCGAGGAGCTAATCCGCCTGGGACATTTGGGCAGATATGTGCGCAAGGAGAACCAGAGGCCAGAAGAAGGAGAGTCCCCTTCGCGGGCATGAGGGGTGGCCCCAGAAGTGCAGGGAGAGGTCAGGACCATCTTTGGAGGACCAGGAGTCGGAGGAGATTCAAGGAAGGGGTGAGACAAGTACGCCAAGGAGGCCAGACGAAGTCCACCACCTTGCGTTTTAAGTTTGGAGTAGCGCCCCCCGAAGAGCTTCAAAGGCGAGAATGACTCAATAACTTTCACTGAAGAAGATGCACAAGGGGTGCGTTTCCCTCATAATGACCCCCTGGTGCTAACCGCCCAGCTTGCTAACATGAGGGTACATCGGGTCTTGGTGGATAATGGGAGCTCTGTGGACATTTTGTATCGACCAGCGCTGGAAAAGATGGGGTTGAGCCTCCGTCACCTAAAACCTTGCACTACGAATTTGTATGGGTTTACGGGAGATTCGATGCAACCCCTAGGGACAATTGAATTAGCCTTCACCATGGGAGAGCAACCCAAGCAAACCACCGTAATGGCTAACTTTGTCATGGTGGAGTGCACCTCAGCCTTCAATGTGGTATTAGGGAGACCCTCTCTGAGAGAATTGAAGGCGATAACTTCTGTGTATCACCTAGCTATGAAATTCCCAACCCCTGGGGGAGTAGCATGCGTGAAAGGGGAGCAGAAGGAAGCGAGGGAATGCCATAACATGTCCCTCCGCGCAGCCACCAAACCATCTATACCAATGACAATGGCTGTGTATGAAGGAGCGACCCACACAAGTTAGATCCGTACAAGATTGGACCCACGGGTTACGGAGCCTCTCAAGAAGTACTACCAGCAAGGCTTCGGCTCTCAGGGCCAAAAGAACCTATGTTTAGTTTGTTCTTTGTTGTTTTATCTTAAGCAAGTAAGAATCAAAGAGGCTACCTAGGTAACCTCCTAGTTAGATGTAACCCCCTTTTTATTTACAAAGTCAGCTGTAAACCGCGTGTTATGAATGAAACTGTTTGCAACTTCATGTGTTATTTTTCTTCGCTACGCGGGCATCAGCCAAAGTGTCTGCCGAAATAAATTTCACCAAACACTTGGGGGGTAGGACAGGAGGCAATAACATGCAGCTAGCGAGGGGAACCTAAAAAGGGTCCTCTAACGGAGGATCCTAAAAAGGACCCCTCGTCCTCCTAAAAAGGACCCTCTAACAGGGGATCTTAAAAAGGGCCCTCAATTAGGAAGAACCTAAAAACGACCCCCTATCAGGAGGATCCTAAAAAGGGCCCTCCATCAGGAGGAAGTGGCCCGTGAAGACAAAGCAAGCAACAAGCAGGAGAATCCAAAGAAGGACCCCTTGCACCAGGATCTTATGCACCAGGAGGATCCTAAAAAGGGCCCTCCTTCAGGAGGACCCAAAAGGGACCATGGCCCTAAAAAGGACCCTGTAATGGGAGGTCCTAGAAGGACCCCTTATATCGGGGCCTTAGGCGAAGTCCTTAAATACAAAAAACAGGGAGAGGACCTTGCAAGGCATCCCTTGGGTTTACAAGGATTAGCTACCCTTGTGAACATCAAGGAGGACAAAAGGTCTTACGAAAGAAAAATATATAGTGACAACACTAATAAGTCTAGAGCGGCCACCAAGCCGTCTAGCCAAAAAGGGTCCTAAAAGAGACCCTTGCAAAAATAGTACTATGCATAATGACGAGAGGGACGCTTTTCGCAAAAAATAATAAGTGCGCGCAAGAATATATAAAAGGATAGCTAGGACCCAAGGGGTCAAAATATCCTTATAAGAGTAATCAAGAGGCACCAAAAGAGGTCTTAGTGAACCCTTTCGCATGGGCTCCCAAGGACCTCCAGCCTGGTAAATAAAAGAGGGGAACCAACCAAACCCCATCATACAGGCTCAAAAGGGCCTCGAATGCAGTAGAATAAGAGACAAATAGCAACACACGAATATATACATTGAAAAAGAAGGTCTTGGAGAAAGTACAAGAGTTACCAGAGGAAAATAGTAGTGACAGTCATATTACAAAGGCCCGAAGTACAAAAAAAAAAAAAAAGAGCGCACACCCATGGTGGGCTAGCTAACAAAAATTATGAAATGACTACTTCTGGGCCTCCTACCATGGCCGCTCGAGCGACGGCATGCTCACCAAAAGAAGAGAAATCAAAATTGGGATCCTGCCTCCATACGTTGTAAAGGGCGCGGTCTATGGACCTGTACTCAATGACAGTCTTCTCCGCCTCCAAGGAAGCATTTCTCTCCTGCAAAGGGTCCTGATAACCTTGACTTCGGCCCTTGCAGTCTAGAGTTCAACCCTGATAGACTCGACTTCGGCCTCTAAATAAGTAACCCTCTCGTGCGACACCGTCACGATATCCTTGGTCACCTGGAGTTCGCTCTTCAGGCTGGAAACTTGGTCCTTCAGCTCCTTGGCCTTGGCAAACGTTGTCAGCTTCCTCCTCGATGAGGTGGCAAGTTCGGCCCAAACCTTCTTCAGCTCAGACTGGGTTTTCTCAAGCTCTTTCTCGAGCTCCGGGACCCGGGCTGTAAGGCAGTCCCTCTCAGCAGTAGACGTGGAGAGGTTGCTAGACGAGTCGGCAAACCGTAGAGCCACAGTATAGGCCTGCAAAAATATACCAAAAGGATGTGTTAGTCTCCAAATAGATACCCCAAGAAATTAGCCCATACTTAAAAAAAAAAAAAAAAAACTATGGAAAAAGTGAGGTGATGGGGGATTGAACCCCTTACCTCTTGAAGGGAGTATGGGTCTAGATACCACTAAGCTAAGGAAGTGAGGTGTACATAATGAGCCTTGCATGAGGGCCTATTTACAAGAATTGATGAGAATAGTCTACAAGAGCACCTAAAGGTACTCTCCTAGACTGGGGGGGAAGTGTGAGTGCTAAAAGTCGGGTACTTGTAGGAGACCCAAAACAAGTCCCAAAAGCCCCTCACGTGGAGCCAAGGACCTGCACGCGCTGACCGCGCGACACCCCTGCTCCACGCGAGTGCACCACGCGAAGCCCCTGCACCGCGCGTGTGCACCTCGCGACGCCCCTGCTCCGCGCGCGCACTGCGCGACGCCACCAGGATCCGCGCGCACGCACCGCACGACGCCACCAGGATCCACGCGCAGGGTGACCTCGCCCTCAAGGGCCACACCCAAGTAACATGCAAGCATAGGGTGGCCTCGCCCAAGGACTAAGCACGCCCAGTGGCCTCGCCCCAAGGGTCCTCGTCCCAAGTGCCACGCGTGCCTAGTGGCCTAGCCCAAGGACTAAGCACGCCCAGTGGCCTCGCCCCAAGGGGCCTCGTCCCAAGGGCCACGCGTGCCTAGTGGCCTCGTCCCCAAGGGACCTCACCCAAGGGTCACGCATGCATAGTGTGGCCTCGCCCCCAAGGGCCTTGTCCAAGGGCCACGCGTGCCTAGTGGCCTCGCCCCCAAGGGACCTCACCCAAGGGTCACGCATGCATAGTGTGACCTCAACCCCAAGGGTCACACGTGCTTAGTGGCCTTGCCCCCAAGGGCCACGCACGTCTAATGGCCTCGCCCCCAAGGGACCTCACCCAAGGGTCACGCATGCATAGTGTGGCCTCGCCCCCAAGGGACCTCACCCAAGGGTCACGCATGCATAGTGTGGCCTCGCCCCCAAGGGGCCTCACCCAGGGGTCACGCATGCATAGTGTGGCCTCGCCCCCAAGGGGCCTCGCCCAAGGGTCACGCATGCATAGTGTGGCCTCGCCCCCAAGGGCATCGCCCGAGGGCCACGCACGTCTAAGGGCTTCGCCCAAGGGCCTCATCCCAAGGGCCACGCGTGCATGATGCCAGTGTTCAAGGTGGCCCACAAGAGACAAAAAGAGTACGAACGAGGTACCTCTAAAGGGGTACGTACATGCTTGCAAGGATCATGGGACAGGCCTGACACCGGTACCCGACAAGTAGTGGCGGTTGGGAATAGTACACGGAGTGGCTACACCACCACCATGTCTCTGACACCTGTACGAGACAAGTAGTGGAGTCAGGTCCGGGTACAAAAGCTGAGGTGCTCCCATGGACCCTAAAGGTGTACCAGAGCCGACACCACTATGCCTGATACCACTCTCCTGACAGAGTACTCGTGTACCACTTGGTCTCCTGGACCACCATGTATCCCAGGCCATCAGAGCCTACTATAAGAAGGACCCCTCTCCCACATGGGAGGGGGTTGGAAAATTTACTGTAGCAAGTGCTTGAGAGTGAATGAAAGATAAATTTCTCCATTGTTGTTCTGTCATTGTTCTTGAGTTATTACTTAAATTTCTACAACTTTTTTATTGACTATCTTTACTTGATAATTTGTTCCAACTCAACTTAGTTGACGAGTTCTCACCGTCAACATATATTTATGCCATGAAATAGAGACGCACTAGGGAGATTCATGAGACAACAAGTAGAAGCTTTAGAAAACTCTCCTAGATCGTCGTTTTCTTCCATTAGTTCAAATTCTCCCGATTCACCGAGACTTCCTGAACCACCCACGATGGCTCATCAAGATGAAGTCCAACCAAGAACGCTACAGGATTATTTACATCCTATGCGTACAGGCACACCTTCATGCATAATGTATCCCAACAATATGCCAAATTTCGATTTCAAACTTGGCATGATTAACCTCTTACCAACCTTCCATGGGTTGGAAAATGAGAGTCTGTACGTGCATATACGGGAATTCGAAGAGGTAGTGGCTACATTCAACAACCGAGCTGATGTCACCAACATTGTGAGATTGGAATTTTTTTTCTTTCTCTCTCAAAGACAAAGCAAAAAACTGGTTGTATTCCTTAAGGCCTAGATCTATTGGAACATGGGAAGAAATGACAAAAGCATTCTTTGCCAAATATTTTCTGCCCTATAAGACTAGCAGCCTTAAGAGGAAAATCTATACCTTTATCCAGAAAGACCATGAAACTTTCCATCAGGTTTGGGAGAGGTTTAGAGATTTGATAAACCAATGCCCACATCATGGATATGAAAGTTGGCGTCTGATCAGCTATTTCTATGACGGTCTCACAACCGAACAAAGAAAATTCATACAAATGATGTGCAATGGCGAATTCCTTCTAAAAGATCCCGATGAAGCTTTCAAGTACCTCGACGATCTCGCTGAAAAGTCCCACACATGGAATGGACCGAGTCCTATGGACAAGCCATGATCAACTAGAATATACCAATTGAGGGAAGATGACAATGTCAAAAGCCAAATTGAATCATTGAGACAACAATTTGAGGCTTTCAAATCTCAAGAAGGTAGAAGAATCCACATGGTTGTAAAGGTAAAGACACGAGATCCATATTTCATCTGTGGAGGGGTGGAACATCAACCGCAAGAGTGCCCAACTCTTGGTGAGCTAAGAGGAGGAAATGAGGAACAATGCAATGCTTTAGGGGATTACAAGAAGCCTTATAACCCTTTCTCAAACACCTACAATTCTGGTTGGCGCAACAATCCAAATTTTAGCTGGAAGGATTCAAACCAAGCATCTGGGAGCCAATGGAGGCCTGAGCAGCAACGACCACCAAAAGCATACATTGCTCCTCAAAATAACATGCAGCCAAGTAATTCTCTTGAGAATACTTTGCAAATGCTTGCGCAAACACAAATAGCCTCAACTCAAGAGCTCAAATCTTGTTTCACACAAATGGTAGAGGAAATGAAAGACATGAAAATCCAAATGACAAAGATAAACACTACTTTGGAAATTCAAGAGCATGGTAGACTTCCCGTTCAAGCTCTAATCCATCAAAAAGGGCAACACATGGCACAAACCTCCTCCTCTCCAGATATAAATTTCAAAGAGGTTAATGCCATCTCTACTCGAAGTGGTCAAAGTACGGTTTCACCATTAACTAAGACAACGAGTACGTCAATGCCTGCTCTAGTTGATGATGTGCAAATAAGAATTCCAGTAAAGGCACCCTTTCCTCAAGCTTTGAAATCCACTGGAAAGGTACTGGAAAATCATGGTGAAATCCTAGAACTTTTAACACAAGTGAAGATCAACTTGCCATTATTGCATGTGATCAAACAAGTGCTAGCTTATGCCAAGGTTATCTAGGATTTGTGCACTGTTAAAAGAAAGCACCATGTCAAGAAAACTGCATTCTTGGCAGAGCAAGCTAGCGTGGTAATTGACTGCAAGACACCGCCTAAGTACAAAGATCCTGGCTGTCCCACCATCTCCTGCCAAATTGGGGAACAGGAATTTGGTCAAGCCCTTCTAGACTTAGGAGCAAGTGTAAATCTTATGCCATATTCAATATACTTGCAATTAGGTCTAGGAGAACTCAAGCCCAGATCTGTGGTGCTACAACTGGCCGATCAATCAGTCAAGAAACCTCGAGGAATAGTAGAAGACGTTCTAATTCAAATTGAGAAATTCTAATACCCTATTGATTTTCTCATCTTGGACACTCAATCTGAAGTGAGTATATAGTCCAAAATTCCCATCATTCTCGGTAGACCTTTCCTCGCAACAACAAATGCACTCATTAATTGTAGGAATGGTCTCATGAAAATCTCTTTCCGGAACATGACTCTAGAAGTGAATGTTTTCCACATCGGGAAATAACCACCTGATAATGATGAGTGTTTCCAATCATATCTGATTGATACACTTATTTCAGAAGAGGTCGAAGCGAAATACACATCTAATCATTTTAATCACCTCTTCCAAATTTCAAAAAGTTCTGAGCTTGATGAGTCTAAAATCAACCCTGAAATCTTTAAACACTCACAAGCTAGAAGAACCATGTTTTGGAAACCAATCTTTGAGGAACTCCCTCAAGATCGAGAAACACCAAAACCCTCCATTGAAAAAGCTCCTCAACCAAAGTTGGCACAACTTCCTGAGGGTCTTAAGCATGTTTTCCTGGGAGCTGACAACACTTTTCCTGTCATAGTATCCTCCAAGATCAATGCCACACAAGAGCGCCAACCCATCAATTTGTTATAAGAACAAAGAGATGCATTAGAATGGACGATAGCTGACATCAAAGGTATTAGTCCTTTAATTTTCTCCCATCACATTCAATTGGAAGACGGGGCTATACCACGTCATGACCCTCAAAGAAGATTGAACCCAACGATGAATGAAGTAGTTAAGAATGAAGTCTTGAAACTTCTTGATTCTGGAATAATCTATCTTGTTGCTAATAGTAAATGGGTTAGCCCAACTCAGGCTGTTCCCAAGAAATCAGGGGTAATAGTGGTACAAAATGAGAAAGGGGAATTGATGCCTACCAAGGTCACAACTGGGTGGCGCATGTGCATTGATTATAGAAAATTAAATGCAGCCACCCACAAAGACCATTTTCCACTTCCATTCATCGATCAAATATTGGAACGTGTGGCGGATCATCCTTTCTATAGTTTTCTCGATGGTTATTCAAGGTATTACCAAATTTTGATTGCCTTAGAAGATCAGGATAAGACCACATTCACTTGTCCTTTTGGTACTTTTGCCTTCCGCGTATGCCATTTGGCCTGTGCAATGCTCCAGCCACTTTCCAGAGATGCATGATGATCATATTTAGTGATATGATCGAGAAATGTATGGAAGTATTCATGGATGATTTGAGAGTCTTTGGAGATTCTTTTGAATCAAGCCTTCTCAATTTAGAATCTGGGTTTAAACGTTGCAAAGAGAAAGGCTTGGTACTCAACTGGGAAAAGTGTCATTTCATGGTGCCATCAGGCATAGTCTTGGGGCATGTAGTGTCGGAATGAGGAATTGAGGTTGATCAATCAAAGATTGAACTCATATCAAAGCTGCCCACCCCCAAGACTGTTAAAGACATTCGATCTTTTCTTGGGCATGCAGAATTCTATAGGAGGTTCATACAAAATTTCTCGACAATTGATCGCCCTTTGTCAAACCTCATAGAAAAGGATGTTGTGTTTAGTTGGACACCTGAGTGTGAGTAATCTTTCTGAATGCTGGTTGCAAAACTAACTTCTGCCCCTATCATTCAGCCACCAGATTGGACCTTACCGTTTGAAGTCATGTGTGATGCTAACAATTATGCTATAGCCGTCTTAGGTCAAAGAAGGGAAGGAAAGCCCTTCGTTGTCTATTACACAAGTAGAACTCTTAACAGTGCTTAGATGAACTATTCTACTACTGAAAAAGAGTTACTTGCTGTAGTATTCACACTTGACAAGTTTCATTCCTACCTGATTGGTTCACCTATCACAAGCTTTACGGACCATTCCGCTTTAAAATACCTCATTTCCAAAAAGGATGCTAAGGCGCGTTTAATTAGGTGGATCCTTCTGTTACATGAATTTGATCTAGCCATAAAGGACAAGAAAGGAGTTGAAAATGTGGTAGCAAACAACTTATCTCGTCTTGAATTTTCTGATTCCGTTGATGGCTTAGCCATTTGAGATGACTTCCCTAATGAACATCTCTTTGCAGTCACTAAGTTGCCAGGGTACGCTCATATTGTTAATTACTTAGTGACTGGCGAACTTCCAACTGCATGGAGTGCACAAGATAAACATAAATTTTTGGTCGAGGTTTGTAACTTGTATTGGGATGATCCATATCTTTTCAAGTATTGCCCTTACCAAATTATAAGACGTTGCATTCCTGATGATGAAATTTTTAGTGTCCTAAACTTTTGTCATAATGAAGCTTGAGGTGGTCATTTTTCTATGAAAAAGATTGCTGCAAAAATCTTACAGTGTGGTCTTTATTGGCCCACTTTGTTCAAAGACACTAACAATTTTTGTTGATCATTTGAAAGGTGTCAGAAATTAGGTGCTTTGTCCGGCGACATATGATGCCATTAAATCCAATTCTTGTAATAGAAATATTCGATTGTTGGGGGATAGACTTTATGCGACCATTTCCACCTTCTTCTTGCTACCTTTACATTCTCCTCGCCATAGACTATGTCTCAAAATGGGTGGAAGCTGTGCCTTGTCGAAATAATGATAACACACCTGTTGTGAAATTCTTAAAGGAGAATGTGTTATCTAGGTTTGACACACCACGTGCCATCATAAGTGATCAAGGCACCCATTTTTGCAACTATTCTTTCGAGACCTTAATGCAAAAATATGATGTAATTCATAAGGTTGCATTGCCTTATCACCCACAGACAAATGGCCAAGCTGAGTTAGCCAACTGAGAAATTAAGCAAATCTTAGAAAAAAATAGTCAATCCTGACCGCAAAGATTGGTCCTCACGACTTCTCGATGCTCTCTGGGCATACCGCACTACTTATACAAAACTTAGCTTAGTATGTCTCCTTATAGGCTAGTCTATGGAAAAGCCTGCCACCTTTCGGTTGAGCTGGAACACAAAGCCTATTGGGCAGTTAAAAGCCTAAATTTTGACCTCAAGGCGGCATGACTCAATCGTAAGTTTCAGTTGTCAAAAATTAAAAAGTTAAGGAACGATGCTTATGAAAATTCTAGGATCTACAAGGCTAAAATGAAAGTGGCCCATGACAGGTAGATCCTGAGAAAAGAATTTGAGCCAAACCAACGAGTGCATCTTTATGACTCTTTTCTGTATATCCACCCTGGCAAGCTGAGATCAAGGTGGACTAGCCCATATGTTGTGAATCTATCTTTCCCGATGGTGGTGTTGAGGTCACAGACCCAGCCGATGGGAGAGAATTCAAAGTAAATGGCCAACGACTGAAACACTACATAGAGAGGGTGACCCAGCCTGAAGAAGACACTCTCGTGGAACTGGTTTACCAAGTCTGAGTAGTGTTCCAAATTATTTGTACATAGGTTTGTTTTCTGTTTATTTCCCTTTTGTCATTTTATTTTATTTGTTAGCATTTTATGTTTTCAGTTTTTTACATTTTAGAGAATCAATATTCGCTCTATCACTCGACGCTTGCTATCCAGGTGTTCTCTTTCCCTGCTCTTTTACATTTATTATCTATTCAGACATTGAGGAAACTGTCAGATTTTGGTTGGGGGTGGCGAGCATATTCATGCACTTTCATGTTGATTTTTGTCATATTAATATTTTCACGTTCAAACTTTTTTTTAAAAAAAAATTACTTATTTATTCTTGCAAAATCTTACTTTTGATTCAATTTTTGTTATCTGTATTACTAAGAATTTTCCTAGAGTTACCTAATGCACATGCCAAACGTTGTGGTAAGATGGTTGTTAGCACATATTTTCTTGAAAATTTTCCATGTTTAAGAATTCATTCTTTTCTGTGAGAGGTGAGACTTGAGAAAACAACTTTAAATTTTTTATTGATTCTTAGAAATTGTTATAATTATTTGGACAAGGTATTGTGATATGAATGGAGGATGTTTTAGGGATAATATTTTCTATAGACAAATCTTATTAGAGAGCCTTTTATTATGTTCTTCATAAAAAAAAAAAAGAGACGAAAAAAAAGTAAAACACAAGAGCAATAGTTTTATCATTATGTTGTCTCTTGTGAAAAAAAAAAGTGTTTATTAATTTCATATTATGGCTCTTAGACTAAATATAAAAGATTGTCTATTTAACTTAGAATTCCCAAAAAACTGGTTTTGTGGTACTCTTTATGGTGGTTGTCCAAATTGTTTATTTCCTATCTTCGTTTCAATGATTATTTAAAAGTTTGTCATAAATATATATCCATTTGATGAGTATTTACTTCTTTATTTCCAACTCCATGAGCAAAAACCTTAACTTTAAATATTTTCAATTACATGGGAGGTTAATGGAGTTCAGACTTTTACTTGGCATAATTTCGAAGGCTTTATGTGCTATGGTTTGCGGTAAGAAGGTTCAAGTTTGGTGCACACACTCACAACTCTAGATTTATTCAAATTAATTTTGATAACTCTGGTTGACTTGTTACTAACATTTTGTGTTAATACTTAAGTTCTTTTATAATTTTTGACCTGAAATATATCATGTTGACATTTATTATTTCGCTTGAATTGCTAGAGACTAGCAATAAGCTAGTTGGAGGTTGTGATTAGTGCTCAAAAATATCATTTTATTAGTCTTAAAGTGTAAAATTAATTAAGCTTTAATTAATATTTTCATGGATTTATTGTAATATATTTATACTGGAAAATATTAATTTTAATTTAATTTGTGTTTAATTTTCAGAAAATAAAATGTATTTTTGACACAAGCAAAAAAAAAAAAAAAGAAGAAAGAAAGAGTTAAAATTGAAGAAATCATGAAAAATGGCATTTTTGACAAAATTAGGTTGCCATGCCAGCAGCCGCCACGTGTCCCTGCGCCTGCCCAGCCGAGCCGAGTCGAGCCAGCAGCCGCCACATGTCCTTGCACTTGCCACACCTGTTGCCTGACGTGCCAGCTACCGAGCCAACACGAGCCCACCACCTGTCCCACTCGCCTGGCAGCTATCTCCCACGCGCCTTCCATGCCGCCTGCCGAGCCAATCAGCTTTCGCCACGTGGCCCAGATGTCCCCCACAACCAACACCACTTGCCCCACTTCCATAAGTTTTTATGCCACTTTCCCACTATTTTGTACATGATTTTACACATTTTGGGTCCTATTTCCTCTATAAATAGAGAGCCAAATGGAGAAAAAAGGATCAGATTGTGGAATTAAGTGTGGAGAGTATAGTGAGAGAGAAAAATATTTTTTGTTCTTATTTTTCTTTCATTTCTTTTACATTTCTTTGAGTGAAAAAAATTCCTATTTTAGGCTAAACTCTCTTGTGGAAAGGCTAGAGTGAAGTTCATGTTTCACATTATATTTTTAATATATTGATTCTTTATTTTGTTCTTCATTTCTATATCTTTGTTACAATAAAATTTATTTTCTTCTAAATGTATTAGTGTCTTTTACATAAGTCTAGTCATGCTCTTCTTATGTAATTTAGGCTCTTCATTTAATATAGGATATTTGTTATATTATATGTTTTTTACTGCATTCCACCATTGGTATTTTGTCGCTATAAGGAATATAATATGATAGGTTTTTAAAATTAGAAGTTAGTATAATTTAATTAAGAATATATTTTAAGGTGAGCTTTATTATATATATTTTCCAACTATAATTAATGGTGTAGAATTATAGTTGAGTATAATGAATCAATTTTATTAAAATATATATATTTTTGCATGAATGAAACTTATGCCTTCCATATGTTCTTTCTGATTCTAATTCCTCGATTTTTTATTTAATGTTTTAAAAAAATATATGTTATTTTTCAAAGTTACATTATTTCAAAGTTTATTATTTCTAATTTACTAATCTTTCTTTTTACTTTTATTTTACCTCTCTGTGGATACGACATAGCCCGATTACTACTGCGATCGCTTAGGAGTTATTGGGCGATATCGAGTGGCCAAAGCTGCCTAGGCAGGCCGCGACTTGACCCTAATGGTCATAGCGCACCTCCTAAAACAGAGAGCCCCTCTTGCCTGGAGACAAGACACGCGTTGTGACTTGCCCCAGAGGGTCGCAGCGTGCCTCTGAAACCAAAGCCCCACCTGGCCTTGGGTTCGCATTAGTCGTGGTGCCCCACGAAAAGGGCTGCGATCCAACCCTACGAACCCAGAATTCCCTATTTTTTCTTCAGCCAAAATCAACCAAAAACCACCCCAAATCCCTAGAACCATAACTAAATCCCTAGAACAGATTCAACATATTCCCAGCAACAAAACCCCAGCTCAACACACTCAAAACTCCACCCAAAACTCAAATTCATTACCTTGAGCCTCAAAGCTCAAGAACAGCCAAACCAAAACATAATTCAATGGAAAACAAAGTTTATAGATCTCCTCAACTGTGAATTAAATCCTCCTAGCTACAGCTAATCCATTCCTAGAGCCAAGCCTTCAATTTTCCAAGCTTTCAGCCACTAATCCCCTTTGTTTTATTAAGAAATCCACCTAAAATTGAGAGAGAGAGAGAGAGAGAGTAAGAGAGAAAGAGTGAGGGAGAGAGAGAGAGAGAGTTAGTTGGGAGAGATACAACTAAGTGTTTGAGTGATTTTGTGTGGTTTACTTAAGGTTCATGTAACTTAAGCTAATCCTGATGCTCGGGAAACCAAAACCGTCCATGAGGGCAAAATGGTCGAAATTCCCGATGTTCCCTCCTATTCTCACTAACTTGAAATATATTCTCACATATTTATTCCCATTACCCGATAACCCCGTAATGTACCAGTTAACCAAAATACCCCTTGACTCACCCTAAGTCAGGTATTTGGTCCCGTTGTGACTTTCCTGCTAACTTGCTCCCTAGGATCTTCTCATGACGAGTAACACAAATAAATCCACATAATAATGTAGTCTCTCACATATATCACATATATACAATTATTCCCATAACGGGCCAAATTATGAAAAATTTCTTTCTTATAAGAAATGGGCCCACATGCATATTTAATCATATATGAAATAGGGAAGGGTATAAATTTAGAAACACTTTTTCCCCAAGATTTGTTGTAGGAAAAGGATAATCTAGAACTTAGAGTTGTAAATTATATTCTTCATGGAAATGGCAAACCCATTTTGGGAATTTCTAGAACTAGTATTCAATTAGTTTGGACTTGTTTAATGTTGAACTAGGATCAAGACAACAAAAGTTCTTCTAGCGAAGAATCCCACATTTACTTTGTTGAAGTAAGTACACCAAAACATGCGTATCTAGTCATATTATAATACAACTCACAGAATCACATAATTACACAAAAATATACCACATAAGCACATATTTTCAATAAATTGTCATCTTGTCCCCCTAATCAAGGCCCTAAGTCGTATTATGTAATTTGGGATGTTACATAAACCATTGGGTGCCACCTCATGTGGTGATCCGCACCTTAAGGTTCCAAATAGAAACACTCATTTCTTTATCTTTAACACAATTAATATCAACCAATTATCATAAACACCAATAGATTCCACCAATGCAATCTAAAACAAACACAAAGAAACTTTTATATATTATGTAAGGGTACAGAAACTAAAAGGCACTATCATATTAAATTTTTCACACATGGAGCTCCAATCACCCTTTTTCTCAATCATTTTCTCCTCATTCATTTTTTTTTTGTTTATGCTGCAAAAAATATTCAAGAAAATAACTAAATCAAGCAGCTTAGCTTTAACACTGTTGTTTTAAATTCCCTTACAAGCTGCACATCATCAAATATTACAGTAGATCAACAACTAATCTAAAATATAATGCTAATTGTACAACGTGGTACATATTACAAGTTACTCAAAACAAGAACTTCAACATAAATCTATAACAACCCCAATAGATTTACAAGTTACTCAAGCTACAAGAACTTTGTAAATAAACATATGCAGAAGTGTGCTTATCTACACATGAATCCGAGAAGAGAGCCTGCTGGGTTCTTTGACCTTAGAGAGAAAAGTTGTACTCTAGAGATTTTCATGTAAAAGAGAAAGAGAGACAGTTAGCATGAGAGATTGTGCGAGAAACTGAGAAAGAATAAGATAATAGAAGTTTTGAGGCTTACCAGTTAGATTGTGACTTGGATCCTCTTCTGGTGTACTTGAGTTCTTATAGCATATAGTGAAATCTTGAGCTACATCCCTGAGGCGAGCTCAACGAGGAAGTAGTCCATTTTTTTTGGACGAACCTCGATAATTCTCTATGTTTGATTTTTCTCTAATTCTCTCTCTTTCTATTTTCATTTGGTGCTATTTTGATCCTTGATTTAACTATATTTTTAGAAGGTTTTCGTGTTTAGTGCTGAAGTGTTTTAGTTCTAAAATTTCTAGAATATGAATAATATTAAAAACATCGAATTGTTATTGTGTTGTGTGTGTGTCATGTCCATTTGTGTGCCATTTGTTAAGTCTTGTGTAAAGTCTTTATTGACCTTGATATTCTAATGATCTAGTGAGTTGGTGTAGGGATATATTTTGGTAAAACCAATAGTGGTATCAGAGCCAGGTTCTTGGCTGGAGATTCAGCTCACGATGTAATCAAGAAAGTCATCAAGACTAGAGGAAGGTGATCCTCCGGACGCAGGGTTTGACACCAAAAGTTTTGTGGATATCCCTTTGGACGATCGAGTTGAATACTCTCTTAATATACCTACTCTAAACTTAGAATTTTCTAACATGAGTAATGTTAAGATAGATATTGACAATTTTGATGGTTGGGGGTGATTACAGGATTTGGAGGAATAAGATAAGGTCACTATTTGCTCAACAGAAACTATTAAGGGTTCTCGAGGTTCCAATTGAATGGCCAGAAAATACATCAAAGATTCAACAAGAGAAACTCTTGGAAACAACTACTGGGATCATATTTTTCAACTTATCAGATGATATAATTAGATTGGTGGACAAAGAGAAAACCCCTACCAAGATATAGAAGAAACTTGAAGAACTGTTTCAACATAAATCACCTACCAATAAAGACTCTGGATCAAAACCTAGATGAATTCTTAAGGATGCACATTGAGTTGTAAAACTGAGGGGAAAATGAGGCTTTAAGTGATGAAAATCAAGTTATCATCATCCTTAATTCCCTGGTTGATTCCTATAGAGAAGTTAAGATTGCCATCAAATATGGCAGAAATGAAATTACATTAGAAGAAGTGATTTCAGACCTCAAATCCAAGGACTTGGAAATGAAGAATGAGAAACTAGGTTTATCAAATGGTGAATTAAACTAGAGTCGAGGAAAACATCATCACAAGAAATCCTACCACAATCGGGGTAGAAGTCATAGTCGTTGGCCAAGCAATGGTTACAATGGTGGGAAAGGCGGATCTTAATGGGTGTTTTCATTGTGGAAAACTAAGGCACATGAAGAGAGATTGCTGTCTACGACAAAGAAAGAATAAGAAAAAAATCTGAAGCACAAGACTCAAATTCATAGAAATCAGATTATCACTCAAACAAACACAAGGACAAGTTTTCTGCTAACCTAAGTGATGGTTATGACAGTGGTGAAGTTTATGTGGCAGCATAATCATTCAAGGATAATTGGATTCTAGATTCTAGGTGCACTTTTCACATGACTAATAACAAAAAAATTTTGTGTGATTACAGGGAATCAATAGGTGGAAAAAATTATCTTGGGCAACAATCAGTCATGTCAAATAGAAGGCTCAGGTACAATCAGTTTTAGGATGTTTGATGGTGTGATCAGATCATTGACAGAGGTCAGGTATGTTCCTCACTTAGCTAGAAATTTAATTTCTATAAGTGTTCTAGATGACATGGGTATTGTGAGTAAAATTGAGGCAGGTACAATGAGACTTAGGAAAGGTTCTATGACCATTATTAAATGTCATTAACATGAGGGATTATACTACTTACAAGGAGAACCCACAACTCAATGCCACAATACAGTGACTGAATCACCTGAGACCTAAAAGCCACATTATGGCATAGAAGGTTAGGCCATATCAGTGAGAAGGGCTTGCAACTTATTAGTGAACAAAATCTACTAGGTAAGGACAAGGTAAGCAAAGTTGATTTTTGTGAATCATGTGTTCTTGGTAAACATCATAGGCTTAAATTTAAAACTGGGATACATAGAGCTTAGAGAATCTTAGAATATGTTCACTCTGATTTGTGGGAACCCGAAAAGGTCTCAACACATGGAGGATGCTCTTATTTCATTTCTATTATTGATGATTATTCTAGAAAAGTCTGGGTGTTTCTGCTTAAACAAAAAAATGAAGCTTTTCAAAAGTTCACTCAATGGAAAACACTCATGGAAAATCTCACAAATCACAAGGTAAAAATTCTAAGAGTCAATAATGGTCTAGAATTTTGTAATGACCAGTTTGATTCTTATTGCAGAGAAGTTGGTGTCCAAAGACATAAAAAAGTTAGACTAACCCCACAACAGAATGGGGTAGCAAAAAGAATGAATAGAACCTTAATGAATAAGGTCAGATGTCTACTATTACAATCTGGTCTTGCTAAAGGGTCCTGGGGAGACGTTGACCTAACAACAACTTATTTAGTAAAAAAATGTTCATTCATTGCCATAGAGTTTAAACTTTTGAAGAAATGTGGACTGGACACCCACTAGATTTATCAAATTTAAGGGTGTTCGGGTGTGCAACCTATGCACACTAGAGTGTGGGGAAATTAGAACCTAGGGCACTTAAATGTATTTTCTTAGGTTATCCAAAAGGTACTAAAGGCCATAAACTTTGGGTAAATGAAAGATCTAGTCTTAAAACTATTATTAGTATAGTTGTGATTTTTAGAGAAGATGTGTTTCCATGCATTACTAACTCCATTTCTAGTGCAGATATGTCTTCAGATACTAACCATCCAAGTACAATTATTAACTATCAAAGACAGATCATGCACAAACAAGAGTTCAAGAACCAGATATTGTTCAGGTGGAATCTATTCAAGTGGAAAACACACAGGATGAAACCACACAAAATGAACCAAATCAAGAAGAATTAATACCTGAAGATACTAATCAGGTAGAACCCAACTAAGAGGAGCAACTGGAAACAGGGCCTCTAGTTGACTTTCAGTTAACCAGGGATAGAGCAAAATGGATACCAAAGCCTAACCAGAAGTTTAGCTTTAATTATTGGGAAGAGGTTCTTGCCTATGCTTTTGTGAGTGCTACGGGGATAGACAGAACAAAATCATCTACTTATGAAGAAGACATTGGATTAAGGTTATGAATGAGGAAATGGCTTCCCTAATGAAGAACTAGATCTGGAAATTAGTGACTAAACCTAAAGGGAAAAACATAGCACCATGTAAATGGTTGTACAAGTTAAAGGAAGGTAGAAATGAAGGAAATCCTATAAGATATAAAGCAAGATTGGTGGCTAAAGGTTTTACTAAAAAAGAAGGCATAAATTTTACAGAAAATTTCTCTCGTGTAGTATAGTATAAAACTATAAGGATTATGCCGGGATTGGCTACTTAATATAATATGGAAGTGGACCAGATGGATGTCACCACAACTTTCTTAGATGGTGAGCTAGAAGAGGATATTTATATGGAGTAGCCAAAGGGGTATGAGGTCAAAGGTATGATAAACAAGGTATGCAAACTAATAAAATCCCTATATGGTCTTAAGCAATCACCTAGGCATGGAACAAGATGTTTGATGAATTCATGAACAAGAAAGGGTTTGAGAGAAGCTACCATGACACTTTCTTGCACTACAAAGTAAATAAAAGTGCGGAAGTCTTCTACATGTTGCTCTATGTAGATGACATGCTTATCATTAGCAAAGAAAGATCTAAGGTGGAATTTATGAAGAGATGGCTCAAGTCAGAATTTGAAATGAAAGACCTAGGAGAAGCTACTTAGACATTAGGGATACCTATCAAGAGGAACAGAGAGAAAGGATTTATAACTCTAACTTAGAAAGACTACATACACAAAATTATTGAGAAGTTTGCAATGAAAGGAGCTAAGACAACTAAACAACCGATGACAAACCAATATTAACTAAGCAAGGAACAATGCCCTAAAACTCAAGCTGAAAAGGAAGAAATGAGTATGTACCCTACTCAAATCTAGTTGGTTCTATTATGTATCTTATGGTGTGCACAAGACCAGATATAGCCTATTTGATAAGTGTTCTTAGCAAGTATACGGGAAACCCTTGTCTAGAACATTGGAGGGCAATGTAATCGGTGTTCAGATATCTCCTAGGTACTACTGACATTGGTCTAAGGTTCACTATGCACTCTAACAACAATCTAATAGAAGCACACAACGATGCTGATTTTGCCGGGGCACAGAGAGTCTACATCAACATACTATATCCTAGTGGGAGGTAATTGTGATAGTTGGAGAGTTCAACTATGACCTATAGTGGCTTTGTCTACAACTGAGTTTAAATATGAAGCAGTGACATAGGCTATTAAGGAGGTTATATGGATTAAAGGGCTCATGGAAAAACTAAGGTTGCTAAGAGAAAACCCTATAGTTTATTTAGACAACCAAAGTTGCATTCACCTATTAAAAAACTGTAACGCCCTGAATAGTGAAGACCGTTACCTTATGTATTTTAAATAGAGCTTTGCTCGTTAATCGAGTAATTTGGCCATAAACGTGCAACTAAGTGTGATTAACGTCTTAGGGTTAAAAAATTTGGACTAAAGGAATAGTCTTTTCATTAAAACATTAAGCGCGTACATGGGATTCTGAAATAAACGTTTACAAGGTCGTCTACAGTTTCAAAAGGGTAATTACAACTAAAAAATTACAAATAGCCAACCTAAGCGGTTAAAAAGAGGGTATGACCCTAGTTCCTCTGAGAAACCCCAGCATTGTTGGTCGAGCAGCTGCATATGTACACATCACCATCGAAGCTCTCTAACTTATGGCTGGTCTAGCTTCCCTTTCCCCTTACCTGCACCACATAGCACCCATGAGCCAAGGCTCAGTAAGAAAACTTAAACATGCTA
The DNA here is from genome assembly GCF_963169125.1 of Humulus lupulus. Taxonomy (NCBI): domain Eukaryota; kingdom Viridiplantae; phylum Streptophyta; class Magnoliopsida; order Rosales; family Cannabaceae; genus Humulus; species Humulus lupulus. The sequence goes on along the minus strand of NC_084798.1, from coordinate 151,903,193 downwards.
ATAAGCAATTAATAACATTTTACATAATCATAATAAGCATGCCTAGAAGTAATAACTCTACTCATGCATGCATTTTATTCAGATAAGTAACTGCAATGTCACACCGGGGCCCGTTGCCCTAAATAAATATAACATAATCATATTAAGCATGCTTAGCAGTAATAACCCTACTCATACAGGCATTCTATTCAGATAAGTGACTGTGGTGTCACACCAGGGCCCGTTGCCCTAAATAAATATTACATAATCATATTAAGCATGCCTAGCACTAATAACCCTACTCATGCGTGCATTTTATTCAGATAAGTGCGTGCATCGTCACACCGGAGCCCGTTGCCCTAAATAAATTATTAATGAATCACACTGGGGCCCAACCCTAGGATATGGGACTAATAAGTCACCCTAGGACCCATTGCCCTATCCTTTGTATAAGCAGTCTTGGAGCTAACCCAACGTACCTGGTACTTAATTTTCCACGACCATTGGGTCGGACAAGCATATGATGTGCTCCTGATTAGGCCTAACTTGAGATGTTACATGCGGTAACCAGAACTCACATTTCTTGAACTTTTCATACACTCCGTATTCCCTCAGCCTCTTTAGAACCAACTTGAGATGTTGCTCATGTTTTGCCTCTGACTGAGAATATACCAAAATATCATCGATGAAGACGGTCATGAACCAATCCAGAAAATCTTTGAACACCTTATTCATCAAATCCATAAAAGCAACTAGGGCATTAGTCAAACCAAATTACATGACTAAGAACTCATAATGCCCGTATCTGGTACGAAAAGTAGTCTTTGGTATATCTCCCTCCTTGATCCTTAGCTGGTGATAACCAGATCGAATATATATCTTTGAGAATACCGTCTTTCCCTGCAACTGATCAAACAATTCATCTATCCTTGGCAGTGGATACTTGTTCTTAATAGTCAACTTGTTCAGTTCTCTGTAATAAATGCAATCCCTCAGAGAACCGTCCTTCTTCACAAATAGGATTGGTGCACCCTATGGTGAGAAACTAGGTCTAATAAAACCCAAGTCCAACAACTCCTGCAATTGTACCTTTAGTTCCTTCAATTCTTTCGGGGCCATTCTGTACAACGCCCGAGACATTGGCTCCTCCCTGGTGCTAGTTCAATAATGAACTATATCTCTTTGTGTGGTGGTAATCCTGGTAAATCCTCTGGAAAGAAATCTAGAAACTAACACAACAATCTAGTCTGCCCTGGTCCCACTGGCACGACCTGAGTGGAATCTATCATACTAGCTAAGAATCCTATGCATCCCCCCTACAATAGGTCTCTATCTCTAAGTACATATATCATAGATATACGGGGTCCATGAACAGTTCCCATAAATACAAAGGGACCTTCACCCCTTGGGTTCAAAGGTTACCATCTTTTTCTTGCAATATATCATTAGCCCATACTTGGCTAGCCAATCCATATCCAAGATCATATCAAAGTCGATCATGACCAACACTATCAAGTCAACTGATGAATCTTATCCCACACTATTCTAACCCATCTCTTAAAAAGTTACCAATTCCTTGGTAGGCGATAGGGTTCCAAATTCTCATCATTATATAATCACGTAATCTATATACCAAGTCTATGCCTCTACTAGATGCAAAAAAACAAAGAAAACATGGCACCAGGACCAATCAACATAATATAAGAATCAAAACTAGGAGGCTGACCTATCACTAGTGAGGGACCATCCCCAACCTCTAACGACGTCTGAGCGAACACTCGAGCTGGAGTCAAGCTGTCCACCCCCTTTGGTTCTTTCTTCCTCAATCTTGGGCAATCCCTCTTAAGGTGCCCAACCATCCCACATAAGAAACATGCCCTTGCTCGGCGTTCTCCCAGATGGAGCCTCTTGCACCGAGCACATTCTGGGTAGAGTTTCCAATCCTCGCCCTCGCCCTGTTGGCCTATCTGAGCTTTTCGGAACCCCTCTCCTAGCTCAGAGGTAATGAATATATCGATAGCCTTTCCTTTTTGATTACTGGGGCCTCCGCCCCTATCTGACCCAATAAAAAAAGGTATCACTACCTAAGCTCCACGCTCTCCGACACTTTCCCTCCATATTTCATTTCCTATGCCCTCAACGACAAGGGCCATCCCTACCACTTGAGCATATGTAGAAATCTCATGTATTGGGGTGATCATAATGCCCTGAGCTATCCCGTGATTCAATCCTCGAATAAATCGCTCTTTCCGAGCCACGTCCGTGGGTACCATATCAAAAGCGATTTTGGCCAACCTATCAAATTTGTTGGCATACTCTGTTATTGTCATGTTTCCCTTAACCAGATTTAGACACTCGTTGGTCTTTGCAGTCTTAACTGTGTCACTATAATATATTTCATTAAACAAATACCTAAATTCTTCCCAGTACATCGTAGCTATATCTTGCGTCTGGGATACCACTTCCTACCAAGTCCAGGAATCCTCCCGTAACACATACGTAGCACAGATCACCCTATCGTGGCATACCACTCCCATAAAGTTGAGGATGGAGCTATTCATGCCCATCCATTGTTTCGCTCAAAATGGATCTAGGTCTCCCACAAAAGCTGGAGGGTAATGTTTTTGAAACCTCTCATATATTGGTTCCCACCTATTCTCAACTCTAGGCTGAGCCAAAACCAGTGCCACTCCTGACATAACAATGGAAGAAGTGATCTCTAGTAGAACTTGCTGCTTCAACCACCTGATCTATTCTCTTGCCTCTGCAATCTTGCTTACATGTCTGTAAACACATGCTACCGATTCTGAGGGGCACATGGAGGGCTTTGGCCCTGGCTATAACTTACGGTCCCAACAAAAAACCCATCGGGTCCCTTTGACTAACTTGGGTACATAACCCCTGAGTTCATCTGCAGTCAATGACTTGTCCCATTAGGCATGATGTTCACATCCAAAACCCTTCCTATGAGGAAAACCAAACAACACCGCACTCACATACAACATTAGTACTAAAATACATGCCCATAAAATTCATGCATCAATTAATAAGCCCTGTTTTTGCCAACATAAATATCATGCTCTCTTCTCAAGCATGTAGGTAAAGCATTCATTTCTCAACTGAGCAGGGAAGCAAATAATCATATCAACAGTCAAAGGCCAGGCCTTATCAGAATATCCCATGCTTCCTGATAAGGCAGATAGATAAGACATTTAGATCCTACTTAAGCAGTTAAACACATAACCATATAAATAGTTACCAAGCCCTGAGTCGAGCTTGTCGTTAGTGGCGAGTGTACATGCCTGTAACGACCCAAAATTGCTAATAAGGCTTAAGGCCTTGATTAGTGTGCCGGGAGGGCATAATTGGTATTCATGTGAATAAATGATTAAATGCATGGTTTTGTGGCATGCATGACTATATGAATACATGGATATGAATAGATGCATGTTTATGAGTATTAAATATGCATGTGAGCCCTGTCTTGGTTATAAGGGCATGTTTGTAATTTTGGCCCATTGAGGGCATAAATGTAATTATATGAGATAAATAGTTGAGACTACATTATTATGTGGATATATTTTCAGCTTGTGGCTCGAGACGATCCTAGTGATCGGTTTAGCGAAATAGTCACGGTGGGGATTTATACCCGACTCGGGGGAGCCTGGGGGTAGTCCTGGGAGCTTGGGAAATATATTGGAGATTATTAGGCATTTGGGAAAATAATTGGTGATTAATTAGATGACGGGAATTAAGTGGTAAATATTAGGGACAAACGAGGAGTTAGCGGGAATCGGGAACAAATGACCAAAATGCCCTTAGAGTGTTTTAGAAGGCTTGATTTAAATGGGAGGGGACAAGAGACTTTTGCCTATTAAGAGATATACTTGTTATCTCTGATTATTTCGGTTAGTGGGAGTTGTAGAAGATTATAGAATCATAAGGAAAGAAGAGGAGAAAGAAAAGTAGAGACCTCTTTCCTCCTCCATTTGGTTGGCCATCTCTCCACCATTTCTTGTGGCTATTGGTGCTAGAAACTCAGGGAAAAGGCTAGGCAAGGTCTTAGGACTCTAATCCTTGGGGTGGTTAGAAGTTTAGCAGGATTTAGTTCCAGTTAAAGTGAGGTTTAAGAATTTGGTTTAAGTTTTCTAAATTTGAAGAAATGGATTCTGACCTTGAGTTTTGGATGAAAATCAAAGGGCTTGAGCTGGAGATTTGAGGACCTAAGGGCTGGAAAGGCATAGAAACAACCTAAGGTCGAATTCACTCAGTTGAGGTAAGAAATTCTAACCTTTAAGTTCTGAACTTCTGGTTTTTTGATGGTGTTCTTGAGCTCTTAAGCTCAAGTGTGATTTTTGTGTGTGATGATATTTTGGCTGAGTTTTTGATGTTGATGGGTTGTATTGGTTGAGTTATAGTGGATTGAAAGGTCAATTTTGAGGTTGGGTAAGTTTTGGAATGGTTTGGTAGAGCCTTGGCTCGAGGAAGTTCGAAGGAGAACTACAGCGCTAGGCTTCTTTTCATGAGGGGTTTAGTCTCTGTTTGTAGCGCTGTAGCACCCTCCTTAGGGTGTTGTAGCGCTACCCTGTTTCCAGAAGTGGGTTTTGAGTAATTTCATAGGGTATTAGCCCGGGGGCTCAAGGTTTGATTCCACCACCCCGTTTGGTGGAATTAGGGCTTCCCGAGGGCTCGGGATTGGTCCCAAGGTTAGGTTTTGGAATTGAAGTTTAGTAATGGTTCTAATTTATGGTTGTGACTAGGTGTACGCTAGGGCTCGGACGGGATCATGCTTATTGGATGATTTCACTAGTCAAGCTATTGTGATCAAAGGTAAGAAAACTGCACCCATTTATGTGGATAGGTTGGGACTAAGTGTTCCCTATATTTGTGTGCACTGTTATATGATTGTGATAAACCATGTGAATATGTTGGGACTGAGAGCTCCCTATATTTTTATAATGCCATGAGATGGTATTATGCCATGGGGACATGTGATAAACAACCTAAGAGTGTCGGAATCAATATTTGCGCACAGGGCGCGGCTCAGCCACTGGTAGCTGAGGACACCTTATTTATCACTGAGCTCGGTTAAGCTGGGCGGAGTCAGTGGGTATAACACTGGGGGCAGCCTAGGTGAGCCGAAGTGTAACGCCCTGGATAGCCAGGACCGCTACACTGTGTGTTTATAAAGTGCTGGACTTGCTAATCAAGTCATTTAATTAAAAGCGTGTTATCGAAACTATAGAGGAACTATGGTTAAAATGTTTTGGTCTCAAAAGTCGCATTTTCATTAAGTAACATTATCTGTTTACATGGGATCCCAAAAATATTAAGTTTAAGGACCGTTTACAAAAGTCATAAGGTTTGGATACAATAACAAGCCATATTAAGGCAAAACAGACAGTTAGGTAATCCCTGTCCTGATCCACTCCTCGACCAAGGCGATTGAACAGCTAGCTATGTACATTCAACCCCACAGCCCTCCAACTCAGGATTGGTCCAGCTTGCCCTGGCCTTTACCTGCACCACGTAGCACCCGTGAGCCAAGGCCCAGTAAGAAAACACAACAACAGAGCATAAGCAATCAACAGACAAATCAATATCTCATATTGCATCACATAATCTCAACCATATAACCATTCAGTATAATCAAGTATTCCACATACTAAACATATCAACTCATATCATTTACAGTTCACAAACGATAACTAGGGCTAGCGCCCTCAGGCCGCTCCCTCCGTTATCCCACTGACTCCGGCCTGCTTAAACCGAGCTCAGTGAATATTAAGCTGTCCTCGGCTACCAGTGGCCAAGTCGCGCCCTGTGCGCAAATATAGTGTACGGCGCCTTTAGGCCACTTTTACATGTCCCATGGCATGATACCATCATTGACACGATACAAATATCGGGAGCACTTAGTCCCATCACAAACATATAACCGGGTGCCGTTTTCTTACCTTTCAATTCACTAGCTTTGATCCCTCGACTCCTTGAGCACGATCCCCCTCGAGCCCTAGCACTCACCTAAACACAATCATAGGCCAAAGTCATCATCAATCCTCAAGTCCAAAACCTAGCCTCGGGGCTAATCTCGAGCCCTCGGGATGTCCTAGTTCCACCAAAGAAGGTGGTGGAACCAAACCCCAAACCCTTGGTCAAAAACCCTTGTAAATAACCCTAAAATCCTCTTCAGAAGGCAGGGTAGCGCTACATCGCTCATGGGAGGGTGCTACAGCGCTACAAACAGAAGCAAAATCCCCTCAGCAAGCTTGGCCTAGCGCTACAGCACCCAAAGGCTAGCGCTGTAGCGCTAGTCACAGGGGCTAACACCAGTTTTTCCCTCCTGCGATTTCCTCGAACCAACCTCAACCAAAACTCCTCCAAATCTTTCCCAAACTCAAAAACAACCTTATGACCATACTCCACACATCCCAAGCACCCCAAATACCTAGAACTCAAGCACATGCATCCCCAAAATCAAAATTCACCATAGCCACTTCTAGACAATGAAACTCAGCAGAAACCAGTTGAACATCAAAGTTAGAGCTTAGAATTTATACCATTGATGGGATTTCGACCACAAGTTTCCTCTAGAATTCCTTTGCTTGCTCCTCCTCAGCCTTAGCCCTGAATTCCCTAAAGTTTCCATCCAATTCAACTTAAACACCATAGCTCAAAAAGCAGAATCAGAAACTGAAGAACTCTAAAGTCTTACCTCAAGTGTTAGTGACCTCTTGCTAAACCTCTGCCAATTCCTCAACCCTAGCTTAGGATCCTTGATGTTCAGTCTATCCCAGCTCTCCTCTGGACTTTTCTCCAGAAATCCTCAAGAAATTGATGAAGGAAGCTTAAACCAACCTTAGAAAACTCTCTCTGTTTTTCTCCATTTCTTTTTCCTTCCTTTTTCTTCTTTTCTCTCTTTCAGACTTCTACACTTCTCTACACTTCCCACTAACATAAAGTCTAAGTAATTACAAATGACCCTAATGCCCTCCCCTTTATTCCTAACCCTTTAATCCACTTAAGGGCATTCTAGTCATTTTACCCAATTCCCGCTAACTCCTCGAGTGTCTCTAATATTTCTCTCTTAATTCCCGATACCTAATTAATCACCAATAATATTCGTCAATGTCAAGATAGACTCCAGTACGCTCACTAAATTCCCATTTATACCCCTAAGCTCACCCCGAGCCGGGTATAAATCCCCGCCATGACTTTTTCGCTACTTTGCTCACTAGGATCGTCTCGAGTCGCAAATCACAGACATATCCACATAATAATGTGGTCTCGACAATTATCACATATATCAATACAGTTATGCCCATAATGGCCAAAATTACGATTATGCCCTTCTAACCTAATCAGGGCCTATATGCATACTAATACACATAGTCATGCATCTCAGATATTCAAATAGTCATATAACATACTTTAAATCATAATCATGCATCTTAATCATTAAAATCATACATAATTCCCATTATTCCCTCCAGGCACACTAATTAAGGCCCTTAAGCCTTATTAGCAAATTTGGGTTGTTACACGAAGACAGTGGGTTTAGCAGAGGGTGCCAACCCTGAATATTGTGTAATGGTTGTGTTATCCCCAAAAATGGAGATTGATGACATGGCAATAGAGGTGACAAATGGCAGTACATGCTCCGTAAAAGACAGATTAAACAGCTAATAAATACATTGACTCCTAAGAGTTGTGATATAGTGACCTGGTAGACTGATGAAGAGTTTTGACTGCTTGAGAGTGTCGCGTCCAAGCCAAGTACATCCGAGGAGTAGTCCAAGTGCCCGGTCGGACCTTGGTCCGATGAAAGGCCAAGGTGAGGTCGAACCTTGGTCCGAGGACAGCCAAAGGGACCTTGGTCCGCGAAGAACGCAAGAGAGTGGTCCGAGGAGAGCCCAAGGGACCTTGGTCCGAGGAGAACCCAAGAGAGTGGTCCGAGGAGAGCCCAGGGGACCTTGGTCCGAGGAGACCCCAAGAATGTGGTCTTTATACATATGTCCAGCAAGTGCATGGTTGCCCAAATAAAGAGTGCCATGTTAGAGGAGAGATATGGCATGCTAGAGGAGAGTGCCATGTTAGAGGAGAGATATGGCATGCTAGAGGAGAGTGCCTTGTTAGAGGAGAGGAGTGCATGTCCTACCACCATGCACTTGTCCGACCAACAAAAACATGTCCTACCACCATGCACATGTCCGACCAGCAAATGCTTGTCCTACCAGCACTTGCATATGTCCAGCATGCATGTGTCTGACCAGCACTTGCATGAGTGGTCAGTAGGAGAGGTGGATCAACTAGCTAGAGGAAGACTAAGTCAAGATTCCCAGAAACAGCTTCAAGAAGATATGCGGGAATCTCTCATTCTTCCCACAAATGGGGGGTTTTGTTACATTTTGAATGTTTTTTGTAATTTAAATGTAATAAATATAATAAAATATCCCGATTCTAGGGGATATCAGATGTATGACCCTAAACCTATAAATATAGGGCTTATGGGATTAGAGAGGGGCTTCTGCTTCTTCTTTTTAGAATTTTTGGGAAAATTTGGGTCTGAGTATTCTAGAGAGAGAAAGTGTTGGTATTTGAAAGAACTTGTATTTTTGCAATCGGTACTGAAGAAACTCAGTTGGCTCAGTCCATCTGATCTTGAGTACAGATCTATAATCACAACTCTAAGTGGATTAGGCTATTACCGACTGATCAGGGCTGAACCACTATAAAAATCTTGTGTGTTATTTACTTTTCTTGATAAAACTGTCTGTGTCATTTAAATTCTCTTGAAGGTTTATCGTTTTTGACGTTCTCACGTCATTTGCTAAAAACACAGTCAACAGGTTGGAATAACTGTTGATTATGAATGTGATTATCGTTGTTAATCTAATGAATATGATATGTTGATTGTTATCACTGGATAGGTGAATATTATGAATTGCTGAATACTTGGTTATGCTTTGTGGAATATTTGGTTATTGATATTGATCATGCTATGATATTATGTTTTCTTGTTGGGCCTCGGCTCACGGGTGCTTCATGGTGCAGGTAAATGCAAGGGTTTGGTGGATTGGCCATGAGTTGGAGTGCTTTGGGGGCGAGGTGTACATTGTCAGCTGCTCGGCCGCCACGATCGAGGGTTTGTACAGGGACGAAAGCCTAAAATGTATATTTTTCCATTAGAGTGGCCACAGTTGTTTATAACTTTTGGAATTTTTGTAAATATGTATTTTAAACCCTGTTTTGGAATCCCATGTACTAAACAAACATTTTATATGAAAATTATCTGTGTATGACCAAAACCTTTTAAATTTTACATAATTACAACTTTAAGACCATGTTTTCAACTATATGACTTGATTAGCAAGTCTTGCACCTTTATAATCACATAGTGTAACGGTCTTGGCTATCTAGGGCGTTACAATGCTCGACCACCAGGCTCACTCTAATACCAAGTTGTAATGCCCTAGATAGCCAAAAACGTTACCTTGTGTATTTTAAATAATCAAGTCATTTGGCCATAAACGTGCAACTAAGTGTGATTAACGACTTAGAGCTAAACAAATTGAACGAAAGGAATAGTCTTTTCATTAAAACATTAAGTCCGTACATAGGATCCCAAAATAAAAGTTTACAAGGTCGTCTACAGTTTCAAAAGGTTAATTACAACTCAAAAATTACAAACCGCTGACCTTGCGACAAAAATAGGGAATGACCCTAGTTCCTCTGAGTAACCGCGACTGTGGTGGTCAAGCAGCCGCATATGTACACTTCACCACCGAAACTCTCCAACTCATGGCTGGTCCACCTTCCCTTTCCCCTTACCTGCACCACATAGCACCCGTGAGCCAAGGCTCAGCAAGAAAACTTAAACATGCTCATAAGCAATTAATAATATTTTACAAAATCATAATAAGCATGCCTAGCAGTAATAACCCTACTCATGCTTGCATTCTATTCAGATAAGTGACTGCAGCGTCACACCAGGGCCCGTTGCCCTAAATAAATATTACATTATAATATTAAGCATGCATGCATTCTATTTAGATAAGTGACTGCAAAGTCACACCGGGGCCCGTTGCCCTAAATAAATGATTAATGAATCACATCGGGACCCAGCCCTAGGATATGGGAATAATAATTCACCCCAGGGTCCATTTCCCTATCCTTTGTATAATTAGCCTTGGAGCTGACATAGCGTACCCGATGCTTAATTTTCCACGACCATTGGGTCGAACAAGCGTATGATGCGCTCCTGATTAGGCCTAACCACAACGACTAGCGCTCAACACACTATTCCTGCCCTTGACTTATAAGTCAATGATTTTCTCAATCATATGTTGCAAACATGCATACATTATATAGCAAATATCCATATATATATAGAGCAATCAACATGCTTAATCAAACAATCATAGGCATAATCATAATCATGCACATTTACAGGGGCCTAAGGCCTAATCAAGTCTATATTCAACAACCGGGCCTAGGGATGTCAATTTAACCCGCAGGGTAGGGTCCCCGTGGGGACCTGCCCCTAATGGGGCGGGGGTGGGGAACATGACCCTTGTCTCGAACCCGCCCCGTTTACCTTGTAATTTATATTTTTAATATAAAGATTATTAAAAATATATAATACAATAATTTATATAAAAATATATATTTATTAATGATATAATTTATTTATTTTTAATTATTTTATATCAAAAAGTATTAATTATTTTAATTTATTTTTTCAATTTTATAAAAAAAATTAAACATTTTTATCAAACGGGTACCCAATGGGGCCCCGACCCCAAGATGTGGTGGGGACGGGGGAGCCTTCCCCAACCCCACCCTGCCCTGTCTACATCCCTAACCAGGCCAAGTCCTAATCATGAACATCACGTATTGGGTGCATATTTCTTACCTTTGGTCCAAGCACAAGCAAATAAGCAAGCAAGCACGGCCCCCAAGAATGATCCTCTCCCGAGCCCTAGCATTAACCTAGTCACAACGCACAAATAATGTTCTCATTACCATTCTATTCCATAATTGGACCACGAGAACAATCCCGTGCTCTCAGGACCTCCAATTCCCCCACACGGGGTGGAGAAATCGTCCCCTGAGCCCCTAGGCCTATGCTATAAAAATACTAAATCAAGGCCCCTAAAAATGGCCTAGCACTGCGACATAGCCGTACAAGCGCCGCGACACCCAGCCAGGGCCACCTTGCCCTGGATCGTCCCAGCGCTGCAGCTCGGAAGAACAACCCGTGGCGCTCTTACTTGAACCCAGAAAATCTGGGTTTTTCCACCATTTTCTCCGAGCCACAACTACCGAAATCTCACCCAAACTTGAACCAATTTCCCAAATGAGTCTAAAACTTTAACCAACACATCATGAGCAGCACAAACACCTCAAACACCAATCCAAAACTCTAAACCAAATTAAAACCCAACCAAAGCTTAAAACTTGTCTAAAACTTAAACCATAGTAGGTATTCAGCTAAAAAACATAGCATAACCTTACCTTAAAGGAGAATCACAACCCTTATGTTGTTCAACTTCAATTCTAGCTATGATCCCCCTTCAAATCCCAAGCCTTTTCCTCAAAATAAACAAAGTCCTCCAAAGGTATGAGAGAGAGAAAGAGAGCTGAAGTGAGAGTTGTGTTTTGTTTCCTTCCCCTGAAGCAACTAGTGACTAAGTCACTCCAACTTGGAAAAAGACAAAGCTACCCCTAGCTAAAATTTTACTCATCAAACGCCCCCAAAGGCGAATCTGTCTTTTGTCACTTTTCCCTGTTAATCGTAATTAACGTCCAGTAAATTCTCATTATCTCCAATGTCGTCAAATAGTCACTAAATAATTTTCCATTACCTGATAAACCCCGACAATGTACTAAATTACCAAAATAACCCTAGGCTCACCCTGAGCCAGGTATTCGACCCTGTTATGGCTAAACCGCTAACTTGATCCCTAGGATTGCCTCGTGCCAAATAACCCAAATATATCCACATAGTAATGTGGTCTCAACATAAATCACATATATAATCAAATATGCCCTCAATAGGCGAAAATTAAAAAAATTCCATTCTAGTAAGAAATGGGCTCACTTGCATGCAAATACAATCATATTATAATATAACTCACACAATTCATTTATTCATGCATCAAATCACATAATAATATAATTAATTAGTTATTGCCCTCCTAGCCCCCTAATCAAGGCACTAAGCTGTAACGCTCTACTACCCTAGAGTCGTTACCATGTGATTGTAAAATGTGTCATTAGTTTGCTAATCGAGGTTTTAGACTGAAATGTGTGATTAAATTAGAATAAAGACTCATTTAACTGAAATAAAGTGTAAAAGGTTTGGACATCCATTAAAGTTATAAAAGTGATACACTGGGATCCCAAAATATAGTTTCAAAATATATTTACAAATCACAAGCTAGAGTACAGTCGACCTAAGAGAAAAAACCAAACATTCACAATGTGTCCCTCAAAACAACCCCAGTCGTGGCAGCTAGGTAGGCCAAACATGTACGTGCCACTCCATGCCCTCCAACTCATGATTGGTCGACCTTTCCTTTGCCCTTACCTGCACCATAGAGCACCCGTGAGCTAAGGCCCTGCAAGAAAACTCATGCACATAGCATATAACAATTCATTATACTAAATGCATAACTTTAAACAGATAACAGACTATTCACATAACAACCTATGCTGACCCAGGTGTTTTACTAGACACAATGTAATGACCCAAAATTGCTAATAAGGCTTAAGGGCCTTGATTAGGGTGCCAGAAGGGCCTAACTGGTATCTATGTGAATGAATGATTAAATGCATGACTAAATGAGTATATGTATATGATTAGATGCATGATTATGTGATAAGCATGCTTATATGAAGATATGAATATATGAGATGCATGACTATGAGTATTAGTATGCATGTAGGCCCTGATTAGGTTATACGGGTATAATTGTAATTTTGGCTCGTTGAGGGCATAAACATGATTATTTGTGATAAATTGGTGAGACCGCATTATTATGTGGATACATTTGTGGTTTGAGACTCAAGGTGATCCTCGTGAGCGATTTAGCGAAAAAGTCACAGTGGGGATTTATACCCGGCTCGGGGGAGCCTGGGGGTATTTTTGGGAATATATTGGAGACTATTTGATACTGGGAAAAATAATTGGTGACTATTTAGGTGTGGGGATGTAAGCGGTAATTACTAGGGACACTCGAGGAATTAGCGGGAATGGGGAGTAATGACCAAAATGCCCTTAGAGTGTATTAGAAGGCTTGATTTAAATGGGAGGGTAAAAGAGACTTTTGCCTATTAAGAGATATACTTGTTATATCTGATTATCTGGAGTTAGTGGGAGTTGTAAAAGATTATAGAATCACAAGGAAAGAAGAGGAGAAGGAAAAACAGAGAGCTCTTTCCTCCTCCATTCGGTTGGCCATCTCTCCACCATTTCTTGTGGCTGCTGGAGCTGGAAACTCAGGGAAAAGGCTAAACAATGTCTTGGGGGCTGTGATTCTTGTAGGTGGTTGCGAAGCTAACTGGAAATAGCAGCTAATTAAGGTAAGGATTAAGGGTTTTAACTGAATTTTCCTGGGTGTGTTAGGTTGAATTCTGATTTTAGGTTATTGATTAAAACTAAGGGCTTGAACTTGGGGGTTTGCGGAGCTAAAGTTTGGAAGAGCATCTACGACTACCTAGGGTCGAATTCACCCAGCTAAGGTAACCAATTTTAAACTTTGAAGTTCTGGGTTTCTGGTTTTCTACGGTGTTCTTTAGTTCTTAGGCTCAAGAGTGATTTCTGTATTTGATAATGTTTTGGCTGAGCTTTTGATGTTGATGGGTTGTCTTGGTTGAGTTATAGTGGGTTGTAATGTCAATTTTGAGGTTGGGTAAGTTTTGGAGTGGTTTGGTAGAGCTTTGGCTCGGGGAAAGTTTGAAGGAAAAACCTAGAAAGTGGGTTGTGCTGGTTGTAGCGCTGTAGCGCTAGCAGTAGGGTGCTACAACGCTACAAACAGATCAAAGTTCACCCTAGAACTCAAAGTGTAGCACTGTAATGCCCTCCTTAGGGCGCTGTAACGCTACCCTGTTCCCATAGGTGGGTTTTTGAGTTATTTCTTAGGGCTTTTGCCCGGGGGCTCGGGGTTTGATTCCACCACCCCGTTTGGTGGAATTAAGGCTTCTCGAGGGCTCGAGATTGGTCCCGAGGCTAGGTTTTGGAATTGAAGTTTGGTGATGATCCTAATTTGTGGCTGTGACTAGGTGTACGCTAAGGCTCGGACGAGATCGTGCTTGAAGGTCAATTTCGCTAATCAAAGCTATCGAAATCTAAGGTAAGAAAACTGCACCCGGTTAGGTGGTTAAGTTGGGACTAAGTGTTCCCTATATTTGTATACATTACTGTATGATTGGGATATGTAATTGTACTGGGACTAAGAGTTCCTTATATTTGGATATAGTGTCATGAGGTGGTATTACGCCACGGGGACATATGATAAACGACCTAAGAGTGTCGGAATCAATATTTAAGCACAGGGCGCGACTCAACCACTGGTAGCTGAGGACAGCTTATTAATGACTGAGCTCGGTTAAGTTGGCCGAAGTCAGTGGGTATAACACTAGGGGCAGCCTAAGTGAGCCGAAGACAGTGGGTTAAACAGAGGGTGTGACCTAAGGGCGCCGACCTTGAGAATCATTTGATGGTTGTGTTAAACTGTTGACTATGAATGTCATTATTGTTGTTAACCTGATGAACGTGATATGTTGATTATCTGGATGACAAATTGTTAATTTGTCATTTGTTATCATTGAATATGTGAATTTTATGAATTGTTGAATATTTGGTCATGCTTGTGAAGTATTTGATTATTGATATTGATCATGCTGCGATATTATGTTTTCTTGCTGGGCCTCGGCTCACAGGTGCTACGTGGTGCAGGTAAAGGCAAGGATATGTTGGATTAACCATGAGTTGGAGTACTCTAGGGGTGAGATGTACATTGTCAGCTGCTCGGCCGCCATGGTTGAGGGTTTGTACAGGGACGGAAACCTAAAATGTGTATTTTACCATTAGAGTGGCCTGAGTTATTTATGACTTCTGGAATTTTTGTAAACGTGTCTCTTAAACCCTGTTTTGGGATCCCATGTACTAAACAATTATTTTATATGAAAATTATCTATTTATGACTAAAACCTTTTTATCTTTGCCTAGTTATGACTTTAGGATCACGTTTTCAACTATATGACTTGATTAGCAAGTCTTGCACCTTTATAATCACACTATGTAACGGTCTTGGCTATCCAGGGCATTACAACTTGGTATCAGAGCGGTCTAGGTTTAAGGGTTCCTGAAGACTGACTGGATATGTACACTTGCCGCTGAAGACAAGCTCGACTCAGGGTTTCATTATTGAATACATGAGATTATATGCTTAAGTGATTAAATGGAATATGAATGCATTAATTTGTGTGAGCAATAGGAAGCATGGGATTCTGAGAGGGCCTGGCCCTTGACAGCTGTGTGATGATATCCAGGCATGCTGATTTGCATTGCTATTGCATGTGGATGGATACTTGGATAACGGTTTGTATATCGATTATGAGTTGTTAACTGGGTAAATTGAATTTGCGTGGTTTATCTGTTTATTGGTATATGAAAAGCATGATTAACATGATTATATTTAGTGGCAATGAAGTTGTTTATTAATGCATAGTAATGTGGATTGATTTTTGTTATGCTTTATATGTGTATGGCTATTGTGATTGTTTGGATCTGCTCGTGGAATGGTTCTGGATATGAACATCAGGGCTGAAGGATTTAGTCAGTAATGGCAGGTAAATTCATACTGTTTGTGCTCGGAATGGTTAAATGGACCTGGTAATGATATGGTAGGAGTTGCAGATGATAGTTAAGGAGTTGGAACCCTCCATCTGCCCCTGAAGGTCACAGCGGATGTTCGTTGGTATGTAAGTAAGTTGTGAGGACTGATAAAAAGACTAGATGGTTTTTGCTTTGGTATAGTGTACAACAGGGGCACAAGTATTGGTTGACTTGAAGATACAGACAGACGAAAGTACTATATTAAAGGCTTTAGAGGCATAATTCCCTGGTTTTGAGGAAGGGTTGGAGCTGCCTAGGAATTGATTAATGGATGAGCATAGCTAATTCCATCCTTGGTTACGTAAAGATAATAGGTTGTGATAAAGTGGTTGTGTCAAGTAGCTGTGGAAAAAGAATGCACAAAAATGGCATCATAGACGTGGTCGGAGTTTCGGGGACTAGTAAGTTTATGAATATGGTTTAGACTGGCAAGACAACAACAGAGTATGTCAACAAGTTTGGTGAGTTAATCAATCCGCTTTGGAAGTTGACACAAGCTGATGTAACCATAAATGATGACTCATTTAAGGATTAAACTCTAGAATGATCCAGAGCATCAGGGCCGCTCCGGTGCATGAGGTTTTCATTAGTGCCTGGGCAGCAGGGACGGCCATGGCATTTGAGATATAAGGAATGAAGTATGGAGCGTGAGTGTTGAAGGGAAAGAAATACGGATGAAAGTGTTTCCATTGGTGGAACTCGGTCAAGGCAGATACTCAGTGATCGGAATAAAAGAACTCCTGACAATTCCTGGTCTTTTGGTTTTGACAGGAAGGGGTATAGTTTACAAGATAGCCGTCGGGATGGTGATGAGGCTTAGTGAAGATTAATCAGTATGCACAAGATGTAGGGGATGCCAACTGGAAAGATACCAGATAAGGACATGTTATCTGCATGGGATGATTCAGTACATTAGGGCCAGGTAGGGATTGCTAGGATTAGGGGATGGAAAAAAAATGGAATGCCTTGTTACATTCGAAGCCCGGGACCAATTCCTTGGAGGTGATCAGTTGACTTGATAATCCTTGATTCTAGTTACATAATGGGATGAAAGGGACGGTGTGGTGTATCTCCGAGGAAATATTTCTATATGAAGAACATGCCTCAAGGTTGTCATACAAGTGGCTGGAGATATTAGCGTTTGTAAGAGAAGAAACTTCTAAGAGAAGAATGGAATGCGATAGATAAAGAGGTTTATAGTGAATGTAATTGAGCCTGCCATATGAGAGCCTTGTTATAACCTGGGTGAGAGTTAATTTGTTAAGAGACAACCATGGACTGAGAGGGACATCACTGGAAGTATATAAGTTGGATTGAATAGAAACTGAAGTGATCAGTAGGAATTCATATGGGTATGTAAGGAGTTGTGGAGTACGCTTCGGGATTTGGCTATGAATAGATTCGGTATTAGGGACAGTGTGAAGAATGGTATTAGATTGGTAGAAAGAATTACTAGTTCAGTGGAGGGAGTATCTAGTTTAGGGATGGATTAGACAGAGCGTTGTACCGGGGAATTCGTTGTTATCATCTGTTAAGAATGAGGAGTTAAATGCCCGGTTACAAGATAGGACAATGTCTTCAGGAATTGATCTTTGATCTGGTTATTACTAGCTGTGGATCAAGGAAAGAGACATTTCAGGAATTATCACTTGTACCAAGTGGGGTGTGATGGATTACCAGCAAAGATTATCGACTGACATTAGCTTCAACAACACAGGTAAGTTTAACAAGCAGAGAGTACAGGAAGGATATGAATAAGTCACATCCAGGTTCGTTAAGGATAAATTGAACTACTTTCCAGCTAGAAGCGGTATGCGAACCACTACTATAATGATGATACTGAGACTGAAGAAGCATGGTAACATGTAAGGCTCTGGAAGGTGTCGGTCTCAATCTCGCCAAGGGTATTCAAGGTCATGCTACAGGAAGAGACAGGATCAGGTATGAAGAGGTCCAGTCAGAAGCCACAGAGAGAGATTACTGAAGAACATCTAAAGGATAAGAAGCACAATGAGAGTGGTGAATATGTCATTTACTACATAGGTATCTTTGGAGGACGACCACATCAGAGATTGGAACAACAAAAGAAGAATCTAAGGGTAGACTGAATGGACAACTTTGTATCAGATTTTCAGAAGGTGGAATAAGGATTGGTTAACACCTCATGATATAGAATTTTGTGTGTAATGAATGGTTACAAAAGGGTAGTGAGAAAGGACTTGACTTTGTATAAAACATGAAACTGTGAGCGGCACATCAAGTTTGCGACACGCCCAAATATATATTGAAGAGATGATAGTTTGAGCCTTGCGGTAGGTGAAAGAAATAGAAACATGGTCGGTGTACAGAGAATACTCAGTCGACAGTGAAAGTAGAGCGTAAGAGATTTGAATGCTTGGTTGTTTGTAAAGGAATAATTCTGTGACCAGGATCTGGTGAGACTTACTAGGTAATTTGCATTAGAAATCCTTGACTGTGTAAAAGGGAAATTAACTTGGAAGTCGATCTCTTACTGGGGATGGTCTGTGTCGGATAGACAGGACGCTACAGGTTACATCAAGGTAATATACAATAACAATGGGGATTTGTATGGTGCTAGTGATGGGTTATGGATAGGTATATGTCTCGACGGGCAATGAAATTCAGGAAGAGGAATTAATGAGAATGGTTAAGAAACCTACCATTGTGATATGAGTCAAGAAATAGAGATCGGGTGAGTGATCCGATGGAACTCGATGTTAAGGTGAAGATCCTAAAGGTAACAAGGAATAGTAGTGGATCATTAGTGTGGACCACGTTGGACTATAAGAAGGGTAATTAGGCTTGAAAGGTTATGACTGGCAGATTGAGTTAATACAGTTTGGTTCGTATGAATGAGTGACATGGTGTGACAATTGATGTTAACGGTTGAGACTCTTTAATTCTCCAGGTTCTGGAAAGAAATTTGAGAATGAAGGGATAGGATTGGATCTTGGAATTGGTGGCTGTCTACGGATAAAATGAAAACCTAAAGGATTGATGGCTATTTTATGAATGTGTAAGTGTTTGGGATATTAAGAAAATTATAGCGCTTTGGTGAGCAGCCACAGTGATGAATGTTGGCTTTCGGCTGAGGTGACACAGCATAAGATATGGTAAGATAGGAGGCATGTGGTGTTGATTCTAAGTAAGTAAACGAAAGACAAAGAGTATAATGGTTCAATATTGGTTCGAGGGAAAAACAATGAGGTTACGAGAATTAAAAGGACAAAAGGGTTCGCAAAAAAAAAAATCAAGTGTTGGAACACGAAATTTTAGAGCAGGAGACTTGTAAGTCCCCAAGCAGTGCAGACAAGAAAGAGTATGATGGTATGAGGAAGAAAAAAGGAGTTTGATTCTTTGTTTAACAAGAATTCAGAGATCGAACCAAGAATGAGGCCAGGGGCCCACAAGTTTGTGTTACCCTGGTGTGGGTAATGGCTTATGGGTTTTATTGGAGTCACTAACAAGATGGAAAATGATCGCTGATGAGATGAGTGGACTCCGGAATTCAGCAGAGTTTTTGAAGCGGGAAAAGGTTAATGAGATTACAGCTAAAAAGGTTAAAAAGGCTTAAGGGCCTTGATTAGGGTGCCAGGAGGGCATAACTTGTATCTATGTGAATGAATGATTAAATGCATGGCTAAATGAGTATATGGATATGATTAGATGCATGATTATGTGATAAGCATGCTTATATGACTATATGAATATATGAGATGGATGACAATAAGTATTAGTATGCATGTAGGCCCTGATTAGGTTATACGAGTATAATTGTAATTTTGGCTCGTTGAGGGCATAAACATGATTATTTGTGATAAATTTGTGAGACCGCATTATTATGTGGATACATTTGTGGTTTGAGACTCAAGGTGATCCTCGTGAGCGATTTAGCGAAAAAGTCACAGTGGGGATTTATACCCGACTTGGGAGAGCCTGGGGGTAATTTTGGTAATATACTGGAGACTATTTGATACTGGGAAAAATAATTGGTGATTAATTAGGTGTGGGGATGTAAGCGGTAATTACTAGGGACACTCGAGGAATTTGCGGAAATTGGGAGTAATGACCAAAATGCCCTTAGAGTGTTTTAGAAGGCTTGATTTAAATGGGAGGGTAAAAGAGACTATTGCCTATTAAGAGATATACTTGTTATATCTGATTATTTGGAGTAAGTGGGAGTTGTAGAAGATTATAGAATCACAAGGAAAGAAGAGGAGAAGGAAAAACAGAGACCTCTTTCCTCCTCCATTCGGTTGGCCATCTCTCCACCATTTCTTGTGGCTGCTGGAGCTAGAAACTCAGGGAAAAGGCTAATCAATGTCTTGGGGCTTTGATTCTTGGAGGTGGTTGAGAAGCTAAATGGAAATAGCAGTTAATTAAGGCAAGGATTAAGGGTTTTAACTGAATTTTCCTGGGTGTGTTAGGTTGAATTCTGATTTTTGGTTATTGATTGAAACCAAGGGCTTGAACTTGGGGTTTGAGGAGCTAAAGTTTGGAAGAGCATCTACGAAAACCTAGGGTCGAATTCACCCAGCTAAGGTAACCAATTTTAAACTTTGAAGTTCAGGGTTTCTGGTTTTCTATGGTGTTCTTGAGTTCTTGGGCTCAAGAGAGATTTCTGTGTTTTATAATGTTTTGGCTGAGCTTTTGATGTTGATGGGTTGTCTTGGTTGAGTTATAGTGGGTTATAAGGTCAATTTTGAGGTTGGGTAAGTTTTGGAGTGGTTTGGTAGAGCTTTGGCTCGGGGAAAGTTTGATGGAAAAACCTAGAAAGTGGGTTGTGCTGGTTGTAGCGCTGTAGCGCTAGTAGTAGGGCGCTACAGCGCTACAAACAGAGCAATGTTCCCCCCAGAACACGAAGTGTAGCGCTGTAACGCCCTCCTTAGGGCGCTGTAGCGCTACCCTGTTCCCATAGGTGGGTTTTTGAGTTATTTCTTAGGGTTTTTGCCCGGGGGCTCGGGGTTTAATTCCACCATCCCGTTTGGTGGAATTAAGGCTTCTCGAGGGCTCAGGATTGGTCCCAAGGCTTGGATTTGGAATTGAAGTTTGGTGATGATCCTAATTTGTGGCTGTGACTTGGTGTACGCTAGGGCTCGGACGAGATCGTGCTTGAAGGCCTATTTCGCTAATCAAAGCTATCAGAATCTAAGGTAAGAAAACTGCACCCGGTTAGGTGGTTACGTTGGGACTAAGTGTTCCCTATATTTGTATACATTACTGTATGATTGGGATATGTAATTGTACTAGGACTAAGAGTTCCCTATATATGGATAAAGTGTCATGAGGTGGTATTACGCCACGGGGACATATGATAAACGGCCTAAGAGTGCCGGAATCAATATTTGCGCACAGGGTCCGGCTCAACCACTGGTAGCTGAGGATAACTTATTAATCACTGAGCTCAGTTAAGCTGGCCGGAGTCAGTGGGTATAACACTGGGGGCAGCCTAAGTGAGCCGAAGACAGTGGGTTAAACAGAGGGTGCGACTTAAGGGCGCCGACCCTGAGAATCATTTGATGGTTGTGTTAAACTGTTGACTATGAATGTGATTATTGTTGTTAACCTGATGAACGTGATATGTTGATTATTTGGATGACAAATTGTTAATTTGTCATTTGTTATCATTGAATATGTGAATTTTATGAATTGTTGAATATTTGGTCATGCTTGTAAAGTATTTGATTATTGATATTGATCATGCTGCGATATTATGTTTTCTTGCTGGGCCTCGGCTCACGGGTGCTACGTGGTGTAGGTAAAGGCAAGGATATGTTGGATCAACCATGTGTTGGAGAGCTCTGGGGGCGAGATGTACATTGTCATCTGCTCGGTCGCCACGGTCGAGGGTTTGTACAGGGACAGAAACCTAAAATATGTGTTTTGCCATTAGAGTGGCCTAAGTTATTTATGACTTCTGGAATTTTTGTAAACGTATCTTTTAAACCCTGTTTTGGGATCCCATGTACTTAACAATCATTTTATAGGGAAATTATCTATTTATGACTAAAACCTTGTAATCTTTGCCTAGTTATGACTTTAGGATCACGTTTTCAACTATATGACTTGATTAGCAAGTATTGCACCTTTATAATCACACTGTTTAACGGTCTTGGCTATCCAGGGCGTTACACACTAGGTTCACGGTCTTCACCAAACGGGAGAGTATAACACCCTAGATGGCCATCCCATGGCGGCCTGCATTCAACATGCTTATCGCCGTTCCCGGCCTTCACCGATCCCGACCATCGCCGATCCCGACCTTCACCGATCAATCATAATCATGCAAGCATAGCATAACAACTACAAATATTCCCACACAACATTAAACACAAATAATCGGGCCATGAACTGCTCTACGAGCACAAATAGTTTTCTTACCTGTGTCTCGAGCTGACTGACTAGTGCGATCCCGAGCATGATTCCCTAAACCCGAGCCTTGGTGATAAAATCTAGTCAAAATGCAATAATAATAATAATTATCCATCTAGCTCTAAACCAATTAAAAACTTTAGAATAATATTCTAGCATCTAGGACCTCAATCCTACTAAACCGGGTAGTAGGATCCTTCCCTTGCCCTTAAATTTGGGTTCTTGAGCTTAAAACCCCATATTGACAATTATTCCCTATTTTAGTCGCGACCCAGCCCCTTAGGTCTGCGGCGCGCTACAAGTCAGATAGAGAGCCTTAGGACTCTCTTTTGGGGGACACAGGTCACGGTGGGCCTCTACTTGTGCAACGGCGCCTGAACGGTTTCAGGGGTTCCCAAGCCTTCTGCCGCGCCTGAAGAACAGGGTCACAACTCGGGCCCACAAATGCAGTTTTTCCTTGCGTTTTCACAAGCTAAATCCATTGAAATTCACCTAATTCAAAACCTAGACCTAGAATTTAGTCTAGAATTTATATCAATGCAATATTATCAATATAACCACCCCAAAACTTATCCCATAAACTCATCAAAACTCAAAATCAAACCCTAAGTTTATAACTCAAGAAAACCTCTAACGACAGTAGAAATACTAACAAAAATCAGAAAAAAATCCTTACCTCAACTGCAAATCCAACCCTGAGCTAAATCCAAACACTTCAAGCTTCAAGCTTCCTCAATTCTGAGCCAATTTTCCAAGAATTCCAAGCTTCTCTTTGAATTTCAATAACAACCCCCAAGCTAGGGAGAGAGAGTATTGAGAGAGAGAGTTTAGGCTGAAAGTGTGTAAGTATTTTCCTCTTCCTTCTGATTGAGTCTAGAGTCTTACCCAAGCCTATCCTTAGAAAATGACCAAACTACCCCAAAGTTAACCCCTAGCCACTTAATGCCTCCAAGGGCAATCCCGTCAATTTCCACATTCCCACTAACTCTTGGACTATTCCTATAAATCCCCAATTAATTCTGACGTACCCAAATGATCACAATATAACTACCCGTTACCCGCTAACCCTGAACACATACTATATTCCCAAAATACCCCTAGTGTAATGTCCTACTTCCTTAGAGTCGTTACTATGTGAGTTTAAAACTGAAGTTAAACTCATTTAATGAACAAAATTATAAAATTTGGACATTCATTGAAATTATAGAAAGTTATATAGTTGGGATCCCGAAAATATTTTTTAGAAAATTATATTACAACTCAAAATATAACACGGTCAACCTAGGGGAAAAAACAACCATTAAAGTACATTTTCCCAAAAATAACCTTGGCCGTGGCAGCCAGACAGGCCGAACATGTACCCGTCACTCCACGCTATCTGTACTCATGGTTGGTCGACCTTTCCTTTGCCCTTACCTGTACCATAGAGAACCCGTGAGTGGAAACCCAGCAAGAAAACTCAACATATAACATAACATTCAACATTATATAGCAAAGCAGCCAACAAGCTAAACACATAGCGGTCTACGCCGTCCAAGGCGCATTACCAGGCCCTAGGTTCATCGTCTTCACCGAGCGAGTGGATGCAGCACCTTAAACGTATCTCGCCCTAGCGACCTACACTCAACGTGCTTAAGCCGATCCCGGCCCCTTGCTGTACTCGACTTCTTGTTGTTCTCGGCCTTCTTCGTTCCCGACCCTCGCCATTCTCGGCCTTCGCCATTCTCACCCCTCACCGTTCATTCATAAACATACATAATATTCACAAATATTTAAACGCATAATAAACATAAAAATTAGGGCCGCATCCTGGAATACAAAAATAGGGCCATGCCCTGCTCTACAGGTACAACAGTTTTCTTACCTGTGTCCCGAGCTATCTGAATACTGTGATCCCGAGCACAGTCCTCTAACCTGAGCCTCGTTGAAAAACTAGTCACAATGCATTCATAATAACCATCCATCAAGTTCCAAACCAATAAATAACTTTGGAATATTAATCTAGCCTTCGGGACCTTGAATTCCACTAATCTGGGTAGTAGGATCCTTCCCGAGCCTTAACTTTTGAATTCTCGAGCTTAAAACCTTAATTCCCATTTTCTTTCTATTTAGGTATGCGACATGCCCTATAGGGTCACAACCCACTACTTGGTCAAAGGCAAGGCCCTCCCTGCAGGTGGACATAGGCTGCGGCGCGCTGCTCAAGGGCCGTGGCGCCTGAGCGAACTAGAGGCTTCTCCAGCCTCTTCTAGCACGCTGGCCGCAACACCTCGAGAATAGGGTCGCGGCCCGAGCCCCCAAACCCAGAAATTCTAGCTATTTTATGTGTTTTTCCTCAAGCCTAAACCCCAAATTCAAACCCCAAACACCATTTAAACTCAGAATTAAGTCTAGAATCCTTTTTCACTCAACCTAAAAATCATAGCAAATTTATAAACAACCCCATACACTCATCAACACTCAAAATTAAACTTAGAGTTTAACTCTCATGCAACCTTCAATTCACAACAGAATTTAGTGAAAACAAGTCAGATTTAGCTCTTACCTCTATGGTATCTCCTCCCTCCACCAGTTGTTTAGCCTAAAATCTTCAAGGTTTCACCAAAATCTTCAAGCACCATAGAGAGGGAGAAAGATTCGAATGAGAGAGAGAGCTGAGAGTTCTTGTTTTTTATTTTCCTTCTATTTCTTATAAGTCCCTTTAGAGTCTCACCTTCCTAAACCATGTATATCCCTTTGCCAAAAGTCTAAAATGCCCTTAAGTTTATCTTAATCTTTAAGTGCCTCCAAGGGCAATTTCATCATATGCCACTTCCCGCTAAATCCTCAAGTATTCATATAGATCCCCATTTAATCCTGACATAATCATGTAATTGCTAAATTACTACTCGTTATCCGATAATTCCCGAACACATATTATATTCCCAAAATACTCCTAGGCTTTTCCCGAGCCGGGTATTCAACGTTGTGACTATTTAACTAAATTGCTCCCTAGGACCATCTCAGATCGTGAATCAAAAGTGTATTGTCACTCACTCGTGGTCTCAATCACAACACACACACACACACACACACACATCACATTTATGGCCTCGGTGGGCTAAAATTACAAATATGCCCCTAATAACCAGATGGGACCCGCATGCATATTTAATTCACCTAAACATACATTTCTAATCACATAAACATTAAATTCACATATTAACAAAATTAAATCAATTATTTCCCCTCTCAGCACACTAATCAATGCCCTAAGCCTTATTAGAAAATTTGGGACGCTACAACTATCCCCTCCTTATAGAAATTTCTTCCTCAAAATTACCTGAATAACTCGGGATAACGATCTCGCATATCTGTATCAAGTTCCCAAGTCGCCTCTTCCACTTTGCTTTTCCTCCACAACACTTTCACTAAGGCGATGGTCTTGCTCCGCAACACTTTATCCTTCCCGTCTAGATATCTGAACTGACTTTTCTTCGTATGATAAATCCTGATCCAGCTCCAAGTTCTCATAACTCAGCGCATGCGTAGAATCTAATACGTACTTCTGGAGCATGGATACGTGAAACACACAGTGAACCCCTGATAGAGCTAGAGTCATCTCCAGTCTGTAAGCTACCTCTCCAACCCGTTCCAAAATCTCATACGGGCCAACAAACTTAGGGCTCAACTTGCCTCTTACTCCAAACCGTTTCACCCCTCTCAAGGGAGAAACTCTGAGAAACACAGCTCCCCCACCTGAAACTCTACGCTCCTGCATCTCAAGTTTGAGTAACTCTTTTGCCGGCTCTATGAAGCGAGCATTCACACTCTAATCTTCCCAATTTCCTCATTGATCCTCTGAAGAACCTCAGTACCTAGATACCTCCTCTCACCCGTCTCATCCCAATGAATGGGTTATCTACACTTCCTTCCATATAACAATTCATACGGAGCCACTTTGATAGTCGCCTGATAACTATTATTGTACGAGTACTCAATCAAAGGGAGATACTTACTCCAAGACCCCCCAAAATCCAGCACGCAGGCTCGCAAGATATCCTCCAGTATCTGAATCGTCCTCTCAGATTGTCCATCTGTCTGAGGATGATAAGCGGTACTGAGCTGCAACTGTGTACCCATAGCCTTATGCAGGCTCTCCCAGAACTTGGAGGTGAAGGTGGGGTCCCTCTCGGATACAATCAACCTCAGAGCCCCATGCAGTCTTACAATTTCCTTCACATACAGTTCAACATGCTGCTCCACAATATAAGTTGTCTTAACAGGCAAAAATTGGGCTGACTTGGTGTACCTATCCACAATCACCCACACCTAATCAAATTGTCCCACGGTCTTCGGTAATCCAACCATGAAGTCCATGGTGATATCCTCCCATTTCCACTCAGGAATCCCTAGAGGTTGCAACAACCCTGGTGGCCTCTGATGTTCATCCTTTACTTGCTGACAAGTCAAACACTTGGCCATATAATCCACCACATCCCTCTTCATTCCCGGCCACAAATATAAAGTTCTCAAATCTTGGTACATCTTCGTTTTACCCGCTTGTAAGGAATAGGGAGTGGTATGATACTCATCTAAGATCTCCCACCGGATACCGGAATCAATCGGAACACAAATCCAAACTTTGTCCCTCAATAAACCCATTTCTGAAACAGAAAAAATCCTTAGCTGCTCCGGCTAAGACGCTCTCTTTGTCCTCTCTCAACTGGGGATCCTCCCCCCGTGCCTCCTTGATCCTTTCAATGAGCGTAGACTGAAGGGTAATGTTGGCTAGCTATCCAACTACCAACTCAAAACCTCCTCCAGTCATCTCTTCAGCTAACTTATCTGATATCTGCCTCGAACTGAACAACTGTCCTAGGCCCTTCCGACTCAACGTGTCAACCACCACATTGGCCTTCCATGGATGGTATATAATATCGCAGTCATAATCCTTTACCAATTTCAACCAACGCCTCTGGCGCATATTCAGATCCTTCTGAGTAAAGAAGTACTTCAAACTCTTATGGTGAGTGTATATTTTGCATTTCTCGCCATATAAACAATGTCTCCAAACCTTTACTGTAAATACCACCACCGCCAATTCCAGATCATGTGTGGGATACCTCTGTTCATACTCCTTCAACTGTCTCGACGTGTAAGCTATTACCTTCCCAGCTTGCATCAGTACACACCCCAAACCCTGTCTGGAAGCATCACAGTAGACTACAAACTTCTCATTGTCTGACGGCAGAATCAATACTGGAGCGATGATCAGTCCCCGCTTCATCTCCTTGAAATTGTTCTCACATTGTTTGTCCATACATACTTAGTCTTCTTACGCGTTAATTCGGTCAATGGTGCGTCTGTTCTAGAGAATCCATCGACGAACCGCCGATAGTACCCTACCAATCCCAAAAAGCTCCTAACCTCTGGTACACTGCTCGTCCTAGGCCAATCTCTCACTGCCTTAATCTTACTTGGGTCAACCAGAATCCCCTCCTTATTGACAATATGACCTAGAAATGTTACTTGGGGTAGCCAGAACTCACACTTGCTAAACTTAGCATATAACCTATGCTCTATCAACCGCTGTAATGCCGGGCGTAGATGATGCTCGTGCTCTGTCTCTGACTGGGAGTACACCAATATATCATCAATGAATACGATCACAAACTTGTCCAGATAATCATTGAAGACCCTATTCATCAAGTTCATAAAGGTTGTTGGGGCATTGGTTAATCGAAAGGACATAACCAAGAATTCATAGTGAACATACCTCGTGCGAAAAGCAGTCTTTGGTATGTCCTCCCCTTTAATCATTAAGTGGTGGTAGCCTGACCGAAGGTCAATCTTAGAGAACACTGTCATCCCCTGTAGTTGTTCGAACAAATCATTGATCCTAGGTAGTGGGTACTTGTTCTTAATGGTCAACTTGTTCAACTCTCTGTAGTCAATACACATTCTTAAGGACCCATCTTTCTTCTTGACAAACAACACTGGAGCACCCCATGATGAAAAACTCAGTCTAATGAATCTCAAATCCAGTAACTCTTGTAGTTGAATCTTCAGTTCCTTAAACTCTGCCAGAGCCATTCTATAAGGTGTTCTAGATACTGGCTCCCCCCATGGCGCCAACTCTATGATGAACTCGATCTCCCGGTGTGGTGGAAACCCTAGAAAATCTACTGGAAACACATCGGGAAACTCGCATACTAATCTGGTCTCATCCAGTCCAACTGAAACAACTCTAGAGATATCCACAATGTTTGCTAGGAATCCTATGCAAGCCCCTTGCATTAGGTCTCTAGCCTTCAGTGCCAAAATCATAGGTACTCATAGTCTACTCAATGTCCCCACGAATACAAAGGGTACCTCCCCTTCCGGTTCAAAGGTCACCATCCCGCGCTTGCAGTTAATCGTTGCCCCGTACTTCGATTACCAGTCCATCCCTAGGATCATATCAAAATCATCCATTGCTAGCTCAATCAGATCCACAGACAACTCCTTACTGTCTATCTCTACTGGCAATGTTCTAACCTATCTCTTAGAGACTACCAGTTCCCTAGTCGGCAACAAAGTCCGAAATCCCCTAGCAAACAAATCACTAGGCCTACATAGCTAATTTATCACTCTAGCAGATATAAATGAATGAGAAGCCCTTGAATCAATCAATGCAGTAAAAGAAGAACTAGCACTAGAAATCTGCCCTGTCACGACCTAGGGGCTAGCCTCAGCCTCAGTCTGGGTCAAGGTAAATACTATGGCAGGAGTAAGACTGTCGCTCTGTTTTGACTCTTCCTTCCTGGCTTGTGGGCAGTCCTTCCTCAAATGACTAATGCTCCCACAAGTAAAGCAGGCCCTGATCCTGCACTCTCCCTGATGTCAACGTCTACATCGAGAACACACTGGGAAACTCCTCCAGTGTCTCCCCCGTCCTGAAGGCCACCGAAAGCCCCCTATGCCCTCCTATCCAAGCCAGGAGGAACAAAAGAGTCTAGGGCCTTTCTCTTCTACTCACTGAGGCCACTACCCTCACTAGATCCAATAAAAAGAGTTACCGTCCTCTGAGCATCGCGCCTAGCAGTGCCCTCTCTTCATATCTGATCCTCATCCCCCTCAGCTATAAGGGCCTTATCCACTACTCGAGCATAGGTGGTAGTTCCCGGATCCAAAGTTATCCTGACGTCATGGGCGATCATAACATTTAATCCTCGCACAAACCGATCTCTTCGTGCTATGTGAGTAGGCACCAAATCCGGCGCGAACTTCGCTATCTGGTCAAACTTCAAAGAATACTGAATAACCCTCATCTGGTTCTGAGTCAGGTTTGTAAACTTATCAACCTTCACAACTCAGACTGCGACACTATAATACTTATCATTGAATATGTTTATGAACTCTTCCCAAGTCATGACTGCGGGCATCCTCTCTCAACATGTAGCTTGCACTGGCTAATCCTTCATTCCCTTCCACCCTCATGAAATCCATGATGGAAGAAATCATGTTCATCCACTGCTCTGCCTGTAGTGGGTCTGAATCACCCTCGAAGGTGGGAGGATGCTGCTTCCTAAACCTGTCGTACAAAGGTTCCCACTTATTCTCCATAGCAGGTTGGGATGGCATTGGTGCCATAACCTGTGGAACCTGTAACCCAATGCCTTTAAGAGGGGCCTGTTTCCTCAACTGTCGAAGCTCTTCTTCTGTTCGATGGATTCTAGCGTCCATCTTGGCAAATAATTGTTGCTAATTCGGTGGGGCAGGTGGAGGGTCCTAACCCTGGTTGTCATCCTCGACTCTATTGCCGCGGAGTATGATTGATCACCGAGGCATTACTGCAATATGCCTGCAATCAATGACGCTGCATATCAGGCATGATAACAACACCCAAAACCACCTCCCATTCTCATCAACCAATCAATATCATCAAGTCCACAAGTCACACACAACATAAAAAAATCAAGGGGCCATGCCCTAACATCATGAATATATATATTAACACATTCATCATGCTTTATCTATATATTCAGATATACAGGGTACTTAAATAAGCAATTAAGCATATAATTCACTAATTACCTGCCAACCCTGAGTCGAGCTTGTCACTAACAGCGAGCGTACATGTTCGGTCAATCTCTAGGAACCATAAACCTTGGCATGGTCTGATACCAAGTTGTAACACCCTACTTCTTTAGATTCGTTACTATGTGAGTTAAAAATGTGCCATTAGCTCGTTAATCGAAGATTTTGGTTAAAAGTGTGACTAAACTAAATTTAAACTCATTTAATGACAAAAATTATAAAATTTGGACATTCATTGATATTATAGAAAGTTATATAGTTGGGATCCCAATTATATTGTTTAGAAAATTGTATTATGACTCAAAATATACACACGATCAACCTAGGCGATAAAATAACCATTAGAGTACATTTTCCCAAAAATAGCCCAAGTCGTTGCAGTCAGGTAGGTCGAACATGTACCAGTCACTCCACACTATCCGTACTCATGGTTGGTCGACCTTTCCTTTGCCCTTACCTGCACCATAGAGCACCCGTGAGCCGAAGCCCAGCAAGAAAACTCAACATATAACATAACATCCAACAGTATATAGCAAAGCAGCCAACAGGCTAAACACATAGCTGCCTACGCCGTCCCAGGCGCTTTACCAGGCCCTGGGTTCGCGGTCTTCACCGAGTGGGTGGATGCAGCACCTTAAAAGGATCTCGCCCTAGCGACTTGCACTCAGCGTGCTCAAGCCGATTCTGGCCCCTTGTCATACTCGGCTTCTTTCCATTCTCGGCCTTCATCGTTCCCGGCCTTCGCCGTTCTCAGCCTTCATCGTTCCCGGCCTTCGCCGTTCTCGAACTTCGTCGTTCTCGGCACAGTCCTCTAACCCAAGCCTCGTTGAAAACCTAGTCACAATGTATTCATAATAACCATCCATCAAGTTCTAAACAAATAAATAACTTCGGAATATTAATCTAACCTTCAGGACCTTGAATTCCACTAATGCGGGTAGTAGGATCCTTCCCGAGCCTTAACTTTTGAATTCCCGAGCTTAAAACCTTAATTCCCCTATCTTTCTATTTAGGGTCGCGGCCCGCTACTTGGTAAAAGGCGAGGCCCTCCCTGCAGGAGGACACGGGCTGTGGCGCGTTGCTCAAGGGTCGTGGTGCCTAGGTGAACCAGAGGCTTCTGCAGCCTCTTCTAGCAAGTGAGCCACGACGGCTTGAGAATAGGGCCGCAGCTCGAGCCCCCAAACCCATAAATTCTAGCTATTTTGTGTTTTTCCACGAGCCTAAACCCCAAATTCAAACCCCAAACACCATTTAAACTCATAATTAAGCCTAGAATCCTTTTTCACTCAACCTAAACATCACAACAAATTCATAAACAACTGCATACACTCATCAACACTCAAAATTAAACTTAGAGATTAACTCTCATGCAACCTTCAATTCACAGCAAAATTCAGTGAAAACAAGTCAGATTTAGCCCATACCTCTATGTTATCTCCTCCCTTGAACTGTTTCCCTTAAGCTCAACAAGTCCAATCCACGAGTTCTTTAGCCTAAAATCCTGAAGGTTTCACCAAAATCTTCAAGCACCATAGAGAGGGAGAGAGAGCCGAATGAGAGAGAGAGAGCTGAGAGTTCTTGTTGTTTCTTTTCCTTCAGTTTCTTCTAAGTCCCTCTAGAGTCTTAGCTTCCTAAACCATGTATATCCCTTTGCCAAAAGTCTAAAATGTCCTTAAGCTTATCTTAATCCTCAAGTGCCACCAAGGGCAATTTCTTCATATGACACTTCCCCCTAAATCCTCGAATATTCCTATACATCCCCATTTCATCCCGACATAATCATGTAATTGCTAAATTACTACCTGTTACCCGGTAATTCCCGAACACATATTATATTCTCAAAATACTCCTAAGCTCTTCACGAGCCGGGTATTCAACCTCGTTGTGACTATTTAACTAAACTGCTCCCTAGGACCATCTCGGATCGTGAATCACAAGTGTATTTTCACTCACTCGTGGTCTCAATCACAACACACATACACACATACATCACATTTATGGCCTCGGCAGGCTAAAATGACAAATATGCTCCTAATAACCAGATGGGACCCAGATGCATATTTAATTAACCGAAACATGAATTTCTAATCACATGAACATTAAATCTACATATTAACATAATTAAATCAATTATTGCCCTCCTGGCACGCTAATCAAGGCCCTAAGCCTTATTAGAAAATTTGAGACACTACACCTAGGCTCACCCCGAGCCGGGTATTCGACCCCGTTGTGACTATTCCGCTATTCGGTTTCCTAGAACCGTCTCAGATCACACATCACAGTTATATCTCCACAATACTTTGGTATGAAGCACAACACACATACATCACCACATTTACGCTCTCAATGAGTCAAAATTACAAATATGCCCTTATTAACAAGAACGAGCCCACAAGAATATTTAATTCACCTAAACATGCATATCTAGCCATATAATCATTTAATTCAGGTAATCATATACTAATACACATATATGGCAATTAACCACGTAATAACATAATTAAATCAATTATTGATCTCCTGGCACGCTAAATTCTTATAAGAGAATTTAGGTGGAAATTGTTGTTTTAAATTCCCTTATAAGTTGCACATCATCAAATATTACAGCAGATCAAGAACTAATCTAAAACAAAATGCTAATTGTACATCGTGGCTCGTATTACAAGCTACTCAAAACAAGAACTTCGACAAAAATCTACAACGACCCAAACAGATTTACAAGTTACTCAAGCTACAAGAACTCTATAAATAAACAGATGTAGAAGTGTGCTTATCTACACATGAATCGAAAAAAAAGAGAGCTTGCTGGGTTCTTTGACCTTAGAGAGAAAAGTTGTACTCTAGAGATTTTCATGTAAAAGAGAAAGAGAGACAGTTAGCATGAGAGATTGTGTGAGAAACTAAGAAAGAACAAGATAATAGAAGTTGTAAGGCTTACGAGTCGGATTGTGACTTGGATCCTCTTCTAGTGTACTTGAGTTCTTAAAGCATATAGTGAAATCCTGACCTGAGCTACATCCCTGAGGCGAGCTCAACGAGGAAGTAGTCCATTTTTCTGGGACGAGCATCGATAATTCTCTGTGTTTGATTTTTCTCTGAGCTCTCTCTTTCTATTTTCATTTGGTGCTATTTTGATCCTTGCCCAAACTCTGTTTTCAGAAGGTTTTCATGTTTAGAGATGAAGTGTTATAGTTCTGAATTTTCTAGAATCTGATTAATATTAAAGGCATCGAATTGTTACTGTGTTGTGTGTGTCATGTCCATTTGTGTGCCATTTGTTAAGTCTTGTGTAAAGTCTTTATTGACCTTGATATTCTAATGGTCTAG
Organism: Humulus lupulus; assembly: GCF_963169125.1. NCBI lineage: Eukaryota > Viridiplantae > Streptophyta > Magnoliopsida > Rosales > Cannabaceae > Humulus > Humulus lupulus. The sequence goes on along the minus strand of NC_084798.1, from coordinate 151,869,529 downwards.
TGAGTTGGTGTAGGGATATTTTTTGGTAAAACCAACAAACACTTCCCCAAGACCATGGCAACTACCCTTTGTGGGAAATATGCACCAGCTTCTTGGTTCTTTACCCCCTTCAAGCATTCTGATACTTGGAGAAGAAGTATGGACCATTTATATACCTAAGAATTTAAAAAGTTCCAACCATAGTAGTCTCATCACCAGATTTTGCCAAAAAGGTGATGAGAACTCATGACGTAATTTTTGCATTAAGACCTCAGACTCTGTTTGCTCAAATCATGTTATATGGTTGTACTGACATTGCCTTTTCTCCCTATGGTGAATACTGGAGACAACTTAGAAAGATATGCATGCAAGAGCTTTTGAGCATAGCCAGAGTTCAGTCATTCAGACCCATTAGAGAAGAGGAGCTGCTTAGTCTCATGGAATGGATTGTTCAAATGTTTGATCGGCAATCAATCTTAGCGAGAAGATCCAAACTGAATGATTATTGAATGAAAGTAAATTGATATTACAAAGATGAATTATAACCAACAGAGCTTAATTATTTTTATTGATCAATAACATATTTAAATACATGAATAGCCAACTAAAACATAATAATAGCCGGAATACTAGCCATTGATTTACACGTCTAACACCTCCTAGAGACTAGGACATTTTATTGACTAATCCATTACAAAATTTCTAAAGCAATAAAAACAAATAAAAATAAAGAAGTCACGTGAACTAATATAGCAGTCCTGAAGCAATTTCCAACACAAACATCAACATATGGCATCACTTCGCGGGCTGCTTTCGGTAAGAAAAACAAAGACCGTGAAGAGTTCATATCAATTGTGGAGGAAAATATAACCTTAGCAGCATGTTTTGAACTTAAGATTTGTTTCCTTAATTCTCTCAATTTTCTTGCCTTGATCAGTCATGCAAGGCCTAAATTGGAGAGACGGAAGCAAAGGGGTGAGAGGATAATTGAAAACATCATCCAAGAACATATAGAGAAGAACAAGTCATCAGTGAAAACTAGTGGTGAAAGTGGAACACATGAGGATTTTGTAGATGTTCTTCTCAAGTTTCATAACAAAAGTAATCTTAGCTTTTCCTTAATAACTGACAATGTTAAAGCAGTGATTTGGGTGAGTCTTCCAATTTTCTATTTCTTTCTATCAAGTTATATAGTGATAGATATATGCACATGTATCTATATTCACACACCTCTTTAAAAATCAAGTCAGAATCTTTGATTTAAGATCATGACTGGTTCCAACTTCTCAAATTAGTATTACTAAAATATCAAAATTTCACCATGTCATTTTCTGTTTTGGATCAAAATTGTTTGTAACTTGGAGAGTTATTAAGCTAATTTAGTAATTTTTATATCATATCTTTCATGACATCATTGCTGCAGGGAGAGCACATCAGCCACAGCTGTAGAATGGGCAATGGTAGAAATGATAAGGAATCCAAGAATAATGAAAAAAAGCAAAAAATGAGGTCAGGGAAGTGTTTAGCAAAAAATGTAGAGTTGATGAAGCAGAAGTTACTAACATGAAATACTTGAAATCAATTGTCAAAGAGACTTTGAGATTGCCCCGTCCTGCTCCATTGTTACTTCCAAGAGAATGTAGAGAGAAATGTGAGATTAATGGTTATGAGATACCTGTCAAAACTAGGATCATTGTTAATGCGTGGGCAATGGGAAGAGATCCTAAACATTGGACTGAACTAGAGAAATTTATACTAGAAAGATTCCTTGATAGCTCCATTGACTTCAAGGGGGACAATTTTGAGTATATCCCATTTGGTGCAGGATGGAGGATATGTCCAGGCTTATCATTTGGACTCCTCAATATTGAGCTACCCCTTGCATATTTGTTGTACCATTTTGATTGGAAACTCCCCAATGGAATGAAACATGAAGATTTGGACATGACGGAGTTGTTTGGTATAACAGTCAGGAGAAAGGAACATCTTCACTTGATTCCTATTGCGTATGTTGTTTCATGCCTTGAAAAATCACAAGGATGAACATCGGGTTTTTTGTTTTTAAAGTTGCTGCACTTTGTTAATGTTGAAATGTTGTATCATAAATGAAAGAAATCAAGATGCCTGTGTGTGGGAGTAGTAAGGCATTATTTCTTTATATTTATGGGCAATACAAAAATAGTGTAAAAGATTTTTATTTATGTGTCGTGATTATTTTTGCAAAAATCTTTTTAAGTATTTGAGCGGTACTTTGTTTTATATACTTCTAAAAAAACATAACCTCGAGCATTGAAACTTTAATTTTTTTTTGGAAGAAAATAAAAAGTGTGCTTAATTAAATAATTAATAAAAGATTTGAGGAAAGTCCTTATATTTATCACACGAACAATAGTTGTCTTTCAAAACTCTGAATCAGATAAAACCAAACTCAATATTGGAGGAATATAACTATCCCTGAGAAACATGTAGGCAAGTTTTTGAAATACCAGCAAGTTCTAATTTTTAAACCCAAGACACTCTTACACGATTTCCACATAAAAACTGTAGTTTCACAAAAATATAACATTATATATAGGTAATAATTTGTGAAAAATAATGTCTCGGTCAATCTACAGTTTTTAAGCTTCACAATATACCATTTAGTATAAAATAATCAACACCAAGCCTTCATATTTTCATCCCATACGTTACAAAAATTTCAATCCCATAAAATTTAGGAAAAATTAAATATATATATATATATATACTATGTAAAATCTTGCATGTTTTATTAGTATTATTTAGAAAATATATTAATTTATTTTTATTATATTTTTTAATTATTATTTAAATTTTAAATAAATAAACAATGTCATATACTATAAAAATGACACAAACATATTAAAAATAAATTAAGCCAAAGCATTATCTATAGTTTTTAAAAAAAAATTATTTTTTTATTTAAAAAAAAAACTGTTTAACTAAGAATTTGTTAGATACACATTTTATATATAAAAATATAATGCATTCTAGTTTTAAAGTAAATTATTTGATGTTGTTTATTAGTTTAAAATTTAGTGTATGTAATAATTTAAATTTTAGTATTTTTTTATGTTTTGATTTATATATTATATATTGTGATTCTAGTTTTAAAATTAAATATTTTTTTTTTCTAATTTTCTTTTAAAAAATATTAAATATAATAAAATATTAAGAAATTCTAAAGTAAACTATTAATTCAAAAAGTTTATTTGATCAAATTTTAATTATTTAAATTAAAAAAATTAAAGTGAACAAAAAGTTATATATAAATATATATTATTCAATTAATGGCTAGAAAAATTAAAATAAGTAATTTTTCATTGAAAAAACGAAACGAGATAATAAGAAATATATATTTATGTCTTATGTCACTATTACATATATGTTTTGATAAAAAAATATATTAAGTGACAAAATAAATAATTAATAAATGAAAAAAAAGAAAAGAAAAAATTTAAACACATAAATATTTTTTTGTTAAAGTTTTGAAAACATAAGTGATAGAGTAATTTAAATACTTTAATATAAAATTTTAAAACATGTGCTCATAAATTATTATGACTTATTTATTACTTTTTATTTTTTATTTTCAATTTATTTACCGTATTTAGTTGACTTTTGTTTACCCAAAAAAGGATTACCTGATGACGTGGCAGAATTAGCCTACACGTGGGATACACGTGACTGTTTAAGTGAGTATGATTTGTTCGACCATCGACCAGAAGGGAATTGGCTCATCAGACATCATATTTATAGGCAACCAGTCTGGTCGTATCTTTTCATTTATTTCCTTCAGATACGTAATCTTATAATTACGTATTAATTGCGATTTCTATTATTATTTAGATACGCATGTATTAAATGTAATTAAGGCTCATCGGCCCATGTAGAACTCCTTGAGCCTATAAATAAGAATCAAAAGGCTCAAGAGATGGGACTTTTGAACTTCAGAATTCTAAGAGAGAATATAGAGTTTTTATTCACCATAATTGTATTCATCCGAAAGCTTGTGAAACTCGTGAACCCTAGTTCATTAATCACAGTTCTTGGAATTCTACATCAATAAGAACACTAAGTGGACGTAGGTTGTTACTATTTACTGGGGCCGAACCACTATAAATATTTTGTGTCATTTATCTTTTTGTCTGGATTTCATCTCATTTCTGTCGTTTTACTTGACTCCGTGTCGTTGACCAATTCGAGGGTCAAAATTTTTGTACTTTTGTTGAGAGCGAAACTCAAAACCTCCAAAAAGATCAAATGGCGAAAACAAATAGGAAGACTGGACAAACCTCCAGTACTGCACCAACCCAGCCTCCTCCGCAAAATGTGGCTGAGGATGAGCCACAAGTAGAGTTTGAAGATGAGGAAATGGATTCTGAGACCTTGAGGACGACACTGATTGTGTTGCAGGAAGAGTTAGCCAATCTGAGGGCTAATCAGGAAAATGTGGCTGGAACGATGGCGTTGCAGCAGAGAGAGATTGACAGGCAACGCCAAGAGTTGAATGAGCGGCAAGGCGACATGGACCGCCGGCAGAGGGACGCCACTGCCACTCTAGAGGCAGCCATTCAGTTGGCCCGAGGACAGCCTACGCCAGCTTCCCAACCAGATCAGCCACCCAGTGTACTGCCACAACAAGGTCCACATTCAAATCATCCACAACATCACCAGACTCTGCCTCAATCGGCAAGCCCTTAGAGGCTGGAATAACCTCTTGCTGCTCAACAGGATATTCCATTTCAAGATCCTAAGCAGCAACCACCTTCTTGCACTAGTCAAGAAAATCCCCAGCAGCATAGGTAGAATAGGGTTGGGCAACCTCCCCGAAGCCCTAGACGCCAGACTACTGAGGAGCCAAATTCGCTGAGCAGGGGACATCGTCCTTCTACTGCCAGAAGGCAGGTCGAATCAGGCTCTGCGGTCAGGGGCCTCCGACAACATAATAATGCCCGGGGACCCACTGACCAACGCAGGCCTCCACCTGATGGACGAGACATGCCAGCGAGGGGAGGGGGAAACAGTGCGATCAGCAGGTCGCACCATAGTCGGTCACACTTTGGGGATGGCCATGACTATAATTAGGCAGATTCCTGTAGCTTCCCAAATTTGCTAATAGGCTTAGGGCCTTGATTAGCGTGCCTAGAGGGCAATAAGTGATTTATTATGTTAATATGTGAATTTGATGAGTATGTGATTAGAAATGCATGTTTAGGTGAGTTAAATATGCATGTGGGCCCCATTTGGTTATTAGGGGCATGTTTGTAATTTTAGTTCGTTGAGGGCATAAATGCAATATTTGTGTATATTGTGATCTTTACCACGTGTGAGTGGTAATATATTTGTGATGCACGACCCGAGAAATTCCTAGGGAGCGGTTTAGCTAGAAAGTCACAACGGGGTCAAATGCTCGGCTCGGGAGGAGCCTGAGGGTGTTTTGGGTATATATTATGTGTTCAGGAATTATTGACTAATGGATAGTAACATATCAATGATTTAGTATGTCAGAATTAAATGGGGATTTATAGGAATACTCGAGGACTTAGTAGGATTTGGAAAATGACTGAAATGCCCTTGATGACATTAAAGGGTTGAGGATAGGCTTAGGGCAATTTAGTCTTTTTGGCTAATGGATATACACTTAGTGTTGGGGTTTTATGCCCTAATTAAAACCCAAATTCTTTGTAATCTCATTTTATTATCAATAAAAGAATAGAAATCATTTTTTGACTTGGTCAATCACTTTGCTCACATGTTTTATTTTCATGATTATTTGTTTAATATAAACTTCTATTAAATCCCGAGCATATAGCTAATCTTATTTATAGTGATGTAATCACAGTGGAATATAAATATGATTATATGTTCAAAATAAGTTAGTCCTAAGATTAGTCTGTGCACAGGATTTACACTGACTTGCCAATCTAAGATATGATCTACTTACACATTATAGTGTTATGGTCTTTCCAGAATATTAGCAAAGTAGATAAGATCAGATGTATTTGTTACATCGGACTAGACCGATATTGACAGTTGATAAGATAAGTAAGCATACTGTTATTATCTATTCTAGTCATATCATATAGTTGACCATAGGTCAATTCAATCTCAATTCTGAGTGGTTAGTATTCTAACTGATTGTATTATTTAAGTTCTTTGACTCGTTCGTTACCAGCTTACCCTACGGACTAGCCCATACTTACATCTTGGGAACTCGGTAGTATAATTGAGTGAGTGTTAATCATAGATATGAACATCTATAGCTTCTGACGAAGAAGTGCAACGGTGGTTTCCTTTTAGTTTGGTTCAAGGTGTTAAATGATAGAGATCTCATTTCAGTAATTAAATTAGTTTACTGAAATATCATTTACAAGGAACTAAGTGTTTTAAGGATAAAATACAATGACGGGTAAAACAGTATTTTAGTCCTATCTCATTGTAGACTGTCTATAGAAGATTGAGTGACAATTATGGTTGTAACAATGGATAATTAATAGCGTATCTATATTTGTTATAGAGTGTTCTATGAATTCAAGAGTGCAATTCCGAGTCTATAGTGGAGTCACGAGGAATTAATAAGTTAGTAAATTTATTTGTTAGATTTATGATAACTTATTAGAGCTTGATTTCATAGGCCCATGGTCCCCATTGTACCTTGGATAAAATCATCTAGATAGTCTCAATTAATTGATTTAATCATCAAGTAGAATTATCAAAGTTGACCAGGTCAATTTTGGATAGTTTCACAGAGTTGTGTAATTTTGAGAAGAAAAAAGAAATTATGGCAGATTTCTTAATTAAGATAAATTTGTATCTAAATTAATAAATATGTTTAAATCAAGATTCAAATTATAAATAATTAATTTGATGAAGGATTTAAATAATTATTTAATTAACTAAATCAATAGAAAATAATGTAGGCCTTGATTTTAAGTCCAATGGGCTTATAATCAAATGGGAAATTTCACGGGCCTAAAGCCCATGATAATTTCGACCTAGGGCTTTAAAATGGCTATTATTTTATTGATTTTTTAATTAAATTAAATAGCCTAATTGAGTCTATAAAAGGAGTGCTTAGAGAGAAGTCATCAGTGAAGATTTCTGAGATGACATATAAGTTTAATCACTGGTTTTCTAATAGTTTTAGATTCTCTCTAAACACAAGTCATTTTCTAAGCCTCTTTGTTATTTTCTCTTCTTCTCTCTATATCTATCTCATGTGTTGAGAATTGCCCACACTAGTCTAGGTGGTTCTAAGGATACATTGGAAGATTGTGAAGAAAATAGAAGATCGGTTCAGTTTCTTGATAATACTCTGCGACAGAGAGGATACAAGAGTTAGAGAAACTAAAGGAATGACTCTTTAATTTCGCTGCGTATAATGTAAGTATTATATTAATTGTTTCTCTTTGAATTCAATTTTTGAAATATGTTTTAGGCTATCTAGTATTAATTTGTTTAATATTAGATATACATGAAAATAAATAAAGATCCTGTATAAGCTAATCCAACACTTAGAACCTTGGGAAAGCATTGGAACAAAAGTAAAAAGATAGAAGTTTCTTAGCTGTTTTCTCTCAAAAACCGGTTCTCTCTCTCCATCTCTCTCTTTGGTGGTTGAATATTTTAAAGGGAAATCAAGCTTCATGTTTACTGAGCTTGGGGAGAAGTGAAGTTGGGGCAACTAAAGTCAAGCTCAGGCCAAAACTAATTCAGAGGTAAGGATTTAAGCTTAACTTCTGTTTAGTTTTCTCTTTTTTTTTTTTTTTTAGAGTTTGGGAGTTAGAACTTAAGTGATGGAATTGAAGTGTTTTTGGAGATTTTTTGTTGGAGTTTCTGGGTGAATAAACTGGTTATTTGGTTTGAAATTGAATCCTAGGAAAAATTCTAGTATTAAGGCTCAGAAATGGTGAAATTCAGGGAGGTTAGCTCGTGGAATGCATGGAGGTTTTCTGGGTTTGGGGGTCGAGCTGCGGCCCAAGGCTGGGCATGTCATGGCCCGCATGTGCGGGAAGGCCTGGGGAGGCCTCTGTTCTTGAGGCGCGCTTTGGCCCTAGGAAGGGCATGCCACGGCCCGCGTCTCCCAGCAGAGAGGCATTGTGCCTCTGTTTTGGGGCGCGTCGTGGCCCTCAAAGGGCTGGGCCGCGACTCTAATTCAATGCATTGGTTGATTTGTAGGATTTTGGCTTGGGAACCCAATTGTTAAGGCTTGGGATGGATTTTATCACCCGGATTGATAGAATTCAAGGTCCCAGAGACTAGAATTACATTCCAAAGTAATTTAATGGATTAGGACTTGATGGATAGCTTTTGTCAACGTGTTGTGACTAGGTTTTCAGTGATGCTCGGACTAGGGGACTCTGCTCAGGATATTGGCGCTCGGGAAGCTTGGGACACAGGTAAGAAAACTGTTGTACCCATAGAGCAGGGTGTGGGCCTATAGTTTGTATTGCAGGGCACAACCCTATGTGATTGTGTTGCAGAGCGTAGCCCTATTGTTTATGTTTGTATTTTTTTAAGTATTTGTTGATTATATGCCATATATTGCATATTTGTGAATGAACGGCGAAGGCCGGGAACGGCGAAGGCCGACAACGGCAGAAAGCCGAGTACATCAAGGGGCTGAGAATGGCGCTAAGCACGTGGAGTGCAAGGCCGAGTATGGCAAAGGGTCAGGTGCGGCATTGAGCATGCGGAGTGCAAGCTGCTAGGGTGAGACCCTTCTTTGATGCTTGAGTCATCCTCACGGCGTGGACCGTGAACCCGTGGCCTAAAAACGTCTGGGACGGCATGGTCGCTATGTGTTTAGCCTGTTGGCTCCCTTGTTATATGTTGATTGATAGTTATGCATATATTGATTGTTTGTGTTGAGTTTTCTTGCTGGGCTTTGGCTCACGGGTAGCTCTATGGTGCAGGTAAGGGCAAGGGAAAGGTCGACCAACCATGAGTACGGAGAACGTGAAGTGACGTGTAAATGTTCAGCCTACCTGGCTGCCACAACCAGGGGTATTTTTGGTAGATGTTATGTATTATTCTAAATTTTGTCGTTTAGTCGACTTTAGTCATATTTTGAGTTGTAAATATTTCTAAACAGTATTTTGGGGATCCAAAATGTATAACACTTTATAATTCCAATGCATGTCTACATTTTCAAATTATATGACTTTTATTACAGTTTTGCCACACTTTTAAACTAATACATCGATTAGTGAGTTAATTGAACGATTTAAACTCACTTAGTAACGGCTCTAAGGAGGTAGGGCGTTACAACTTGGTATCAAAGCGAGCCAAGGTTTATGGTTCTTGGAGATTTACCGAACATGTACGCTTGTTGTCAATGACAAGCTCGACTCAGGGTTGGTTGGTAACGATTGAATTATATGCTTGATAATGTGCTTAAGTGCCTTGTTTGCCTGATTATTTTATATAGAGCATGTTGAGTGTGTTAATGTAATACCCCAAAATCCCTAATAAGGTTTAGGACCTTGATTAGGAGGCTGGGAGGGCCATAATTGATTTATTATGCCATTAAATAATTATATGCATGTTTATGTGAATTATATTATAATATGATGATAAATGCATGCATATGGGTCCATTTTTAATTATAAGGGCATTTCGATAATTTGGCCCGTTGATGGGGTAATTGTGTATTTTCATGCATGTTGGTGAATTATGAATAATACCTCATTACATGTGGATTTGTTCGAGCCATTCGGCATGAGACGATCTCAGAATGCAAGTTATCAGTCTAGTCATAACGGGGTTAATTTCGGGGCTCGGGGTGAGTCTCGAGGTAATTTGGTGTTTATAACATTGCCGGGAATTAAAGGGTAATGGGATATGATTTATTAGCATTTGAGAATATTGCGAATAACAGGAATTGGAGGGTGTTAATTATGATTAACGAGATAGGTGTGAAAGGACGGTTTTTCCCTTGGTGGCTGTTAAGGGTTTTAATTAGGCTTAGGGGCAATATGGTCTTTTCACCCTAAGGTTATATTTAGCCATGAGAAGGCTGTAGAAATTTTAGAAAACAGAGCATCTCCTTCACCTTCTTCCTCTTCATCCGTTCATCATTTTCTTCTTCATTTTCCTTTGAATTTTGAAGCTCTTTTTGAGGAACCAAGCTAGGGAACCAAGCTTTGATGATTTAGGGTTATGTTCTACCATTGAAGAGGGTGTGACTTTGATATTGCGGTGAGTTTCTAGCCATTAAAACTCTTGTTCTTGCTCTGTGTTTTCTTATTGAGTTTCAGCTGGATTTTTGAGTTGGATAATGGGAATTGATGGGAGTTTTTTGCTAGGGTTACTTGGATTATGATGCCTAGGGCTTGTGTATATAGTATTTGGGTTCATTTGGGGGATTGGATGGAATTTGGAAGCTTGTTTTTAAGGTTGGAAATGGAGGAATCGAAGGAGGGAAAAACCAGGGCTGAGCAGCCTGCTCCTAGTGCTACAGCGCCCAAGGGAGGGCGCTACAGTGTTAGCCAGGGCAAATTAATCCTGGTTGTAGCTCTGGGGCGCTAGAGTGGTAGCGCTGTAGTGCTACCTTGTTTTTCCTGATGCATATTTTGGGCACTTTTGACGGTTTTTGGCTTGGGGTTTCAATTCCTAAGGCTCGAGACCGAATCTACTCACCGTTTGGGTACAATTCAGGGTTCCGGGAGTGAGGTTTAGGTCATGACCCTTTTGTTGTTGATTTTCATTAATTTGAGTTTCATATTTGGTTATGACTAGGTTACCGCTAAAGGATTAAGGGATTGATCGTTCTCAAGGGGTTCAATTGTTATTTCTCGCTCGAACTAGAGGTAAGAAAATTGCACTTAGTATGTGATGCATGTGATGCAAGAGAAACATGTGATTAGGGCATGCCATGAGTGTTGAATATGAGAATGATCAGAGCTTGAGTCTCTATTTTTGTGCATGATCATAATTATGCTAGCAATTGTTAATTAAGCATGTTGAATGCCTTACATTTGGATATTTGATATATGATATATGCCTGGTAGCACTGCTTACTTGTGTATGGCACTGATCCATGAGTCAGAAATCGGCAATGGTGTCGGTATTAACTGTGAAGCTGTGACTCACTAGTTAAGTTCGGCAGTAGTACTGAGCATTGGTCGTATGGTATTGGCTTAAGAGTCAAAAACGGTCTTAGCATGTTTAACGCAAGCCGAAAAGATTTGATCTAATCGACATTAGGATTGAATGACTCATCATGAGCATTAATGTCGAAACGACCTCAAGTTAGATGAAAACTAAAAGCGCTTGTCTAGCCTATGGCTAGGCACTTAGAGCCAGGGCCAGAAGGCCCAGGTGACTGCATCGTCACATGGCTATGGGTGTTGAGCCCCGTAGTGACTTACTCATCAGTCACTCATCTGGTTTATGTAGTGACTTACTCATCAGTCACTCATTTGGTTTACGTAGTGATTCACTCATCAGCCACTTATCTGGTTTACGTAGTGACTCACTCACGAGTCACTCATCTTGTTTAAGTTAGTGACTTGCTCATCATTCACACATCTGAGGGTGCAAAATCCATGTTAGTGACTCACTCATCAGTCATTCATCTGAGGGTGCAGAACCCATGTTAGTGATTTACTGCTCAGTCACTCATCTGATTAGGGATACACGCCCCATCATGGTTAACATAACCTCAAGTGTTAAATCACTCATCTAATTAGGGCTATAAACCCCATCATGGTTAACAGAACCTCAAAGTGTTAAATCACTCTTCTGATTAGGATTGACTTGATAGTCGTCCATTTCAGGAGGGCAGGATCCCCCATCATTATCTAAACCTATTTGCATGCATGAATAGGGCTACTAATGCTAGGAATGCACATTGTGATTTAGTACCATGTTATTACTGTTCATGAGCATATTGAGTTTTCTTGCTGGGCTTCGGCTCACGGGTGCTTTGTGGTGCAGGTAAAGGCAAAAGAAAGCTGGACCATCCTTGAGTTGGAGAGCTTAGGGACGATGTGTACATATGCGGCTGCTCGACCGCCACAGCCGAGGGTTTAAAGAGGAATTAGGGTTAAACCCTATTTTGCCGCTTAGGTCGGCTGGTTGTAAATATTTTCTTGTAATTAACCTTTAAATTATATTTTTGGGATCCCAATGTATACAATAAATGTTTTAGTGAAACGTTATATCTCAATCAAAAAAATTATCCCTAAACCGCTAATCATACTTAGTTACACGATTATGGCCAAATTACTCGATTAGCGAGTTTAGCACTGTTCAAAATGCACACCGTAGCAGTCCGTGAAGTTTAAGGCGTTACAACTTGGTATCAGAGAGAGCCAAGGTGGGTTCTTGAAGACAAGCTGGGTTTGTACACTCGTCATCAAAGATAGCTTCACTCAGGGAATGGTACCTATTTTTGCAGTTATGTGCTTAACTGCTTAAATTGAATGTAAATGCTTTACCTGTACATTGTATTAGGGAGAATGAGATTCTGATAGAGCCTAGCTCTTGACTATATGATTACCTACTCCATGAATATATATAATTGTGATATTTGCATGCTGGAGTTGGAGGCATGGTAGGTATGTTGGAAGAGTAGGGATTATGAATGATGTATGAATGTCATGGGTATGTTTTTTGCACTGCAGTGGTTTGTGAATGTAGTGTGGTAAGATTGTTCCTATGGGGAAAGCTCTTAATATGCTCATGTTGTTTAATGAGTCAAGGTATTGACTGCATATTCAATCCGCATGTATGTATCCAAGATAGATAATGAGACCTAATGGTAGTTATATAGAGGCTGGGAGTTTCAACCAGGGGTTGAGTTCTTCATCCGCCCCTCAGAATTTCCAGCAAATGTTTACAGATTTCTAATTAAGATTGAAGAGGCAAGAGGAAGAGATCAGGTGTTTGAAGCAACAACAGAACTTGTCGGGGAACACCTCTTCCTTTGTTGTGTCAGGAGTGGCAGCATGTGATAGTCAATATCCCGTGAACCGTAGGGGGAAAGACCGGGTAAAGCTGTGCAATCCCACATCACCTGGGGAAGGTCAAGTGTGATGATTCTAAGATTGTGTAGGTATAAGACTACACAGTTGAAGATGGCTTAAATGGATTGATGGGTACTACCTATATCAACAAGATGCATCTTCTTTTCGGTAGCCCATCACTTGAGAACTCCAAAGTTAAGCATGCTTGACCTGGAGTAATCTCAAGATGGGTGACCTCTTGGGAAGTTTTCCCAGGAAGAATGCGAGTGAGGACAAAGCATGCTAGAAAGACTCGTGTTGGTTTGTAGGGTCAGTCGTCATTCCAGGAAGCAGCCATAGTGATGTTGGGCGTTACAAATGGTATCAGAACCTTGACCCAGCCAGAAGTGTGGCCGCCGAGGACGTCAGACCCCTAAGGGGGGGGTGATTGTGACAGTCAATATCCCGTGATCCGTAGGGGGAAAGACCGGGTAAAGCTGTGCAATCCCGCATCGCCTAGGGAAGGTCAAGTGTGATGATTCTATGATTGTGTAGGTATGGGACTACATAGTTGAAGAAGGCTTAAAAGGATTGATGGGTACCGCCTATATCAACAAGATGCATCTTCTTTTCGGTAGCCCATTACTTGAGAACTCCGATGTTAAGCGTGCTTGACCTGGAGTAATCTCAAGATGGGTGACCTCCTCGGAAGTTTTCCCAGGATACGTGCGAGTGAGGACAAAGCATGCTGGAAAGACTCATGTTGGTTTGTAGGGCCAGTCGTCATTCCAGGAAGCAACCATAGTGATGTGGGATGTTACACACCAGTTTTGGCTCAGCCTAGGGTTGAGAGCAGATGGGAATTCTTTGTGGAAGATTCTAGGAGTATTACCCTCCAGTCCTTGAGGGAGGCCTAGATCCATTTAGAGCTGAGCAATGGATGGGCATGATCAATTCCATTCTTGACAGTATGGGGCTGGTAGGACACGATAGGGTGATCTGTGCTACATATGGATTGCGGGATGATGCCCAGACATGGTGGAAAGTAGTATCCCAGACACGAGACACAGTTGTAATGGGCTGGAAATAATTTAGGGAGTTGTTCAATGAAAGGTATTACTGTGATGCAGCCAAGACTGCTAAGATGAATGAGTTTCTGAACCTAGTTTAGGGAAATGCAACAGTAACCGAGTATGTTAACAGATTTGATGGGTTGGTGAAGTTTGCGTTTGTTATGGTACCCACAGATGTAGCTCAGAAGGAAAAGTTTGTTTAGGGATTGAATCTCGGAATAGCTCAGGCATTAGAGTTTCCCTAGTGCATGAAATCTCTAACTACGCTCAAGTTGTAGGGAAGGCTCTTGCTGTTGAGAACACAGGAAATCACATTGAGAAGGAGAGTGTTGGAGAGCACGGAGCTCAAGAAGTGATGCCTCCATTTTTTGGATCAAGAAAGAAGAAGGAGTGGATGACTTACCTAGAATGCACTCGGTGTAAGAGGCGTCATCTGGGAGAATGTCGAGCAAAGGCATGTTTCTTATGTGACAAGGTTGGGAATTTCAAGAAAGATTTCCCAAATCGAAGGAAGGATGAGCAAAAGGGGATGGACAACTCGACTCCAACTCAAGTGTTCATTCCAAAGGAGTCAGATTCAGAGACTAAGACTGAGGCTGGTTCCTCAAGGATGGCGGGTCAACTTTCTAGTTTTGATTTTTGTATTGTGCTGATTAGTTTGGTGCCATGTTGTTCTATGTTTGTTGCATATAAAGAGGCATAAATCTGATATGTGGATTGCATGGTTATGTTATAAAAGGAATGTGATACTTTACTGGTGATTTTAAGAGATGAGGTAGATTATGGTGAAGAGAAGACTCATCAGTGGTTCTGATAAGGTTCGTTATCACTAACTTCGGTATGATCCTGGATATGGATTGGTTAACCAAGTGTGAGGCAATGCTAAATTGCAAGGAAAGGATAGTAACTCTTGTGTTTGAGAGTGGGAAGCTCTTGTGGTAGTTGACACTGTGCATGTATCTTGTATGCTTATGACATCTGTATTCAGAGTTAGAGATCTATTGAAGGAGGATGCATAGAACTCTTAGCTAGTGTGGTGGATACCACTTAGATTGTGCTAGTGGGATTAGGACAGACTGGATTAGTCTGTGAGTTTCTGGATGTGCTTCCATGGGATTTGTCAGGATTACTTTCACATAAAGGGATAGAATGGTGATTGGATTGGTCCCAGGAATGGAATCAGGTCTAGGGCACTGTATTTAACAACTTCAGCAAAGTTGCAAGACCTAAAAGCTCAGCTATTGGGTAAGGTGGTATTCTCCAAGGTGGATCTTTGATCTGGTTAGTACCAGCTAGAGATCGGGGAGAAGAATATGCAGAAGACTACTTTTATATTGGATAAGGGCACTAGGAGTGATGGATTATGTTTTGAGGATTTAGTTAATGCCAAGTTGTTTTATGAATTAGATGAACATAGTATTCAAAGATTATCTTAATTGGATTTGTGATCGACTTGATTGATGGTATTGTGATATACTCTCAGTTGGAGATTTGCCAAGGTCAAGGAACGCCTTAGGGGCAGGAGTTTCCTTGGACGGGCAGGATATTATATGTTCTTTGGGAAAGAATTCTGAATCTTCTTACAGATCAGAATCAGTTTGCAGGTTGTTATGACACCTTAGTGACAGGGAAAAGTGATTGCCTATGCATCATGTTGGTTAAAGGATCTGACCAGAACTAGAGTAGAGTTTCTGGTGGGCCAAGTGGCCAGCTTTATGCTTGAGATTATCATTTCGGAAAGGATCAAAGGAAAAAAAATTAAGTGAACCACATATAGGAAGATTAAGTGGAAAGTCTTAGCTAGATTAGCTAAGAATTATACAGTGTCAGGTATGAGCTTATTGCGATATAAGGATCAGATTTGGAATCCGATGGACACTGGGATTATATGGGAGATTCTGGATGAATCTCATACTACTCTCTTATTCTCTTCATCCAGGCATCATGAAGATGTAGCAGAGTTTGTAAGCTTTGTATTGATGGCCTGGGATGGAGAGGGACATAATGGTATATGTGGCAAAGTTCTTAACCTGTTAGCAGGTCAAGACAGAGTATCAGAAACTAGTAAAGCCATTGTAGCCTTTGAGTATTCTATAATGGGAATAAGGAAACATCGCGATGGGTTTCGCGGTGGGCTGCCCAGGATGGTGGGGCAGCGTAATTTGGATTGGGTCGTTATGGACCAGTATTTCAGTGAGTTCATTTCTATCAGTAGGGACAAGTAACATAGCTGATCAGTATTAAAATCTCTATGTGAATGAGATAGTTCGACTTCATGGAATTCGAGGTCCATCTTATCAGATGAAGAATTTTTTTTTTACTTCCAGGTCTTGGGAGGATTAAGGAAGGCGATGAGTATACAGTTGGAATTTAGCACAATTGATTATCCACAGACTGATGGTAAATCAGAGAGAGAGAGAGAGTTATCCAGTTATTGGAAAGGCACTTCATGAGATGAGATATGAAATAGAGTGTATATTACCCGTTCATTGGAATGAGATGGGTGAGATGTTATATCTGGATCCTGAAGTAGTTCAGGGGATCATTGAGGTTATTAAAAAGATTAAAGCTTGGGTGTTCACTTCTCAGAGTAAATGGAAAAGTTATGATAAATTGAAAAGCAGGAACATGGAGTTCCAAGTAGAAGATTCTATCTTCCTTAAAGTATCACAATGGAAAGGGGTGAGGAGATAACGACAAGTTGAGCCCTAGATTAGTATGACTGTTTGAGTCCTGGATAGGACTGATTAGGTTGACTTTGGATTGGCCTTATCATTGGTATTGTCAGCTGTATACAATGTATTTTATATTTCCATATTGAGGACATGGGTTAGAAGAGACTCGTGTATTGGGTTATGAGAATCTGGGGATTTAGGCTAAGTTATCTTGTAAGGAGTAGCCAGTCCAGATGTGAGACAGAAAGAATAAGGTTTTGAGGAACAAAGTTATACCTTGAGTCAAGATAATGTTACAGAGACAGTGAGGTTGAGGGAACGACCTGGGAAACTGAAATCAGTTGTGCGGAATTCTTATTTCGGGCAGTTCAGATAAATTTCGAGGACGAAATTTCTGTAAGGAGGAGATAGTTGTAATGCCCCAAAATCCCTAATAAGGTTTAGGACCTTGATTAGGAGGCCGGGAAGGCCATAATTTATTTATTATGCCATTAAATAATTATATGCATGTTTATGTGAAATATATTACAATATGATGATAAATGCATGCATATGAGTCCATTTTTAATTATAAGGGCATTTCAGTATTTTGGCCCGTTGAGGGCGTAATTGTGTATTTTCATGCATGTTGGTGAATAATGAATAATACCTCATTACATCTGGATTTGTTTGAGCCATTCGGTATGAGATGATCTCAGAATGCGAGTTAGATCTAGTCATAACGGGGCTAATTTCAGGGCTCGGGGTGAGTCTCGGGGTAATTTGGTGATTATAACATTGCCAGGAATTAGAGGGTAATGGGATATGATTTATTAGCATTTGAGAATATTGGGAGTAACGGGAATTGGAGGGTGTTAATTATGATTAACGAGATAGGTGCGAAAGGATGATTTTTCCCTTGGTGGCTGTTAAGGGTTTTAATTAGGATTAGGGGCAATATGGTCTTTTCACCCTAAGGTCATATTTAGCTATTAGAAGGTTGTAGAATTTGTAGAAAATAGAGCATCTCCTTCACCTTCTTCCTCTTCATCCGTTCATCATTTTCTTCTTCATTTTCCTTTGAATTTTGAAGCTCTTTTTGTGGAACCAAGCTAGGGAACCAAGCTTTGATGATCTAGGGTTATGTTCTACCATTGAAGAGGGTGTGACTCTGAGATTGAGGTGAGTTTCTAGCCATTAAAACTCCTGTTCTTGCTTTGTGCTTTCTTATTGAGTTTCAGCTGGATTTTTGAGTTGGATAATGGGAATTGATGGGAGTTTTTGGCTAAAGTTACCTTGATTATGATGCCTAGGGCTTGTGTATATAGTATTTGGGTTCGTTTGGGGGTTTGGATGGAGTTTAGAAGCTTGTTTTTAAGGTTGTAAATGGAGGAATCGATGGAGGGAAAAACTAAGGCTGATCAGCCTGGTCCTAGTGCTACAGCGCCCAAGGGAGGGCACTACAGCGCTAGCCAGGGAAAATAAATCCTAGTTGTAGCACTGGGGTGCTAGACGGGTAGCGATTTTCCTGATGCATATTTTTGGCACTTTTGAGGGTTTTTGGCTCGGGGTTTTAATTCTAAAGGCTCGGGATTGAATCTACTCAACGTTTCGGTGCGATTTGGGAGTGAGGTTTAGGTCAAGACACTTTTATTGTTGATTTTCATTCATTGGAGTTCCATATTTGGTTATGACTAGTTTACCGCTAGGGATTAAGGGATCGATCGTTCTCAAGGGTCGTTCAATTGTTATTTCTCACTCGAAGTAGAGGTAAGAAAACTGCACTCAGTATCTGATGCATGTGATGCACAAGAAACATGTGATTAGGGCTTGCCATGAATGTTGAATATGAGATTGATCAGAGATTGAGTCTCTGTGTTTGTGCATGATCATAATTATGCTAGCAATTTTTAAGTAAGCATGATGAATGTCCTACATTTGGATATTTGATATATGATATATGATATATGCCTGGTTGCATTGCTTACTTATGTATGGCATTGCTTACTTATGTATGGCACTGACCCATGAGTCAAAAATCAGTAATGGTATCGATATTAACTGTGAAGCTATGACTCACTAGTCAAGTTCGGCAGTAGTACTGAGCACTGGTCGTATGGTATTGGCTTCAGAGTGAAAAATGATCTTAGCATGTTTAACGCAAGCCGAAAATATTAGATCTAATCGACATCTACATTGAATGACTCATCATGAGCATTAATGCCGGACTGACCTCATGTTCGATGAAAACTAAAAGCGCATGTCTAGCCTATGGCTTGTCACTAAGAGCCAGGGCCAGAAGGCCTAGGTGACTACATCGTCACATGGCTATGGGTCCTGAGCCCCGTAGTGACTTACTCATCAGTCACTCATTTGGTTTACGTAGTGACTTACTCATCAGTCACTCATCTGGCTTGCGTAGTGACTCACTCATGAGTCACTCATCTTGTTTAAGTTAGTGACTTGCTCATCAGTCACTCATCTGAGGGTGCATAACCCATGTTAGTGACTCACTCATCATTCACTCATTTGAGGGTATGGAACCCATGCTAGTGACTTACTCCTCAGTCACTCATCTGATTAAGGCTACACGCCTCATCATGGTTAACAAAACCTCAAGTGTTAAATCACTCAGCTGATTAGGGATATAAGCCCTATCATGGTTAACAGAACCTCAAAGTGTTTAATTACTCATCTAATTATGATTGACTTGATAGTCATCCATTCAGGATGGCAGGATACCCCATCATTATCTAAACCTATTTGCATGCATGAATAGGGCTATTAATGCTAGTCATGCACATTGTGATTTTGTAACATGTTATTATTGTTCATGAGCATATTGAGTTTTCTTTCCGAGCTTCGGCTCACGGGTGCTTTGTGGTGCAGGTATGGGGAAAAGAAAGCTGGACCATCCTTGAGTTGGAGAGCTTAGGTGATGATGTGTACATATGTGGCTGCTCGACTGCCATGGCCGAGGGTTTAAAGAGGAACTAGGGTCAAACCCTATTTTGTCGCTTAGGTTGGCTGGTTGTAAATATTTTCTGGTAATTAACCTTTAAATTATATTTTTGGGATCCCAATGTATATATTAAATGTTTTAGTGAAATGTTATATCTTAATAAAAAAATTTAACCCTATATCGCTAATCATACTTAGTTACACGATTATGGCCAAATGTCTCGATTAGTGAATTAAGCAATGTTCAAAATGCACACCATAACAGTCCCTGGAGTTTAGGGTGTTACAGTTAACATATGCATGATGCCAGGGCATGGCCCCTTGAGTGTTGTATGTTATTTGTGTATTGTGGACTGTTGTTTATGATTGGTTGATGTGAATTGGGAGGTGGTTTTGGATGTTGTTATCATGCCTGATGAGCTGCGTCGTTGATTGCAGGCATATTGTTGAGATGCCTCAAAAATCAATCAAACTCTGCGGCAATAGGGCCGAGGATGACAGCCAGGGTCAAGACCCTCCACCTGCCTCATAGAATTGGCAACAGGTCTTTGCCAAAATGGAAACTAGACTGCACTGAACAGAAGAAGAGCTTTGACAGTTGAGGTAACAGGCCCCTCCTCAGGGCATCAGGTTACAGGTTCAGCAGGCTGTGGCGCCAGTGCCAGTTCAGCCTGTTATGGAGAACAGGTGGGAACCTTTGTATGAGAGGTTTAGGAAGCAGGATCCTCCAACCTTCAAGGGTGGACCAGACCCACTGCGGGTAGAGCAGTGGATGAACATGATTTCTTCCATCCTAGATTTCATGAGGGTGGAAGGGAATGAGAGGGTAGCTTGTGCAAGCTACATGTTTAGAGAGAATGCCCACATCTGGTAAGATGTAGTGACTCAGAGAAGAAATGTTGCAGTTATAACCTTGGAAGAGTTCAGAAACATTTTCAATGAGAAGCATTGCAGTGTTGCAGTCCGAGCTACGAAGGTTGACGAGTTTACCAACCTAACTCAGAACCGGATGATAGTTACTAGGTATGCCTTGAGATTTGACCGGTTGGCGAAGTTCGCGCCAGATTTGGTGCTAACTGATGCGGAGAGAAGCGATCAGTTTGTGCGGGGATTGAATGTTATGATTGCCTGTGATGTAAAGATTACCTTGGATCCGGGGACTACTACGTATGCTCAGGTAGTGGACAAGGACCTTACAGTTGAGGGGGCCGAGGATCAGATATGGAGAGAGAGCACTATTAGGTGCGATGCTAGGAGGACGATGCCTCCTTTTACCAGATCTAGTTGGGGTAGTGGCCCTAATGAGCAGAAGAGAAAGGCCCCAGATCCTTTCACCCCTCCCAGCTTAGATAGGAGGGCACGAGGTGCTTTTAGTGGCCATCAGGGCGAGGGTGACAACTGGAGGAGTTTCCTAATGTGTCCTCGATGCAGACGACGACATCAGGGAGAGTGTAGGATCAGGAACTGATTTATTTGTGGGAGTGTCAACCATTTGAAGAAGGACTACCCACAATATAGGAAAGATGAGCCGAAGCTAAGTGACAGCCTTGCTTCTGCCAGAGTATTCACCTTGACCCAGACTGAGGCTGAGGCTAGCCCTTCGGTCGTGACAGGTCAGATTTCTAGTGCTGGTTCTTCTTTTACTACATTGATTGATTCGGGGGCCACTCACTCATTTGTGTCTGCTAGAGTGATAGATCAGTTGTGTAAACCTAGTGATTTGTATGCTAGGGGATTTCTAACTTTGTTGCCGACTGGGGAACTAGTAGTCTCTAGGAGATGGGTTAGAGAATTGCTAGTAGAGATAGCAGAAGAAAGTTGTCTGTTGATCTGATTGAGTTGGCAATGGATGACTTTGATATGATTCTAGGGATGGATTGGTTATCGAGGTATGGGGCGACGATTGACTACAAGCGCAGGATGGTGAATTTTGAACCAGAAGGCACTACAAGAAAAAATATTTTCAATAAGACCGAAAAAGTATTATCAAATAAATACCAGAACACTTTTTGATGTGTTAAGGAAAGCAGTGTTATAGTAGGTAGGAGCACTTTGCATAACACTTTTTCGTAGTTATAGACATGTGTTATGGTATTGCCTACAATAACACTTTTGTTGTGTTATTTTAATAGTTAGATAACTCTTTCATTATGTTATATATAAATAGTTTATATAACACTTTTTTGTACTTATAAAGTAGTGTTATGATACACTTTTTAATAACACACTTTCTGCATTATAAAAAATAGTTTGCATAACATAATTTTATGCTTATAAACCAGTGTTATTGTAAAAGATACAGTAACACATTTTTTGTATTATTCTAATATTTGGATAAGCTTGAATTATTATTATATAAACCTGTACATTATAATTATTTTTTATTGCTTTAATTCAAGCCCACTTCATTTAATATACTTAAGAGACCCTTAATGTTGTACAAATATATTTTTTAGTACCAATTATATGGTTCATAACACATATAACCAGATAATTGTGTCAAAATACATTCAAGATTATCTAAAAAACAATACAAAAGTCTTAAGATATTCAACACTGCATAATTAACATAAACAAAACATTCTTACAATAGTCAACAAAATAGTCTTAAACAGTTGCATATTCAAAAGTGAAGGTAGGAATTCATAATCTTCCAAATGTTAGCACACCAAAGCCTTCCAAATCAGATTTTCTTTTGCACTTCACTTGTTGAATCTGGTAAATAAAACATAAAAGAAAAAATAATGAGGTCATGAAATATCATATCATTCATCTAAAATAGTCAATAAAATATTGACACATAACCAAATTTACAATAATTGAGTTTGAATAATAATCAAGTTATTATATTAAACACATTACTAAGCATTTATATAATATTAATTCAAAATGGTGAACAAGCATTTACATAATCAAATAACCAAATAAATACCTCTTGGAATAACCTTTTGAGAAGGCCATGCAACTGTTGAACCAACAACTTCTCGTATAGTAAGCATCGCATAGTTAGGACGAAATAAATAAGCACCAGGCACAACAGCAACATCAACCCATACACACATAAAATCTGGTCCAAGAGGAATTTCGTGCACCTCTAAGTCTAGATCACTAGAATCCCAACAGCCTTCAGCAATAATTGCATCTGACCAATCGAGCAAGTAGCAAGCGTTCCTTGCTTCTGTAAAGTTATGGCCCTTTTTAACTCCAACACTCTGCAAAATTAATTTTGAAGACAGTATATTAATTTTTGTATGTGTTTCCTTAAAAAGAAAGAACACAATTTGAAGATTTATCTTAGGAGAAGGAATATTGTTGGATTGTGGAATATTGTGGGACTGCCCCTCACTTGTTGTTGCTCTACCACCCTAAATATAAACAACAAGATAAGTTTCATTTCAAAAATAATTTTTTTTAGTTATATAAGTGCGAGAAAGAATTGTTACCAAGTGTCCTCTAAGTAGATTCAACATTTCAACAATTTGAATCTTCATATTTAGCTGTTCTTCTTCCACCAATGTCATCTTGTCTTTACACATATTAACAACAATTAATTTTGACTTTGTTACCCCCTTCCTTGTCCGATTAAGCGTCCAGATTTTGGATTACCAAATAATTTTGTTAATGCATCCTCATCGGTATTGTTTGTAGTTCCAGATTTTGGGTCTTCGCGTATAATTTCAGCCAATTCTTCCTACATATAAAATAGTACAACTAATGTACAACAATAATGAACAAGTATAAATATCCAAAATTAAATAATAAATACTCACAAAAACTTCAGATGATGTTTGGTTGATTGGTTCATCATTCTTCTTGGTATGGACTCTCCGAAAAGCATCGATCCTAGTTACTTTTCCCCCTTTAGTTTGTTTTGTCTACACAATAAAAAAGATGTAGAATATAAAATAAAGACTAATAAGAAGAACCAAAATATATTCACTAAAAATATTAATTGTTACCATATCATTGATTGTTTCGGCATATCCTCTTCTACTTAAGGTGTGTGGAACACTTTTCTTTCTCCTGTCTTGAAATTTGGCCCTGATAGCCTATTTAATAAGAAACCAACATTAGGCAAAAACATATTTTGATCTTTACTTATATTCAATCACTTATTTCAAATCTTACCATATGTTCTTTACTAGTTTTTTGTTAACAAACGCCCTCCATTCTACATCACTTTTTATGCAATCTGGCTTTAATGCTAGTCGTTCATTCTCAGTTTTATCATCAATAATATCCTTGACTAGTCTAGATTTTGCAGATCTCCATAGGTCTGCCATCATTTCAAAGCACATCGCCAATCCTCATGTAAATCATATTTTTCCTACAATAAGGTATAGAATAACATATTATATGTTTCTGATGAAAGCTGAATATTAAAGAAAAGAAAGAATATAACCACAAAATTTGTAAATGCTACCTGAATAGATGCCCAAAGAACGTCTCTCATGATTGGTGAAATTTTCCTCCAATCTGAAATAGTATAAGGAACTATCTCCCTCACAAGAGCATCCACAAAAGAAGAAAATTGTACTGAGTTAGTACCAACTGGTTGGCCTTTTTCATTCCAATTTATTTTCATCGAGTCATTGTTTCTCTTAGTAAGATTTTCCAATGTAGTCCTGCACCTAGTCTTTTTGAGTGCATTCATTTCATTTGCAATTCTATCTTGAGGTGATTCTTGGAACTCATTTTGAATTGCCTCACTTGTTTTTTTTATAATCGATCAGATTTTCTAAGAGCTTGCTGCATTTGTTGCCTTATAGCTGGGGAAATACTTATATTTTCATTTGTTTCAACCATTATTTCTGGTTCTTGAAGCTCCACCTCAACAACTTCTTCAAATTCTACTTCGACCCTTTTTTCATGTTCAGCCTCAGCCACTTCTTGCAGTTCCTCATTTTCAACCTCTTTAGTTGAGCTTCCTAATTTGCATAACCTTTCTACTTCATCATTAAGGGATCTTCTAGTCCTTAAAATTCCAAGTGACATCTCCATGTTTTCCATATTATCATTTGGAGATGGCTCCCCATTGTAAACCATGCAACAAGATGCTGCTCTTGTACTAAGAGCAGGTGGTGAGTCTATTACAACTCGAGCAGGTGCTAAAAACTTATGTAGGGCATTCTTTTTCTTTAGAATAGGGCTTTTGTCCAACATATCATCCCAGTCAGCTTGAATTTGTAATGATTTTTTTCTTTTTTGGGCAACAATATTGCATAATGCACCTGGGTGTAGGTGTTTTTTTACTTTCTCGGAGATTTTTGTAATGTACTCATTTTTTAGTGAAATTACTACAATAAAAAACTTGACAGTCACAACAATGACACAACTTGACTTTCTTCATTAATTTGAGGAGGTATTCTGTTTTTTTATAACTTTGGTTCCACTGTATGTTTATACATATATTTATATAATTTTTGAGAAAATACATCTTTGTTTAAATCACAAAAACTGTATTGATATGGACTATTATATGAGCACTATAGATGTTGGATGGGGCTCATCCATATCACTTAAAATAGATTTTATATCTAATGCAATCCATGCTCTCTTAATCTTTAATGTGTTAGATAGTCATTAAATGGCAGTGAAAAGTTGTAATTGTTTTATGCAATTTTCAATTTAATCTTTCACTGTCTCCCAAAAATATGGTGGATCATTAATTTATGAATACATCCAATTATATTATTATTAATTTACTTTCTAGTTATTTGCTTTTGAGTTGTTATTTGAAGAACATTGAATCTTGTTGTCTCTTTTGCATTTTCATTATGCAAGGGCCCCAATTGTTGTTTATTTTTTGTTTGGACCTTATATCCTTTTCCTTTATAGGGAGTATAGGATAACGATAGTTAATTTAACTATAAATCTTCCATTTTTGTAGTGTTCAATAAGTCGTATAAACGAAGAGTTTGCTAGGATGATAGTTCACAAATAATACCATAGCTGGTCTGTGAAATCAATATCTTCATGTGTATATAAATATATGTATACGAGTATATTCATGATGAAATTGTTAATCTTGTCTAAATTATAAATACTATGGTTATTGCTCATTTACACTTATCCTTTTATAATGTGTATATGGAATCTTTTATTTGTTTATTTTTAGTGCTAGTTGCGGTGAAACAAAAATTTTGTTTTAAAATAACTAAATGAATTTATAATGCTTTATTGAAGATGTCTCTAAGTTGGTTAGCTTTAAGGTTTTGTGGTGTGTCATATTGTTGTTTTGTAATACCGTGTTTCATTGAAGTAAACTTAATTTTTGAAGTAGGTTCCTTTTACATGTACTTGGCTTGCTCCAACTACCATTTATCTTATTTGTATGATAAAAAACACCTGCTAAATAGATAGTGTGAGAAGAACAACTAAGTAACACCAATTTATTTTATTGAATTAATTTAAGAAATTTGATTACGACATCTACTAGCTTTTTTTGTTTGAACAATGGAATGACATATTTTTTAAAGTTGAGTAAATAGTCGTACATTATTATTAGTAGTTGCATTCTAGATAAAATCTGACATCATTTCCCATATAAAAGCTTACCTAACCATCTATCAATACCAAGTAAAAAAATTCAAACAACACACAATAAGTTTTCTTCCTTATATCACTGCAACACACAAACAATTTTTCTAGAATTTACTTCTCTAAGACACACAAGTTTTCAACCTTCCGTTATCACCGCATCACAATATTTTAATCTCAGAACCTACTTATCTATGGATGAATATTTAAGATATTCAAACTCCTCTAACATTTGTATGATATTAATAAAAGAGTTAAAAGAACATACTTCCGTACCTCGTGCAATTAATAATCAACTTAATTAACTTTGCAATGCTCCTTGCCAATTCGATCCACAACTAAAGAATATAATCAATACCTAAAAGATTAATACAAAATTAAAATTAAATGATACAATAAAACCATCAAATTCATGAAATTACTTCTTACGAGTTGAAGGTCAAAATAGTGTTTTTAGGTGTTATTTGGATTATTAATAACTTAAATATTTGTTTTAAAAAGGCCCAACAAAAGCCTAGGCTTATGACCCCTAACTTGATATATGTCTCCAATTTTTTAAAAATGAATATACAAGGGAAGCAAGCCCAACCCAGGATTGTGAATACACTATACAGGAGAACGGATGTGCAAATGTGGAAATGGGAACTACAGAGCAAGAACAAAGAAGAAATAGGAAGCAGAGAAAAAAAAAGGAATACAGAAGAAACTCAAACAATAGGACCACCAAACTCAATTCACTGAACTTCATAGAAGAAACTTCTCATTAATCCAAAACGTTTCAATAGTCTGATCTCAATCAAAATGATATATACATTTATTTCCATGGAAATTACCCAAATCAATGCTTAGTTTTCTATCTACTTTTGGATTCTCCAACCCAATATTTTGCATAAGAGTGAGCCAAATTATAAAATGAATAAAGAAGCAAAACTATCAATACACAAACAAAGAAACTACAGCAATCAAATTCATTGAAATAGCCTCAACATATGCAATATTATTAGCAAATAAGGTTACTTAACAATACATGTAATCAAAATACTAGCCCCTTATTTTTTGCCATTGAAGAGAGTTCTATGCCCAAAAGTCAATCTCAGTTCCTATTCTCAAGCCAAGACGATCCCAACTTCTCAATAGTCGGCTGCTGTGTCTAATAAGTTTAGAGATGAGAAGTTGAAGCAATATGAGGAATCACTTAGAACAGTCATGTATTTGAGATGTTGGGGTCCTAACAATTGAGACCATTTCGTGTGTGTCTTTTTATTTTTTGTAACATATTCTATCAATTTTTAATGAAATCAGTACATACATGGTTATAAATGAAATGACACGCCTTTCAAACCTATCTAGTTCACTATTGAACTTTACTGATCATGACCTAAAAATCAGGCTATGGTAGACTGTAGCTTACTTAGATCTATGTACATTTTTTGGGGGTAGTCTAGAAGATACCTCTAGACAGTGGAGCCTGATAAAATGACAGACATCACTAATCCAGTGAAAGTGTTGCTTAATTTTATTGATTCCATTTTATTGAATCAATCAACAACATTGCTAATATTATATACTTTTGCATAAATTAGTGAAAGTGTTGCTTAATTTTATTGAATCCCTTTTCAATCATTAAAGGCTGTCTCCAATAGAGAGATGTTTGTAAGGGAATGAAAAAGATACATTTGTAAGGCTATCTCCAATACAGAGAGTTTTGTAAGGTCGTTACCAAAGTCCTTCATCAACAAAACTGCTCTTAGGGCTGCTTGCCAACTTGGAGGCTTTATCCACAAAAAACATGTATATTGCAGCTTAAACAATTTAGCCAACTACTAAACAGTGAGAATGACTTAAGCAAAAAATGGAAATGAAAAATTAGGTTGGATCTTGCTCCGAGGTACAAGGTTGCATATAGAGTATTCATTAGTGTTCATTTCATAACAGACATATGTTGATTAATTAATTATACCAAAATGAAAGAGGCAACACTCATAGCAAAAAATTCAACACTGATAGCAATAAATTCCCTGAAGAAAACCACTCCCTGAAGTTCATCAACCCAATGCCCAAATAATATTCATTGCAATACAACACTACAACACTCATAGCAATAAATTCAACACTCATAACAGTAACATCTAGATTGAAGCATCAATACAACACTTAAATTAAAACCTAAAAAATTAATATAACCAACAACAATGACAAAATTTTCAAAATCCAAAACTTACATTCAAATAATGACCCACAAAGTTGAAAAACTCAAAATAAAATGAATGCTTCAAATAAAAAGACTGAAAACATTTCAAATCAGCAAATTCCCAAACCGCACCTGGTGAAAGCTAATGTAGCTGAGGTAACCCAAGTCGTGAACTGGTCGGCAACTGAGTGAGGAAGGGAGGTGCGACTGAGCCGAGATCGAGACCAAGGCGAAGGGAGTGAGGCCTCAGATTGAAATAATGCCAACAATCTGCATAATCGATAATTAATTTTGAAAATGCTGATAACTTTTGAGGTTAGTTCTTACAATAACATCTAAAACTAAATATACTTACCTGGCTTGCCAAGACCAAAGAGAAGGAGCGAAACCGAGAAGCCCAACGACTGGAAACGAATTGACAGAGAGATAGAGAAAGATGAGAGAGAGAGAGAGGAGATTTGAACCTGAGATTTGAAGCAGGGATGGAGGAGACCGAAGCAGGGATTGAGTTCGGAGACATCGCACTTAGCCGAAGAAGAAAATGGGTGAGTCTAAAATGTTGAAGGAATTAGTCTGAAAAAAAAGTATAAGTGGCGGGCTCCCAAAAATATTACCGCCCTTTTTTCATTAACTTTGCCACATATAATATTTTTCATAATACTTATTCATTAGTATTATATTCATATGTTATGAAAAGGGGTATTTGGTGTAGTGAGGGGAGGTACCCTTTGTATTTGTGGGGACAGTTAGTTGACCGCGAGTACCTATGATTTCGGCACTAAAGGCTAGAGACCTGATGCAGGAAGGTTGCATAGGATTCCTAGTGAACATTGTGGATACCTCTAGGGTTGTGTCGGTTTGACCGAGTGAGACTAGATTGGTATGTGAGTTTCCTGATTTATTTCCAGCAGACTTGCCAGGGTTACCGCCACATTGGGAGATCGAGTTTGTTATAGAGTTGGCGCTAGGGGTGGAGCCAATATCTAGAACACCTTATAGAATGGCTCTAGCAGAGTTGAAGGAATTAAAGATTCAGTTGCAGGAGTTACTGGATTTGGGGTTCATCAGACCGAGTTTCTCGCCATGGGGTGCTCTAGTGTTGTTCGTTAAGAAGAATGATGGATCTTTAAGGATGTGTATTGACTACAGGGAGCTGAATAAGTTGACCATTAAGAACAAGTACCTATTACCTAGGATTGATGATTTGTTTTACCAGTTACAGGGGAAGACAGTGTTCTCTAAGATTGACCACCGGTCAGGTCATCACCAGCTAAGGATTAAATAGGATGACATACCAAAGACCACTTTCCGCACGAGATATGGACACTATGAATTCCTGGTTATGTCCTTTGGATTAATCAATTCCCCAATAGCTTTTATGGATTTGAGGAATAGGGTCTTCAAGGACTATTTGGACAAGTTTGTGATCGTGTTTATTGATGACATGCTGGTGTACTCTCAGTCAGAGACAGAGCATGAGCTACATTTACGCCTGGTATTACATCGGTTGAGAGAGCATAGGTTATATGCTAAGTTTAGCAAGTGCGAGTTTTGGTTATTACAGGTCAAGTTTCTGGGCCATATTTTTAGTAAGGAGGGGATTCTGGTTGACCCAAGTAAGATTGAGGTAGTGAGAGATTGGCCTAGGCCGAGCAGTGTACCAGAAGTTATGAGCTTTCTGGGATTAGCAGGGCATTATCGGTGGTTCATTGAGGGGTTCTCCAGAATAGCCACACCATTGACTGAATTGACGAGGAAGAAGACTAAGTATGTGTGGACAGCAAGTGTGAGAACAGTTTCATGGAATCGAAGCGGCAATTGATCACCCCTCCAGTATTGAGTCTGCCATCAGACAATGAGAAGTTTGTGGTTTATTTTGATGCTTGCAGACAAGGTTTGGGGTGTGTACTAATGCAAGCCAGAAAAGTGATAGCCTACGCATCAAGATAGCTAAAGGAGTATGAGCAGAGATATCCCACGCATGATCTAGAGTTGGCAGCAGTGGTATTTGCACGTAAGACTTGGAGACATTATTTATATGGTGAGAAGTGTGAAATATACACCGACCATAAGAGTTTGAAGTACTTCCTTACTCAGACGGATCTGAATATGCGTCAGAGATGGTGGCTAGAACTGGTAAAGGATTATGATTGTGATATCCTATACCATCCTGGGAAGGCTAATGTAGTGGCTGATGCATTGAGTCGGAAGGGCCCAGGACAATTGTTCAGTTCGAGGAAGATATTTGATAAGTTAGTTGAGGAGATGACTAGAGCGGGTATAGATTTGGTGGTTGGTCGATTAGCCAACATTACTCTTTAGTCTACACTCCTTGAGAGGATCAAGGAACCGTAGAGGGAGGATCCCCAGTTGAGAGGACACAAAGAGAATGTCTTAGTTGGAGCAAATAAGGACTTCTCTATTTCGGAGATGGGACTACTGAAGTACAAGGGTTGGATCTGTGTTCCGATGGATTCTGATATCCAGCGAGAGATCTTGGATGAATCTCATACCACTCCCTATTCTTTACATCCAGGTACAACGAAGATGTACCAAGATTTCAGAACCTTGTATTGGTGGTCGGGAATGAAGAGGGACGTGGTGGACTATGTGGCCAAGTGCTTAACTTTTCAGCAGGTAAAGGCTGAACATCAGAGGCCAACAGGGTTATTGCAGCCTCTAGGGATTCCAAAGTGGAAGTGGGAGGATATCACCATGGACTTCATGGTTGGTTTGTCAAAGACTGTGGGACAACATGATTAAGTGTGGGTGATTGTGGATAGGTATACCATATCTGCCCACTCTTTACCTGTGAAGACGACTTATACTGTGGAACAATATGCTGAGTTGTATGTAAAGGAAATTGTTCGACTTCATGGGGCTCTGAGGTAAATAGTATTTGACAGGGACCCCACCTTCACCTCCAAGTTTTGGGAGAGCCTGCAGAAGGCAATGGGCACGCAGTTGCGGTTTAGTACCACTTATCATCCTTAGACGGATGGACAGTCTGAGAGGACAATTCAGATACTAGAGGATATGTTACGAGTCTGTGTATTGGATTTTGGGGGAATCTTGGACTAAGTATCTCCCATTGATTGAGTTTTCGTACAACAACAGTTATCAGGCGACTATCGGAGTGACTCCGTATGAGATGTTATATGGGAGGAAGTGCAGATCACCTATCTATTGGGATGAGACGGGTGAGAAGAGATACTTGGGTCCTGAGATGGTTCAGAGGACCAATGAAGCAATTGAAAAGATTAGAGCTTGAATGCTCGCCTCCCAGAGTCACCGGAAGAGTTACTCAGACTTGAAACGCAAGAGCGTAGAGTTTCAAGTCGGCGACCACGTGTTTCTAAGGGTTTCTCCCTTGAGAGGAGTGAAAAGGTTTGGTGTTTGAGGCAAGCTGATCCCTAGATTTGTTGGCCCCTTTGAGATTTTGGAACGGGTTAGAGAGGTAGCTTACAGATTGGCGATGCCTCCAACTCTATCAGGGGTTCATGATGTATTTCACGTGTCCATGCTCCGGATGTACGTATCAGATTCTACAAATATACTGAGTTATGAGAACTTGAAGCTGGACCAGGATTTGTCTTATGAGGAGAATCCGGTTCAGATTCTCAACCGGAAGGATAAAGTCTTTCAAAGCAAGACCATCACCTTGGTGAAAGTGCTGTGGAGGAGCAACAAGGTTGAGGAGGCAATGTGGGAACTTGAGTCAGATATGCGGGAGCGGTATTCCGAGTTGTTCTGGTAATTTTGAGGACGAAATTTATGTAAGGAAGGGATCGTTGTAGTGTCCCAAATTTGCTAATAAGGCTTAGGACCTTGATTAGCGTGCCTAGAGGGCAATAAGTGATTTAGATGACCATGTTCTGAAAGAAGATCCCACCAAAGTCGCTAATGGGTATGGGAAACCCAATGGCAATGACAAAAATAACTGAAAAAACGGAGGGAAAAGGGCGAACCATGTACCATCAACATCTGAGAACAAGCGCCCTAAAAGTAACATATATGAGCCGAGGTTCACCAATTACATGACCCTAGTCGAAAGCAGAGCAGAAGTGTACCAGACTATCAACACCACTGTTCCCTTCAGGCGACCAGCCCCGATCAGGAAAGATATCTCAAGGAGAGATACAACCAAGTTTTGTCATTTTCACAATGACTATGGTTGTGACACCAACGAGTGCAACCAACTTAAAGATGAGATTGAGTTCCTTATTAGACAAGGACACCTGAGAATATATGTACGATCCCCTGGAGGTTCTGAGTGAGAGGCTTAAGGAGGCAACGAGCAAGCACCTGTATGCCAATGCTCACTCCCTTTATAGCCAGCTCCAGTTGTGGGTACATTGCTCACCATCTGTGGTGGCCCACACCTGACAGGTTATAATGGGAAGGAAAGGGAGTGGTATGCCCGAACCTTACGTCACGACCAGGACATTGAAATGCTGAACGTAGAGGAGCGAACTCCCAAAAAAGCTCGAACAGAGGAAGAACCGATAACTTTCTCTAAGCTTGATGCTTAGCATGTCCGGTTTCCCCATTTGGATCCTCTGGTCGTGGACGTCCAGATCGCTAATATGATGGTTAAGCGGGTATTAATGGATACAGGAAGCTCAGTCAAGATCCTGTACAAATCTTATCAATGAAAGATTTAGAGCCATGCAACCAAACCATTTATGGTTTTTCAGGAGAAGGACTCGCGCCAACTGGGTCGATCAGATTTCCAATCATAGTAGGAACTGCACCTGCAAACAAGACATTACTCACTAATTATATAGTAATTGATTGTCCTTCTTAATATAATGTTGTGATTGGAAGGCCTATTCTAGTCGACCTGCGAGCCGTGACCTCGGTCTGACACCTAGCCATCAAGTTTCAAGCCGACGCAAGGGTAGAATGCGTATTGGGAAACCAACGAGAAGCGCGGGAATGTTACAATTCTTCAATTACCAAGGCAAAAAGGGGCGGATCGGGGGAAAAGCCGAGAAAAGGTTGCTGTTGGCGAATGAATTACAAGCCCAATCACGTGAACAAGTCACCAAATAGGGTGTTGCCCAAAGTGAGGATAGGGATTTAGATCCTCGCTTTGGGGATTTTGAAGGAGATGTAGGACCGGTGGAGGACATCAAGGAGGTCCAACTTGATGAGGGAGATCCAACCATGGTTGTGAAAGTCGATAAAAACTTAGAGATAACAACAAAGCAAAAACTGGTGGAATTTTTAAAGGAGAACCAAGAGGTGTTTGCCTGGTCGCATAAGGATATGGTTGGGATTGACCCAACAGTTATCAGCCATGTCTTGAATATAGATAAAAGTTTTCCACCAGTACAACAAAAGAGGAGGTTGCTCGACAAAGATAGATCAAGGGCGTTAAAAGAGGAAGTCGAGAAGTTAAAGGAGAACAGATTCATCAGGGTGGCATTTTATTCATCTTGGGCCTCTAATCCTGTACTGGTTCCCAAGCTGAACGATAAGTGGAGGACGTGCGTTGTAACGACCCAAATTCACTATTAAGGCTTAAGGGCCTTGAGTAGTGTGCCTGGAGGGCATAATGGGATTTTGTGTGTGACTTTAATGAGTTTAATGCATGATTATGATTTAATGCACGTTATATGACTATTTGATTATTTGAGACGCATGACTATGTGAATTAGTATGCATGTAGGCCTGATTATCTTAGAAAGAGCATATTTGTAATTTGGCCATTTTGGGCATGACTGTGTTGATATCTGTGATCTGTGACTCGAGACGATCCTAGGATGAGCGGGTTAGCGGGAAAGTCAAAGCGGGAATCTATACCCGGCTTGGGTTAAGCCTGGGAAGTTTAAATGAGAATTTGGAAAATATATTGAGGTTAATCTTGATGATGAGGAATGTATAATTGGTGACTAATCAGGTATTGGGTAGTAAGCGGGAAATTATTACAGACTTGAGGAATTAGTGGGAATTTGGTAAAATGACTAAAATGGCCCTACATGGTTAATAAAAGGTTTAGAACTAAGGAGGAGGGCATTTTGGTCTTTAGTCTTGTTAGAGATAAGTTAAAGAGGGCTTTATACTTAGTGGAATTAGTAGAGAAAGAGTTAAGGCTGAAAAAGAAAGAAAGAAGGAAGAAAAAGGAAAAGAGAGAAAAGTTGAAGGGTTTTGTTCCAAAAGAATCAGTTTGTGGCTCTCCCACCATTTCCCTTCTGTTTTTCTTGGAGTTAAGCTCAGTGGAGAACTAGGGTAGGCTGAGCATCAAGGATCCTAAGCTAGACTTGAGGATTGGCAAGGGATTAGCAAGAGCACATCAGAAATTTGAGGTAAGTTCTTAGAGATTTCAGTTTTAGGGCTTGACTGGTTTGAGCTGTGTATTTGAGCTAAATAGATGGGATTTTTGGGGAAATCGGGTCAAGATTGTGAAGGAGCAAGCTAAGGAGGTCTAGGGTTCAACTCAAGGTCGAATTTCCATCCACGGTATGATTTCTAAGACCTTATCTTTGTTGTTTGAATGAATTTATGGTTTTAGGGTTCATTATGGTAGATCTTGAGTTTTGGGTTGCTTGAGCTTGGGGTATGAGTTCTTGGGATGCTTGGGATGAGTGTGAGGTGTTGATAAGTTTGTTTTTGGGTTTGGAAAAGATTTGGACAAGTTTGGGGTTGAAATGGTTGAAGGAAAATCGCAGAAATGATTTTTGGGTGTGGCCTGGCTGCAACTAGCGCTAGTCATTGGGCGCTGTAGCGCTAGCCCCTGTTTCTGGGGGGTGTGGTTCTGCTTGTAGCGCTACAGCGCCCTCTTTAGAGCGCTGTAGCGCTACACTGTTCACAGAAGGGGATTTTTGGGCTTTTGTTGAGGGATTTTGACCTAGGGTTCGGGGCTCGATTCCACCACTTTGTTTTAGGGATCTAGGACTTCCCGGGGGCTCGGGATTGGTCCCGAGGCTAGGTTTTGGACTTGAGGTTTGGTAATGACTTTGACTTATGGATTTTGCTTAGGTAAGCGCTAGGGCTCAAGTAAGATCGTGCTCGAGGAGTCAGGTGATCAAGGCTATCGAATTGAAAGGTAAGAAAACCGTAACACCCGAGGACAGGGCATGGGCCCACAGAGTTATTTCAGGGCATGGCCCTAGATTGTATTATGTGCAAATGTATAACCTTAAATGAATTATTATATGTTTGAATGATTATTTCGAAATGTACTATATATATGATTATAATGAAATGAACGGCTAAGGTCGAGAACGGCCTTGGGGCCGGAAGTAACACTTAGCACATGGAGTGCTTATAGCCAGGGTGGGACCCAATGGATACATGAGTTATCCTTACGGTAAGGACCGAGACCCCAGGCTTTGGTAAGGCCTTTGGGGCGGCATGGCCATGCTTGTTCAGTCTGATGGTTTTCCTATTCATCAGTGGATTATATGTCAGCTATATTCTATGCATATGTTATATACTGTATGAGTTTTCTTGCTGGGCTTCGGCTCACGGGTGCTCTGTGTGGCAGGTAAAAGCAAGGAGTCAGTCAACCGGCCATGAGTATGGAGAGCGTGGGGGCGGCGCGTACATGTTCGGCCTGCCCGACTGCTTTGGTTGGGGGCATTTTGTATATGGCTGTATTAACTTATTCTTTTGATAGTTAACCTGGTGTAAATCTATTTTTGAGTTGTAAATATTTTGTAAACCTTATTTTTGGGATCCCAGATGTTTGATACTTAATGTTTTCAATGAAACTAAACATTTTCAAAGAGTACAACCTTAAACTCTGGTTTAGTCACGCTTTTGGTTTTAGAAACCTCGTAGAGTCTGTTAGTTGCACAATTTCCATTTTCAAACTCACATAGTAACGGCTCTAAGGTAGTAGGGCGTTACATGCGTGGATTTCACAAACCTCAATAAAGCCTACCCGAAGGATTGTTTCCCTCTCCCAAGGATCGACCAGTTAGTCGATGCCTCATCAAGGCATGAGATCTTATCATTCATGGATGCATACTCTGGTACAATCAAATTAGTATGCATCCATAAGATGAGGATCGAACTAGCTTTCGAACTGATACAGGGTTTTACTATTACAAAGTAATGCCTTTTAGTTTGAAAAACGCTGGTGCAACTTACCAGCGACTAGTCAACCACATGTTCAAAGAGCTGATTGGTGTTAACATGGAGGTATATGTCGATGACATGCTGGTCAAGTCAAAGAAGGCAGAAGAATACATCAGGGACCTGCAAGAATGCTTCAACGTCTTGAACAAATATCAGATGAAGTTGAATCCCCTCAAGTGTTCATTTGGTGTTGGATCGAAATTTTTTTTGGGATTCATAGTAAACTCGCGAGGTATCGAAGCTAATCCCAAAAAGATCAAGGCCATGATCGAGATGTAGTTGCCTACCAAAGTTAAAGATGTTCAAAGCCTAACCAGGAGGATTGCCGCTTTGAGTAGATTCATTTCATAATATACGGACAAGTACGCTCCATTTTTTAATCTACTTAGGGGAAATAAGAAATTCGAGTGGAAGGAGGAGTGCGAACAGGCTTTCCAGGCTCTAAAGTCTCATATGTCACAACCACCAATTTTGTCCAAGCCGATCGAGAAAGAAACTTTGTTCATCTATTTGGTAGTCACAGAGTATGCTGCTAGCACTGTCCTGATCAGAGAGGAGGAACATGTTCAAAAAGTTGTGTATTTTATAAGCAAGAGGCTAGTAGGAGCAGAGTTGCGGTATCTGCCCATTGAGAAATTAGCCTATTGCTTGATTTTGGCCTCTAGAAAGCTACGACCATACTTCCAAGCTCACCCCATCGTAGTACTCACCGACCAACCGCTACGGCAAGTCCTGCAAAAACCAGAAGTCGTCGGTCGATTATTGAAATGGGCAGTTGAACTTGGACAGTTCGATATTTCTTACTCGCCACAAGCAGCTGTGAAGGGACATGCACTAGCAGACTTTGTCGCGGAATTCACTGGAATCCAAGTTGTCAAACCAATACAAGAGCCTGAACTACAAAGTGAAGCTCCTTCTTGGAAGTTGTTCGTAGATGGCTCTTCCAACGAGCACAATGACGGGGCAGGTTTGATCTTAGTTGTAACGCCCTACTTCCTTAGAGCCGTTACTAAGTGAGTTTTAAGAGAAAACAGTGTGCAGTGAACTCGCTAACCGAGGTTTTGAAACAAAAGTGTGACTAATTGAAAGTTAAGGCTGTAATCTTAGAAAAAACGCGTTGATTCAATAAAACTTCTAGTAATAAACATTTGGGATCCCAAAATAAGGTTTGAAAACCATTTACTTCTTAAAATAAGTTTACACTTGATCAGTTATAAAAATCATAGATTATTACAGCCATTTTCGAATAAACCCCCAACCAAAGCAGTCGGGCAGGCCAAACATGTACGCGTCGCTTCACGCTCTCCGTACTCATGGTTGGTTGACTCAGTCATTACCCTTACCTGCAACACGGAGCACCCGTGAGCCGAAGCCCAGCAAGAAAACTCATGCAGAACATAACACATGCAATTTATACAGTTTATAATAACAGATAATCCACAGACAAACAAGTCAACCATTAGACTAAGCAAACACGGCCATGCCGCCCCAGAAGCCTTACCGAAGCCTGGGGTCTCGGTCCTCACCGTAGGGATATCACACGTATCCCTTGGGTCCTACCCTGACCATAAGCATCCCATGTGCTAGGTGTTACTTCCGGCCCCGCTGCCGTTCTCGGCCTTGCCGCCCTCGGCCATAGCCGTTCATTTCACTATAATCACATATAGCATAAATCAAACAACATTCAAACAAATATCAATGCATTTAAGTCTACACCCTAACATGTAATGCAATATGGGGCCGTGCCCCGCAATCACACTATGGGCCCACGCCCTATCCTACGGGTGTTATAGTTTTCTTACCTGTATTCCGAGCCTCTTGATGCACTAAAGCCGCGAGCACGGTCCTCTAGCACGAGCCTATCCAATAACCTAGTCACAACACACAAGAAACATCCCTCAAGACTAATCAAATCATAAAACCGCCTCCCGGGACCAATCCCACACTCTCGGGACTCCCAAATTCCTAAAACAATTCATCGGAAACATCCCCCGAACCCCCGGAGCAAAAGCTGAAAAATGCAAATTTTGGTGTCCTGAAAATGGCCTAGCGCCGCGGCTCAGCCCTACAGGGCCGCGGCGCTTAACAAGTCAGAGGCCACACCTCCCCTGGAACCAGCCTTGCGCCGCGGCGCCCAAGAACAGGGCCGCGGCGCGCCCTTACGAACCCGAAATTTCTGGGTTTCTCACCTTCATCCAAAATACCTCCAAAACAGCCCAAACTCATATCTCAACCCCAAAACTCAATTCCAAACTTCATAGGAACCATTTAACAACTCAGAAACACAATCAAAGAAACCCAAACACACAATCAAATCCCCAAAATCCACATCTTTGATTTTCAACTTCAGAAAATATTAAACCCAAAACCAAACTTAATCAAACTTCAAAATGCTTTAATTCCTCAAACCATAACAAAAGCAAGCCTTAAATTTACTTAGAATCCTTACCTTGAATGAAGAATCCAACCCTATGCATCCTTGATTCATCTCCTAAGTCTCAAATTCAGCTCCTTCACCCCTCTTCTTCTCCTTCTTCTCCTTCTTGCCCTAGGTCTCCTTCTAGCTTTCTTTTTTCTAAATTTTGAATAAAACTATCAAAATGGGTAAGTTCCAAACCGTTCCCCCTATATAACCCAGCTGAAATTTGCCTATTACCCTTGCCAAATGACCACATCACCCCTCCTTGCTCATCCTTTCCTAACTAAACCTCAAGGGCTTACTTGTCATTTCCTATCCATTACAATTCTACCATTTTACCATCAAAACCTGTTACTCTCTATGGTTACTAACAGCTACACAAGTTACCAAATTACCAGTCACCAAAATCTCTCAAGAACTACGTTACAAAATCCTCGAATTACTCCTAGGCTCCTCCCGAGCCGGGTATAAAATCCCGTTGTGACATTTGAGTTAACTAGCTCTCTAGGACCGTCTCGGCACGTGCATCACAATAATAACACCACACTCACGTGGCCCAAATCACAGAATATAATTATCACATATCAATACAGCTATGCCCAATCATGGCCAAAATTACAATTATGCCCTTCAAACACAGTCAGGGCCTACATGCATACTAATACACATAGTCATGCATCACAGATAAATAAATAGTCAAATAACATGCTTTAAATCATAACCATGCATTTAACTCATAAAATCACACATAAATCCCAACATGCCCTCCTGGCACACTAATCAAGGCCCTTAAGCCCTATTAGTGATTTTGGGTCGTTACATTAGTCACAATTGAAGGACATCGATTCCATTGTAAAATCATATTTGACTTCACAGCGTCCAATAACGAAGCTGAATACGAAGCTCTGCTCGTAAGATTAAGGTTAGCCAATAACATGGATATAAGGTCGCTTGAGATATACAGTGACTCCCAGTTAGTGGTTAATCAAATTATTGGAGAATATCAGGCCCATGGTCTTAAGATGGTCGCTGATTTGAACAAAGCAAAGGACTTGTTGGCACAGTTCAAAAAATATACTCTCTATCAAGTACCTCGCAACCAGAACTCAAATGCCGATGCTTTGGCAAAGTTAGCAAGCGCGAAAGATGCAGACCCCTTAAACATAGTACCAATTGAGCATTTGTCCGCACCAAGCATTCAAGCAGAAGAGTCTTCCCTGGTAATTCAAGCGACAGACAAATGGATGGCGCCCTTCATTGAATACCTAGAGCATGGAATGCTGCCAGCGAACAGAAATAGAGCAAAAACCCTCCATAGGTAGTCGGCTAGATTTGTTCTGATCGATGGATTTTTATATAGGAGAGGGTATTCAATGCCACTTTTAAGGTGTGTTTCAAAGGAAAAGGCCAAGGAATTAATGCGAGAAGTCCATGAAGATTTCTGCAGAGATCATGCTGGGGGGCAGAGTTTATCAAAAAAGATCCTAAGGCAAGGATACTTCTGGACTACAATGAATGAGGACTCTGTGGATTTTTTTAGGAAATGTGACAAGTGCCAAAGGTTCTCCAAGATACCTCAAGCAGCCCCCAACAAACTCAAGTAGATGCAAAGCCCATGGCCATTCGCAGTATGGGGGATAGATTTGATCGGGTCTTACCCATAGGAAAAGGCAATGTCGACTATGCCATGGTTGTTGTTGACTACTTCACAAAGTGGGCCGAACTGAGCCACTTGCAAAAATAACGACCAAGAAGGTACTAGATTTGGTGTTCAAGAACATCGTGTGTTGGTATGGGTTGCCAAGAAAGATTGTCCCAGATAACAACACACAATTTGACAATGATTTGTTCACGGATTTTTGCGAGAAGCATGGGATTATCAAGAGTTTCTCATCGGTAGCTCATCCGCAAGAAAATGGGCAGGTTGAAGCTGTCAATAAGACCTTGAAGGACACCCTGAAGAAAAGGCTTGAAGAAGCAAAGGGATCATGGCCAGAATAGTTACCAGGAGTCCTTTGGTCGTATAGGACGTCCCATAAAACATCAACAGGCAATACTCCATTTTCTTTGGCCTATGGATATGAAGCCATGTTGCCTGTTGATTTAGACCCGCCATCGCATAGAAGGTTGGCATCCGATCAAAGTATTAACGATCAGTTATTGATGGAGTCTTTGGATTTGGTCGATGAAAGGCGAGAGCAAGCTCAACTTCGAGTGGCAACTTATCAGCAAAAGATGGCTCGATATTTTAATTCTAAAGTATGAGAACAAAAATTTAACGTGGGAGATTTAATACTTATATGAGTTTTTCTTAATACACAAGGTCAAGCTGTCGAAGTGCTTGGACCCAATTGGGAGGGTATGTCTCAGATTGAAGAAGTCCTAAAACCAGGCACCTATAAACTTGCTCGCTTAAATGGAGATCTCATTCCTTGCTATTGGAATGGAGAGCACCTGCGCAAGTGTTATCAATAAACAGTTATTTTTAAAGAACTGGCTTGTATTAATTTCACTTTTTACAAGTTTATGAACAAGGGTTAGTCAGGCATATGATTAGTTGCTTATAAGTGTGAGATCAATTTTTGATCACTCGTACAAACACGATTGTCCATTTATTACGAGAAATAAAAGGAACTGTGCGCAGCCAGTTATTCTTGCCAATTATTGTATATATTACAAGTATTTGCCATTACGTGTGTTGTTTTGGTTTATTATCATTTTTATAAG
Source organism: Humulus lupulus (assembly GCF_963169125.1). NCBI lineage: Eukaryota > Viridiplantae > Streptophyta > Magnoliopsida > Rosales > Cannabaceae > Humulus > Humulus lupulus. The sequence continues at coordinate 151,827,926 of NC_084798.1, read as the reverse complement.
TATCTATTACAAGCAGTAATGTTCGAACAAGTCTGGGTCATGGCAAGTGACCGAGGACCTTAAGCTCCTCAATCACTTGGGGGGTATATAAGGTACTTAGCAAGAAAAGCATATCAACAGGCATATGTAAACACACGAGCAAAATAAAGGAAAGCATACTACGGTAATTAGAGTATTTTTCAAAATTTTGTTTAAATTTTGTCAAATCAAAACAAAGTGCTATGCTAAGTTTGGTCATGCGAACAGATGTTATAATAAATTTCAAATATTATAATATCAAAGTAAAATGTTTTAGACCATGAGCAGTTTCTGCTCGGATGTGATTACTAATTAAAAGAAAAGCTGCCCTACGCAGCAAAAAATTGTCTTGACATCACGAACCGTGGTTCGTGTGTCCTAGTTACAAATCAAAATAAATAAATAAAGTTAAGGAGCAGCTGGAGGATCTTGCTGGGGCTGCTGTTCGACTGTGGTCTCAGCATCCTCTTCAATGCCTTGAATACTTGTCACCAAAGAGATCTCAAGGGATCCCTGAGCTTTCTCTTCTTCCTCCAGGCAAGCAATGCACTTAGCCAACTCAGCCTACTTCATATGTTCTGGAAAATAATCAAAGTTCACCTTGGGATTGCTTTTCCAGAACATATAAAAGAACTTGAACGCTGCTCCCTTGAACCTCTCAAGGTTACTAGCATTGGTTTCTTCAAGCAATTTGTCTCGTTCCTCCAGCTCAACAGTTTCTTTCTTGCTGATCACCAGTTCATCTTGGAGTTTGGAGGCATCTTTGAAATTAATCACCAAAGCCTCCTTGTACCTCTCTTTGGCCTCAGTGATTTTGACCAAAGTCTTCTGGTGCTGCTTTAGCTCCTCGCCCAGCTTGGAAATTTTGTCCTCAGCTGCTCAGCGTGTTTGGCCTGGGCCACCTTGAGTTGCTCGCCGAGTCTTTCCTCAATAGTCTTAATCTCTTCAGCATGTTTGGAAGCCATCTCCTCAGAACAACGCCAAACAGTACTCATGGTCAAAACTCCCTACGATCAGAGAGAAAGTAAAGTTGTTAGTATAAATAAAAGAGCGAGATAGACAATTAAACCACAACAAAAATGAAGACTTACACTGAGCACTTCATTCAGCGCGCAGCTAAAGATTTGGTCGACCTTCATGGTAAAGACATTGCTGAAGGCTTCCTGGCTGCGCCGATGTCTCGACAGTTTCTTCAGCCTGTCGTTGGCCGAGTTGCAAGTTGAGTTTAGGAAAGCCTCGACTTGAGTCTTCCCTGGCTGAGCAGGAGGACTTGGGTTGCGAGGAGCTAGAGGAGTCGAGCCAATGGGAGCTAGAGGAGTCAGGTTAATGGGAGGTGGAGGAGGAGTCGTGTCCTTGGAAGGTGATGGCATGGGAGGATCCTCAGTCCAAGTCCTTTTCATAGTAGGGTCGCTACTGCTTTCCCCAGGGTGCTGCCTGCTTTCTTTCCTCCTGCTCGTAGGAGCCGTCGCATTGGGTTTGTTGTACAAGTCGAACACTTCTCCGGAAGGCATGACTGTAGGATAGAAACGAACGATCATAAAATATAAATTATGTTACTTAAAAAAGCAAGGGAATAAGAGCTAGAAAAATTCTAAGTAGTATACCCGAGCTATTATTACTGGTCGATATATTATTTATGGTACTACTGCTACACTTACTCTCTGTCTCGAAGAAGTCTAAATTTAAACTATTGATCGCATATTTAAAGTTGACGTCCCCGTCGAATAAATGACAGGGAATGGGCAAATTGTCTAAAAGTGAGAAGTCAGTACCGTTCTCATCAGAAGACTCGAGTATGGGCTCAGGGTATTCTAGAAGTTTTTGCTTGCCCTTCTCGTGTTGGGTAGGGGCAACAGCAGATCTTGGGGTACTGGAGGGTTCTCTGATGGTCAATCCTGTTGCCCGCCGCCTTGGGGGCTATGACACATCCGGTTGCTGCTCGAGGATCTCTCTTCTAGTAGCTCTCCCAGCTGTAGACTCCATCACTTCCTGGTGAGGTTCTAGAAGGCCGACTAGCCTTAAGTTGCTCTCAGTAACTAGCTCTTTGATGCTCTTCTCGATGTTCGTCATGCTGGCCAAGGCTGCTGCCCTTATCTCAATCTCGGGAGTAGGGTCTCGTCAGTACCATGGACCTAAAGAACACCAAAGTTCTAAAGACGGTATAGAAAAGCTTGAAGAACTTAAACAACCACTGAATAAAAGATTTACCTCCTCGGGTGAAGGCCAGGTTATCAGCGACCACGTCCGTTGTAAGAAAGTACTCCTGGTAGTAATCCCCTACATTGGATATGTAGGTGATGTCGCTGAGGAAGGTACGAGCAAACTCTTGATGGTAGAGGTGGAAGAACCCCATATTTTGGTTGGGGTTTGACTTGAGATCAAACAAGTAGTTGATCTCGTGTGGTGTAGGTAAAGGCCACTTCTTATTGTTATAAAGGATATAGAGTGCAGATAGTACTCTATATCCATTGGGGGTAATTTGAAAGAGGGTGACCTCAAAATAATTGGCCACCCCTTGAAAGAATTCGTGCAGGGGCAAGATTACCCCTGCCTCGATATGGTACCTCGACTAGGCGCTGAAGGCGCCTCCGGGCACATTTTCCCTCTATTTGGGTGAAGGTTTGATTAGGGTTATCCTAGGAAGACCGTACTTCTTTAGATAGTTACTCACCATCCTAGCTGATATGATGCTAGGAGGGGCAACGTACCATTCGACCTCTGGCCTAAGGCCATCGCAAAGTCGGGCTTTAGGTTGAATTTCGGGTGGTATAGTATTTACAGGCTGAGGGTTTGTAGAAGGATCCTCGGTGTGAGGGGTAGGCTTGTTAGAAGAAGGGTTTACTGTTTTCTTCTTTCTACGAGTAGTATACTTCACGCGACCCATGTTCGGTGGACTGGGCGGAGGTCTGGTCGCTGGGGTGTGTTGAGAAAATGGGACTCCTGAAAACGGCAGTGACAAAAGAGAATTGGCTCATCAGACATCATATTTATGAGCGATCAGTCTAGTTGTATCTTTTTATTTATTTCCTTCAGATATGTAATCTTATAATTACGTATTAATTGCAATTTCCATTATTATTTAGATACGTCTGTATTAAATGTAATTAAGGTCCATCGGCCCGTGTAGAACTCCTTGAGCCTATAAATAAGAATCAAAGGGCTCAATAGAGGGGACTTTTGAACTTCGGAATTCTAAGAGAGAAATATATTGTTTTTATCCACCATAATTGTATTGATCTGAAAGCTTGTGAAACTCGTGAACCCTAGTTCATTGATCACAGTTCTTGGAATTCTACATCAATAAGAACACTAAGTGGACGTAGGTTGTTACCATTTACTGGGGCCAAACCACTATAAATCTTTTGCGTCATTATCTTTTTGTCTGGATTTCATCTCATTTCTGTCGTTTTACTTGACTCCGTGTCATTGACCAATTTGAGGGTCAACAACTTTGAAATTAACCCTTTTAGAAAATATTAAATAAATGTTAAATCTAGAGTAAACCAATATATATATATTTTCTAAAACCTTTGACAAAAACCAAATTACAGATAATTTCCTCTTCTTAATAAATGTTCCCTTAAAGTCAAAATATTTGGTAAATGCCCAAGCGGCTGAACCAAATAACTGCCAAAACGATTGCTGCCCAACAGTTTTTAGATGCAGGATTTTGATATTGATCCCCAACCAAAACGCTGGAAAACAAAGCTCCAAAATCTTTACTAGTAATTATATTTTATGTTCATATTTCTTTTGGCTGAAAATTTTTCTACAATAGATTTCTCGTGTTTAACCTAGTTTAGTCACCGAGTCTGCTCTTCTAGTATTTCAGGCATTTACAATAGATTTTAATCACATTAGAGTTCTGTAAGGCAGCCATAATATATATTACAGTCGTATTTCTAGAAAAATTTATAGAACATTATTCCCAGAAACAATGTGCAAGATTATCAAAACACCCTTTTCAAATATATTAATAAAAAAATCTATAATAATAAATTTGAAAAAAATTTGGTCATCCAGAAGGCAAGCCAACCATATTCAAACTTTTATGCGGCTGTCAATGAAATGCAACATAGTTATATCATGTAGTACTAAAACAATTTCAAGCCAAGTATCATGCAACACACAACTGAACCACATCAAGTTTGGGAACTATATTGGAATCAAGATTCATTATATTGTTCAATTACAAACAAAAAGCATAAATGAAAACAAGGATTTGGTTGGTCCCCTTCAAATGCTCCACAGTCCATAATAACATTATAAAGAAGAACAAAAGAACGAAAGAAAAGCCAAAAAAAAAACTTGATGAGCAGCTAAAAAATCATTTTACTTGACCAGCATACTTAATTGGAGGAATGACTCCTGCTTCTTCACCACCATATTTTAATTGTAGGTGCAGCAGAAGCAACAAGAAAAGAAATAGGGATTAAGACACGCTCTTCCCTAAACACTATCTCTCTTGGCCTTTGACTTTCACCAAAATCATCTTCAAAGTAGTAAGCTTTATCTGATTCAATCACTCAAGTAGTGTGAGTAGTGTAACGACCCAACATTGCTAATAAGGCATAAAGGCCTTGATTAGCATGCCAGGATGGCATAATTGGTATTTATGTATGATTTAATGTTTAAATACATGATTATATGTGAATAAATGATTAAATGCACGTTTTTGAGTTCAATTATGCATGTGGGCCCTGATTAGTTCATAAGGGCATTTTTGAAATTTGAACCCGTTGAGGGTATGATTTTGAGTTTTTTTCAATGTTTCCGGCATGAGATGATCCTGTTCCGCGGTACTAGTTGAGAGTCGTGATTGTAGTAAGTGATATTTAGTTGAATTTGGTAACCATTAGTAACCTTAGTGTTAGTGGTATTAGTGAAATAAGAAGAGAAAACTAGCATTTCTGTTAGAGTGCTGAAACGACCTAGCTACCCTTGAGATTTAGTATTTGGCTTAGTTTGAGCAGGGGTAGGATGTTCTTTTGGTATTAAAATTAGAAACCCACAACTGAGGGAAAAGACTCTCACGTGTTAGACTTTTCCAGACTTTTTCCTTGGGGTCATTTGGTTCAATTATGAAGAAGAGAGAAATAGAGCACAAGTCATGAGAGCTGGATTTTGAAGGAGTTAATGGGTGGAATCAATTTGAAGAAGGGATTAGCATCCATCCACAGTTAGAAATTTCGAATTTATGAAGTAGGAAAGAATTTCATTTTTCTGGTTTTAAGTTCTCACTTGTTCTTGTAAGTTCTGAGTTTAATTTTGGAAAACTGGGTTGTTGGGATGAAGTTTGAGGAACACTAGCTTGGGTGTTGAGGGTTGGAGCTTGGAGTAGCATTGGAGGCATCCAAGGGTTGAATTCCTTTCTAAGGTAATGATTTTTTACCCTTGATTTTCTTGAGTATTCTGGTTTTCAGTTAGGGTTCTTGAGCTTCAAATCTCAATTTTGTTTTCTATGTTTGATGAGGTTGCTTGTTAAGTTGTAGTGTTATTATGTTGTATTGGGTGAGCTATAGTGGTTTATGGGCTCAATTTTGTGTTTGGTGGATAATTGGGAAGGATTTTTTGGGGTTTTGGCTCAGGGAAGTTTGAAGAGAGAAACCTAGAAATTTAATTTTCATAACATGATTTTTGGGTACTTTTTAGGGTTTTTGCTTAAGGGTTTGGGGGACGGTTTCACCACTTCTTTTGGTGGAATTAGAGGTCTCGAGAGCGCCGGTTTGGTCTCAGGATTGCCCTTTGGAATTCAAACTCATCGATGTAGCAGTTATTGATTGTGACTAGGTATACGCTAGGGCTTGGAATAGGATCGTGCTCAAGGGTCGTTCATAGTAACTAAATCACTTAGAATTAAAGGTAAGAAAATTGCACCCTTATGTGACTATGTGGTACTGAGATTCCCTGTATTTGAATGCATATGTTGTGTGATTGTGATATGCCATGTGAGCATGAAATAAACGGCCTAAGAGTTTCGGGACTAATATTTGCCCACAGGACGCGGCTCGACCATTGGTAGCTGAGGACAGCTAAATAATCACTGAGCTCGGCTTAAGCGGGCCGGAGTCAGTGGGTTCAACACTGGGCTCGGCCTAAGTGAGCCGGAGACAGTGGGTTAAATAGAGGGTGCGGCCTAAGGGCGTCGACCCTGAGTATTGTATGATGAATATTGATATGTTATCATTATTGTCTGTTGTTTATAGCTTGTTTAATACTAAGATGAATGGCTTATGAATAATTGATTGACTTCTCTTATTAGATGACTGTTATGGCATGCTAAATACCTAGTTAACAACTTTATGGATTATTTGATTGTTTGTATTGTTTATGCTCTGCATTATGGTTTTCTTGTTGGGCCTTGGCTCACAGGTGTTACTTGGTGCAGGTAAAGGCAAGGGCAAGGTGGACCAATCTTTAGTTGGAGAGCTCTGGGGCAGAATGTACATAGTCAGCTGTTGGTCCGCCATGGCCGAGGGATAGTGCAGGGATAGGAAAATCTGAAATGCATATTTTTCAATTAGAGTGGCTTGTGGTTGTATATAACTTTGAAATTTTGTAAACTTTAAAACCTGTTTTGGGGATCCCATGTACTAAACGTTTATTTAAATGAGAAATTTCCCATTTATGACCAAAATCTTTTAACCCTAACCTAATTCTGACTTTAGAATCACGTTTTCAACTATATAACTTGATTAACAAGTCTTGTACATTTATAATCACACTGTGTAGCGAACTTGGTTATCCAGGGTGTTACAACTTGGTATCAGAGCATCCTAGGTTTAAGGGTTCTTGAAGACTGGCTGGACATGTACATTTGCTGCTAAAGACATGCTCGACTCAGGATTTGGTAACTGTATATTAGTGTTTATATGTTTAAGTGTTTGAAAGGAATATGAATGCTTTAATCTTTTTGATTAATTGGAAGCATGAGAAACTGATAGGGCCTTGCCCTTGACTATTGTGTGATGATATTGGGGCGTGCATATTAGCATTGCTGTTGCATGTGGATGAATATTTGGATAAACTGTTATAAATTGATTGCTTGTGATTGGTTGTGTTCCAATGGTGCATATTAGGCTGACCAATGAGACGTTGATTAGAGATTAACTTGGATAGCTATGACTCCAAGGAGATCTATACGACTAACCGGTGCTGGGTCTGAGGCTAGAGATGATGACTAGGGGCAGAACCCTCCACCAGTCCCTGAGAACTGGCTACAAATTATGGCTGACATGCAAACCCGGCTTCAAAGCTAGGAAGAGTATATCCATCTTCTGATACAGTAGGCTCTGTCCGGGAGTGTTGCATCTATTGTGCCACCTGTTGTGGCACCAGCTGTTCAGCCACCGGAAGTTGGGAATAGGTGGAAGCCATTATATGAGAGATTCAGGAGACAACATCCTCCAACTTTTGAAGGGGGACCGGATCCACTAAAGGGAGAATAGTGGATGAGCATGATTACTGCTATCCTCCACTTCATGAAGGTAGAGGGTCATAATAGGGTGGCAGGCCACATATATGCTGAGAGAGGATGCCCGCATCTGGTGAGAAGTGGCCTCCCAGATGAGAAATGTTACTACTCTAGGTTGGGATGGATTCAAGGATTTGTTCAGTCAGAAGTACTATAACGTTGTTGTCAGGGCAGCGAAAGTGAATGAATTTGTGGGGTTTGTACATGGAAATATGACCATTACAGAATACGCCCTGAAGTTTGACAGACTTGTGAAGTTCACACCAGATCTTGTGCCTACTGACGCGACTAGGTAGGATAGATTTATCAAAGGGCTTAATGCTATGATAGCCCAAGATGTGAGAATTACAACAATACCTAGGGGGATGACTTACACCCAGGCAATTAGGAAGGCTCTCACTGCCGAGGAGGCAGAAAATAAGATTTGGAGGGAGAGCACTGCAAGATGGGAGGTTCGCAGGGCGGTGCCTCCACATTCAGGGTAGGGTAGGGGCGGAGGCCCTAGTGAACTAAAGAGGAAGACCCCTGACACTTTGATCGCTGCTGGTCCTGGAGAGGTTGGGGTGTTCAGGGTGGCCACCAGGGAGGCAGTGGCACATGGAGGAGTTACCCAGAGTGCACGAGGTGCAGAAGATGCCATTCGGGCGAATGTCGGGCCGAGGCCTGTTATGTGTGCGGGGTGGTGGGACACCTCAAGAAGGACTACCCAACAGTGAAGAAAGGGGAAGCAGGGAAGGTGGAAAGCTTGATTCCAGCTCGAGTGTTCACCTTGACATAGGCAGAGGCCGAGGCTAGTCCCTCGGTGGTGACAGGTCAGCTTTCTAGCGCTGGCTCTCTTTTTACTGTGTTGATTGACTCTGGTGCTACACATTCTTTTGTTTCTAGTAAGGTGATTGATAGGTTGTGTAGACCTAGTGAGTATTGCACAACTGGGTTCGAGACTATATTGCCTACAGGGAAACTGGCAGTTTCTAGGAGATGGATTAAAGCACTGCCAGTGATGGTTAATGGTAGGGAGTTATCAGTAGACTTGATTGAGTTAGGTATGGAAGACTTTGATATGATCTTAGGGATGGACTGGCTGGTTAAATATGGGGCTACCATTGATTGCAGGAAGAAGATGGTGACCTTTGAGCCTAAGGGAGAGGATCCCTTCGTCTTCGTGGGTGCGGTATGTGGACCCCGCATACCCATGATATTAGTCTTGAGAGCTAGGGACCTATTATAGGGAGGATGTATAGGTTTCCTGGCTAGTGTGGTGGATACTACCAGAGTGTTGCCAACAGGCCCGGGGGAGACTAGATTGGTTCGTGAATTCTTGGATGTATTCCCTGAGAATCTACCAGGGTTGCCGCCGCATAGGGAGATTCAGGTCGTCATTGAGTTGGCAAAGGGGACAGAGCCAGTGTCAAGGGCACCATATAGGATGGCACCAGCAGAACTGAAAGATTTGAAGATACAGCTATAGAAACTTCTGGAGTTAGGGTTTATCAGGCCTAGCTACTCACCATGGGGTGCTCCAGTTTTTTTTGTGAAGAAGAATGATGGGACATTAAGGATGTGTATAGACTATAGAGAATTGAACAAGTTGACCATCAAGAATAAGTACCCTCTACCAAGGATTGGCGACTTGTTTGATTAGCTGTAGGGAAAGACGGTATTCTTAAAGATTGATCTTCGATCTGGTTATCACTAGCTGAGGATCAAGGATAAGGATATATCGAAGATGGCCTTCCGAATGAGATATTGGCACTATGAGTTTCTGGTCATGTCATTAGGTTTGACCAATGCCCCAGCAGCCTCCATGGACTTAATGAACAGGGTGTTCATGGACTTCTTGGATCTGTTTGTGATTGTCTTCATCGATGACATCTTAGTGTACTCCAGTTCAGAAGTAGACCATGAGCAACATCTTCGATAGGTCTTGTAGAGATTAAGAGAGCGTCAGTTGTATGCCAAATTTAAGAAGTGTGAGTTTTGGCTACTAGAAGTGACATTCCTTAGACATATCATTGGTGAGGATGGGATTAAAGTGGATCCATCTAAGGTGGAGGCAGTGAGAGATTGGCCGAGGCCAAGGAATGCCTCAGAGGTTAGAAGTTTTCTCGAGTTAGCAGGTTACTACAGACGGTTTATGGAAGGGTTCTCGAAGATTGATGCACCGATGACAAAGTTGACACTGAAGAATTTGAAGTTCATCTTGTTAGACAAGTGTGAGAACATTTTTCAAGAATTGAAGTGACAACTTATTATAGTGCCTATGCTGAGTCTTCCTTCGGAGGAAGGAAAGTTTGTGGTGTATTGTGACGCGTCAAGGTTGGGTTTGGGTTGTGTGTTAATGCAGAATGGGAAGGATATATGTAACGACCCAAAATTACTAATAAGGCTTAAGGGCCATGATTAGTGTGCCGGGAGGGCATAATTGGAAATTATGCGAATTAATGGTGTGTTATGCATGATTATGTGAAATGCATGTTTATGTGTATTGGGTAAGCATGTGGGCCCTGTTTAGTTGTAAGGGCATAATTGTAATTTTGGCCCGTTAGGGCATAAACGTGATTTTGTGATAAACTGTTAAGACCACATTATTATGTGGAAATATGTGTTTCAGCTTTCGGCACAAGGAGATCCTAGGAAGCAAGTAGCGGGAAAGTCACAACGGGACCCGGTACTTGACTTGGGGCAAGTCAAGGGGTATTTCAGGTATTAGATGATTATTTGGATTATTGGGTTATGGAAATAAATAATTGGAGATATATTTGAGGTTAGGAAGCCTAGGCGGGAATATTGGGGAAATTTACCGTTTTGCCCTCGGGGACGCTTCTGGTACCCCGAGCCTTGGGATTGACTTAAGTAACTAAGGTTAGACTAAGTAAAAATAGAAAACAGTAGAAACTCAAAGAACCAACCCTCTCCATTTTTTCTCCTCCTCTCTCTTCTTCTCTTCCAAGGAAACATTGAAAACTAAGGGGTTTGGCTGGAATTCAGTGATTTGAGCTGAGGATCTGGAGGATTAATTCAGTGGAAGCTAGGGAACTAACTAGAAACTAAGATTGAATTAAAGCTAGGAATTTGGGAGTTAGCCCAGAAATAGCTTGGAGAATTTGTTCTGCAGTGAAGGTAAGTTCGAAATTATGATTTAATGTTTTAATTCTGGTGTTTTCAAGGCTGGTTTGAGTGTTCTGGAGTGTGTGGGTTCAAAAGATTGAAATGTTGTTTTGATGGGTTCCTAGACTAAATTTCTACTGGTTTTTTCTACTAAAAGCATGTTAGAGAGTTGTGATAAATGAATTATGTTATTGGGATGGTCTAGGGTGGATTTGGGTGAGGTTTGAATATTAAAAATGGTGGTTTTTCTGGGTTCGCAGGGCTGGGCCGCGGCTCTGTTCTAGAGTGTCACGGCCCTACGGAGCAAGGAAGAGCCAGGGAGGCTCTGCGGCAAGGGAGTGCCACGGTGCCACAAGGCAGGGCCGCGGCGTGTGTCTGTGATCAGAGAGGCTTAGCCTCTGTTTTTGGGGGCGGGCCGCGATGCCAAATTTCAGGGTCGCAGCTCAAAACGGCATTTTTGGCTAAATGGGGGTTTTAAGCGTGGAAACCTAACCTAGGGTGCTCGGGATTGATTCCACCACAGTGTTTGGTGGAATTGGACGTCCCGGAAGTTAGAACTATACCCGAAAACCTTTATTTGAATATTAATGGAATCCTTTATCATGGTTGTGACTAGGTGTACGCTTAGGCTCGGGGCAGGATCATGCTCGGGGGTCCTCTTTCCTAATTAAAGCACTTCGAATTTAAGGTAAGAAAACTGCACCCAGTTGTGGAATTTACATTGGGACTAAGGGTTCCCTATTTTGTATGCTCTTGATGGTATTATGCCATGTGAATTGTAAATGGATGGTATCACGCCATGTAAATAGTAAACGTGCAGCCTAAGAGGGCCAGCGTTTACACTTAACCACAGGGCGCGGCTTGGCCACTGGTAGCCAAGGACAGCTTATTATGCACTGAGCTCGGTTTAAGCGAGCCGGAGTCAGTGGGTTAAATAGAGGGTGCGACCTAAGTTGTCGGCCCTAACTATCTTGTGGTTTGAGTGCAATTATTATGATGATTATGATATGTTGGTTAATTGAATGACAGATTGTTAGCTTGTTGAATATTATCGTTGAATGGGTGAATGTTGTGTACTGTTGAGTACCTGGTTATGTCTTGTGAAATAATTGGATATCATTAGTGATTGTGTTTTAAATGTTATGTTTTCTTTCTGGGCCTTGGTTCATGGGTTCTACGTGGTGCAGGTAGGGGCAAGGGTAAGGCAAGTTGACCATGGATTGGAGAGCTCTGGGGGCGAGGTGTACATTGCCAGCTGCTCAGCCGCCACGGTCGAGGAATTGTACAGGAACGAGAACCTAAAACGTGTATTTTTCCATTAGAATGGCTTGGTTATCTGCAAGCTTTGGAAATTCTGTAACTACGTTATTTAAACCTTGATTTGGGATCCCATGTACCAAACATGTATTTTAATGAAAATTATTTGTTTAAAACCGAAATCTTTTAAACCTAACCTGTTTGTATCGTTAGATTCACGTTTTTAACCAAATGACTTGATTAGCAATTCTCACACTATTTCAAACATATAGTGTAACGGTCTTGGTTATCTAGGGCATTACAATATAGCTTATGCATCACGATAGCTAAAAGAGTATGAGCAGCGGTACCCTACCCATGATTTAGAGTTGGCCGCAGTGGTATTCGTACTGAAGGTGTGGCGACATTATCTGTGTGGAGAGAAGTGCGAAATATACACTAATCACAAGAGTTTGAAGTACTTCTTCACCCAGAAGGACTTGAACATGAGGCAGAGGCATTGGCTAGAGTTGGTAAAAGATTATGACTCTGATATTCTTTACCACCCAGGGAAAGCCAATGTAGTTGCGGATGCATTGAGCTGGAGCGGCCCGGGGCAGTTATTTTGTTCTACTCAAATATCAAGGGAGTTGGTTGATGAGATGTCTAGAGCGAGGATAGAGTTGGTGGTGGGCCTGTTGGCCAACATTACTTTGCAGTCGACCCTACTAGAGCGGATTAAGGAGGGTCAGCTAGTGGATGCACAGTTACAGAAAGTTAGAGGGAATGTCTTAGCAGGAGCGGCTAAGGACTATTATATTTCTGAGGTTGGATTGCTACGGTATCATGGTCGGATTTGTGTTCTGGCTAATGTGGGGATTAGACATGAGATACTGGATGAATCACATACTATGTTGTACTCACTTCATCCAGGAACCACGAAGATGTATCAGGACCTACGGATGTTGTATTGGTGGCTTGGGATGAAGAAGGATGTGGTGGAGTACGTGGCCAGGTGTTTGACCTGTCAGCAGGTGAAGGATGAGCATCAGCGACCAGCGGGGTTGCTACAGCCTTTGGGTATTCCCGAGTTGAAATTGGAGGATATTATGATGGACTTTGTGGGAGGTTTACCGAGGACGGTCGGGCTCCATGACTCGGTGTGGCTAATAGTGGATAGATACACCAAATCAGCTCACTTTCTGCCAGTGAGGATGACTTATAATGTGGACCAGTATGCATAGCTATATGTGAGGGAGATCGTACATCTCCATGGGGTTCCCAAGTCAATAGTGTCAGATCAGGATCCTATCTTTACTTCCAAGTTTTAGGGTGGATTGCAGAAGGCCATGGGGACACAGTTGAAGTTCAGCATGACCTTTCATCCTCAGATTGATGGACAGTCTGAGAGGATGATTCAGGTGTTGGAGGATATGCTTAGAGCATGTGTGATTGATTTCGAGGGGTCTTGGAGTAAGTATCTCCCATTGATTGAGTTTTCATACAACAACAGTTACCAATCAATGATTGAAGTAGATCCATATGAAATATTGTGTGGGAGGAGATGTAGATCACCCATTCATTGAGATGAGATGGGTGAGAAAAGGTATTTGGGACTGGACATGGTTCAGAAGACTAATGAGGCTATCTAGAAGATCTGAGCTCAAATGCTCGCTTCACAGAGCAAATAGAAAAGCTACGCTGATCCTAAGCATAGGGACATGGAGTTCCAGGTAGGGGGCCACGTGTTTTTGCGAGTTTCACCACTACGAGGGGTGAGAAGGTTTGGGGAGAAGGGCAAGCTGAGCCCTAGATTCATTGGACCCTTTGAGATCCTAGAGTTAATCAGGCAGCTGGCTTACATGTTAGCCTTGCCCTCGTCGTTGTTGGGAGTTCATGACGTATTCCATATTCCTATGCTTCAGAAGTACGTCTCAGATATAATGCATGTGTTGAAATATGAAGACTTGGAATTGCAGACAGATTTGTCTTATGAGGAACGACCAATTCAAATCTTAGACAGGAAAGAAAAAGTTCTATGGAACAAGATGATTCCTCTAGTTAAAGTGTTATGGAGGAATAGCAAGGTCAAGGAAGTGACTCGGGAGCTTGAGTCAGCAATGCAGGATCAGTATCCCAAGTCATTCAGGCAAATTTCGAGGACAAAATTCTCAGTCGGAGAGGATAGTTGTAACGACCCAAAATTGCTAATAAGGCTTAAGGGCCTTGATTATCGTGTCGGCATGGCATAATTGGTATATATGTATGATTTAATGTTTAAATGCATGATTATATGATTATATGTGAATAAATGATTATATGCACATTTTTTAGTATTAGTTATGCATGTGGTCCCTGATTAGTTTGGAAGGGCATATTTCAAATTTGAACCCGTTGAGGGTATGATTTTGAGCTTTGTGTGGTGTATCCGGCATGAGGTGATCCTGTTCTGCGGTACTAGTTGAGATTTACGATTGTGGTAAGAGATATTTAGTTGAAGTTGGTAACCATTAGCAACCTTAGTGTTTGTGGTATTAGTGAAATAAGAAGGGAAAACTAGCATTTCTGTTAGAGTGGTGAAATGACCTAGCTACCCTCAAGGTTTAGTGTTTGGCTCAGTTTGAGGAGGGGTAGGATGGTCTTTTGGTATTAAAATTAGAAACCCACAGCTGAGGGAAAAGACTCTCATGTGTTAGACTTTTCCAGACTTTTTCCTTGGGGTCATTTGGTTCAATTTTGAAGAAGAGAGAAACGGAGCACAATTCATGAGAGCTGGATTTTGAAGGAGTTAAAGGGTGAAATCAATTTGAAGAAGATATTGGCAGCCATCCACAATTAGAAATTTTGAATTTGGGAAGAAGGTAATAACTTCATTTTTCTGGTTTTAGGTTCTCACTTGTTCTTGTAAGTTCTGAGTTTAATTTTGGAAAAATGGGTTGTTGGGATGAAGTTTGAGGTACACTAGCTTGGGAGATGAGGGTTGGAGCTTGGAGTAGCATTGGAGGCAGCCAAGGGTCGAATTCCTTTCTAAGGTAATGATTTTTGACCCTTGATTATCTTGATTTTTCTGGTTTTTAGCTAGGGTTCTTAAGCTTCAAAGCTCAATTTTGTTTTCTATGTTTAACGAGGTTGTTAGTTAAGTTGCATTGTTATTATGTTCTATTGGGGTGAGCTATAGTGGTTTATGGGCTCAATTTTGTGTTTGGTGGATAATTGGGAAGGATTTTTTGGGGTTTTGGCTCGGGGAAGTTCGAAGAGAGAATCCCAGAAATTTGTATTTCTGGTACTAACGCTGTAGAGCTAGGTTGGGAGCGCTACAACGCTAGGCTGTGTTTCTGGGGGCTAAAGTCTCTGACTTTAGTGCTATTGCGCCCATCTGGTAACGTTGTAGCGCTTCTCAGCTTTTAGAATCTGATTTTTGGGTACTTTTTAGGGTTTTCACTTGGGGGCTTGAGGGACGGTTTCACCACTTCGTTTGGTTGAATTAGAGGTCCTGAGAGCGCGGGTTTGGTCTCAGGATTGTCCTTTGGAATTTAAACTCATTGAAGTACCAATTATGGATTGTGACAATGTGTACACTAGGGCTCGGAACGGGATCGTGCTCAAGGGTCGTTCGTAGTAACTAAAGCACTCAGAATTGAAGGTAAGAAAAATGCACCCTTATGTGACTGTGTGGGACTGAGATTCCCTTTATTTGAATGCATATGTTGTGTGATTGTGATATGCCATGTGAGCATGAAATAAACAGCCTAAGAGTTCTGGGACTGATATTTGCGCACAGGACGCGGCTCGACCATTGGTAGCTGAGGACAGCTAAATAATGGCTGAGCTCGGCTTAAGCGGACTGGAGTCAGTGGGTTAAACACTGGGCTCGACCTAAGTTAGCCAGAGATAGTGGGTTAAATATAGGGTGCGGCCTAAGGGCGTCGACCTTGAGTATTGTATGATGAATATTGATATGTTATCATTATTGTTTGTTGTTTATAGCTTGTTTAATACTGAGATGAATGAATTATGAATAATTGATTGACCTCTCTGATTAGATTTTTGTTATGGCATGATAAATACCTGGTTAACAACTTTATGGATTATTTGATTGTCTGTATTGTTTATGCTCTGCATTATGATTTTCTTTCTGGGCCTTGGCTCATAGGTGCTACGTGGTGCAGGTAAAAGGCAAGGGCAAGGTGGGCCAATCTTTAGTTGGAGAGCTTGGGGCAAAATGTACATAGTCAGCTGCTGGTCCGCCACGACCAAGGGATAGTGCAAGGATAGGAAAACCTGAAATGCATATTTTTCCATTAGAGTGGCTTGTGGTTGTATATAACTTTGAAATTTTGTAAACTGTCCTTTAAAACATGTTTTTGGGATCCCATGTACTAAATGTTTATTTGAATGAGAAATTTCCCGTTTATGACTAAAATCTTTTAACCCTAACCTAATTATGACTTTAGAATCATGTTTTCAACTATATTACTTGATTAGCAAGTCTTGGACATTTATAATCACACTGTGTAACGACCTTGGTTATCCAGGGTGTTTCAAGTAGGGCAATAGAATCTAGAACATCTTGATCCAAGACCGAATCCAACAAAAAACCACTAATGGTTTTCTAATCAAGATTCTTAGACTGCAGATTATAAGGCGTTACTTCTGCCTTGTATCCCCACACATGAAAATGGCAGAAATTGGGTTTCTTATTAGACCATAACTCATACGGAGTCTTTGGAACCGACTAGCTTGGTACTTCGTTCAAAATATAAGCAGCAGTCCTTAAAGCTTCACCCCTCAAAAATTCAGGCAAAGAAGAATGGATAAGCATACATCACACCATGTCAAGAAGCGTGTGATTTCTTCTTTCAACATTACCATTTTGCTCGGGGGTCCCAGACATTGTGTATGTTGCAACAATATCACAATCCTGCAAATACTTATCAAAAGGCCTAGGGTTTCTACCATTCTCATCATATCTCCCATAATACTCACCACCTCTATTAGAATGGGCTGATTTGATCTTCTTACCCTTTTGTAGTTCCACCCTATTCTTGAAAACTTTAAAAGCTTATAAGGAATCAGACTTTTCACGAATCAAATAAACATGCCCATATCGTGAAAAATCATCAATAAAAGTGATGAAATACTTGTAACCACCCATAGCAGGAAGAGTAAAACGACCACAAATATTTGAATGAATCATTTCAAGTAAATCTACACATCTGTCAATTTTACTCTTTCTAGTGTTGGTAGTTGTCTTTCCTTTTATACAATTAACACAAGTATCAAAATCAGAGAAAATGAGATCTTGCAAAACACCATCCTTTACCAATTTCTATTCTTTGCTTAGAAATGTGACCTAAGCGTCTATGCCATAACATAGAAGAATTTTCATTGTATCTCACACGGTTAAAACCAACAACAACATTAAGAGAAGATGAAGAAGGAGAGGAAACTTCATTCAAATCGAGCTTGTATAAATTTCCTTGTAATCATCCATTTCCTATTAAAAGGGAGTTATGGTACAAACAAACCTTTCCAGTTCCAAAAGAAAGACTATAACCTAGTCTATCCAAAATAGATACAGAAATCAAGTTTCTCCTAATCGAGGGTATGTATGCAACATCATCTATCTCCAAAATATGTCCAGTTGACAACTAAAGTCTGGCAGTTCCAAAAAAATCCACTTTGACTTTAGTACCATCTCCCATGTACACATGCTCCTCCATACTAGTTGGATTCATTCTTCTTGTTAGTGCATGCAAAGAATTAGTAACATGAATTGTAGCACCAGAATCTAACCACCAAGAATTTGAAGGCACGTAAATCACATTTGATTCTAA
This sequence comes from Humulus lupulus, assembly GCF_963169125.1. NCBI lineage: Eukaryota > Viridiplantae > Streptophyta > Magnoliopsida > Rosales > Cannabaceae > Humulus > Humulus lupulus. Next base: position 151,810,253 of record NC_084798.1, on the reverse strand, counting down.
ACAAACCATCATAACTTTCTTACCTTTCATCTCTAAGGCTCTCTTCAAATTAAAGCAAGTGTCTTTCTTGCACCCCCATCTGATGACAATAGTTACATTTCCCAGTGAAACGCTCGGTTTTGGGTCCATTACAAGATCCAGCAGTCTTTCCATCATAACTGGAATTCTTGAAGTGTAACTTTCCATAAGGCTTTTTATAGAAGTTCTTCTTCTTCTTTTGATTGGGATTTTCCTTGGGAATTTCTTTACGGGTATCCTTGGAAGTCATTGGAAATTGAATTTCCCTTCCTAGCTTTTATATCATCTTCCTCTTTAGAGAGAATGGTAGTCATCTCACTTATAGTCCAAGGAGTTTTCTGAGCATTGTAACTAGACCGAATTGAGTTAAAAGGAGGTAGATACCTCATGACATGCTAGACCAGATAATTATCTCCTAAATTAATGCCAAGCCCCTTCAACTTCATATGGAATGACACCACCTGAATTATATGGTTTCTTATGCCAATAACCCCATCATAAACAGTATCCTGGTTCTTACCCAGGTAGTGCTCCCACTCAGACTTGGGAAACTCCACATACTTTTCAGCGATGACCTTGAGGAGTACCTTAGCATTCTCAGTTTCAGGAATACTATCACAAATAGCATCATCCATGTGATACAAGATCACCAACTTACATGTTTCATTTGAATTGTTCCATTCCTTATAGGAAGCTTTCTATTCAGTTGTACTATCCTCAGTTGGTTTAGCAATAGCATCTTCCTTCAATGTTGTGTCAATCTTCATATTGACAAATTCATCATCAGAGATCGAACCCACTCCTTATGTTTAGTCCCATTAAGCATCAGTATAGTAGAGAGTCTATGATTGCTCAAAGCTAAAGGAACACTTGAGTAACAATTATCAATTTACATTGATAAACATAATCATGTTGTTTGTACTCCAACTTCAACTTGAATGAATCCATAAATAATAAAAATGATCATTATATACAAAAGTTCTATAAGTAAGAAATAGAAAATTTTACAAGTAAGTACAATTTATCAATACAGTACAATCAAATACATCAATCTATTATCGACAAGATAAAAATAATTGTGTTATTCATAATGCTCAATAAATTTCATTAACCATTCTAAACAAACTACCAAATAATAGAATTATGGACAAGATAATTTAAATTATTCATATGAATCTTAGAATTTATTTATTTATCTTATTTTATTTAACGAAATGTGGGAATATATCAATACCAATCAAGACATTCATAATTGACATATTAAATTTTACGAGAGGCAAGAATTTAAGCACTCAATTATATAAATTACAAAAATAATTATTATATATTTCACTTAAATTTGAAATATAATTAAATTAAATTAATTGATAATGATTACTTACAAAGTTACCAAAAAAATAATCATGAAAGATTATTTTAAACAAAACCAAAAATATATATATGAATAAATCATACAAAATGATTTCACAAAATGTATAATAAAAAAACTTAATAAAAAAAATAATAAATTGATATATGTAAAAAAAAATTATTATATTTTGTTATTGTCTAAAGACTAATTAGAAAGAAAACAAAAATAGGCCCAAAAAAGTCCCCAAAAACCTAGCCCAGAAAAAAATTCAATTTTTTTAATCAGAAAATGACACGTCGTTTTCGTTTTGGGGAAGAAAATGACAATGTCGTTCGGCCTAAACAACATGTCGTTTACGCACAACTGGGGGCTTCATCTTTGCCCGTTTTGCAACCAGGTCAGGCTCGTTGACCTGGTTCGTGATCTGCCTGAAAAAGTGGCTTCCGACCACTATTTTGATCCCAAAAAATGCAAATTTGTTCATTGAATAAATTCCAAGAGATTTATGGGGTTTATTTGGACAAAACATTTCACAAAAATGCATCCAAAAAAGAAGAAAATTAAGCTCTTAAACTATGGGAAAACTAAAATTTTAGCATCTGTGATACATGAAAATTGGGGGAAAATGCATATAAGTTTCTAATCATCTTTATAATATCACACAAGCTTCATTTTGTATGAAAAAACACCAAAACTGAAATTCACAAAGTTTATTCTCTAAAATAACATAATTCTGAAAAATAAAAAATGAAAACTCAAAGAGCATCATGCAAATAATTTTGGCAACCTTAAAATCAAATATAAAGGCTCTGGTACCAATTGATAATATTTATATGAGCAACAAAAGATCTTTACAACAGATTTACATAGTCAGCTCATCAAAAACAATATGCATTTTATTGTAAAGCATACCAAATATCAAGGATAGAGTTAGAAACAACTAACTTCCACCATTGCTACTTCCTCTCAGTCTTAAACTCATCTTGTATGAACTAGAATGATGAACAAGAATTAGAAAATGATAGTAGAGTGAGATAGTCTCTTTTGAAGCATCACAATAAAACTCCATCTCAATACACTTAGTGTATTTCAAAATCCCAACCATAACTCTAAAAAACTATCATGTATATCAAACATATACCAAATATAGAAGAAAAAAAATGAATTAATATGGTTATTGGGCATTGAGTGTTGGATCAAAAGAGTGTATGTAAACCAAATGGGCTGGTCACATAGTTTTGTAGTGTGTGTCCAAGGAGACCACCTATATATTTAGAAAAATAGCGCCATCCCATTATGGTATCCAAAAATACCATTAATGAAAAATGATTGTTCAAAAATTTTAAATGTGTTTATACTAGTCAACATATTTATTTCCAACATATACAACATGTAACGCCTTTCCTCAATTATGTACCAGAAGAGGACAGATTGTATGTGCTAAATTCTCCAATAGTCAGAGCCTCCATCTGGTTGCAAACTCAACACAAATTCACTTGGCATGTCATAATTTGCTAGAACTTTGAGTTTTTACGAGTGTTTGATGCCAATGGGAACCTTATTTAGAAGCGGGCTAGATCCAATCATCAACTCTTCAAGTACAGGCAACGCTCCTTCTTCAATGGACATATCTCTCAGTCTATGCAACTCTCTTATTACAAGATACTTGAGTATTCAAAAACCTACTTTCATGAAAAGGATTTTCCCTCCATTGTATGCTTGGTAGAGCCAGAGATAAACTAAATTAGGAAAATGATGGAGATCTGATCTGTGAAAATTAGCACACAAGTATACGTGGTCAATTGAAGTAATATATGATAAGTATAGTATCGATCCCACGAAGACTGTTTTCCAAATACCACTAATTGTTCTTTAACTTTCTATTTGGTGAATTTAAACTTAAATGAATAATTAAAATTAAAATGAATACTCTAAATTATGAACAGAATTTAAATAACTGTAAGCAAAACAATGAATCAACTAATTAAAAATCAATACTAAAACGCCTAGGAATTAATTTCATCAACTTTTCATTCTATTAATTTTACTAATCAATTCTAAATCTCTTCTTCCTATTCTAATAGCAGGTTAATATAATCGATTCCTATTCTTTTTCAAGATATAAGATCTCAGTCTATATGCAAGTTTTCTACATTTCAGTGATAAACTTGAACATATAGAAGGCATTAAGCAAAGAAACCTAATTACTACACAAGTCATACAAGTACTTTCGTCCAATATGCAACCTATATCTATATAATGATAGCATATTCAATTCTCATCTTTCGAATTTTGAATCAAAACCATTAAATCAAGTAAATAGTGATCAAGTATATACCAGCATTAAACAAACATCATATAGATTAGAATAAAGAAGAAGTATCAATAGAATATCATAATAAAATTAAATAGAAATCCTAGTGACTACATTAATCCCTAGATAAAAGAAATTAGTTCATAGATAACATGGTGAAAATAAACTTCAAATAATTATTCATAGAAAATAACCTACAGAATTCAGATGAAACAGAAATCTAATTACAACAGCCTTTTCTAAATCTAGGGTTTTTCAAACTAGAAATGTTTTTCAAAAATCGCAGAATAATGTTCCTTAAATAGTTTTCCAAGGTTCCCAAGTGAAAAGACCATTTTCCCTTCAAAAAGTGGCTAAAAATCTGAAAAAACATGTTGATAGCGCTGTAGCACTATAATCAGAGCCAAAATACCCTAAAAATTGTTTCACTAGCACTATAGCGCCCTTGATGTAGCGCTATAGCGCTGATCTTCTGGTCTTGATGGCGTTGTAGCGTTGGGCGCTATTGACAAATTCAATCAGAGTTTAACATATCCTTCCTAGCATTGTAGCGCCTCTTTGCTAGCACTGTAGCGATATTGACAGATTCAATCGTTTGACATATTCCTCCCAAAAAACACGATTTTCTCCAAATTAACTCCATTTTCTTCCACTTTTACTTCATTCCACTCTTTTCACCAACTTAGCATGGAAAACTTAAAACATGAACAAACGAGCATAATTGCGCAATAAAATAGCCCTAAACTCATGAAAACCTACCTAAAAACTATATCCTAAATGAGCCTAAACTCGTTTATCAAACTCCCCCAAACTAAACCTTTACTCGCCCTTGAGTAAAGAATTTAACTAGACTCGAACCTAAACAAACCAAGTTGACATAACTAACCAATTCCAACACTCAAGACTACTATGCATATATAATTCTTAGGAAAACAATCATGCTATTTAAAACATTAATCTAGATTTTCAGTCTCAATTACTTCACCGTTTCACTACAATCTATCAACACCGAAGCTCATTTACTCATAACTCACAAATAAAATAATTGAACCACTTTATGCACATCAAATTCTCACCAACTAACCACATAACCAAATATTTCCATATGCCTGCATTACTTACTATTCTCCATTAATATAAACAAATGCACAAACAAGAATCAATAGGAATTTATAAGGGTTCTAATAGAAGGCTTAGGTATAGGTAGATAAAGAGACATTTTTAGGCTTAATCATACCACAAGCATTCCAACTAAACAAACTTTCCCAGCAATTTCACACCACTCATCCCTTGTTCCCCCTTTTTCTGTGCAATGATTGAGAAAAAAAATTTCTTTTCTTTTTCAATACACTCCCCAAAACTTTGATTTTTCAATAGATAATTGTTTGGAAGCATAATCATTTTTCACTTTCTTTTCCTTTTCTTTCTTTAATTTTTTTCTCAATCACAAGTAATTTTCTGAATAACACATAATACAAACATCCCATTACACATTCACTCCCCTCGTATAATAATTTTCATGCTCATGGTATGGGTCAAAAAGAGTAAATGGTAATCCAATTCACAGCTAGGCTCAAAAGAATTTGTTAACAAGAAAACAGTCATAAGGCTAAAAAGGGTTAACTACGGATAAAATTTAATAGGGTTAGCTTGAAAGGCACAACCAGTCCAAAAAACTTGCATATATAATTTTCCTAAATGTGCATTGTTTCAAATTTCATCTCAAATAGTAGGCAAACAGGTTCTAGAATTTATTTCAATCTTTTCAATCCACAATCCAAATTCGACATGCATAAAATAACTCAATTATAACATTTGCAATTTATGAGCAATAGATCTCTAATGTCAACAGATCACAATAAAAAAAAAATCAAAGTAATCTAACCAAGCACACAGATTGTTTCATAAGCACATCAACTTTTCCTTTGAATTATACTACATAATAGTCAATCATATTAAAATGGCAACTATCATCAATTTAATATACACTCTAAAACATGACTCAAAACAACTAAAAAAAAATAAACAAACCGTAAAACGCAAACGCTTCAAAGAACACCAGAAATAAATCTCTCCCCCAAACTTAAAACCAAACATTGTCCCCAATGTTAAAGCATAGAAAGAATGAGAATAGAGACTTGCCTAACCAGCCACATCAGTGTGGCAGTTGTGGCGGCTGGGACGAAGGTCCCTCGAAAGGTTGAGACAGCAGAGGTTGAGGTTCTGGAAATCCAGCAAATGACTAAGGCAGAGGCGGAGAGTAAAATAGAGAATATGGTGGATACGGTGGTGGTGGAGCAAAATAATTTTGATCTGCCTCATTTAAAGACCACCGACTCACCAAGTTGTTTAAGCGAGCCACATGGTTCACCTCGTATTCATACCATTGGCCCATGTATTGATTCATCATGTGGTGCTACTGAACCATATACTGATTTTGTTGGATAAGATAATCCAACTTATCACTGACATTCTTCATTCTATGGTCACTACTACCCCTCAGCAACACTGGATCAGCCTCTTCTTCCACCTTCGTTTCCACACGGCGTTTACCCTTTTTCCTTGTCTGTGGCACATAAAGAGCAGGTGCAAGATAATCCTTCATCAAAGTAATAGACAAATGTTGCTGTAAAGACTGATAAATATCAGTAACTAACTCAGGAACTCTAGTTTTATAGCATAGCATTGTGATGACAGACCCATGGCCTAAGCCTCCAGTGGTATGGCCCTTTTCAATGAACTCTATATTCTCTTTAATCCACAAACCCACATTAACAGTCATTCCTATCATCAATGCATACATGAGAAGTATTCGATCCTTAATCATGTCAGACACATGACTTACTGGCATAAACCGAGCATATACAAAGAAAGCCCAAAATCTGGTCTCAATATTCAATTGACATGACGCTATCCATCTTTAAACCTTGCGCCTGATATTCTCCCATGACTTGATTCACCACCAGCTGAGAATCACTGTAGATGTTGAGAACCTTTATATTCATATCCCTGGCTAAACGCAACCCAGCGAGTAATGCTTCATACTCGGCCTTGTTGTTAGAAGCAGTGAAGTCAAACCTGATTGGGGGAGTGAAATCGATGCCCATCCGGCGTTATCAATATCACTCCTGCTCCAGTGTGGTAGTCGTTAGAAGAACCATCTGTAAATAATTTCCACGATGGAGCTTGGTTTTGACACTCAGGCTCATTAGGCTCTTCAACCCGCTCGCTATCTGTAAGCTCAATGAATTCTGCAATGAAGTCAGCCAGGGCTTTCCCTTTTATCACTGCTCGTGGCAAGTAAGATATATCAAACTGCCCAAGTTCGACTGCCCATTTTAGCAATCTACCCGCAGCCTCTGGTTTTTGCAGGACTTGCCGTAGAGGCTGGTCGGTCAAAACTGTGATTAGATGAGCTTGAAAGTAAGGTCGCAGCTTCCTGGAGGCCAAAATTAGGCAATAGGCTAGCTTCTCGATGGGCGGGTACCGCTGTTCTACTCCAATTAGCCTTTTGCTTACATAGTAAACAACCTTCTGCACGCTTTCTTCCTCCCTTACTAAGTGCGGCAATTCTTCCGGTTAAACTTTGAACATCCTTAATATTTGCTGGCAATTTCATATCAATCAGGGCTTTAATCTTCTCAGGATTGGCTTCAATTTCTCTCGAGTTAACTATAAATCCCAAGAACTTCCCTGATCCTACTCCGAAAGAGCATTTAAGGGGATTCAGCTTCATCTGAAATTTGTTCAAGATGTTGAAGCACTCCTGCAAATCCTTTATATGCCCTTCTGCTTTCTTCCACTTGACCAGGATGTCATCCACGTAGACCTCCATGTTTGTGCCGATCAGTTCCTTAAACATGTGGTTGACTAGTCGCTGATAAGTCACACCAGCGTTTTTCAAACCGAAGGGCATTACTTTGTAACAGTAAAGCCCTGTATCAGTTTGAAAGCTAGTGTGATCCTCATCAGGGGCATGAATACTAATTTGATTATACCCGGAGTATGCATCCATGAATGAGAGAATCTCATGCCCTGTAGTGGCATCGACCATCTGGTCGATTCTATGGAGTGGGAAACAATCTTTGGGGCAGGCTTTATTTAGATCTGTAAAATCGATGCACGTACGCCATTTTCCATTCGGCTTGGGAACTAGCACGGGATTGGAGACCCACGATGGATAAAATTCCACCCTGGTGAACCCATTCTTCTTCAACTTTTCAACTTCTTCTTTTAAGGCCATTGATCTGTCTTTGTCGAGCAGCCTTCTTTTTTGCTGCACTGGTGGAAAACTTTTGTCAATGTTTAGGACATGGCTGATGACTGCAAGGTCTAGCCCGACTATGTCTTTGTGCGACCAGGCAAAGACTTTCTAGTTCCTCTTTAAAAACTCCACCAGTGCTTGTTTTGTCGTTGTCTCTAAGTTTTTACCGACTTTCACAACTCTGGTCAGATTTTCTTCATCGAGTTGGACCTCTTCAAGGTCCTCGATGGGCCCAATTTCTTCCTCAAAATCCCCAAAGCGAGGATCCAAATCTCTATCCTCACTTTGGGCAACGCCCTATTTGGTGACATTATCACCCGAGTGGGCCTAAGCATCAGTTGCCACTTGCAACTCTTTTCCGCGAACATCTCTCGATACACCCTTCTTCGCCTTGGTGATCGAGGCATTGTAGCACTCCCTCGCTTCCTGCTAATTTCCCAATATGCACCCTATCCCTGTGTCTATTGGGAATTTCATGGCGAGGTGCCATATCAAGGTGACGGCTCATAGGTCGACCAGAATTAGTCTCCCAATTACAGCATTGTATGCTGAAGGACAATCAACTACTATGAAAGTAGTGAGTAATGTACTATTGGCAGGCGCGGTACCTGCTGTAACTGGAAGCCTAATCGACACTATTGGGCGAGCCCTTCACCGAAAAAACCATAGATGGTTTGATTGCATGGCTCCAGATCTTTGACGGACAGCTTCATTCTTTCCAGCGAAGACTTGTATAGGATGTTGACCGAACTTCCTGTGTCGACCAACACCCTTTTCACCATCATGTTGGCAATTTGTACGTCTACGACCAGCGGATCGGAGTGTGGGAATCGTACGTGTTGGGCATCGTCATCAGAGAAGGTTATCAATTCCTCCTCTGTACGAGACTTTTTTGGTGCTCGATCTTCCACACTCATCATCTCAATGTCCTGGTCGTGGCGTAGGGTTCGAGCGTATCGTTCCCTTGCCTTCCCACTGTCTCCTGCAAGATGTGGGCCTCCGCAGATGGTGAGTAAAGTGCCTACCACTGGAGCTAGCTGTAGAGGTGGCGAGCGTTGGCATGCAGGCGCCTGCTCGTTGCCACCTTGAGCCTCTCACTGAGGCCCTCCTGCGGCTCGCACATATCTTCTCAAATGTCCCTGCATGATCAGGAACTCAATCTTGTCTTTCAACTGGTTACATTCATTGGTGTCGTGCCCGTAGTCGTTGTGAATATGACAGAACTTTGTCGTATCTCTCTTGGAGATATCTTTCCTTATAGCTACGGGTCGTTTGTAAGGGACGCTTGAGCTGGTCGCTTGGTAGACTTCAGCTCGACTCTCGACAAGGGTCGTGTAGTTGGTGAATCTCGGCTCATATCGATTTCCTTTGGGGCGTTTACTCTCGGAAGCTGAGGGTTCATTGTTCGCCCGTTTTCCACAATTCCTACCATTTCCGTTCCTGTTGCCTTTGTCGTTGCCATTGGGCTTTTTCGACCCGTTGGCGGCTTTGGCGGGTTCTTCCTTGGGTCCCTTGTCTTTTGTTGGCGATTTCCCTTTGTTGGCAATCGCATCTTCGAGCTTGATATATCGATCAGCCCAATCCAAGAACTCTTGGGTACTTTTAACCCCATGCTTTCTGAGGCTACTCCAGAGGGGCGAATGGCGCCTTACTCAAGTAGTTAGGGCCATCATCTTACCTTCATCGCCCACTATCTTGGCTCCAGCTGCTGCTCGCATGAAGCATTGGACATATTCTTTTAAGGGCTCTCCCTCTTTCTGGCGTATCTTGACCATCTGGTTGGCCTCTGTGGGGTGTACATGACTTGGGTAGAACTGTCCGTAAAATTCCTTCATGAACATTTCCCAAGATACTATACTAGTAGGAGGGAACTTGAAGAACCACTCCAGAGCGGTGTCATACAGTGTCGCAGGGAGGATTTGGCAGCGGACGTCTTCTGACACTTTTTGTATGTCCATTTGTATCTCAAACTTATTAACGTGAGATAATGGGTCTCCGTACCCGTCGAAGTTCGGCAATGTAGGCATCTTGAAATTACTGGGGGTTTCGGCCGAGGCAATCCTCTGTATAAAGGGGGTGCCCCTCCTCCTATCGTACTCGATATGGGACGTTCGTCCCCCGACCAGCTGCTGTACCGCATGGTTCTGGGCATCAATCTGAGCCTAAACTGCTTCTGGGACTGCTGGGGCCACCGGTGCCGGGGGAGCGTACTCGTCGTGCCTCTCATGACGGTCGTTGAGTACGTCCCTCAGATCACCATCTCTTTGTCTCTGCTCACTAGCTCCTAGCCGACTAAAGACGTTTGGCTGCCTGGGTTGCCCTCCAGTGTTGTGGCTAGCTGGCCTATTTTCTCTAGGTGGGGGGCTCCTGCCTCCACCCCTTTCTTCATTCCTCCAGCTAGCATTTCCTCTACCGGAATCAGCTTCGTTATAGTCATGGCCATCTCTAAATTGTGGCTGACTACGGCGTGACTGGCTGTTCACGCTATTTCCTCCTCGGGCTGGCATTTCCCGAGCATCAGGGGGAGGCCTGTGCTGGTCGTTGGGTCCCCATGCATTGTTATGCCGTGGGGGGCCCCTGACCGCAGAGCCTGACTTGATGTTCCTCCTATTGGCAGAAGGACGCTACCCCTTGCTCGATGGATTTGGCTCTTCATCTCCTGGGCGTCTAGGGCTACGGGGCGGCTGCCCTGCCCTATTCTGCCTTGGGCGCTAGGGATTGCCTCGACCAACCTGGGTTGGAGGCTGCTGCTCAGGATCCCTAGGCGGGACCTCATCCTGAGGCATAGGCGGCTGCTCTGGCCTTTGAGGGCTTGCTGGCTGGAGCAGAGGGCTTGGATTGGGACCTCTTTGAGGTGGTGCACTTGATGGCTGATCTGGTTGGGAGGCTGGCACAGCCTGACTCCTAGCCAGTTGAATGACTGCTTTAAGGGCGGCCATGGCATCCCTCTACCGACAATCCATTTCCGCCTGCCGCTCACTCAGCTCTTGGCGCTGGCGCTCTATTTCCCTTTGCTGCAGCGCCATCGTTTCCACAGCATTCTCCTGATTGGCCCTCAGATTAGCCAACTCATCTTGAAACACCCCTAGCGTTGCCCTCAGTGTTTCGGAATCTAATTCCTCCTCATCAAACTTCAAATGTGGTTCATTCTCAGCCACATTTGGGGGAGGAGGTTGGGACGGTGTAGCGCCAACAACCTGTCCAGTCTTCTTGGATGTTTTCACCATTAGATTTTTTCACAGTTTTTTGTCAAACTCTCAATGAAAGCACCAGAATGTTGACCCACGATTTGGCCAATGACACGGAGTCAAATATACAACAAAGGATAAAATGGCAAATAAGAAAGATGATCTAATGGAAGAGAAGAAAACACCAAGAATTTATAGTGGTTTGGCCCCAAAATATGGTAATGGCCTACGTCCACTTAGTGCTATTATTAAGATTGAATCTCAAAGCAGTGATCAAAGAACTAGGGTTCTTGAGTTTCACCAACCTTAGAAGAAATACAATAAAACGATGGATAATTGCACTATAGCTCTCTCTTTTTCTCTATCTTAGCAAAAAGATTCAGGAATCAAAAGTCCCTTCCTTGAGCTATTTCATGTATATTTATAGGCTCAAGGAGGGTTACATATGCCAACGTGTCCTATCTTTCCTTAATAATCGCATATCAAGATAATCATGAAGAAATATTCAATGCAATTATTATAAGATTACAGCTTAAGAAGGAAATAAATCAGGTTATACGACCAGTCTGGTCGTATCTAAAAATTAACCCTGACGAAGCGGTGTGCTTCTGGTCGATAGTCGAGTAGTACTTCTGCCACGTGTCAACTACGTAGGAGAAATTCTTGCCACGTCATCAGTTGCTGTTTTTAGGGTAAACACTAACTTACCTAACAACCCTAACCCTAATTCTTTCAGCCACCCCCTTTCTTTCTCTCGCAATCCCTATTTCCAATTTCTCCCTTCTCTCTCACGACTAGCCACACCACACCACCCACCCACCCATCCCACGGCAACCCCAACCCCAATCTCTCTATCTTGCCTCACTCCCCGGCAACCATGACCCTCTCACTCTCATTCTCGGAGCCTCTCACCTTGTTGCTGACGTCGACCCCTCTCCTCTCCTCTCGAGTCTTTGCGACTAGAAAGAGCTTCTCATAAACTATTTTCAATATATAAAAAATTGAATTCGGGTTTAACCCGAAACTATTTTTTAAAAAAAAAGTTAAAAAAAATATATTTATATATATACTAACTTACCTAACAACCCTAACCCTAATTCTTTCAACAGCCCCCTTTCTTTCTCTCGCAATCCCTATTTCCAATTTCTCCCTTATCTCTCATGACTAGCCACACCACACCACCCACCCACCCACCCATCCCACGACAACCCCGACCCCAGTCTCTCTATCTCGCCTCACTCCCCGACAACCATGACCCTCTCACTCTCATTCTCGGAGCCTCTCACCTTGTTGCCGACGTCGACCCCTCTCCTCACCTCTCAAGTCTTTGCAACTGAATAGAGCTTCTCAGAAACTATTTTCAATATATAAAAAATCGAATTCGGGTTTAACCCGAAACTATTTTAAAAAAAAAGTTAAAAAAATATATTTATATATATACTAACTTACCTAACAACCCTAACCCTAATTCTTTTAGCCGCCCCCTTTCTTTCTCTCGCAATCCCTATTTCCAATTTCTCCCTTCTCTCTCATGACTAGCCACACCACACCACCCACCCACCCATCCCACGCCAACCCCGACCCCAGTCTCTCTATCTCGCCTCACTCCCCGGCAACCATGATCCTCTCACTCTCATTCTCGGAGCCTCTCACCTTGTTGCCGACGTCGACCCCTCTCCTCTCCTCTCGAGTCTTTGCGACTGGAAAGAGCTTCTCATACATAAGGAGCCTCTTAGACACAAGCAGCCTCTCCTCTTCGTCACTCTCGGCCATGGAGGTCTCCTCATCTCTTTGACTTGATGTCGCCGTCGATCACGCACAATCGATGGAGGGCTTTGCTCGGCCATGGAGGTCTCCTCCAACAGGTGAGATTTTTCTTCTTTTTTTAAATTTTTTTTTTCTATTTCAATATCATTATTGTTTGTGCTTTATTTGCTTGCTTCTATCATGTTAGCATCTGTTTGTGCTTAATTTTTTTTAACAAAAATATTGTTATATGGGTTAAAATTGAAGATGATTCTATTATGTTAGCATCTGAAATTGGTTTTTGATTTCTAATTGTCTTTGTTGAAGATGATTCTATCTATTGTGTAGGTTCTACTCAATTTAGTTTTGTGTTGCTAATGCTAATTTCTATTGTGGTCAACTTCCTTTGCTATATAGTTGTTTGGCTTCTATACTGGTTTTTGAGTATTTTAATGTATAGATTATGTTTATCCAGTTTGATGTATTGTTTAAAAATCTTGCATAAATGATAAAAGTTTTGATGAAATGCTTGTTTTTCTGCTTCTTTTTATAAAAAGAGTTTATTCAATATGTATGTGTGTATGTGTATATAATATTTATATATATATATGCTTGTTTGTTATGATATGTGTATGTGTATATAATATTTATATATATGTTTGTTAGTTATGATATTGATGATAAGTTTATGTTCATTGTTTTTTGTTTTGCAGGGAGAGATGAAATAGGAAGTGTGTTCATCTTTTATTTTTTTGGACTTTTTATTATATGATATTATCAAGATTTATAAATTTGTATTTAGTTTAAATTTAATTAAGATTTTAAAAGTATATAAAATAATAGAATTTAATTAAATATTAAAGCCTAAATTCACTTTAAAAAACCAAATGAAAAAGGTCCAAAACCTTCTATTTTACAAATATAATAGAAATAAGAATAGGTCCAATAGCTCATCTCAAAACTTAACTTAAAAAAATTGACAAAAATGATATTTTTAATCTTTAAATTAATAAATTTCAATTTAAATTAGGCCTAAGGGCCAATTCGGGCAAAATCTCAATTCAGTTGAAACCCATTTGGATCCTGAAACCCGAAACTACAATAAAACTGTATATGTTCGATTTATTCGGATCGAATTCAATAGTCATTTTTTAAAATCTGAATCCGAAAAACCCTAATCAGAAAATCCAAAAATTGTCAAATCTCACTCGTATGCCACCCTACTATTGTCATTTTCTATATAATAGAAACTAAGAGACATTGAAAAAGACAAAATCTAAAAAATGACAATAGTGTCTGATTAAAACAAAACAACAAACTTGTGAAAAAATAAAAATTCTGTCCTCTCTCTTAACCCGAATGCCACGTAGCTAAGTAGAAGCCCAAACCCCTTCATGCAAAGCAACACGTGTGCCTTCCTTCTTATAATAGGTGTCACGCATTGACCTAGTACACCGCAACTATTGCCACTACATTATTTGTTCTCTTCTTTGACACTTCATTCAATTTATTTAATATTAGGCATTATTTTCATTATTATATTATATATGCGAGTGGTAAACTCCAAAAACCATTGGCTTTTATTTATTTATTAAATTAGTTCATTTATGTGCGCCGTTCCCTATTCGATTCCACCTCTAGTTTTCGTCCACAAGTTGTGTGTGTGTATAAAAGAAAACCCATCCCTAACCAAACCCAATAGTTCTCCTCTAAGACAAGATCTTAAAAGTGGTTTGGTTTGGTTTGATTTTTAGGCTCATTAAGGTAGTGATTATTATGGGTTCAGCTAGGAAATCAACTTGGGTTGTGGCAGCAAGTATTGGAGCAGTTGAGGCATTGAAAGACCAAATGGGAGTTTGTAGATGGAACTTTGTTATAAGATCAGTGCAGAGCCAGGCCAAGAGCAATATCAGATCATTCTCTCAGGCCAACAAACTCTCTCCTTACTCTTCTCTTGCTCTCTCCAAAGTCATTAGAACAGATGACACTTTGAAACAGTCTGAAGACTCCGTGAGAAAAGTCATGTACTTCAGCTGTTGGAACTCTTAATTTCTACTTTAATAATATAAATTGTTGAGCCTCAAAAGCTTTATTCTTAAGATGTAGATAGTAAATATTGTCATCCTAAATAATTTCCCATGTTTATGATGAGTATGCCTATATATATATAAAGATGAAATATATATAATTAAGCAATAGATGAAACTCATCGAATGAGACACATGCTAAATGTCATGACAAGGAAGAGTATAATATAACAGATTTTTTCCTTCAAAAATAAGCTTTTAACGCAATTATATGAATAATGAAGAACAGATTCCATTTTAATAATTATATAATGTTGGAGGATTTAATTTAGTTTGGTACATGTGTGTATGTATATTCGTACTCGCAGACTACTTTGCAATGATTAATAATTTAAAAGTATGTTCACAAGAATTAGGAAGCTACGATACCCATACAAAGATCTTATACTTTTGAATTAGGAAGTAGGATCAATTAATTTTGATCAATATATAATGTAGAAAAATATTGTTTTAACGATTCATTGGTTCATCAAGAATTAAATAAAATATTTATTATTTATATCTACGACTCTGAGTAATACATCCGACATTTATTTGGGAACGGACGGTAATAAAACCATGTGTAACAAAATGATGCAATAACGGGTCAAATATCCGTTTTAAATTCTCTTTTAATTTGACTAAAAAAAATGAATCGAAGATAAAATTGTTCGGATATAGTTCATCGTATATTTTATATAAATTTCCTATTTTTATTCATTGTGATGGCGGCCACTTAATAATAATAAAACCATAATACAAAATTAATAAATAATAATAATAGCTAGAGGTGTAAATGTGGGCCGGCTCATATTTTCGTGTCTCTGATAAATTTGGACCGGGCCGGGCTTGGCTCATATTATTTTCGTGCCGGACCGGGCCGGTCCATTTTTTAAAGAATAGGCCTAGCACGTTCCATGGGCCCGGCCCATGTCGTGCCGTGCTCGTGTCGTGTCGGGCCCAAGTCGGGTCAGCCCATTTTATTTTTGCCATAAAATGTGAGGATGGAGAATTGAACCCTCCACCTCCTCTTTAACCATCATGGACTTACCACCAAACCAAATACATTTATTTGTTTAAATTATAATTTTAGATATTTTTATATACTTTTTAACAATATTTTACACAATTATATCAAAGATAATTATTAGAATTTTAATACATACTAATAAATGCTAAAAAAATTAACTCACAAATCTTAAAATAAATTAATATAATTATAAAAATATAAACATTGAGAAAATAAGACTTCTATTATCATTTTAATTTATTAATAATTGACAAATAAAAATTTATTATGATTATTATTGTCAAAATATTGGGCTTTTTATCGTGTCGTGCTTTCGGACTTGTTTGTTCGTACTTTCGTGTCGTGCCTTCGGGCTTGTCGTGTCATGCCGTGCTCAGGCCCACGTCGTGTCGTGTCGTGTCGTGCCAATTTTTAATTCGTGTCGTGCCTGGCCCATATTTTTTCGTGTCGTGTCATGCTCGTGCCTCCCAGGCTCGTACCAGTTTCGTGTCGTGCTAGAAAGCCCAGCCCATATTTATAGCTCTAATAATAGCTATCTAGTTTATCTATACGTACGGAAAGATTTTTTATTTTGAGAAATGTTGAATTGACTTTCTTATTAATTTGTTTCATACTTTTATTTTATACTAGTATTAGATTAGATATGTATATCTAATTTTATAAAAAATTACAATATTAAATTTTTTTTTTTAATTAAATCCATATCGCGTGACATAATTGATTTAGTGGAAATATTTGTGTTGATATGTTTAATTCAAATAATAAACGAGTGTTAGATCTATGATTCAACATTTGTATAAGGGGAAATTACATTTTGGGATTTTCAACTTTGTGTAGTTTTTATGGTTTATTTATTTATTTTTTACATTTTTATGGATTTTTCTCCATATTTTGGTAATTTAATTTTTGTTTACCATACTTTTTTCGAATAAGTTTTCTTTTAAAAAATTTATGTTGTAATAACCAGTTACCACTATCAATTTTTTTTATAGTTTTTTAGTGATATTGTGGTAATCGCTTAACACCATTGTTGACCGCGTTTTTGGCCAACGACGTGTAGACGCCAAAACGACAAAAAACTTTCAAGAGAAAAATACGACACAGACAATTTTTATAGTGGTTCAACCCCAATGTAGGTAATAGCCTAGTCCACTTAGAGTTATGATTATGAATCTACACTCAAGATCAGATGAACCTGAGTCAATTGAGTTTCTTCAGTGCAGATGAAAAGAATACAATATTTCTCTCAAGATATAAATGCTCTCTTAGGAAAATTAGAATCTGAATCCTCTCTATGATGCCATGAACTTTGTATTTATAAGCCCAGGATCGTACAAACGCAGTCCCTCATAATCGGGATCTTTCTGTTATTCTTTCAATATTTTAATTAATAATAACATCTAAAATAAACAATATGCGATTCTTTGGGATAATATGAGAGATTCTCACGCAGGTATGACCGATTCTAGCTGAAGCCGTTACTATGATCTTTTACGTAGCAATGATCTGTTTAGTTGGTCCACATCACACCCAGAAGGAAAAATGGAGGGCCAAAACACTTCACCGGTCGGCCAAACCCTCACTGGCTGGCCAAGACAAATGACTGGTCGGCCAAACACATGTCTGGTCAGCCAAACACCTGACTGGTCGGACAAACACCTAACTAGTCGGACAAGCACCTGACTGGTCGGACAAACACCTGACTAGTTGGACAAACACCTGACTAGTCGGACAAGCACCTGAATGGTTGGACAAGCACATGACTAGTCGGACAAGCACATGACTGGTCGGTCATGACACTTGACTGGTCAGCCAAAAATCTTCACCGGTCTACCGAATCACTCCTAAACCAGATTACCCAACCATTCATTGCCATTTGTCACTTCTTATTGCCACATCATCGTTTTCAAATTTTGGGGATAACAACCATCAAAATAATATTTATATTGTAGTGATGTGATTATATCTGGTTACTTAGTCAGGTGTGACAAAAAATTAGATGCAAACAAAAAAAATCTAAACTGGTCACTATCGTAACTGGTTATATATAAATCTAAAAAAAACAAGATCTCAAAAAAAAAAAAAAACAACAAGTCGACATGGAACCTAGTTACTTAATTAGCCATATGTGAAAATAAAAATCATTATAATTTTTTTAGTGATATGGTGGTAATCAGATACCAGCATCAAGATAATATTTAACTTTTAGCAATACGATGGTATCTGGATACTCAATCAGGTGTGACAAAAAATTAGATCTAAAAAAAAAATCTAAATTGATCGTTATCGTAACGAGTTATCTATAGATCTAGAAAAAATCAGATCTGAATGAAAAAAAAAAACAAGTCGTCATGAACATAGTTACTTAATTAGCCAGATGTGAAAATAAAAATCAAATTTAAACAAAAAATCTAAATTGATTGTTATCGTAACTAATTATAGTTAGGTCTTAAAAGAATTCAGATATGAACAAAAAAACATAAACAGATCATGATAGTAACCGGTTACAGTTAAGTCTGAAGAAAAAAATCTAAAATGAAAAATCAAATGTGAAAAAGAAGAAGAACAAGAACAAGAACAAGAAAAAGAATAAAATAAGAAGAAAAAGAAAAAGACTTCGTAAAAGGTCATGAGGGTTCACGACTAAGAGAGGGAGTGAGAGATTGAGACCTTGCGCTGTCGGAAAAATGGAGATCAGAAAAAGAAATAAAAGTTACAGAGAGGAGTTAGATTGAATATTGTGTTTTTTTTATGGTAATGTGTATTTTTATATTTTATCGGATTACCATATTTTTTACCATTTTTTTGGGTCAACTTATCATATTTGATGGCAAAAGTTTTGAAAAGATGTTTATTTTTCTCATATTTATTTATGTAAACTTCTCTTTATATAATATAATTATTAATATTAACACTACAAGAAAGAAGGCTTTTGTTGGCGTAATTCAGAATTGCGTCGGCAAAAAAAATATTTACCGGCGCATTTAGTAAAACGCGTCGGCAAAAACAATGACTTTTTCCGGCGTTAATTTTCGCCGGCAAAGGTAACCTTTGCCGGCACAACCCCGAATTGCACTGGCAAAGATCTGTTGAATTTAACAAATAAAATATCATAAACTTTTGCCGCGCGCATTTCACCTAACGCGCTGGCAAAAGTCAAAACGTTTATATTAACTTAGTGCACGTTTTCAACAAGGTAGGTGGCTAGACTTTTGCCGGCGCGTTTCGTTGCGCCGACAAAAGTCTAATTTGCGTCGACAAAAGTTAGACTTATTAAAACGGTGCCGTTTTGAACTAGGGTTTTAATACTGACTTTTGCCGGCGTATGTTTAGACTTTTGCCGATGCAACGAAACGCACCGGCAAAAGTCATAGCGATTTACACTAGCCGTGAGCCCTTCTTCCCCATTTTTAGATTTTTCTCTCTCTTTCTTCTCTCTTCTCTCTGGTTTGATGTCCGACCACCCCAGCCCATAGCTCCACCGTGGTTGAGCAGCTCAGTTAGTAAATCTCTTCTCTCTCAAGGTTAGTAAATCCAAAGGCAAAAATCATAACATTTTTAGACTTTTTTCTCTCTTTCTTTCTCTCTATCTAAGTTTGTAATTGTATTTTTTTTGTATTGTTCTCTCTCTATAAACAGGTCCACCAAAGTGTGTGCAGCTCCAATCTCTCGGTAGAACAGCTCCAATCTCTCGGTTTGTAATTGTAGTTTTTTTTAGGTAATTAAATTAATATTTATTTACACAAATATGTGAATGTGTGTGTACATATGTTTATTTAATGTTAATTTTTTTTATAGAAAATTGATTAATTAATTGTGAACTATTAATATATATGTACGTGTGTGATATTTTGTATTATAGTTATATTTTTGTGTTAAAAAAAATAAATGACTCTGTGTAGGTTTAGAAAAATGTGATTAATAATGAAAAAGAAAAAAAGAAATATATTTTTAGTATTTATTAAAAAATTAAAAAAAAAAACTGATTTGAGTATTTTTTTTTTTTTTTTAAATTTTATTGCTTTATATGTATATTAAAAAAACAGATTAGATTATTATATTATATTGTATATTTGCATTATACTTTATTTTTTTTATATTAAAGATTATTTGTTTATAGATATTTACTAAATAAATTGTTTTGATGTTATTGATATAAAAAGATTTGATATATGTTATTAATCTTGGTTTATGTTGTGCATGCTCTAGGAATATTCTATATATTGCTCTAGTAATATTATGTATATATTTTGTGTGTAGTTTGTAGGTTTTATAAAATTTTGGGATAGTTAAAATATAGTTGTTATGCTGCCCAAATTTTGTTATTTTTAGGAAAATTAACATTAATTACAAAAAATATAGCCGTTAAAATTAATTTTTATTTTAATGCTTTATATGTATTTGTTTATCTTAATAACAACTATTTGAATTTATTTTTATAATATATGTTTTTTGTATTTATTAATTTTTTTTGTAAGATTAAAAAAACTGATTTGAATATGTATTTTTTTTTATTTTAATGCTTTATATGTATTTGTTTATTTTTGCTTGTTAATATTTATTATATTGTATTTTGTGATATATGTATTTTAGTTAAAGTATGAACTTAAAAAAAATTAGATTAATAATGTATATTTATATTTTTAAATTGTTTTATATTAAATGTCATATGTTTGTAAATATGTATTTAATAATTTTTTTGTATTAATAAAAAAAATCAGTTTTGGTATATGTTTTTTTCTGGTTAAATATTTGTATATATGTAAATTGATGTATTTGTTAATGTATATATATGTTTTGTATGATCTAGGAATATTCTGGTTATATATGTGTTTAATTTGTAGGTTTTAAATTTTTTGGGATAGTTTAAAATATAGTCGTTATGCTGCCTGTTATACCCAGATTTCGAGCCATGATAAATGTGACCTCGAAAGCTGGATTCGCAGCGAATGAACTCGTAAAGTCTGAAGTATGTTCCAAGACTAGACATCGAGCCTGCAAAGCTGAGACAACTTCGAATATGGTGGCCTCGAAATCCACACGATCTCGAAGGGTAGCTCCCGAGATGCATCTGTCCTCAGGGATGACCTCGGATCATGGGTTCCGAGCCTGACGCGCGTACGATCTCGAAAGCCATGTGACCTCGGGAGATGTTATTAGCTCGAAAGTTGATGTGAGACCTGGGAGAATAAGGCCTTGGTGATATATGATAATAACCTTGAATATCTTAAAGTGTTGCCTATAAGAGACGTGGTCTACATTTATTACTGTAAATTCCCTAAAATCATGAGATATTATTTGATTAGTTATACGCCCCCTGGTCTTCAGGGGACGTTTCCTTTTATATCGGATTACAGGCATTTAAGGCCATTTGATTTATTTGCACAAAAAGAGTAACTACCCAAAATATGTGGGATAGTATTCTGCAATCTTCTCTATAAATAGAGAGGACATGCACCATTGTAAGGGACCGAATCTCTTAATCTTGAGAGAAAACTCTGAAGAATTCATACTTGAAGAATTTTCAGAGATCATCTTGAGTTTAATAAAAAAGACTCGTGGACTAGGCAGATTTAACTGCTGAACCACGTAAAAATTGTGTTTTGTATTATCATATTTATATTGGGCATCACTGTTTGTTGTTTACGTGCTCTTCTTTCACGGTTGACGAAAAACAGCGTCAACAGTTTGGTGCTTTCATTGAGAGCCTTAAGCATTCATCCCTGAGTAAGTCATGGACACTAATAATCCGAACGTTACTGAAGAAAATTACCCAAGATGTCCTGGGAAACAACCAATGGAAAACCCGGATGTTGAAGAAAGAAGTGGATCTTCCGATTCCGGGGGACCACCTGCTCCACCAAGGGATAAGGATATGTTTTACAATCCTGAGCGGTATGTTCCCATTGTGGAACTTGAAAACCGACAATTGAAGCAGCAGTTGGCAGAGGCGCAGGCGGCTTAGTCCCCGCCTCCGCGCGAAAACCAAGTCCCTCCTCCAAGGGACGTACACGTTCCTCCCCGTAGACCCCGTGGGCGCCCACGAAAAGATGCTGCCACAAGGAGGCCAGCTCAACCTCCGGCACCAGCAGAGCCATCCGCTCCCCCTAGGCCTCAGAGAAATACTCGGGCAAGGGCCCTGGCTAACCCGCCTGTGGAAGTACCTGCAGGAACTGAGAACAACCGAACCCCTGCAGAGGCTCGGACTCAAATACCTGGGAGCGCACCAAATGCGATCGACCCATCTCGGGCAAATTCTGGACCGTCTAGGCCGCGACATGGATGGCAGCCACCGTCACCCATACGGTTCCCTCCATCACCTATAAGATATCCTTCGCCCCCCCACAGGAATGCTCAACCAGTTCGAGATCAGGGCGAAAGGCGTGCGGGAGGAAGACAAGGAAACAGGGAGGCTTTTCAGGAGCAGAGAGGCGCCCCATTTGAAAAAAAGTCAAACATCTCGGTCTCGCATGGGGGAGACGAGGCGACATGGAAAGAATCCATCACGAAATAACCATGCGACGAGTTTTACCAGTGATGATTCTGGAGATACCAGGTCGGTCAGCAAGCATGACCGAGGTCGTAAGAATACTGGAAACCGCAGAAATCGTCCCGACCTGCGAGAGCACTTGAATCAAAGTCGGGGTAATAGTGACCCAATAAATCCGGACCTGAGGGATCGCTTGAATAGGCGTAGAGATCCCTTGCAGAGACGCGAGCCTGGAATTATGATCGATGACAACCGATTCCAGACAGTACCCCTTGCGGACCCAGTCCAAGAAAGAATCGAACAACTTGAAAATGCCTTTAGGCTTTTGAAAAACGAGAAAGAAAATGATCGATATGAAGACTCTGACAAGGAGCTCGAACCGTTTGCTCCCCATATTTCCAATACTCCATTTCCTCAAGGGTTTCGGATCCCTCACGTCCCAACGTTCGAAGGAAATACCGACTCGTACAGTCATCTGAGCACATTCAACACCATAATGAGAGCCAGTAACGTGGGTTACGAGCTCAGATGCATGTTATTTCCAGCATCATTGACAGGACCAGCTAAAAGCTGGTTCGAAAAATATAAGAGACATTCAATAACCTCTTGGGAGCAGCTGTCTAAAGACTTTAAAAAGCAGTTCAAAGCCATGATGGGGGTTCGACCTGAGGCGTTAACCCTCACTAATGTTCGGCAACAACCAGGCGAAACATTAAAAAGTTACCTTACAAGGTTTAACTTGGAAGTCGCCCGAGCTCGGAATGTGGATGACAGTGGACACTTAATGGCTGTCCAGGCCGGAGTAATGCCAGGAAGCGCCCTCTGGGACGATATGCAAAGAAAACCGGTGAGGTCCCTAACCGAGTTTAATAGACGAGCGCAGAGGTTTGTCAATGTAGAGGAAGCGAGGTCGACACTTAATGTGACTTCCCAGCCCGAAACTACAACGATAAACGTAAACTCTGCCTCAACCTCGGCGGACCCAATAGCTTCAAAGCCTGCTGTGGAAAACACTTCCAAGAGAAAAAATAACGAAGGAAGTAATCCTGAGGCTGAAGGAGGAAAGAAAAAGAAGGGGGAGAGATATTTCTCTGTGTATAGAGTATACACCGAGCTCAATGAGTCTCGGGAGAACATATACGTGGCTAATGAAAACCAGGTCCCCTTTAGGCGTCCGGACCCGATGAGAAATCAAAAATCCAAGAAGGACTCCAGTAAGTATTGCCGATTTCACAGAGACACCGGGCATACAACCGATGAATGTCGACAACTGAAGGACGAGATCGAAGGATTGATCTCGAGAGGTTACTTCCGGCAATATGTCAAAAACCAGAGTACTAGTCAGGCGGCCATGAAGAGATTGATCCAAGGATTGAGGAGAAAGTTGACCTTGAACCTTTAGAGGAGCTCGAAGAAATTCAGCTCGAGGAAGCCGATCCCTCGAAAAAGGTGAAGGTCGGAAAACACTTCCAAGATGAGACAAAATAGCAATTAATTTGCTTTCTGAAGAAAAACCAGGATGTCTTCGCGTGGTTGCACTCGGACATGGTGGGAATAAGTCCGAGTATAGCAAGCCACGCACTGAATATAGACAAACGCTTCCCCCCGAAGCAACAAAAGCGAAGACAGCTGGACGAAGATAGAAAGAAAGCACTAAAGGAGGAGGTTGACAGGTTAAAGGCAAACCGATTCATTAGGGATGCCTTTTACCCTGACTGGGTAGCCAATCCGGTGTTGGTCCCAAAGCCCAATGGGACGTGGCAAACCTGTATTGACTACTCAGATCTCAACAAAGCTTGCCCGAAAGACTGTTTTCTATTGCCAAGGATTGATCAGCTCGTGGATGCCACGGCGAGGCATGGCCTGATGTCCTTCATGGATGCCTATTCTGGATATAACCAGATTCCCATGCATGCCCCCGACCAAGAACATACGAGCTTCATCACGGATAAGGGGCTATACTGCTATAATGTCATGCCATTCGGGCTCAAGAATGCTGGGGCCACTTATCAGCGGCTCGTGAACATGATGTTTTCAGAACAAATAGGAAACAACATGGAAGTTTATGTTGATGACATGCTTGTCAAATCTCAACTCAACAAGAACCATGTTGATGACCTCGAAGAGTGCTTCTGCGTACTTCGGAAATACAACATGAAGCTAAATCCTCAGAAGTGCACTTTTGGGGTGTCTTCAGGAAAATTTATGCGCTTTATCGTGAAGTAGGGGTGAACATTTGACCCGAAAAACCCGCAAACTCGCCCGACTTGCAGCCCGAAAACCCGTTTTTTGGGAAAACCCGTCGAAATCGGGTGAAATCCGACCCGAACCCGAACCCGACAAAAGTCGGGTCGGGTTCGGGTTTGAAAAATAGTTAGCCTCGGGTTTGGGTTCAAACCCGAAATCCAAAAAAATGGTATTTTTGAAAAAAAGTGTAAAAAAATGGTATTTTTGCAAAATTTAGCTTTTCGGCCCAAAACCCAATAGGCTCAGCCCAACCCAAAAATCAAACCTGAAATCTGAAAAAAAAAATGGTATATTTGAAAAAAATGGCATTTTTGAAAAAAAAGTGTAAAAAATGGCATTTTTGCAAATCTGGGCTTTTCGGCCCAAAATCACAAATGACCTAGCAAACCCGAAATTACACCCGAACCCGAGTGAACCCGAACCCGAAAAAACCCGAAAATTTCGGATCGGTTTCGGTACCATTTTTCTTAACCCGAAACCCGCAAAACCCGAACCCAATGAGCCCGAAACCCGAAAATCCGACCCGTGTGCACCCCTATCGTGAACTCTCGTGTAATTGAGGCCAACCCCGACAAGATCAAGGCCCTGATTGACATGCCCTCTCCTCGAAGGCACAAAGATGTCCAAAGTTTGACTGGCAGGATGGCAGCCCTAGGCAGATTCATCTCGAAATTTACGGACCGTGGTCTTCCATTTTTCAACCTATTGAGAGGAGGTAAGAAATTTGAATGGACGGAGGTGTGCGAGCTGGCCTTTCAGGAGCTCAAAAAGCACCTTGCAGAACCACCCATCCTGTCAAAACCTGAAACGGGAGAAACTCTGTACCTATACCTCTCAACCACCGAACACGCAATAAGCGCAGTGCTCGTTCGAGAGGAAGAGAAGGTACAAAGACCCGTTTACTACATCAGTAAAAGATTACTGGGGGCAGAGTCAAGATACCCCCTGATGGAGAAGCTGGCGCTTAGTCTAATTCATTCATCTCGTAAGCTCCGCCCCTACTTCCAAGCGCATCCCATCCATGTGTTGACCGACCAACCACTTAGGCAAGTATTGTCTAAGCCAGAAGCTTCAGGTCGACTTCTTAAATGGGCAGTTGAGCTCGGACAGTTCGAGATCACCTACCACCCGAGAACGACCATTAAGGCACAGGCATTGGTGGACTTTATAGTGGAATGTACCGGCATAGCCGACGACGAGGTAATAACCCCGGCCCACGAGCTGTGGAAACTTTACGTCGACGACTCATCAAACGAAAATGGAGCGGGGGCAGGGGTCATTTTGGTTACCCCCGCAGGGAGCAGATTTCATTCTGCCTTAAGATTTGGTTTCAAAGCGTCGAATAATGAGGCTGAATACGAGGCTTTACTCGCAGGACTTCGTATAGCAAAGGAGCTCAAAGCTAGAGCTGTACATTGCTACAGTGATTCCCAGCTCGTGGTAAATCAAATCTTGGGAGAATACCAGGCTCGCGGCACGAGAATGGCAGCTTATTTGGAGAAGGCAAAATCCGCATTGTAGTGTTTCGAATTTTATACAATCGAATAAGTTCCCCGCGAGCGGAACTCAAATGCAGATGCCTTAGCTCGGCTCGCCACATCCGCTGAAAATGAAGAACTGAACGTTGTGCCCATAGAACACCTATAGGCACCTATCATTAATGATCCAGAGGAGGAAGATGTGTGTATGATCGAAACAGAACCTACCTGGATGACCCCAATAGTTGAATATCTCGAGAACGGAGTCCTCCCAAGAGACCGGAACCAGGCTCGAAAATTGATGTATCAACTTCCCTGTTACACCATTTTGGACGGAAAGCTATACAGGAGGGGATATTCCATGCCATTACTTCGATGCGTAACCCCGCCCGAAGCTAAGAAGATCATTGAAGAAATTCATGAAGGGTTCTGCGGAGATCACACCGGATGGCATAGCCTGTCCAAGAAGATCATACGCCAAGGATATTTCTGGCCAACTATTAAAACGGATTCTTTCGAGTACGTGAAGAAATGCGACAAATGCCAGAGATTCGCCACGATTCCCCGAGCTCCACCATCCGAGCTGACCATGTTGACTTCCCCATGGCCTTTTGCGGTATGGGGCATCGACCTCATAGGCTCTCTCCCGACTAGCAAAGGCGAAGTAAAATATGCTATAGTCGCCGTGGATTACTTCACGAAGTGGACGGAGGCTAAACCATTGGCAACTATAACTTCAAAAAAGATCCTTGATTTCGTAGTAAAAAGCATCGTGTGCCGATATGGGGTGCCGAGGAAGATCGTATCCGACAACGGAACCCAGTTCGATTGCGACTTGTTCACCAACTTTTGTGAAAAGAACGACATAATACAGAGTTTTTCATCAATAGCTCATCCTCAAGCGAATGGTCAGGTCGAGGCTGTGAACAAAACTCTCAAAAGTTCTCTGAAGAAGAAGTTGGAGGAAGCAAAGGGACGTTGGCCCGAAGAATTGCCCCAAGTCCTATGGGGTTATAGAACCACGACTCGAACATCAACGGGGCACACCCCGTTCTCTCTAGCATACGGATGTGAGGCTATGCTGCCTATTGAGGTCGAAATTTACGACCAAGACTCAAACCACACTCATCTCGAAGAAACCTTAGACTTGATTGAAGAAAAGAGAAACGAGGCTCAGCTAAGGAACGCTGCCTACCAGCAATGAGCTACTAGATATTTCAACAAAAGGGTTCGAGATCGAAGATTTGGTGTGGGAGATCTGGTGTTAAGACGCGTATTTTTGGCAACACGAGATCCAGCAGCTGGTGTACTCGGACCAAATTGGGAAGGACCATACCAGATAGAGTCAGTCATCCGGACCGATGTTTACAAGCTGGCGAGATTGGATGGGAGCCTGGTACCGCGAGCATGGGATGGCGAACACCTTAGACCTTACTATCAGTAGTGTAGGAAGTGTGTTGCTTGTAACCATGATTGATTATCTTTAGTAGTTTGTCTGCTTTTGAATTCCATCAAATAAAGATCTATTTCGTTCAATATGTTATATCTTTTTATTTTTGCAATCTCTCTTAATTTAATAACCTATGGTCACACTCATAGGATATTAAGGGGGCATCATTGGTATATATACCATTGAAATAAAAAAAATAAAAAACATAAAAGTATTTGGATATAACCAGATACGCGAGCTTAGATAGTTTGGACATAACCGAATTATCAAAAACATAAAAGTATTTGGATATAACCAGATATGCGAGCTTAGATAGTTTGGACGTAACCGAATTATCAAAAACATAAAAGTATTTGGATATAACCAGATATGCGAGTTTAGATAGTTTGGACATAACCGAATTATCAAAAACATAAAAGTATTTGGACATAACCAGATACGCGAGCTTAGATAGTTTGGACATAACCGAATTATCAAAAACATAAAAGTATTTGGATATAACCAGATACGTGAGCTTAGATAGTTTGGACATAACCGAATTATCAAAACATTAAAAGTATTTGGACATAACCAGATACACGAGCTTAGATAGTTTGGACAACCGAATTATCAAAAACATAAAAGTATTTGGATGTAACCAGATACGCGAGCTTAGATAGTTTGGACAACCAAATTATCAAAAGATAATAACGTTTGGATTTAACCAGATGTGCAAACTTAATAGGTTTGGAACAAACTAGCTGAAACTAATCGACGAGTTGTAATTTAAACCTACTTCGAAATAAGTCGAGATCGAGGCTGGAATATCTTAAAGAAAAATAGTTTCGAGCTCATAACCTCGGGGAGATAACCGAGGATGAGGAAAAGTAACTAAGCAATAAGATATAACTAAACCATTCACATTACATACCATACAAGTACTTTCGAGTTCATGGTTAAAGTAATATCCGACCTTGATGAATAACGAGATCGGAAGCGGATAATTTGAACAAACAATGCGTGGATGCATCGAGTTTCGAGCCTAAATCCCAACTATGTTTGTATGAAGAAATAAACATAAAAAACTCTTTCATATAAAATATGCAAAATATTTCGAGCCAAGAAATGTAAAGCATATGTAAGTTCATAAAAAAAAAAAAAAAATTGTATCAGCCCTACGGGCATAAATAAAAATAGTTACAAACAATAGAGGGACGCAGCCCCGAGGTAAGAATCAAGAAGGAGCAGTTCCCTTGGCTTTTCCGGCGTCAACGACACTAGACCCCCCAGGACGAATAGCATGACTATCCTTCTGAGCAGCCTCTCGAGCGGCTTCACTCGCCTCAATACGGGCACTCCACCGCTCTACATACTTGGCCTCGAGAGGACCCAGGAAGCTGGTATCGAGGTCGGCGTTGTCAACCCAAATTTTGTACATGGCCTGGTCTACCGCCTTCTCCTTCTGCTCTTTGAACTCGTTCAGGAGGCGGGCCTTCTCGACTTCCATGATGTCGAAAGTAGCAGCTTTCTCCTCTTCGAGCTTAGCGTTAGCCTTCTCCTGCTCGGCAAGACGAGTCTTCGCCTGTTCAAGCTCAGCTTTCGTCTTCTCCAGCTCCGTGAGACGGGTCTTCACTTTCTCAAGTTCGGTCTTCGAGTCCTTGAGTTCATTAACCATCTTAAGCTGGAGATCCCTCGACTCTTGGGCCAGAGACATACTCGTGTGCACCTCATTGGTCAGCTTATAATTAAGCTGTGCTGAAACGACAAGGGCCTGAAATACAAAGAACGAATTAGATCGCGAGCTGAGTCACAAACAGTTAAAGGAGAGTTGCGAAGGCTACCGCGGCAGTGAGTTCCATACTCTTATCATAAAGAGTATTACAGTCCGAGGCCTTGTGCACGAGGTCCCAATGGTCGGCACCGAAGCCAGAAAAACTCTGACCCACTCGAGAGAGGACGTCCGAGCTAAGCACAGCCCCTTGGGTCCCAGCGGCGCCGTTAAGCACGAACTCCTCAATATGAGGTCGGGCCGTCGGCAGTTGAACCTTGGAGACGGAAGGTTTCTTCGGGGGCCGGCCGACTGTTATTTGAGTGTCGGTTGGAGGAAGTGAGACGGGCGCGGTTGAACCAGATGCATCAACCTGGACAATCGGCTCCTCGGTTGTGCTCGCAGTAGCCTGAGCCGTTGGGGTCTTCTCGAGGCATCTGGGGACCTTGGATGGTCGGTCGGACCTCCGCGAGGCTCTCGAGCATTTACTCTTCTCAGCTCCAGCTCCCTCATCACTAAAAAGCACAGCATCGAGATTGGGATCCATGGCACCTGCACAGTTCCAATCGAAGTTAGACATAATGATAATAAGCTTGGAAAATAAAAAAGAAAAAACCAAGTAAAGAAAGCCTAACTGGAACTCTCCCCTGAACTAGAGCTCGGGGACCATGAAATTCCCCCTTCTTCAGAAGAGGCGGGGGGAGTACCTTCCCTATAGGTGGACGTCAACCTCGAAAGGTCCCTATAATCGTTGGTCCCATATTGGACAGCTATCCCGTTCCACACCTTGTCTGAAGTATACATGGTGTCATACTTCCTGAGCCAACTATCAAACCTATGAACTCGATCGTCTACCCAAGTCCATATGTAGAAGTGGTATCTATCATACGGGCATGAAACTAACCTATCGGGTTTATGCTTTAATAAGGTGGGGGACCACATTCTCGAGGTAAGGATGGCTTTACCTTCATCCGATTCTGAACTCGAGGCTTTGTCATTAGCTTCATTCCCCGATGGTGGACTCCTTCGGCGAGCTGGGGGTGGAGGCCTCACCTCTCTCCTCGGGGGGAGGATACCTATGGGCAAAGGCACCTGCTCCCAATGATCATACTTCTTGTTGGACCAGTCTGAGGTGGACTGGCCATCTGTCAAGAGCCCGCAAGCTCGGAGCTTATTCTCATGTAAGAGGTACGAGAGAGACCTCCGGCCGTAAGGGAGTTGGAGCAGGGTCTCTCTATGCTCCTTCATCGTGACGTCGGGGGTAGGATGTTGAAAATTGGCTGGAAAATAAGACACCTTTTAACTAAGTACAAACCTACAAACCAAAACTCGAGCACAGAGATAAAGAAAACTGGAATACTTACGAATTCGCCTGAATGAGTAGCATCGAGACGGGGACAGGCCGTCTGTCCAGAAGAAGGCTTTTTTGAAATCAGGTGGATGATTAGGGAGATCTTCAAAGACCTTTTTCTCTTTGGGATAGCTCTAAAGGTAGTAAAAACCATCTCCTCCCCGAGCTCGGGAGGGGTTGCTTTTCAGACAAAAGAGATATAAAATCTCCTGGGGTGAAGGTCCTTCCCACTTCAGCTCATGGTATAATGACCTTAGGGCTGACAGGACCCTGTAAGAATTGGTGTTGAGCTGGAATGGGGCCAACCCAAAAAAGTCTGTGAAGTCCTTGAAGAAAGACTTCAAAGGCAGTAGAGCTCCTGCCTTCATGTGTTCCTGGCTCCAGGCCGCATACCTTAGCTTAATGTCAGGGTTTCCAGTCCCTGGAGCATGGCAGCTTCGTTCATTAGAGGTCGGAGCTCGACATCTCAAGGAGCTTGATAGCCTCAGGCCATGTAATGCCAGGATGTCAGTTACCTGAATTATTGAGGTTACCGAGCTCCAGTAGTGCTCGGCCTCAAATAATTCTTTCCTCGGCTGCGAGGAAGAAGGCTCCCCCATCAATGAAAATTGGAGTTCTCCTGGACTATACGCGACGGTGACCTTTAATGCGGGGTCGAGGGGGATCGGCCTAGGCCTTGAATTGGACTCTGAATAAATGCCTCCCGAAGAGTTCTCCTCTTCTTCTCTATGACCTCGTCTATTTGGCAGCGATAATGAGCTCGAATATCCTCCTGCTCACGCGCAAGCTCGTACTCACGAATCCGACGTTGATTCCGAGCAAACAGCGACTCCGGGCTCGGGGTTTTTGGCGAGTAAGGGATTGCCAGCAATGACCCCCATCGTCTTTCTAGATTCTGTGACATCTAGCGAGAAAGAAAAAATGGTGAGGGCCATGCATGCAAGAATTACGAGCTTGACAGGACAAGCTCGAAGTTTAGGAACAAAACAAGCTCGATACTAAGACCCTTATTAAAGAGTTAGAACGTGTGTCCCATGAGAAAAGGAGGAGAGTGGACAATTTTTTGAAAATCCCGAAAATCAGGGGAAAAAGAGTGGCAGATAACCAGAAAAGGTAACCTTGGGTATCGTGCATTTGTCAAGGCCAAGGTTTTATACCCGATATCTTGGTGTACAAGAAACGTCTTTTAAAATTTTAAAACCCAGAAAACAGAGATCTTGCTCAAACATCAAAACTGGGTATGAACCAGTGATGTAAACCCAGTATGGAAACTTAAAACATAAAAGCCTATCGGATAAAAATTCCCTAATGTATTGTACTAAGAAAATAAACTAGTACATTCACAGAGATAACAAGAATAGTATGAACAAAAACTGGGATAAGGGAAAACAAAGATTGGACACTTACACAATAATGGCGATTGCAGAGAAATTGCTGACTGAAGGAGAGGCTGCAAATATGAGCTCACGGACTCGAACAAACTGGAGGTCCTTTGTTTTTTCGGCTGAGAGAACTTGCACAAGAAAGAAGTTCTCTGGGATGGCCTCTGGTTTCGTCCCTTCCCTTTTTGTTTCTGATGTGTGTAAAATAAGAGGAAGAAGAAGACCTTGAATATATAAAGGGAGAAAAGTGAAAAGAAGGATTAATCTGGGCCATTGGCCAGAATCCTCATGAAATCCAATGGTCAGGGGTCGATGGCATGATGGTACCGAAAAGGTGGCAGACGAATGATCATGGGTAAGTTTCCAAGGTACTCAAGTACCATAAATGAGCAATATCCAACTGACGCGTGTCCATTCTCAAGTGTGTGACGGTACGGTTCCCGAAGAAAGTAGTTCAAAAGTTTCCTTCTCTTAGGATTCGAACAAATACTTTTGAGGGGGCAAGATGTTATACCCAGATTTCGAGCCATGATAAATGTGACCTCGAAAGCTGGATTCGCAGCGAATGAACTCGTAAAGTCTGAAGTATGTTCCAAGACTAGACATCGAGCCTGCAAAGCTGAGACGACTTCGAATATGGTGGCCTCGAAATCCACACGATCTCGAAGGGTAGCTCCTGAGATGCATCTGTCCTCATGGATGAACTCGGATCATGGGTTCCAAGCCTGACGCGCGTACGATCTCGAAAGCCATGTGACCTCGGGAGATGTTATTAGCTCGAAAGTTGATGTGAGACCTGGGAGAATAAGGCCTTGGTGATATATGATAATAACCTTGAATATCTTAAAGTGTTGCCTATAAGAGACATGGTCTACATTTATTACTGTAAATCCCCTAAAATCATGGGATATTATTTGATTAGTTATACACCCCCTGGTCTTCAGGGGACGTTTCCTTTTATATCGGATTACAAGCATTTAAGGCCATTTGATTTATTTGCACAAAAAGAGTAACTACCCAAAATATGTGGGATAGTATTCTGCAATCTTCTCTATAAATAGGGAGGACATGCACCATTGTAAGGGACCGAATCTCTTAATCTTGAGAGAAAACTCTGAAGAATTCATACTTGAAGAATTTTCAGAGATCATCTTGAGTTTAATAAAAAAGACTCGTGGACTAGGCAGATTTAACTGCTGAACCACATAAAAATTGTGTTTTGTATTATCATATTTATATTGGGCATCACTGTTTGTTGTTTACGTGCTCTTCTTTCACGGTTGACGAAAAACGGCGTCAACACTGCCCAAATCCTTTTAGGGTTAGTAAAATTAATAAACGTTTAATAATTAATTAAATAAAAGTTTAAGTATAATTAAAAAATACATCAAAACATTAATTTTTAATTATAATTTAAATAAAATAAAATTACCAATCATAATAATTAACAATTAATTTTAACATTAATATTAGATGTTTTTTAATTGAAAAAATTTAAAAATATAAATGATTTAATAAAATATAATTAAGTAAAATATATATATAATAAAATTGTTATTAATTAAGTAAATAATCAAATACAAATTGAAGAATTTAATAAAAAATTACAAAATGAAATTAATGTATAATTAAATTAATTTTAAAATAAAAGTAATAAACAAGTAAATGATTTTAAAAATTTGTAATAATTAATAATTAGCTACATTTTCTTTGGTAAATATAAATAATTATTTTTGCCAGAAATAGAATATTATTATCACTTAGTGATAATAAGGGAGACAAACGGTCATGAAATATTTTGACTATCATTTCCCTTATTTTAAGACAATTATTAATATTTTCTTAATTATTTCGCTTGAAGATGGCGAGCGACAGAAGCTGGATGAATGCAAGGAATCGTTGGTCTCTGGAGTATAGAAATGGTGTTAAGGAGTTCTTCGAGATCGCTAAAAATCAGGTGAACGATCAGGGTTTGGTTCGTTGTCCGTGCAAGAAATGTGGGAATGTTAAGTTCCAGCCTATAAATGCAATTTCGATGCATTTATTCAAAAATGGCATCATACAGTCCTACAAAGTGTGGCATTACCATGGAGAGGCGCTGTCGCCGCCACCAGATGTGGTACGAGATCAGGATAGAGATGAGATAGCAGATATCCGGAGGATGTTTACGCTGAAGATGGCGGTCTCGCTGGAAACTATAATGATCCTCTCCAAGATGATGTTCAACATCGCGACAAGTATGACAATTTATTTAAGGAGATGTCAAGTGAACTGTACCCGGGTTGCCGAAAGTATTCCGCGTTGAACTTCTTGGTGAAGCTGATGCATCTGAAAGTTATTAACAAGTGCAACAATCATTACTTTGATGGTTTGCTAGAATTTTTAGTCGACGCTATGCCTGATGGAACAATTTTACCTAAGTCTAACTATGAGGCGAAGGCAAAGTTGCAGAGTATTGGATTGGGATATTAGTCCATCGATGCTTGCAAGCATGACTGTGCACTGTTTTGGAAGGAGAATGAGAATTTGGAATTCTGTCCGGTTTGTGGTGAGTGTCGCTGGCAAGATAATCGTGGGAACGGAAAGAAAGTGGCTCATAAGGTCATGTGGTACTTTCCGTTGACGCCAAGATTGAAAAGGTTGTACAGTTCAAGATATACTGCAGAGGATATGAGATGGCACTATTCTAAAAGGCCAAAGGAAGATGGTGTGATGAGGCACCCTGCTGACAGTAAGGCGTGGAAGCACCTTGATGATTTGTACCCATCTTTTGTAACCGAACCTCGAAATGTTATCCTTGGGTTGGCTACAGACGGTTTCAATCCTTTTGGGAACATGAGCAACTCTTACAGCATTTGGCCTGTGATACTTGTCCCATACAACTTGCCGCAATGGAAGTGCATGAAACCATATTCATTAATGTTGTCTATTCTAATTCCAGGCCCTTCTTCACCTGGAAAAGATATTGATGTCTATATGAGACCTTTGCTTGACGAGTTGAAGGAGTTATGGGCGAATGGTGTCGAGACACGAGATGCATACAATAGTACCTTGTTCAATATACGTGCAACAATCTTGTGGACCATTAACGACTACACAGCTTATGCTATGATGTCTGGGTGGAGCACAAAAGGGTACAAGGCGTGCCCCACATGCAATGAAGAAACTCCCTCTATAGGGATTAGAAGTAAAATTGCAAACATTGGCCATAGAAGGTTTCTTGATATGGATCATGAATGGAGGAGTAAATGAGCACTATTCGACGGTAACAAGGAATTCAGGCCACCACCAAAAGATTACTCTGATGATGATGTGTTGAAGCAATTAGAGAATTTGCAGATTAGACAACCTAGGAAACACAAAGAATTTGGTGGTGTGAAACGCAAAAGTGCTCTGATTGAACTTAATTGGTCGAAGAAGAGCATATTTTTAGAGCTTGATTATTGGAAGGAATTATTGCTGAGGCATAACTTGGACGTAATGCACATTGAGAAGAATGTTTGCGATAGTATCTTGGGAACTTTGTTGAACTTAGAGGGAAAATCTAAAAACATTGACAAGGCAAGACTTGATCTAGCAGACATGAAAATTAGGGAAAAACTCCACCTCCGCAAAGAGGGAAACAAGTGGAAGAAACCGCACGCCAGTTACACCCTCAGTGTCCCGGAGCGTCGAGTTTTCTGTGAATTTGCGAAGTCAGTTGAATTCCCAGACGGTTTTGCTGCAAACCTTTCGAAGAATGTCAATGTCAATGATGGCAAGATAACTGAGCTGAAATCACACGATTGCCACGTGTTGTTTCAGCAGTTGTTGCCTGCCGCAATTAAATCGTATTTGGTTCCTGAAGTTCGGAAGCCAATTATTGAGTTGTGTGGTTTTTTTAAAAAACCTTTGTTCACGGACTTTGAATGTGAAAGACCTTGAGAAGATGGAGACAGACATTATCACCATTTTTATGCAAGTTGGAAATGATATTTCCTCCAGCATTTTTCGACATTATGGTGCATTTGGTTTTGCATCTTCCGAAAGAGGAAATTCTTGGCGGTTCCGTGCACTTTAGGTGGATGTATCCCATTGAACGTTCAATGGCGGTTTATAACAGTATGTAAGAAATCGTGCACGTCCGAAAGGTTCAATCGCAGAAGCTTACGTGGTGAACAAGGCCTTAACCTTTTGCTCAATGTACCTCCAGAGGGTTGAGACTCGATTCAATCGACCTGAGAGGAATGACGATCATGTTGAATCCCAACCAAATCAGGAATATTCTATTTATAAGGCTGTTGGTCGTCCATTTGGTAAGAAATCAAGTATGCTCCTCAATTCGAAGTTAAAGCAAAAGGCTGAGTGGTATATCTTGAACAATTGTACCGAAATTAACGAGTACCTTAGGTGTGTTTTCTAGTCTTTTTCAATAAATTTTTTTGGTTTATATACCGAGTAAAGGCAAAAATCATAACATTGTTGTCCGTTTGTAGTGAGCATATGGATGAATTAAGAAGACGTGGGGGCTCGAATCTTGAAGTTCAACAAGAAGCTGAGTTTCCTCAGTGGTTCAAAGAACGAGTATGTATATTATTCAATTCTTTTCCAAAACCCCACTTAATCAATCCAAAACTAACTTTCAATGTTAATGTTGATAGGTGAATGGTTTGCATGAGTCAACACCTACTCAAGTTAATAATGAATTGTATGCTCTCGCAAACAAATCAAGTGGCACCGTGTTCTCTTATCCAGGGATGATAGTGAATGGTGTGAAATTTTTGATTCATGGTCGTGATATGAAGCTTAAAACACAAAATTGCGGTGTAATGGTGCCAAGTGAGGAAGGAGTGAACTACTATAGAGTTCTGGAAGAAGTAATTGAATGGTCCTACTTGATGGGTTACAGTGTTCTCCTATTCAAGTGTAGATGGTTCAATACAAGTAGAATTAAAGTGGAATCCAATTTTATGAGCGTATATGTGAAGGAAGAATGTTATAAAGATGATCATTTCGTTCTCGCATCTCAAGCGAAGTTGGTGTATTATCTTCGAGATGTGAAAAATGGGGATGATTGGAGACTCGTTAATGAATACATTCCGAGGAATGTATGGGATTTATCAAATTTCGATGTTGATGATACTGAGAGCACAAATGATATACCAATATTACAAGAAGTTAATTCTTCTTCATTTCAGTTGTGGGTAGAACTTCCAATTTTTGATAATCTTGAATATGTTGGGTTGATGTCAATCCCACTGAAGTGTACAACGTCGATGATTTGGTTGGCGAAGGTTCAGATGAATTTGTTGTCGACGATGAAGTTGAATTTGAAGACGACACGTTGGCCAAGTATGAAGACGATGAGGATGACGACAATGTTCTAGTCGATAGTGATAGTGATAATGGTGTCCGTAATGATGTTGTAGTTAGTGATGATGAGGACAATGATATGTAATTTAAACAAATATATGTAACTTTTTATTTAATTCAATAAAAACTTTATTTATTATTATTAATTAATGATAGTATCAGATATAGGTACACATGCACCTAAGTTTTTCAAAGTTGTCATCGAGCCCCCTAATTAAACACTAACAAAGGAAAAGATTATCCTCAAAAGATTAACAAAACAAAAGAACAAGGACAAGATAAGGACAAGGACACAACAATCAGCAAGACAACAAAGAAGAAACACAAAACAATAGACAACGAAAAGTCAACAACAAGATAGTTCAAAACAGAAATTAACTACAGAATATTAAATACAGATCCAAAGTTGGGTTAAAGAGGCTCCCCGCGCCTATTCCTAGGAATCAGCATCCGAAGGAATAGGGTCATCATGAAAAACTGGAGCGGTCCAAGCCTCCGAAATGGAGTTGGGGAACACTGGAAAGGCATCGGTCAGTTTGGTGAAGTTCTACTGAAGGGACTTGATGAGCACTTCATCTCGCTGTTTGGCGTACTTCCAGTAGTCATGCTGCTGAGTTTCAAGGGAGACCAGCTGCCCAAGAAGTTCTCTCTGCTGAGCAATGAGGTTGATTAGTGCGTGAGCAAGGGGCGGAGCTGGTGGAGGCACGGTGGATGGCCCAGCTGCTGATCTCGACGCGCGACTCTGACTAGTGATGGTGAATTCGATGTCTCGGCGCTCAAAGAGTACATCCTCAGTGGAGGCAGAAGGCACCCCAGCTCAAATGTACAACTGTGTGATGAGTGATGGAAAGAACAACTTGCCCTTTTTCTTCTTGGCACAGCTAACAATCTGCCTAGTGATCAACTTGCCCACATCGATACTCAAACTAGCCAGCATACAGTATAACAGAAGTACCCACTCCTTGGATACCGTAGTGTCATGTGTGGTAGGCAGCAAGTGACATTTGAGAAAATGCAACCACACTCCAACTTCAGGAAAAATAGAGGTGTGTAATAAAGTGCGCACACCACTGAGCGTCGGGAGATGTGACATGTTGCAGTTCCTTGTCAAAATTGTCTGGTGTAGGGGCCAAGAACATATCATTATATACATCGCACTCAATAGTAGCCAACCCAAATAGTGAATTAATAGCCGTACCAGAAAAGGAGACAACCTTGCCTCAAACGATCACTTCAGAATTCTCAGAGGAAGCTATGTTGGCATAAAAATCTCGCACCAATGGGATGATAGCATGCTCTGGTTTTTGACAGAAAATCTCCCAATTGTGTTGATCAATGACACTACTGATGAATTTGGGCACCTCAATAGTGGTGGGCAAGAATCCTTTTCCTGGGAGAAGCTTCTTGGTCTTAATGAATTCATATTGTGCCCTGGCCTGAGTAGACACAAACTTCTTAGTGGGACCTGAAGGGATAGAGTTTTTCATGGTGAATGGGGTCGATACTGCATTGGGTGTTGGCTAGGAGGCAGTGTTGGTGGTAGTGGAGGTATTTTTCTTCTTGGGAGGAGGCGCAGATGATGCGGGTTTGGCGGCTCTTTTGGATTGGGGTCGGGTTAGTGTTGATTTAGTGGCTGGTGGGGTAGTGATGGTGGGAGTAGGATCATTTATAGTTGCTGGGGAAGGCAAGAGTAATGAGGCACTGGGGAGTTGTTGGGCTTTTGGCGAGGCAGTGGTCGGTTTGGATTTCTTTTTTATTGGTCGCGGGACAGAGCTTTGTGTGGTCTTCTTTTTGAATGGATGTGGGAGAGAGGTTGGTTTAGAGTTCTATTTGCCTTGTGGTGGGGCAGTTGATGGTTGGGTAGATGTTGGGACCTTAGTAATTTGTTTAGTTGGTGGTGGGGTAGGGGTTGGTTTGGATTTCTTTCTCTGGGCTCGTGTTTTAGTGGTCATATTGGCAAATAGGGAGTAGCTAAATCACAAGGCAGCAACACAGCAAAATGAGCACCCCAAACAACAAATATCCTGCTTATCAATGAACACGTGACCATATGGCTCACAACAACAGATCACCCCCCAGCTGCCAATAGATTACCAGAATAGTACAACAGCTCCAGGACAGATTTGCACTAAACACAAGGATACAACAACAACAAAACCTGCTCAATGCCTCCAATAAACACCAACATAAAACTTGAATAGACCAAAATAACAATCCCCCAAACTTCCAACAGAATGTACGACAAAGGCGCAATTACACAGTATCCAGGAAACATAATTTTAAGTAGTGACCCATGAAGATTTTTAGAGAATAGAGTGTACAAATCTGTGTTAAATTTCCAAACAAAACACAGGGTAACTCACAGTGTAGGTGGAGAATGACTGCGCCCAGACTCGGTTTGGGTGAGGCTCGGCTTCGCTGGAATGCCTGGACTCGGATTGGTGTGAGAGGTGATGGCTAGGAAACCCAGCTTCTGTGTGGCATGAAAACTGCTTAGCGACCAGGTGTCGCGACTTGGAGTTGAGGTTGACCAAATGTGCAAATGGGCCTTCGATGGCGTGGGGTCGTGGTATGGTGATGGGAGGCTCGCTCACTGTCTCTCCTGCCGTCGAGTGGCCATGGGCTAAAAGGGTCGAAGGGTCAAAGGGGTCTGGTGGTGCTATGCTCGGGTCCCCACAAGGTAATGGGTCTGGGCAGAGGCAATTTTAATGACAAGAGTTTGCGTGGTCATGGGCTGAAGGGGTCGACTGACGGTGGTGGTGAGGGAATGGGCCGCATGAGGGGGGCTGTGGCTGGTGAGATTCGGGGACGTGGGTGGTGGTGCTTCTCGAAGCTAGAAGGAAGAAAGGATGGTGGTGAGGGAGGCTATGGCAATGAAGAAGCAGGTTAGGGTAAATACGGGAGTCGGGGTTGTGTAAATATATACATATATTGTACATAATATATATTATTGGTAATATAGAAATATATATTATAGTTGTGCTCTCTCTTTTTTTTGTATATATATAAATTTAGTATTTTATATAAATATATATATATTTCTCTAAATGGACCCACGACCCATAACTTTTACCTGTCCAGACTTCCACCATTTTGCTTAAGTTTTGTTTCGGCAACCAAAAATTGACGTAACTTCTCCGTTTTTTCGGAAATTTTTGCTCCTTGTTTGCTTAAGAAAAAATTTCTCAAAATCATCAGACCCCAAAATTACTTCCAAAACACCAATTTCTTGCTTTCTTAACACCTGCAACACAAAAACACACATAAATCCACTCCAAAAACATCACAATAAAATGGAAAAAAAATTATAAAAATTAAAACTAAAAATAAAAATAATTAAATACACTCATATATATATATATTTCTTTTCTTTTCTTTCTTTTTCTCCTTTTTTTTGTCTACACTCTTAATTTTCACTTTCTTCTTTTTGGGTTACCTTAAATTTAGTGCCTGAATCACTTGACAACCCAAAACAACAATGACTTTAAGGATCATCCAACGTGATGGAGGTCTTCTCGCGGTCGACCTTACCTCCCCAATAATGTTTCAGATGCTGCCCATTCACTTTAAATTCCCTTCCAGATTGATCTTCCCGAACTTCAACTGCTCCAAAGGGACAAACTTTCACCACGGTGAATGGGCCTGACCAGCGGGACTTCAACTTGCCAGGAAACAACTTCAAGCACGATTTGAAGAGTAACACTTTATGCCCCTTCTCAAAGACTCGAGCTTGAATTTTCTGGTCATGCCACCTCTTAGTTTTCTCCTTATAACAACTTAGCATTGTCATAGGAAAACAACCTCTTCTCTTCCAGCTCATTTAATAGTAACTTACGAGCTTCCCCAGCAGCTTGAAGATCCATGTTCAACTTCTTAGTGGCCCAATATGCCTTGTGCTCCAACTCAACGGGAAAATGGAAAGCTTTCCCAAAAACCAAACGATACGGTGACATTCCCAAAGGGCTTTTGAAAGCCGTTCTATAGGCCCAAAGAGCATCATCCAATAGCTGAGACCAATCCTTTCTACTAGGATTCACCACTTTCTCTAGGATTCCTTTGATCTCTCTATTGGATATTTCCGCTTGACCATTTGTTTGAGGGTGGTAGGCTGTGGCAATCTTGTATTTCACACTATACTTGGCTAACAAGGCTGCTAAAATCTTGTTCACAAGGTGGGTGCCTTCATCACTTATAAGCTCCCTTGGAGTACCAAAGCGGGTGAACACATGCTTATGTAGGAACTTCATGGCCACCTTAGAATCATTAGTAGGACGTGCCACTACTTCAACCCACTTAGAGACATAGTCAACCGCCACCAAAATATACAAATTTCCGAATGATGGTGGAAATGGCCCCATGAAGTCGATTCCCCAAACATCGAACAATTCCACTTCAAGGATGCTATTCAAGGGCATCTCACTCCTTACTAAAATATTTCCAACACGTTGACAATGGTCACATCTTTTAGCAAATTCATGAGCATCCTTCAAAATAGAAGGCCAATAGTACCCCGATTGAAAAACCTTAGCGGCTGTCCTTTTCCCACCAAAATGTCCACCATAAGGAGTTGAATGACAATGCTTTAGTATGCTGGAAACTTCATCCTCAGGCACACAACGCCTCATGATTCGATCTGGACATTGCTTGTACAAATAGGGCTCATCCCAATAATAAAATCTCACATCATGAAAGAATTTCTTGAGCTACTTCCTATTTAAGTCAGGTGGTTGCAAACCACTCACTAAATAGTTGACAAAATCAGTATACCATGGTGTAGTGACCTGGTTCACAACCAACAATTGCTCATCGAGGAATGCCTCTTTAATAGGCCCTTCATTTTGCTTTTCACTTCCAGCTTCAAGTCTAGATAAATGGTCAGCCACTTGGTTTTCTGTTCCTCTTCTATCTCGAATTTTCAAGTCAAATTCTTGAAGAAGCAACACCCATCGAATAAGTCTTGGCTTAGCATCCTTCTTGGCAATTAGATACTTGATCGCTGAATGATCAGTGTAAACCACAACTTTAGTCCCCACAAGATAAGCTATAAACTTATCAAAAGCAAACACCACCGCCAAGAGTTCCTTCTCGGTGATGGTATAGTTCAATTGACCATCGACTAATTTCTTACTTGCATAATAAATGGAATGAAACACCTTCTCTTTTCGCTGCCCAAATACGGCACCCACAGTAAAGTCACTAGCATTGCACATCAATTCAAAGGGAAGAGATCAATCTGGAGCTACAATGATGCGGTGATAAGAGCTTTCTTCAAAGTCACAAATGCTTCTTGACACTCCTTGGTGAACTCAAATGCTCGATTTTTCTCAAGTACGGAACAAAGGGGCTTAGAAATCTTTCAAAAATCTTTTATAAACCTTCTATAGAAGCCCGCGTGCCCCAAAAAGCTTATAATCCCGTTGACTATAGTAGGTGGTGGTAATTTCTCAATGACTTCTAGCTGTGTGCTCTATCCACTTCTATGCCCTTGTTAGAAATTCTATGGCCCAACGCAAAGCCTTCTTGCACCATGAAATGGCATTTTTCCCAATTAAGTACCAAGTTCGTTTCTTCACAACTTGCCAAGACTTGCTCCAAGTTAGCCAAACAAGTGTCAAAGGACTCACCAAATACTAAAAAATTATCCATGAAGACTTTTCCACCATATCTGAAAATATCACCATCATACAACATTGGAAAGTGGCAGGAGCATTGCACAACCCAAAAGGCATCCTTCTAAAGGCAAAGGTGCCATAAGGACAAGTAAAGGCAGTCTTCTCTTGGTCTTTTGGCGCAATGGAAATCTGATTATAGCCTTAATACCCATAAAGGAAAACAATAAAAATCCTTTCCCGCCAACCGATCAAGCATTTGA
This sequence comes from Humulus lupulus, assembly GCF_963169125.1. Lineage (NCBI taxonomy): Eukaryota > Viridiplantae > Streptophyta > Magnoliopsida > Rosales > Cannabaceae > Humulus > Humulus lupulus. The sequence continues at coordinate 151,766,907 of NC_084798.1, read as the reverse complement.
TCAATGAATGGCAACATGAAGTGGTCTTTCCAAGTAGCCTTATTCAGCTTCCGATAGTCCATACAAACACGCCGACCCGTCACTTGTCTTGTGGGAATCAACTCATTACTTTCACTAGCCACCACCGTGACTCCACCTTTCTTAGGCACGCACTGAATCGGGCTAACCCAAGAACTATATGAAATTGGGTAAACAATTCCATAATCAAGCCACTTAATTATCTCTTTTCTAACTACTTCGTTCATGATAGTATTAAGCCTTTGTTGCTGCTCAACAAAATTATTACAGCAATCCTCTAACAGAATTGTATGCATACAAAATGAGGGACTTATACCCTTAATATCTGTCGTGGTCCAACCAATGGCCCTTGTATATTTCTTCAAAACAGCCAACAACAAACTCTCTTTTTCAGCTCCTAACATGGCTGAAATAATCACAGGCAAAGTCTCATTATATCTCAAATAAGCATACTTCAAGTGACTGGGCAAAGGCTTCAACTCTAATTTCGGTGGCTCTTGAATAGAGGGTTTAGGAGGCTTAAAATTCCCTTTTGACAAGTTCAATGACTCAAAATACCTCCTAAATTTAGCAAAGGGCTGCTTTGACTCCATCCATGTAACTTGGCTTTCTACCTCTTCACTTAAGTCTTCAAGCTCTTCAAGTGACCTCACCCCCACTCCATCTTTAAAAGCTTCCTTGTGGAATTTTTCAGCAACAATTGACTCAAGTACACTTAGCCTAGAGCATTCCTCAATCTTATCCGGAAACTTCATAGTGTTAAACACATTGAAAGTCATGTTTTGGTCATTCACCCTCATAGTAAGTGTAATGCCCCGAATTTCCTAATAAGGGTTAGGACCTTGTTTAGGAGGCCGGGAGGGCCATAATTGATTTATTATGTTATTTAGTGATCCTATGCATGTTTATGTGAATTATATAATTATATGATGATAAATGCATGAATATGGGTGTATTTATAATTATAAGGGCATTTTGGTAATTTGGCCCGTTCAGGGCGTAATTGTGTATTTTCGTGCATGTGGGTGAGTTATGAATGGTACCACATTTTATGTGGATTTGTTCGAGCCTTTCGGCATGAGACAATCATGAAATGCACGTGTTCGGTCTGGTCATAACGGGTTTAAGTTCGGGGCTCGGGGTGAGTCTCGGGGTGATTTTAATGATTAGAACATTACGGGGAATTAAAGGGTAATGAGATATAATTTATTGGTGTTTGAGAATATCGAGAATAGCGGGAATTGGAGGGTGTTAATTATGATTAACGAAGTAGGTACGAAAGGACAATTTTGCCCTTGGTCGCTATTAAGGCTTTATTTTAGACTTGAGGGCATTTAGGTCTTTTCACCCTTAAGGATGTATATCAGCCATTAAGGCTGTAGAAAGAAGAGGAAAATAGAGTCTGCTTCCCTTCTCTCCCGATGGTCATTCCTCCTTCATTTTCCTTTGGATTTTCAAGCTCTTTTTGAGGAATCAAGCCAAGGAACCAAGCTGGGATAAGCTAGGGTTATGCTCCACCATTGAAGTGGGTGTGTTGCTGAGATTGAGGTGAGTTTTAGCCATTAGAACTCTTGCTTTTGCTATGTTTTCTTAGTTAAGTTTCAGCTGGTTTTTGAGTTGAAAAGTTGGGAATTTATTGGAGTTTTGGCTAGGGTTCTTGGGGTTGTGATGCTTGGGGCATGTGAGGATGGTATTTGGGTTCATTTGGGACTTAATTTGATGTTTGGAAGCATTGGAATCGAGTTATAATTGAAGGAGTCGAAGAAGGAGGTTTCAGGGGAGGTTCAGTCTGGGGGTAGCGCTACAGCGCCCATCAGAGAGCGCTCTAGCGCTACACATGTTTTTTGATGGGCGGTTTGTGGTTCTGAGAAGAGCGCTGGGGCGCTAGGAGGTCAGCGCTGTAGCACTACCCTGTTTCATCAGAACCCCTTTTGAGTGTTTTTATGGGTTTTTGGCTTGGGGTTTCAATCCTTAAGGTCCGGGATTGAATCTACTCACCGTGTGGGTATATTTCGGGGTCCCGAGAGTGGGGTTTAGATCAAGACCCTATCTTTGTTGATTTTCATTAATTGGAGATTGTATTTGGTTATGACTAGGTGACTGCTAAAGGATTGAAGGATCGATCGTTCTCAAGGGTCGTTCTTGTTATAGTTCTCGCTCGAACTAGAGGTAAGAAAACTGTACCCTGGGTATATGTGACATGCATGGTTATTCTTGATGCATGTTGAATGTTTAAATGTAATGCACGGGTAACATGTGATTAGGACATGCTATGTATACTAAATATGATATTGTTCAGAGCTTCAGCCTCTGTGTTTATGCATGGTCCTAATTATGCTAGCAATGGTTAAGAAAGCATGCTGAATGCCCTATATTCAGATATTTGACATATGATATATGTTTGGTAGCATTGCTTGCTTGGGTTTGGTACCAACTATTCAGGATCAACACTGGTCGCGTATTATTGAGCTGAGAGTCAGAAACGGCATAAGCGTCCCGAACGCAGGGCTGAATGAAGATTAGATCTAATCGATATCAGTATTGAATGACTTATATGGGGTATTAATGCTGGACCGACCCTAACGTCGATGAAACTTATAAGCACTTCTCTAGTCTAATACTAGTTACTCAAAGCCATGGCCAAAGGCCTAGGTGACAGCTTGTCACATGGCTAGGGAGCAGTACTCCATGGTTATGACTCTATGGTCATGAGGAAGGTTATGTTGGTGACTAGTCATCATGCACCTATCCTATTTAAACTAGTGAAATGATCGCTTATCTACTCGATATGTTTATGCTGGTGACTATTTCACCAGATACCTATCTTGTTTAAGCTAGTGAAAGGATCACTTATCTACTCGATAGGTCTATGCTGGTGACTATTTCACCAGATACCTATCATGTTTAAGCTAGATCTAGGATCACTTATTTATAAAGGGAACGGAACCTACCTTAGTGATTGTACTATTGTCACTCTTCTATTTTGGGCTAAAAGCCCTGGATGATTATTATGATCATCGATTGATGTGTTATACTCAACATTATGTGAACCCATTTGCTTTCTTGAATAGGGCTATATTTGCCAGGCGTGTGCCTTATGATTTGATGACATGTTATTATTGTTCATGAGCATATTAAGTTTTCTTGCTGGGCTTCGGCTCACGGGTTCTATGTGGTGCAAGTAAAGGCAAAAGAAAGTTGGACCATCCTTGAGTTGGAGAGCTTAGGTGACGATGTGTACATATGCGGCTGCTCGACCGCCACGGTCGAGGGTTGAAAGAGGAACTAGGGTTAAACCCTGTTTTGTCGCTTAGATCGGCTGTTGTAAATATTTTCTTGTAATAGACCTTTAAATTATATTTTTGGGATCCCAATGTATACAGTAAACATGCTAATGAAACATTACATCTTAACCAAAATTTTTAATCCCTAAACCGCTAATCATACTTAGTTACACGATTTTGGCCAAATGAATTGATTAGCGAGTTTAGCACTCTTTACAAGGCACACTGTAACGGTCCCTGGAGTTTGGAGCGTTACAACTTTGGTATCAGAGCGAGCCAAGGTTTATGGTTCCTAAAGACATGCCGGGCATGTACACTCGTCACTGAAGATAGCTTCACTTAGGGAATGATAACTATTTCTGTAGTTATGTGCTTAACTACTTAAATAGAATGTAAATGCTTTACCTGCACATTGTATTAGGGAGCATGAGATTCTGATAAAGCCTGGCTCTTGACTATATGATTATATATATAGTCATATAGTGGCTCCATGAATATATATATGGATGTGATCATATGATTACGTGCTCCATGAATATATAATTGTTATATTTTCATGCTAGAGTTGGAGGCATGGTGTTAATGTTGGAAGAGCAAGGGTCATGATTGATGTATGAATGTCGTGGGCATGTTTTTACAACTGCAAGTGGTTAATGAATGTAGTGTGGTAAGATTGATCCCGTGGGGGGGAAAGCTCTTGATATGCTCAACATGATTAATGGGTCAAGTTATTGACTGCAGATTCAATCAGCAGGTTTATATTCAAGGTAGATAATGAGGCATGGTGGTGGTTATACAGAGGCTGGGAATTACAGCCAGGGTTTTAGTTCTTCATCTGCTTCTATGAATTTTGAGCAAATGCTTACAGATTTGCAATCAAGATGCAGAGGCATGAGGAAGAGATTAGGAGTTTGAAGCAATAACGAAATTTGTTAGGGAGCACCTCTTCCTTTATTGTGTCAGGAGTGGTCCCAGCTTTAGCTCAGCCTAGGGTTGAGAGAAGATGGGAATTTCTCTGTGGAAGATTCCAAGAGTATTACCCTCCAGTCTTTGAGGGAGGCCTAGATCCATTCGGAGCTGAGCAATGGATGGGCATGATCAGTTCCATTCTTGAAAGTATGTGGCTGGTAGGTCATGATAGGGTATCTGTGCGACATATGTACTGCGGGATGATGCTCGGACATGGTGGGAGGTAGTATCCCAGACACGAGACACAACTGTGATGGATTGGAAAGAATTTAGGCAGATATTTAATGAGAAATATTACTGTGATGCAGCTAAGACTGCTAAGATGAATGAGTTTCCGAATCTCATTCAAGGAAAGGCAATAGTAACCGAGTATGTTAGCAGATTTGATGGGTTGGCCAAGTTTGCTTTTGACATGGTACCCACAGATGTAGCTCGGAAGGAAAATTTTGTTCAGGGATTGAATCCTGGAATAGCTTAGGGCATTAGAGTTGCCCCAATGCATGAAGTCTCTACCTATGCTCAGGTGGTAGAGAAGGCTCTTGTTGTTGAGAGCATAAAAGATGAGAATAAGTGTGCTAGAGAGCACGGAGCTCAGATAGTGGTAACTCCACTTATTAGAGCAAGCATGAATGAAAGCTGGAAGACTCATCCAATATGCATCGGTGCAAGAGGCGTCATCTGGGAGAATGCCGAGCAAGGGCATGTTTTGCTTGTGGCATGGTTGGGCATTTCAAGAAGGATTGCCCAAGGCTAAGAGAGCATGAGCAAAAGGGGATAGACAGCTCGATTCCAACTCGAGTGTTTATTCCGAGGTAGTCAAAGTATGAGACCGAGACTAGTTCCTCGGGGATGGAAAGTCAGTTTTTGGTTCTGATCTTTATTTTGTGCTGACTGATTTGGTGCCATGTTATCCTTTATTTGTTGCGTATAAAGAGGTATAAAGTTGATATACAAGTCATATGGTTATGTTATGATGAAAAGTGATACTGTATTGGTAATTTAAGAGATTAGGTGAATTATTGTGGAAGGACTCATTAGTGACTTTCATAAAGCTGGTTATGACTGTCTTTGGTTTGATCTAGGGTATGGATTGGTTAAGTAATTATGGAGCAATTTTAAATGGCAAGAAAAGAATAGTATCTCTTGGGTTTAAGAGTGGAAAGCCTTGTGGCAGTTGGCATTGTGCATGGATTTGATATGTTTATGACATTTGTAGTGAGAGCCAGAGTTTATGGCAGAGAGATGCATGGAGCTCTTAGCTAGTATGGTGGACACCACTTAGACTATGCCAGCGAGGTCAAGACAGACTGGATTGATCTGTGAGTTCTGGATGTGTTTCCAAGGGTTGTGCCAGGGTTCCGTTATATGAAGAGATAGAATGGTGATTGGATTAATGCCAGGGATGGAATCAGGTTTAAGGCACTGTTTTGAATGCTTCAGCAGGGTTGTAAGAACTTAAGGTTCAGTTAATGAGTAATATGGTATTCTTTAAGGTGGATCTTTGATCTGGTTAGTACTAGTTAGAGATCAGGGAAAATGATAAATAAAGGATTGTTTGTATCAGGTAAAGACACAGGGAGTGTTGAGTTATGTGTTGGGAAATTATTTAATGCCAAGTGATTATGAATCAGGTGAACAGAGCATTCAAAGGTTTATTTGAATGGGAGTTGTGATCATCTTGGACGATGGTATTGTGGTGTTTTCTCTACAGAAATTTGCCAAGGTCAAGGAACGCCTTAGGGGCAAGAGTTTCCTTGGGTGGTAAAGATATTACAGGTGCCTTGGGAATTAATTATGAGTCTTCTCACAGATCAGAATCACTTTGGAGGTGGTTATGACACCTTAATAGCAGAGAAAATTAATTGCCTATGCAATATGTTGGGTAAAGGATCTGACCAAAACTAGAGTAGAGTTTCTGGTGGGCCAGGTGCCCAGATTTATGTTTGAGATTACCATCTCAGGGAAGATCAAAGAGGAAAGATGATTAAGTTACCATAGATAGGAAGATTAAGGAGAATGTCTTAGCTGGGTTAGCTAAGGATCAAGCAGTGTTAGATAAGGGTTTATCGTGATATGAAGGTCGGATTTAGAATACGACGGACACTGGGATTAATTGGGAGATTATGGATGAATCTCATGCTATTCTTCTATTCTCTTCATTCAGGCATCATGGAAAGGTAACAAGATATGAAAGCTTTATAGTGATGACCTAAGATGGAGAGGGATGTTATGGGATGTGTGGTAAAGTTCTTAGCCTGTTAACAGGTTAGATCAGAGTGTCAGGAATCGGTGAGACCATGGTAGCCTTTGAGTATTTTATAATGGAAATAAGGAAAACATCGCGATGGGTTTCGTGGTGGGGTTGCCAAGTTAGTGGGTCAGTATGAGTTGGCATTGAGTCATGATGGACCAGTAGTCCAAGTGAGTTCACTTCTACCAGTAAGAATGAGTAAATAATACAACTGATCAGTATTCAAATCCCTATGTGAGAAAGGAATAGAGTGCCTTCATAAAACTCAAGGTCTATCTTATTAGATGAAGACTCTAGTGCGACTTCCAGGTTTTGGAAGGGTTAAGAAGGCAATGAGTATATAGATAGAATTCAGTACAGTTTATTACTCTCAGACTGATGGTAAATCAGAGAGAGAGGGTTATCCAATTATTATTGGTAGAACATCTTATAAGACGAATGAGTTAATATATAGCTGGATTCTAAGCTGGTTCAGGAGACTATTGAGATTATTAGAGGTTGAATCTTGGATGCTCACTTCTCAGAATAAACGAAAAAGTTTTACTGAATTGGAAAAGTAGGAATGTGGAATTCCAAGTAGGAGAATGTGTCTTCCTTAAAGTATCACCATGGAAAGGGGTGAGGAATTAAGGGCAAGCTAAGCCCTAGATTATCCTAGTAGTTTGAATCATGGATAGGACTAGTTAGGTTGATTTTGAATCAGCCTTATCTTTGGCACTGTCAGTTGAATACAGTGTGTTATGTATTTCCATGCAGGAGACATGGGTTAAAGGAACTCATGAGTTGAGTCATAAGAATCTGAAGGTTGAGGTTAAGTATTCTGGTAAGGAATAGCCAGTTCAGATTGTAAATTAAGAAATAAGGTTCTGAGGAACAGAGTGTACCTAGAGTAAAGGTAATGTTACAGAGATAGTGAGGTCGAGGGAGCGACCTAGGAAACTGGAACCAGTTATGCGGAAATTTTATTCCGCGCTGTTTGGGTAAATTTTGAGGACGAAATTCCTATAAGGAGGGGATAGTTGTAATGCCCCGAATTTCCTAATAAGGGTTAGGACCTTGTTTAGGAGGCCGGGAGGGCCATAATTGATTTATTATGTTATTTAGTGATCCTATGCATGTTTATGTGAATTATATAATTATATGATGATAAATGCATGAATATGGGTGTATTTATAATTATAAGGGCATTTTGGTAATTTGGCCCGTTCAGGGCGTAATTGTGTATTTTCGTGCATGTGGGTGAGTTATGAATGGTACCACATTTTATGTGGATTTGTTCGAGCCTTTCGGCATGAGACAATCATGAAATGCACGTGTTCGGTCTGGTCATAACGGGTTTAAGTTCGGGGCTCGGGGTGAGTCTCGGGGTGATTTTAATGATTAGAACATTACGGGGAATTAAAGGGTAATGAGATATAATTTATTGGTGTTTGAGAATATCGAGAATAGCGGGAATTGGAGGGTGTTAATTATGATTAACGAAGTAGGTGCGAAAGGACAATTTTGCCCTTGGTCGCTATTAAGGCTTTATTTTAGACTTGAGGGCATTTAGGTCTTTTCACCCTTAAGGATGTATATCAGCCATTAAGGCTGTAGAAAGAAGAGGAAAATAGAGTCTGCTTCCCTTCTCTCCCGATGGTCATTCCTCCTTCATTTTCCTTTGGATTTTCAAGCTCTTTTTGAGGAATCAAGCCAAGGAACCAAGCTGGGATAAGCTAGGGTTATGCTCCACCATTGAAGTGGGTGTGTTGCTGAGATTGAGGTGAGTTTTAGCCATTAGAACTCTTGCTTTTGCTATGTTTTCTTAGTTAAGTTTCAGCTGGTTTTTGAGTTGAAAAGTTGGGAATTTATTGGAGTTTTGGCTAGGGTTCTTGGGGTTGTGATGCTTGGGGCATGTGAGGATGGTATTTGGGTTCATTTGGGACTTAATTTGATGTTTGGAAGCATTGCAATCGAGTTAGAATTGAAGAAGTCGAAGAAGGAGGTTTCAGGGGAGGTTCATACTGGGGGTAGCGCTACAGCGCCCATCAGAGGGCGCTATAGCGCTACATAGGTTTGCTGATGGGCGGTTTGTGGTTCTGAGAAGAGCACTGGGGCGCTAGGAGGACAGCGCTGTAGCACTACCCTATTTCATCAGAACCCCATTTTGAGTGTTTTTATGGGTTTTTGGCTCAGGGTTTCAATCCTTAAGTCCTGGGATCGAATCTACTCACCGTGTGGGTACATTTCGGGGTCTCGTGAGTGGGGTTTAGATCAAGACCCTATCTTTGTTGATTTTCATTAATTGGAGATTGTATTTGGTTATCACTAGGTGATCGCTAAAGGATTAAAGAATCAATCATTCTGAAGGGTCTTTCTTGTTCTAGTTCACACTCGAACCGGAGGTAAGAAAACTGCACCCTGGGTATATGTGACATGCATGATTATTCTTGATGCATGTTTGATGTTTAAATGTAATGCACGAGAAACATGTGATTAGGACATACTATGAATATTGAATATGATATTGTTCAGAGCTTGAGCCTCTGTGTTTATGCATGGTCCTAATTATGCTAGCAATGGTTAAGTAAGCATGATGAATGCCCTATATTCGGATATTTGACATATGATATATGTTTGGTAGCATTGCTTGCTTGTGTGTGGTACCAACTGTTCAGGATCGACACTGGTCGCGTATTACTGACCTGAGAGTCAGAAACGGCATCAGCATTGAATAACTCATATGGGGTATTAATTCTTGACCGACCCTAAGGTCGATGAAACCTATAAGCGCTTGTCTAGTCTGAGACTAGTTACTCAGAGCTAGGGCCAAAGGCCTAGGTGATCGCTTGTCACATGGCTAAGGAGTAGTACTCCATGGTTATGACTCTATGGTCATGAGGAAGGTTATGTTGGTGACTATTCATCATGCACCTATCCTATTTAAGCTAGTGAAATGATCACTTATCTACTCGATACGTTTATGCTGGTGACTATTTCACCATATACCTATCTTGTTTAAGCTAGTGAAAGGATCACTTATCTACTTGATAGGTCTATGCTGGTAACTATTTCACCAGATACCTATCCTGTTTAAGCTAGAGAAAGGATCACTTATTTATAAAGGGAACGGAACCCACCTTAGTGATTGTACTATTGTCACTCTTCTATTTTGGGCTAAAAGCCCTGGATGATTATTATGATCATCGATTGATGTGTTATACTCAACATTACGTGAACTCATTTGCCTGCTTGAATAGGGCTATATTTGCTAGGTGTGTGCCTTATGATTTGATGACATGTTATTAATGTTCATGAGCATATTAAGTTTTCTTGCTGGGCTTCGGCTCACGGGTTCTCTGTGGTGCAGGTAAAGGCAAAAGAAAGTTGGACCATCCTTGAGTTGGAGAGCTTAGGTGACGATGTGTACATATGTAGCTGCTCGACTGCCACGGCCGAGGGTTAAAAGAGGAACTAGGGTTAAACCCTGTTTTGCCGCTTAGAACGGCTGTTGTAAATATTTTCTTATAATAGACCTTTAAATTATATTTTTAGGATCCCAATGTATGCAGTAAACGTGCTAATGAAACGTTACATCTTAACCAAAAAATTTAATCCATAAATCGCTAATCACACATAGTTAGACGATTTTGGCCAAATGACTCGATTAGCGAGTTTAGCACTATTTACAAGGCACACTGTAACAGTCCCTGGAGTTTGGGGCGTTACAGTAAGCTCCCCTTTTTGTACATCAATCAAGGTCCTCCTAGTAGCTAAAAATGGCCTACCCAAGATAATAGGAACATCTCTATCCGCTTCATAATCTAGAATGATGAAATCAGCCGGAAAAATGAATTTATCAACTAGAACATCTTCAATTTTTCCTTCCTGGTGTGCCATAGAACGATCCGCTAATTGCAAAGTGACTGTGGTTGGTCTTGCTTCTCCAATTCCCAACTTCTTGAAAATCGACATGGGCATCAAATTGATACTAGCCCCCAAGTCACAGGGTGCTCTACCAACATCTCTACCACCAATAGAACAAGGGATTGTGAAGCTGTCCAGATCCTTCAATTTAGGAGGAATTTTATTTTTCAAAATAGCACTACAACCTTTAGTCAAAGCCACCGTTTCAAATTCACCAAGCCTCCTCTTCTTAGTTAAAATATCCTTAAAAAACTTCACATAGTTGGGCATTTGCTCCAAAGCTTCCACCAACGGTATATTGATGTGAAATTGTTTCAAAACATCTAAAAGTCTCCGGAATTGACCATCTTGTTGCTACTTTTGGAAGCGCTAAGGAAATGGTGGAGGTGGCTTGCTCATGGGCTTCTCTGTAGCATTTTGCTGGGGAATTGCTGCAGCAATTGCTTTAGGATTAGCATTTGAAATTTTTGAATTCACAGCATTCTCTCCCTTGTCCACACTACTTTGGATTGAAGTGGGCTGGCTGTTTCTCTTACAATTCTTCTCAGTCAATTCCAGATTTTTACCACTCCTCAAGGTAACCGCCTTGCAATGCTCCTTACCATCTTTCCTTGGATTTTCGGTATCACTAGGCAAGGTGCCTTGTAGTCTATTCCTTAGCTCATTATCTAGCTGCCCCAATTGAATATCTAAGTTCCTCAAGGATGCCGCTTGGCTCTGAATAACAACATCATTCTTGGCCATATATTCTTTCATTAAACTTTCCAAAGAGCTTGATTGAGATACTTGAGGAGGAGGCGGTTGAGCTCTTGGTTGTTGTTGAGAAAACCCCGGTGGATATGTAGACTTGTTTTGCATTCGTGCTCCGCTTGAACTAGCTCCTTGACCCCCCCCCCCCCCATAAGAGTTCGAATATGGGTTATTACGGTTGGCATTTTGATTTCCCACATAGCAAACCGAAGCGGGATTCAAAGGACAACTCTCAAATGTGTGCCCATCTCCACAATAAACACAAGATACATCAGCAACTTGTCCCATAGCAGCTGGTTGTACCATCCCCCCCAAACTCATGTTCTTGAGAAGTTTAGTCATTGAAGAAACTTGAGCGGTCAAAGTTGTCAATGCATCCACTTCAAGTATACCAACCACTTTTCGACTTGTTAAGGCTCTAGCATTGGACAATTGATAATTGTTGCTAGCTATCCTCTCCAAAATTGCATAGGCTTCACAAAATGATTCATCTTCCAGCTGCTGAAATGACATAATGTCATTGCAAAACTTGGCATTTTTGGTAGGAGGGAAGTACTTCATCGAGATTTTTTTAGCCAACTCCTTCCATGTAGTCACCGAGTCGAGAGGAAGGGTGTTGAGCCAAGCTCTAGCTTGATCCCTCAAAGAGAAAGGGAACAATTTAAACCTTAGGGTCTCATCATTCACTCCTTGTTGCTTGAAATAATCGCTCACCTCCAAAAATGAACGAAGATGAAGGTGAGGGTCCTCAGTAGGCAGCCCACTAAATTGACCCACTGTTTGCAACATTTGTAACATAACGAGTTTTAACTCAAATTAAGGTGCTTGAATTTCAAGCCTAATAATGCCCGGATTGAGCTCATTAAACATGGGGGCAACAACTCCCTTATGGCTCTCTCTCTCTCTATCATCAGCCATAGCAATTACGTTAATGACATTATTAGCACCCTCAACTCCTTCAACCTCTTCAGCTATATTAAGGTGATTTTGAGGCCGTTGTTCACTTAGTCTTCTTCTAATTGTTCTTTAAATCTCAGGGTCAATAGGAGCTAGTTCAATGTCTTCTTGCTCATTCATATAGTAAATCATCTGAGAAAACTCAAAAGCAAGCAAACAAAGTCAGCTCAACAAAGAAAAAATAAATTGCAAGTCATTGATATTACAAAAATTTCTAATTCCAATCCCCTGCAACGGCGCCAAAAACTTGTTGTGAGAAATTAATATTTCATTTAAATATGCAAGTGCACGTAATCACACAAGTAATATAATGATAAGTAGATTGTCTCCACAAAGATTGCAAATTAGAAAAATATGCAAAACAATTACTACACAACTTAAAAGTACTAAAAATCAAATGAGTTGTTTATAGGCTAAACAAAATATTAAAATAAATGGAAATACTGAAATTAAAACTGAAGTAAACATGAAAATTGAAGAGATATATGGAATGCAAAATGGACTTGAATTATTGATTTCCCCTATATTAATCATCCTGAACAAATTGCGAACGGATTGCGGCAGCAATATTCTAGCAAAACTCCCAGGTTAACAAGAATTCATTAAACACTCATAAAACTTTCCCAAATTTTATGACATTAATTATTTTACCTAATTAAACATATTCCTATGCAAAACCAGATTTAAGAATGCAAATTCAAAGTTTAATTCTCAAAAGTTACACAAGGAAAATAACATATCCCTATGTTACTTACTAACATAATCTAACCTAGATTATGACTTGTGCAATCCAAGTTCTTCCCATTACATTTACTCTTTCCAGCATTAAACATAACTGCATATCTTGCCATTGCTGGCCAAACAACAACAAGAAATTAATATAAGCACACTTGAATGAACAAGAGAGATTTTACTAAAATAAAGTGCAAGAAATTACTAGACTATTATATAGGGTTCATCAACAATTCAAGCCACCTAAAAATTAGTCCATGGCTGAGTTAATAAAAATTAATCCACAATCAAAACTGCCCATAATATTCAGATTCAAAAATCACTGAGAAAATATAAAAATGGAGTTTAGGAATAGAAGAAAGAACAAATCCAAAATGATGCTTGAGCTCTCTTTTTCGTCCTCCTTCTTTCTTACTGATTTCTGGGTTTCTCTCCTTCTTCTTGCTGGTTTTTCTTTTCCGAAAATGGATGCCTCCCTCATCTATTTTGGCTGATATTTCTTTTAGTGTATTCTAGGTTCCCTCCTTTAGCCCCCAAAAGTACAATATTGCCCTTCCTTCTAAAAAACATGAGTTCCTCTTTTCTTTTGTCAATTTCTCCCAATTTTTGACTCATGCTTTCTGTACATGCCACCTCAGCCACTATTCCAGCTCACCCATTGACTTGCCACGTGTTTTAGGTGCTCAAAAGTTGCTTGATCAAAATGCTTCAGCAAAATCTGCTTTGCTGTAGCAAAACCCGATAATAGCCATCAAAAATTCAATTTAGATAGTTTCACATGTTAGTTCATTCTTTGTACAAATATCTATTCATGAAACTATTATCTTCAACCCATTAGCTATTAAAAACTACAAAAATAATTAGATTTAACTAAGATCATAAAAACACCAAAGTTAGCTACAAAAGCTAAAAATAAACTAACATCACCCAAGATTTTTTCACAATTATAAACTCAAAAGCACATGAAATAACTCTTTATTCAAGAGTTATCAGTGTCCTTCAGGGTCTTGTTGACAGCTTGAGCTACCGATGAAAAACTCTTTATAATCTCGTGCCTCTCGCAGAAATCAGTGAAAAGATCACTGTCAAATTATGTGCCATTATCCGAGACAATTTTCCTTGGTAACCCATATCGACCCACGATATTCTTGACCACGAAATCAAAAACTTTCTTTGTCATTATGGTTGCCAGTGGCTTAGGCTCGGCCCACTTTGTGAAGTTGTCAACAGAAACTACTGCATACTTGACATTCCCTTTTCCCGTGGGTAAAGACCCGATCAAATCAATCCCCCATACATCAAATGGCATCTGTTTGAGCTCATTAGGAGCTGCTCGTGCTATCTTGGAGAATCTTAACGAAATCCATAGAGTCCTCATTCATGGTAGGCCAGAAATACCCTTGCCTTAAGATTTTCTTCGACAAACTTTTCCCCCCAGCGTGATCTTCACAGAATCCTTCATGGACTTCTTGCATCAGATCCTTGGCCTTTTCCTTAGAAACACATCTTAACAGAGGCATCGAGTACCCTCTTCTATATAAAATTCCGTCGACCAAAATGAATCGAGCCGACTGTCTTTGGAGAGTCCTTGCTGTGTTTCTTTCCGCTGGAAGCAATCCTTGCTCAAGGTATTTAATGATGGGCGTCATTCATGTGTCTATCGCTTGGATCACCAGTGAAGACTCTTCTGCTTGAATGCTCTGTGCCAAAAAATGCTCAACCGGTACTATGTTCAAAGTGTCAGCATCCTTCGTGCTTGCTAACTTGGCCAAGGCATCAGCATTCGAATTCTGGTCGCGAGGAACTTGCTAGAGAGTATACTTTTCAAACTGAGAAAATAAGTCCTTTGCTTTGTTTAAGTAAGCAACCATCTTGAGACCCCTAGCCTGATACTCTCCCATAATCTGATTAACTACTAGCTGGGAATCATTATAAATTTCAAGCGACTTTATATCCATGTCTTTGGCTAGCCTTAACCCTACGAGCAGAGCTTTGTATTCAACTTCATTATTGGATGTTGTAAAGTTGAACTGGATTGCACAATGGAAACGATGTCCTTCTGGTGTAATTAAGATCAAACCTGCTCCTGAGCTGTGCTCGTTGGAAGAGCCGTCTACGTACAACTTCCAGGAAGGAGTTTGACTTTGGAGTTTAGTTTCTTCCATCGGTTCAATAGTTGGGATTCCAGTGAATTCTGCGACAAAGTCTGTTAGGGCTTGCCCTTTCACAGCTACTCATGTTGAATAAGAAATATTGAACTACCCATTTTAATAATCGACCAGCGGCTTCTGGTTTCTGCAAGACTTGCCGTAATAGTTGGTCGGTGAGTACCACGATGGGGTGAGCTTGAAAGTATGGTCGCTGCTTTCTGGAGGCCAGAATCAAGCAATAGGCTAACTTCTTAATGGGTGGATACCGCAACTCTGCTCCAACTAGCCTCTTTCTTACATAGTACACAACTTTTTGAACGTGGTCCTCCTCTCTAATCAAAACAACACTAGCAGCATACTTCGTGACTGCCAAGTAGATGAATAAAGTTTCTTTTTCGACTGGCTTGGACAAGATTGGTGGTTGTGACATGTGGGACTTTAGCACATGAAAAGCATGTTTGCACTATTCTGTCCATTCGAACTTCTTGTTGCCTCTGAGTAGATTAAAAAATGGAACGCATTTGTCCATTGACATAGAAATGAATCTACTCAAAGTGGCAATCCTCCCAGTTAGGCTTTGAACATCTTTAATCTTGGTAGGTGACTGCATCTCAATTAGGGCCTTGATCTTTTCGTGATTAGCTTTGATTCCTTGCAAGTGTACTATGAATCCCAAAAATTTCTCAAATCCAACACCAAAAGAACACTTGAGGGGGTTCAGCTTCATCTGATATTTGTTGAAGATGTTAAAGCATCCTCATAGGTCCTCGATGTGCTCTTCAGCCTTCTTCGACTTAACCAGCATGTCATCGACATATACTTCCATGCTAACGTTGATCCGTTCTTTGAACATATGGTTGACCAGTCGTTGGTAAGTCGCACCAACATTTTTCAAACCGAAAGGCATTACTTTGTAACAGTAAAGCCCTGTATCTATTCGAAAGCTAGTGTGATCCTCATCAGGTGGATGCATACTGATTTGATTGTACCCAGAGTATGCGTAATGTAGCATCGACCAACTGGTCGATCCTTGAGAGTGGGAAACAATCCTTCAGGCAGGCTTTATTAAGGTTTGTGAAATCCACGCACGTCCTCCACTTTCCATTCGGCTTGGGAACCAGTACAAGATTAGAGACCCAAGATAGATAAAACACTACCCTGATTAATATGTTCTCCTTCAGCTTCTCGACTTCATCTTTTAATGCCTTCAATCTGTCTTTGTCGAGCAGCCTTTTTTTTTTTTTTGCACTGGTGGAAATATTTTGTCTATATATAAGACATGGATGATAACTGCTGGATCAATCCCAACCATATCTTTATGCGACCAGGCAAACACCTCCTGGTTCTCCTTCAAAAATTCCACCAGTTTTTTCTTTGTTGTTGTCTCTAAGTTTTTACCAACTTTCACAACCCTAGTCGGATCTGCCTCATCTAGTTGGACCTCCTCGCGGTCCTCCATGGGTCCCACATTTTCTTCAAAATCCCCAAAGCGAGGATCTAAGTCTCTATCCTCACTTTGGGAAACACCCTATTTGGTGACCTGTTCACCTGATTGGGCCTATACTTCCTTTGCCAACAACAACCTTTTCTCGACTTTTTTCCCCAATCCACCTCTTTTTTCCTTGGTAATCGAGGAACTACAACATTCTTGTGCTTTTCGCTAGTTTCCCAACACGCATCCCACTCCTGCGTCAGTTGGAAATTTCATGGCCAAGTGATAGGCTGAGGTCACGACTCGCAGGTCGACTAGAATAGCCCTTCCAATCACAACATTATACACATAAGGACAATCGACTACTATGAAAGTAGCGAGTAATGTCCTGTTCGTAGGTGCCACTCCTGCTATGACTGGAAGTCTAATCGACCCCGTTGGTGAGAGTCCTTCGCAGGAAAAACCATAAATGGTTTGGTTGAATGGTTCCAAATCTTGCACTAACAACTTCATTCTCTCTAGTGAAGATTTATACAGAATGTTGACTGAGCTTCCTGTGTCCACCAATACTTGCTTGACCATCATATTAGTGATCTGGACATCCACGACCAGAAGATCTAAATGGGGGAATCGAACATGTTGAGCGTCAATCTCAGAGAAAGTTATCAATTCTTCTTCTGTTCGAGCCTTTTTGGGAGTTCACTCCTCTATGTTCAGCATTTCAATATCTTGGTCATGGCATAAGGTTCGAGCATATCTATCTCTCGCCTTTCCACTGTCACCTGCTAGGTGTGGGCCACCGCAGATGGTCAGCAATGTACCAGCAACTGGAGCTGGCTGTAGAGGGGGCGAGCATTAGCATACAGGTGCCTGCTTGTTGCCTCCTTGAGCCTCTCGCTGAGAACCTCCAGTGGCTCGCACATATCTCCTCAGATGTCCTTGTTTGATGAGGAACTTAATCTCATCTTTAAGCTGGTTGCACTCATTGGTGTCATGACCATAGTCGTTATGAAAACGACAAAACTTAGTAGTATCTCTCTTGGAGATTTCTTTCATGATTGAGGCTGGTTGCCTAAAGGGAACAATAGTGTTAGTGGCCTGGTACACTTCTGCTCTGCTATTGACTAGGGCCGTATAATTGGTGAACCTCGTCTCATATCTATTTTGTTTCGGGCGCTTGTTATCGGATGTTGTCGGCTAGTGGTTCGCCATTTTTCCTCCGTTTTTCCCATTATTTTTGTCGTTGTCATTGGGTTTCCCAGAACCATTGGCAGCTTTGGTGGGATCTTCTTTCGGGCCCTTCGTTGGCATTGGCCTCCTCGAGCTTGATGTTCCTGTCCGCTCGGTCTAGAAATTCTTGAGTGCTCTTAACCCCATTCTTTCTCAAACTGTACCAAAGGGATGAATGGCGTCATACTCCAGCAGTAAGAGCTATCATCTTTCCTTCATCGCCAACCATCTTAGCCCCAGCAGTGGTTCGCATGAATTGTTGAACATACCCTTTTAGGGTTTCTCCCTCCTTCTGGCGTATCTAGACCAGCTGATTGGCCTCGGTCGGATGTACTCGACTAGCATAAAATTGTCCGCAAAACTCTTTCATGAACATTTCCCAAGACACTATGCTGGCTGGAGGGAATTTGAAAATCCACTCCTTAGCAGTCTCGGACAAGGTGGCTGGAAAGATTTTGCACCGAGCATCGTCTGACACCTTTTGGATGTCCATTTGTATCTCAAATTTGTTCACGTGAGATACAGAATCTTCTAATCCAGTAAAGTTGGGCAAGAACGACATCTTAAATTTTCTTGAAGTCTAGGCCATCATTATTCTTTGCACAAACGGAGTGCCCTTTCTCCGGTCAAATTCAATATGGGATGTCTGGTTCCCCACTAGTTGCTGGATGGCCTGATTTAAAGCATCGAACTGGGCCTGTAAAACGTCTGGTACTATTGGATCGACTGGTGCTAGAGGGGCATACTCGTCATGTCTTTCTCTTCTTTCATTGAGAACATCCCTCAAATTTTCCTCCTACATCTTTGCTCGCTCACGCCCAGTCGATCAAAGACTTTGGGCTGTCTAGGATGCCCCCCAGCATTCTTGCTCATTGGTCGATTCTCTCTTGGTGGAGGGTTCTGTTCTCCACCCATCTCTTCTTGCCACCGACCAGAATTTCCTCTACTCGAATCCACCTCATTATAGTCATGGCAATCTCTAAATTGTGACCGATTATGATGCGACTTGTTGTTCGCACTATTTCCCCCTCCCTTTGCTGGCATGTCCCGACTGACAGGTGGAGGCCTGCGTTGGTCGATAGGTCCCCGAGCATTATTATGTCGTGGGGGACCCCTAACCGCAGAGCCTGACTCAACCTTCCTTTTGCTTGGAGAAGGACGTTGTCCCCTGTTTGGTGGGTTTAGTTCCTCAGCAGTCTGCCATCTAGGGCTCTGAGGATGCTGCCTAGCCCTATTCTTCCTTTACTGTGAGGGATTATCTCGACCAGCGTGAGAAGGTGGTTGCTGCTCAGGATCCTGGAATGACCTATCCTATTGAGCAACAGGGGGTTGCTCAGGCCTCTAAGAGTTTGCCGGTTGAGGTGGATTGTGGTAATGCTAGGGATGATCTGATTGTGTATTTTATTTGGGGTGCATACTAGGTGGCCAATCCAGTTGGGAGGTCGGTGCAGGCTGTAACGCCCTGGTTACTCCAAGACCGTTACTGTGAGCTTTGAACCGTGCTTAACTCGTTAATCGAGTCATTTGGTTATAAATGTGCATCTAGGTGTTATTAATAGGCTAAGGTGAAAAACTCGAACAAAAGGAAATGATATATTTTATTTAAAACATACAACTGTTCATGGGCCCATAAAAGCATTTACAAGTTATTTACAATCCAAAATGGTCATTACAGTGTAAAAATTACAACCTGCCGACCTAAGCGACAAAATATGGGTTTAACCCCCTAGTTCCTCCGAGAACTCCTTGGTCGTGGTGGTCAAGCGGTCGCATATGTACACATCACCACCTATGCTCTCCACTCAAGGCTGAGTGAGCTTTTCTTTCCCTTTACCTGCACCACATAGCACCTGTGAACCAAGGCTCAACAAGAAAACTCATTACTGGATGTATTTAATTTCAGATGATGATTATGATAATCATCCAGAGATTATAGCCCTAAACCAATGAGTGATTCATGTGTAAGTCAATAATGTGAGTTCTGCACCCTTAGAAAATGAGTGACCATGGAGTCACTAATGTAAACCAAATGAGTGACCATGGAGTCACTAGCTCAAACCAAATGAGTGACTAATAAGTGAGTCACTAGTGTGAACCAAATGAGTAACCATGGAGTCACTAGCTTAAACCAAGTGATTGACTAATGAGTGAGTCACTAATGTGGGTTCCGCACCCTTAGCCATGTGAGGATGTAGTAACCTGGGCCTTCTAGCCCTGGCTCTAGTAACTAGCCATTAGACTAGACAAGCGCTTTTGTATTTCATCGAACATGGGGTCGGTCAGGCATTAATGCTCATGATGAGTCATTCAATGCTTATGTCGATTAGATCTAATATTTTCAGCTTGCGTTAAACATGTTAAAATCATTCTTGACTCTTAAGCCAATACCATACGACCAGTGCTCAGTACTACTGCCGAACTTGACTAGTAAGTCACAGCTTCACAATTAATATCGACACCATTTCCGATTCTGACTAATAAGTCAGTGCCATTCACAAGTAAGCAAGCTTTGCTAAGCATTTGATATGCAACCAATGTCAACATTTAAACACTCAACATGCCTCATGAATAACCATGCATGTCACGTATGGGGTGTAGTTTTCTTACCTGTGGTTCGAGCATGAAATAATAAAAGAACGGCCATTGAGAACGATCAGTCCTTTGATCCCTTAGCAATTACCTAGTCATAACCAAATATGGAATTCCATCAATAAAATGAGTAATAAAAGATTCCTAGACCAAGACCTAGCCTCTGAGACATTGAATCCTACTAAACCGGGTAGTAGGAACGATCCCGAGGCCTAAGGTTTGAGTTCCCATGATTAAAACACAATTCTGGCCAAAAATGCCCTTAAGCGTCGCAGCTCCACACCAGACTTGAGCCGCGGCCCGCCTTCAAATATAGGCCAAACCCACTTCTGCTTGTGCCTAGCGCCACGGCCCTAACTGCCCAGACAATAAGCCACCTCCTTCATCAAGCCTGGGTTGTGGCGCTCAAGAACAGGGCTACGGCCCGACCACGATCCTAGCCAAAAACCTTGTTTTTCCTCTTTTAAATTTTTCCAAGAACCTACTCAAACATTTCCAAATCCAAAAATCAAAGTTCCCAAACATCCCAATGGCCCAAAACTGTAACGCCCTAACTCCAGGGACCGCTACAGTGCATATAACAAACAGTGCTAAACTTGCTAATCGAGTCGTTTGGCCATAAACGTGTAACTAAGTGTGATTAGCGATTTAGGTATTAAAAATTTTGGCTAAGATGTAACGTTTCACTAGAACGTTTAATATATACATTGGGATCCCAAAAATATAATTTCAGAGTCTATTACAAGAAAATATTTACAACAGGCCGTTCTAAGCGGCAAAACAGGGTTTACCCTAGTTCTTCTTTCAAACCTCGCCCAAGTATTGGCCGAGCAGCTGTATATGTACACATCATCACCTAAGCTCTCCAACTCAAGGATGGTCCAGCTTTCTTTTGCCTTTACCTGCACCACAAAGCACCCGTGAGCCAAAGCCCAGCAAGAAAACTCATATGCTCACAAACAGTCATATCATGATATCAAAACATATCTGGCATGCCTAGCAACATAGCTCTATTCAGCATGCAAATGAGTTCACACAGAGCTGGGGTATCCAGGATAAGAAATCCTGCCCTTCTGATTGGAGGACCCTCAAGTCACACCTAATCAGATGAGTGACTGCCAAACAAGTCACTAGGGGCTCAGATAAGAAATCCTGCCCTTCTGATTGGATGACTATCAAGTCAATCCTAATCAGATGAGTGTCCCAACACTTGAGGTTCTGGTAAACCATGCTGAGTGACCAACAAGCAAGTCACTAGGGCCTCAGTGCCCAAAGCCATGCATATGATGATCAAAATGATCATACAGAGCTCATAGCTCTGATCAGATGAGTGAATATCACTTGAGGTTCCGATAAACCATACTGAGTGACTGACAAGCATGTCACTAAGGGCCGGTGCCCATAGCCATGTGACCTAACAGTCACGGGGTTCGCTGGCCCTGGCTCTAAATGACTAGCCTTTGGCTAGATAAACGCTTGTTTATATTCATCGAACTTGGGGTCGGTCCTGCATTAATGATCTTTGAGTCATTCAATGCAGAAGGTCGATTTGATCTAATCGACATGGCTTGCGTGGAACACGCTAAGGCCATCCTGACTAATGAGTCAGCGCTATATGACCAGTGTCCAGTACCACTGCCGAACCTGACTAATGAGTCACAGCTTCACAGTTGATACCAACACTTTGCCAATTCTGACTGATAAGTCAGTGCCATGCACAAGTAAGCATTGCTACCAAACATATATCATATGTCACACATCCAAGATGAGGCATTTAACATGCTTACTTAACAATTGCGAGCGTAATAATGATCATGCGCAAACACAGAGACTCAAGCTCTGACCAATCTCATATTCATCATTCATGGCATGCCCTAATCTCATGTTTCTCGTGCTTCACATGCATCACATTTAACCAACCAGCATGCCTCAATAATAATCATATGCAATGGGAAAAATTTCCAAGCATTCATTATGCCATCAATGTTTATATTTAAACATCCAACATGCATCAATCATAGCCATGCATGTCACACATGGGGTGCAGTTTTCTTACCTCAGATTCGAGCAAGAATTAGTAAAAGAACGACCCTTGAGAATGATCAATCCTTTAGTCCTTTAGCGGTCACCTTAAGCTTGATTTAAATCCCCTTCAATGATTGAACCAAAGGCCTAAGCCCTCAAGCCTTGCTCTCCTAGCTTGCTACCTCAAATTGGCTCTCAAAAATCAAAAGGAAGAAGGAGGAGGAATAAGTACGGGAGAGAAAGAAAGATGAGGATCATGATGCTCTGTTTTCTTTTCATACATTTTCTACAGCCTTTAAATGATACATATCCTTTGCCAAATGACCATATTGCCCCTAGGTCAAATAAAGGCTTCAAAAGTCATCCCAACGGTAAAACTGTCATTTCCCGCCTATCTCGTTAATTATAATTAACACCCTCTAATTCCCGCTACTCTCAATATTGTCAAATACCAATAATTCATATCCCGTTACCCTTTAATTCCCGGCAATGTTCTAATCACCAAATTATCCCGAGACTCACTCCGAGCCTCGAACTTAAACCCGTTATGACTAGACCGAAAACTTGCATTTCCATGATCGTCTCATGCCGAATGGCTCGAGCCAATCCACATATCATGTGGTATTATTTATAACTCACCCAAATGCATGAAAATACACAATCACGCCCTCAATGGAAAAATTACCAAAATTCCCTTGCAATTAAGATATGAACCCATATGCATGCATTCACCATCATATAATAATATAATTCACATAAACATGCATATAATCATTAAATATCATAATAAATCAATTATGGCCCTCCCGGCCTCCTAATCAAGGTCCTAAACCTTATTAGGAAATTTGGGGCATTACAAAAACTATCAAAACCCGAGGCTCAAACAAATCAAAAACTCATCAACACATAAAATCCAATTCAAAACATAGAAACTCAAAAACTCAAAACTTAAAGCTTGAATTACCTCAAATTAAGTCATTTCTTGCTAAATCCTTCAGTTAATAAGCTTCTAATATTTCTTAGATTCTCTATGCCTCAATCCTCGCATGAATCTGATTCCTAAAACTCAAGTTTCCTTCGAAAATGCGAAGAACAGTAAAAAGGGATAACGGGAGAAAGAGAAAAGGTGTTTGAACGTAGTTTTCCTTCTGACATGTTACTTCAAGCTTAAGTAACCTCAAGTAAATCCTAATGCTCGGGGTCCCAAAAACGTCCCCGGGGGCAAAATAGTCAAAACTCCCAGAATTTCCTCCTGATCTCACTAACTCCCAATATATCATCAAATAATCATTCTCGTTACCCAATATCCCAATAATTGACTCCGTTATGACAAAACCGCTAACTTGCATCCTAAGATCGTCTCATGCTGAATAGCTCAAACATATCCACATAATAATGGGATCTCATCCATAAATCACAAACATGCACCAAAATATACAAATATGCCCTCAACAGGCCAAATTACCAAAATGCCCTTATGATGAAATGTGGAACCACATGCATGCATTTAACATCATATAATAATATAACTCACATAAACATGCATATAATAATTTAATGGCATAATAAATAAATTATGGCCCTCCCGCCCTACTAATCCAATCTTTCAACCGCATTAGGGATTTTGGGGCATTACATAGGCTGTGCTCAGGCCAACTGAATGGCTGCCTCTAGGGCGGCAGTGGCATCCCTCTGCCGGCGGTCCATGTCAACCTGCTGCTCATTCAGCTCTTGGCGCTGCCTATCAATCTCCCTTTGCTGCAACATCATGGTTTCAGCTACATTTTCCTGATTAGCCCTCAGATTGGCTAATTCTTCTTGCAGCACAGTTAGAGTTGTTCTCAAAGTTTCAGAATCCATCTCCTCCTCTTCCAACTCCACCTATGGCTCATCTTCAGCCACACCTTGTGGAGGAGGTTGGGTTGGCACAGCACCAGAGGTTTGCCCAACCATCCTAGTTTTTTTTGGCCATTTGATCTTCTTGAAGGTCTTGAGTTCAGCTCTCAATGAAGCACCAAAATGTTGACCCTCGATTTGGCCAACGACACGGAGTCAAATATAATGACAATAACAAGATGAATTCAAGCCAAAAAGATAAAATGACAAAAAGATTTAGAGTGGTTTGGCCCCAAGTAGTGGTAATGACCTACGTCCACTTAGTGTTCTTATTAATGTAGAACTCCAAAAACCTGCGATCAATGAACTAGGATTCACGAGTTTCACAAGCTTGGTGATGAATACAAGTTTAGTGGATAAAAACACTGCAATTCTCTCTCAGTCTCTTAAGATTAAAAGTCTCAGCAAAAAAAAGTCCCCTCTCTTGAGCACTTTGAGTCTTATTTATAGGCTCAAGGAGTTCCTCATGGGTCGTTGGGCCTCAATTACATTTAATATAAGCGTATCTAAATAATAATGGAAATAACAATTATTACATAAATGTGAGATTACATATCTATAGGAGATATTTGAAACACTGCGACCAGACTGGTCGCCCATAAAATATGCATTCTGCCGAGTGAATTCTTCTCTGGTCGATGGTAAAAACGGAACGTACTCACTTAAACAGCCACGTGTATCCCATGTGTATATTAATTTTGCCACGTCATCAGGTAAATCTTTTTTGGGTAAACAAGTATGAATATAATTTTTTGAATCATTGGTCGATCTTGAATTAGATTAGTTACTAGATAACTTATTTTTTGTCTCTATACAATGGGCTTAGAATAGATACGAACTTAATCTTTGTCTCTAAAAAATGGTTAAGTTAGTAGATTTTGATTAGAAACTTAGTCATTATTTTGCTTTGAGTATATGAATATTATTTTTTGAATCATATTTCTCGACCATTGTATATAATTTCATATAAATTTATACTTTTGATATATATATATATGTATTTGCAGGTATTTCTGCCTATTTTTATGCTTCACTTTTGCTGCAGGGGAAATGGAAAAAATAGTTGCATAACACAATTTTTAAACTCTTTAGCGTCGGTTTGGAACCGATGCCACTTTTATCATCGATATGTAATCGACGCATTTGGCTATCAGAAGCGTCGATTGTAACTGACGCATTTGCTCAAACCGACGCTTTTACCCAAAAGGGTTTGTTACAGACCGACGCTTCTGATGTTCTCAATCGCTTTGCCTTCAACAGCGGTGGTTTTAAAACCGACGCAATTGGAAAAATCGTTGGTGCACAACTGACGCTGAAACCTTTGTTTTTAGTAGTGATAGTGTAGGCACCGACATTAGGTCTAACCAATTAGACTAGAGCCTTAAAACATATCATTTGGAGATTAAAATACATGTCCAGACACATCAAGCGACGCGTCGTGTAGCGTCCCGAGACTTCTAATAGATTTATGTACTTTGATTAGCTTGTCGGGAAGGCACGTGGAGTAATTATGTGTGAATTAATTAATGTATGTGATTGATATGATTAAGTATGCATGATTATGTGTATTAAATGTTTTTAAAGAACCGCTTTTGCTAAAAATGAGAATTTTTTTGTAATTTTGACTCATTGAGGGTATATTCAAAAATTTTATGTGTTATGTTCTTGGGACCACATTACTATGTGGATATTTGTGATATTCGGCAAGAGTGGGTCCTTTTGAGAAATTTTAGCTGAAAATGTCACAACGGCAGTAAATATGCGGCTCAAGGTCGAGCCTAGTGATATTTTGGAAATTTCACGTATTTTGGGAATTATTGGTAAATGATATATATTGGGAAAAATATTTTTATTTAGAAGATTAGAAGATTTAATTGGGAATTTTAGGTAAAATTTGATGTTTAGTGGGAAATAGAGGTTACTGACGATTTTTCCCTTTACAACACCTTTACTAAGATGTCTATCCACATCAGTAATCTTAATCTAGATTACTTGCATCCCGTATGCTTAGTAAACTGCACTAGTAACCATTCATTAAATATTTCTTACTTTAATATGTAACTGACCATTTTATTCAGTATATATGATTTAATTCTGTCATACGAATACAAGATCATATTCTCATGAATGAATAAGGAATTTTATTGATATTATTATATAATTAAATCAAACATTTATTATAAGATTCAAACATAATAAAAATGTCCTTTTATTTAAATCAATAAAATGTCTTTACATGTTTTTAGGGCATCAATTCTAACAATATATATGCTATCTTTTACATACTAAAAATTCATGATAAAATTAATTAATTAATTTAGACTTGTAAAATAACTACGTATGCTTTCAACATTATATAGATATGTACATTGTAGCTGTATCTTTATGTCATTTTCATTTATAAATGTTTTACATTGAATTTGACATGTTTTATCAATTATTATTTAATTTAGATTTAAATGTGTATATTTCAAACATTTTATAGATATAATTCGATTAATTTATAACCTCCTCATAATAATAAAATATGTTGGTCCAATCATTATTACTATAGAGAGATTTTACTGTAGTTAAATAAACAAATAAATTTGAAATTCAAAATTCAAATCCCAGGGATAGGAAATATCCTTCTGTGGCGCCACTCACTGTGCAATACAGTGAGTGGCATGAGCCACATTAGGGTTCTCCCTAATTTTCTCATTTGTTTGTTTAATTAATATTTAAAATAATATATTTATTCCAAAATAAATACCAGTTAATTCAAAATTAACTTCATCTTAAAATGTCAGGTTTAAATAAATAAATAAATAATATTATATATAAGATAATTATTAATCTCTCTATATTAATCCAAACATGATTAATATTTATTTTAACATATAGTTTTTCAAAATAAATACTATATAGTTAAATAATTAATTAATTCACAATTAATCAATAGCCCATAAATAACACATAATTATTTGCTTGCCTTGAACAATTAATTTCTTTGCAATTAAGTCATTCTCTCGACAAATTTTTCTTTTGACATCCTTACCCTTGACAGTGTAGGACAAAGGTGATTTGGGGACCATGGACCTCTAATACGAACCTCCAATAAACCATATTATTAATTAAACTCTTTAATCTAATAATTTTATTTATTAATTCCATGATTACTCCACTATAAATATGGAATTACACTCTAAGTACTTATAGAATTATATTTACAGAGTTTTCTTTTGTAGTCAATTGAAATAATGAATAAATTTCATTTTGTCCTCCATTTATTGGTTTGTTAATTAGAGCTGGTCAAGATTACCATTTTAGTCTTCTAATTACCTCATAATCTTGAAGTATCATTAATTCACTAGCGAATAATTAATCTACAATCAAATTATAGATTTTCATTCAAGAACTATTCAGTTCCATAATTAACCCTTAAGGGAACCAATATTCGATCTGTTAGAAAAGTATGGATTCCATTATTGTAAATCATGTTCCCAGCTATCCATGATATTGAATCTCCAAAACAAAAGTCATTAGCCTCATTATTCTAAGAAATCTTAACGAGTGAATCAAAAGATCCAATAAACACAAACATGAGTTCATGAATACTCAGGATTCAGACTGATCAACAAATGAACATATATTATGATAAGAATTAAATCTTTATGTCAAACGAAAAGTTTATAAAAATAATTAATTCTCATCAGTCCAGTCATATATAAATATACATCACCTTTACTAAGATGTCTATCCACATCAGTATTCTGAATCTAGATCATTTGCATCTTGTATACTTAGTAAACCACACTAGTAACTATTCATTAAAGATTCACTACTTTAATATGTTACTGGCTATTTTATTCATTATATATGATCTTAATTCTCTCATACTAATACAAGATCATATTCTCATGAATGAATAAGGAATTTTCTTGATATTATTATATAATTAATCTAGACAATAATTATAACATTCAAAATTATAAAATTGTACTTTTATTTAAATCAATAAAATTTCTTTACATGCTTTTAGGGCATTAATCCTAACAAGTAGGTGATGCATCGCCTACCAGTAGGAGATGCAACGCCTGCTGGGTATTGCTTAAACCCTTGGGTTTTAGGCGATGCAATGCCACGAGGGTGGCGACACAAAGCCACCCTAGCATGTCAAAACTTTCGAAATTGACCTTAAACACCTCCAAATGCTTACAAATATTTTTGGGCATCCTTAGATACCTCATTGTATAACTTTGGACCCAAAAATATAAGTTTTAATTGCCTACAATAGAAACTCAAATTTCACATGTTTCACACCTAGCTTGTGTAAGAACACTTAGTCTTTGTATTTTAATCAATCATAACATTATATGGTTTATACTGAAACAAACACTCAAATGGTAACTTGTAAGCACAAACAACACTAACAAGACGATTAATAAGATACACAACAGCCACGAATGCTTCCACCAAAAATGTAAAGGCATATAAGCTTGAGCTATTAAAATGAGGCCTATTTCACTCACATAACGATATTTTCGTTCAACTCTACCTTGTTGTTGCTGAGTATGGGGATAAGGGTTCTTAAAAAGAATGCCTAATTTTTGAAGAAGGGGTTGGAGTTTTCTATACTCCACACCTCCAATCAGTTTGGAGACCTTTTAAAGGCACATCAAATTGTTTTTCAACAAACGATTTGAAGGTAAGAAAAAATAGAATAGGCATCAAACTTAGAACGCATAGGATATATCCAACTGTATTTGGTGAAATCATCAACAAACAATATGTAAAAATGACATCCTTCAAAGGAAGGACCCCAAACATCTGATAACTCTATAAAAATAGATTTATTTAACTCTTTTTTTGCATTAAATTTGTAACGCCCCAAACTCCAGGGACCGTTACGGTGTGTCTTGTAAACAGTGCTAAACTCGCCTATCGAGTCATTTGGCCAAAATTGTGAACTAAGTGTGATTAGCGGTTTAGGGGTTAAAAACTTTGGTTAGGATGTAACGTTTCACTTGAACGTTTAACTTATACATTGGGATCCCGAAAATATAATTTCAGAGTTTATTACAGAAAATATTTACAACAGGCTGTTCTAAGCGGCAAAACAGGGTTCAACCCTAGTTCCACTTTAAACCTCGGCCGTGGCGGACGAGCAGCTGCATATGTACACGTCATCACTTAAGCTCTCCAACTCAAGGATGGTCCAACTTCCTCTTGCCTTTACCTGCACCACGTAGCACCCGTGAGCCGAAACCCAGCAAGAAAACATAATATATCATGATATAATATCAACAATAACCAAAGTAACCATTCAGAACCAACGGCCCATACAGATAGGTGACAATAGCCAAAAGTCACAATAATGAACATCGCTCCCTCTAGCCATGTGACGATAGGGTCACCAGGGCTCAACTGATAAATGATTCTTTCATATGCTTGGTTAGGACAGGTGCAAGGTGATTAGTCACCAACATAACCCTCCTCACGACCCTAGAGTCGAAACTATGGACAACGTCCCTTAGCCATGTGACAAACAGTCACCGGGGTCATATACCTTGGCTAACGCTTATAAGTTCTTCGACCTTAGGGTCGGTCCCGCATTAATTCCATAGAGCTATTCAGTGCGTGATCATCGACTTTAGAGTCGGTCCCTGACTAGTCAGTGTCATTCACGAGTAAGACATGCCACCATTCATATATCACATGTTCAATATCCATAAACAAGGTATTTAGCATGCTTACTAACAGATACCAGTACAATTAGGACCATGCACAACCACAGAGGCTCAAGCTCTGAACAATATCATACCCAGTATACAAAGCATGTCCTAATCACATGTTTCTCATGCGTCGTATGCAATATATCCAGCAATCCATCATGCACCAATAACAGCCATGCGTGTCACGTTTAATAGTCAACTAACACGCATCAAGAATAGCCATGCATGTCATACATAATAATCAACCGACATGCATCAATGATAACCACACACGTCATATTCATTAATCAACTAACATGCATCATAATAGCCATGCATGTCACATATACACAGGGTGCAGTTTTCTTACCTCAAAGCTGAGCTAGAACGATTAAAAGAATGACCCTTGAGAACGATCAACTTTTAGTCCTTTAGCGATCACCTAGTCATAACCAAATATAAGGTATCATTAATAAAAATGATAACTGAGGGTTCCCAAACCAAATCCCAGCCCCCGAGACCTCAAATACTACCCAACCGGGTTCTAGGTCCAACCCCGAGGCCTATGGTTTGAATCCCTAAGCTAAAAACCACTTTTTAGCAAATTTGGCCTTCAGGGCCGCGGCCCCCAAAAGCTATGCCGCAGCACGCCCCCAAGAAGAGAGGCCCCCATCTGCCAGACGCGCATGGGCCGCGGCACCCAGCCCAGTTCAGCCTAAAACCAGCACGCGAACTCAGAATTTGCCCCTGCATTTTCCCTTAGAACCAGCCCCTCAAATTAGCCCAAAACCCCTTCCAAACACTCATTCAAACCTCTAGACACCACCCATAACCTCCCCTCATCAAAAACCAATCTAATCACCCATCAAAATCCCTTTGAATCCAAACTTCCAACAAGAAATCAAAGCTGCAAAACCAAAGAAGAAAACAGAGTATCACCTGAGTTCAAAGGCTAAAACTCACCTCAAGCACAGCTTTGAATCCCCTTTGATGGTTGTTACAGGTTCCCTAGCTGCCACCTTTGATTTCCATGTTTAACTTCTTGATTTGGGCTCTCAAAATTCAAAGAAAAGAGAAGGGGAAATCTTGTACGGGAGAGAAAGGAAGAGAGGATGAGGATGGCTCTGTTTTTGATATATCTCCACAGCCTTCTAAACTTCATAGGCTGATATAAATCCTTAAGGTCAAAAGACCATATTGCCCCTAGGCCAAATAAACCCCTTTAAAGGCTTCCAAGGGTAAAATCGTCCTTTCCCGCCTATCTCGTTAATTATAACTAACGCTCTCCAATTCCCGCTAATCTCAAAATCCTCAAACACCAATAATTCACATCCCGTTACCCTAAAATACCCGGTAACACTCTAATAATTAAATTCACCCTGAGACTCACCCCGAGCCCCGAACTTAAACCCGTTATGACTAGACCGAACACCTACATCCCATGATCGTCTCATGTCGATAAGCTCGAACCAATCCACCTTATAATGTGGTTATATCAATTAATCACAATCATGCACCCAAAATATACAATTACGCCCACAGTGGCCAAATTACCAAATTACCCCCATAATTAACATATGAGCCCATATGCATACTTTCACCATCATATAATAATATAATTCACGTAAACATGCATATAATCATTAAATACTATAATAAATCAATTATGGCCCTCCCGGCCTCCTAATCAAGGTCCTAACCCTTATTAGGAAAATTTGGGGCATTACAACTATCCCCTCCTTACAGAAATTTCGTCCTCGAAATTTACTCAACATCTCGGAACCGAAGTTCCACTCACTAGATATAAATTCCTTAGGTCATTTCCTTGACCCCACTATTTTAATAGCCTTACCTTAATCCAAGGTACATTCTGCTCAATAGAACCTCATTACTTATGTCATAATCTGAACTGGCTATTCCTTACCGAAATACTTAACCTAACTTCCAGATTCTTATAATTCAACTCATAAGTTCTTTAACCCATGTCCACTGCATGGAAGTACACAATTCACTGCACACAACTACCAGTGCCAAAAGTAAAACTGATTCAAGTCATCCTGTTCAAACCCATTCAAAATCCAACTGCTGAAACAAACTAAGGCTTAAATTGTCTTAACTCCTCACCCCTTTTCCCATGGTGATACCTTAGAGATTATACCTTCTCCTACTTGGAATTCCACATTCCTACCTTCCAGTTCAATAACACTGTTCTGTCCACACTGAGACATGAGCAACTAAAATTCAAGCTCCAGCGATCTCATAACTTCCCTGAACCACCTCAGGACTCAGATATGTATCTATATTTCCTCACTCATCTTATAAGATGTTCCTCCAATAATAATTGGATAACCATCTCTCTCTGATTTACCACCAGTCTGAGAGTGATAATCTGTACTAAGTTCCATTTATATACTCATTGCCTTCCTAACCCTTCCAAAACCTGGAAGTCACAATAAGGTCTTCATCTGATAAGATAGACCTTGAGTTCCATGAAGGCTCTCTATCTTTCTCACAAGGAAACTCAAATATTGATCTGCCGTACTACTCACCTATCCTTACTGATAAAATAAACTCACTTGGACTACGAGTCCACAATGACTTAATGCTCGTTTCACACCGATCCTTCAACCTGGGAATCCCACCGCGAAGCTCATCGCGATGCTCGCTCATTCCCACTATAAAATACCCAAAGGTTGTAATGGCCTTGCTGTTTCCTGATATTCTTTCTCAATCTGTTAACAGATAAGAGCTTTGCACATGCCTTAATATATGTCTCTTCATCCAAGGCCATCACTACAAAATTTCCATATTATGTTACTCTTTCACAGTGCCTGAATGAAATGAATAAAAGAATAGCATGAGATTCATCCAGAATCTCTCAGTAAACCTCAATGTACATCGGATCCCAGATTCGATCTCTATATCACCATAAAATCAAATCTGTCACTTGAGAACCTTTAGTTAGTCCAGCTAAAGCTTTCCATTCAACCTTGCCCGTCTGTGGCTCACTTAACCGTCTTTCCTTTTATCTTTCTTGAGATAATAATCTCAACCAATAAACTGGCCACCTGACCTACCAAAAACTCTACTCCAGTTCTGGACAGATTCTTTAATCAACATGTTGCATAGGCAATCACTTTTCTTTATCACTAGGATGTCATAATAATCCACTAACTGACCCCGGTCCATACAGACCCAGCACTTTCTTCCCAAGGCACCTGAAATATCTTTACTATCCATGGACACTCCTGTCCCCAAGGCACTCTTCACTCTTGGCAATTCTCCGCAGAGAAAACACCACTATACCATCGTCCAAAACGATCTTAAATCCCATTCAAGTCTATCCTTGAATGCACTTTTCATCTGATTCACAAACACTTAGCATCAAACCATCTCTCAAAACATGCTCAGCACTCGCGGTGCTCTAGTCTGATACTAGCATAATCTCTTACATAAATTTCTTTCTCTGGTCTCTAACTGGTCCTAACCAGATCCAAGATCCACCTTAAAGGATTCCATCTTACCCAGCGATTAAACCTTTAATTCTTATAATTCCACTGAGCCACTCAGAACAGTTTTTACATCTGATTCCATCTCTGGTACTAAATCAATCACCAATTATCATTCCAATCTTCTTTTAATAAAAAGAAGGCCTGACAGACCATCTGGGAACCCATACTCAGAACCCACAAACTAATCCAGTCTGTCCTGATCTCACTCACACAATCCAAGTGGTATCCACCACACTGGCTAAAAGTTCCATGCACCTCCCTGCACAAACTCCAGCCTTCACATCCGGTATCATGAACATATCGAATTCATGCACAGTGCCAGATATCACAAGACTTTCCGCTCACAATGCTCAAGAATTACTATACTTTCCTTGCCATTTAACATTGTCCCACACTTACTTAACCGATCCACTCCCTGGATCAACCATACTCAGTCATAACTAACTCATGAGCCAACGGTAAGTCCTTGCCATAACTCAACTTATCTCTTAAGTTGCCAATACCGCCTTACTTTTCCCATCACAATATAACCATGTGATCTACACACACCATCAATATACCCTTCTCTATATACGTACCAAAAAAAGAATAACGTGGCGCCAAAGCCAAACAACGTAATTTAAAACCCACAACTAGAAAACTGACCTGTCATCCCCGAGGAGCTAGTCTCGGTCTCAGACTTTGTCTGTCCTGAGTATCACCTGAGTTCAAAGGCTAAAACTCACCTCAAGCAAAGCTTTGAATCCCCTTTGATGGTTGTTACAGGTTCCCTAGCTGCCACCTTTGATTTCCAAGTTTAACTTCTTGATTTGGGCTCTCAAAATTCAAAGAAAAGAGAAGGGGAAGTCTTGTACGGGAGAGAAAGGAAGAGAGGATGAGGATGGCTCTGCTTTTGATATATCTCCACAGCCTTCTAAACTTCATAGGCTGATATAAATCCTTAAGGTCAAAAGACCATATTGCCCCTAGGCCAAATAAACCCCTTTAAAGGCTTCCAAGGGTAAAATCGTCCTTTCCCGCCTATCTCGTTAATTATAACTAACGCTCTCCAATTCCCGCTAATCTCAAAATCCTCAAACACCAATAATTCACATCCCGTTACCCTAAAATCCCCGGTAACGCTCTAATCATTAAATTCACCCTGAGACTCACCCCGAGCCCCGAACTTAAACCCGTTATGACTAGACCGAACACCTACATCCCATGATCGTCTCATGTCGATAAGCTCGAACCAATCCACCTTATAATGTGGCTATATCAATTAATCACAATCATGCACCCAAAATATACAATTACGCCCACAGTGGCCAAATTACCAAATTACCCCCATAATTAACATATGAGCCCATATGGATACTTTCACCATCATATAATAATATAATTCACGTAAACATGCATATAATCATTAAATACTATAATAAATCAATTATGACCCTCCCGGCCTCCTAATCAAGCTTCTAACCCTTATTAGGAAAATTTGGGGCATTACAAAATTGGTTTTGTTCTCAACAATTTTTATTTTATTTTAGTAACTTTTTATTTAGTTTTGAATAAATATTAATTTTAGTATTTTCAAATTAGTTTTAATTAATTTATTTAATTTTAAATTTTTATTTATTTATTAAGTCTCCCATAATTAATTCAATATAATTATGTGTGGTGCTATAGGAGTTTAAAATGCAAACTTTGCATTTAGTGTTATGGGCCCATTCGTTTAAAAAGAGAAAGTAAATCAAGATTAATGTATTGGGCCTAAACAACAACACTTTGTGTTTTTTTTGTGGAAAATGAATTAAACTTTGTTATACATATATATATATATATATGCTTGTTTGTATGAAGGAGAATTGGCCACGTTTATGTTATGTATGGTTAAAATTAAGCCCAATTCACATTATACATATATATGATGTATAGAGAAAGCAAGGAGGAGAGGAGAAGGAAATTGGGCCTGGCGTAATTGAAGGGCTTTGGTATATATGCATTTGATATATATATAGATATATGATGAGAGGTAACGTAGAAAGAAAAAAAAAAGGGTGGCTGGTGGAGCTGACGCCGATAGACCAA
Organism: Humulus lupulus; assembly: GCF_963169125.1. NCBI lineage: Eukaryota > Viridiplantae > Streptophyta > Magnoliopsida > Rosales > Cannabaceae > Humulus > Humulus lupulus. Next base: position 151,731,443 of record NC_084798.1, on the reverse strand, counting down.
ACAGAAATGAAGAAAAAGAAGAAGAAAAAGAAAGAAAGTTTTATTTGAGTGCACTTTTTATATTTAGTCTTAATTAGCATTTTTGTATTAGAGATTGGCAAATATTCAAAGGAAGAAGAAGAGGATTTTGGGAAAGAAAGCTTGGAGTATTGTGACAATTCCAATATGGGTTTTTCTTTTCATCTTTCTCTTATTTGGAACTTTGTAATTTTTGCACAATTTATTATGAGTAAATTTCCTTTTTGCTAGAGTTATTTTGTTGACTTGAATTGTTATTTGGTACTTTGTTGCTATGTTTGGTAAATTGATTTTCTTCATTCAAGAGTATTTATTGTGTAATTGCTTACTTTTGCTTGATCACCATTAGTAGGTTGCAAGCTAATCTTGATTTTAGAAAAAATATGGTTAGTGAAATTACTTGAATGATGCATGAGTATCACCTTGGAAAAATGTGGTTTGTAAATGGCATAGGAATATGTTATTTACCTTGTATGACTTGAAGAAATTGTGCTTAAATTGGTATTCTTGAAATTAATTGGGCATAGGAATATGTTAATTAATTAGAGAATCAAACCATAAACACTTTGAAAAAAGGGTTATGACATGTTAAATTCCTAGTTGACATTATCAATTTACAATAATACTCATGTGCACCATTATATCAACTTTGCATTTTTAGGCCAATTTAATAATGCTAGCTTGTTTTCTTCTCAAAGTTTGTGTTTGTTAATTTTTATATATCCTCATTACTTTATTTTATTTTTGTTGAAACCAATTTGTGAGTAATTAGTTTTGTAAATTAATTTCCAATTTTCAATCCCTATGGAGACGACTCGATTTATCACGTTATTACTTGTTTGACGATTGCGTATACTTGCGTATATTAATTTTCACAACAAGTTTTTGGCGCCGTTGCCGGGGATTGATTTAGTGAAATTTTGTTTGTGAAACTTAATTACTATCAATTTGGTTTTTAGTTGGTCATTTGTTTAGTTTTATTTTCCTTGTTCTATTTTACGCCTTGTTTGTCTTGTTTTGGTTTCTCTTGCAAGGTACATGAGATGTCTCATCGACAAGTCCTTATAAATTTTGTTCAACATGACTTGGAGCCTCTACATAGAGCATTATGGAGATACAAGGAGTTGCTAATGTGATCTCCTCACCATGGCTTATCTAGAGAGTGTGTACTAGAAATCTTCCTAAATGGGTTGAATCCAAGCACAAGAGAATGGGTAGAAAGAGGAGATGGTACCACCAATTTCTACACACTATTAATCGATGAAGCCTATTGGATGTTGGAAGACATGGCGAAGTACAATGAGTGGTGTTGCAATCGTCCAATAAATCACCATGTTTGGGAGGCAATTACCACAATATGGAGCCAACTTTTGACACATGCACTCAAGAACCATGGGAGGAGAATTTAGAGAATTTTCAAGAAATACCTTCAAGTGAGGAGCCACAACCAAGTTTATGGGAGTTGTTAAGAGTGCGCATGAAAAAAATGATAGCATTCATGGGGGAAAATGGTGCTTTTCTTCAACAAAATGCAACATCCTTGAAAAAGTTAGAAGTTCAAGTTGAGGAATTATTGATGGAGTTGCATAATAGAATCCAAGGTGTCTTACCAAGTGATATGCAAAATACATGGCTAAATGATGAAGAACAATATGAAGAACTCACTTGGAAGTATGGTGAAGAGTTTGAGAAATGTGAGGAAAATTTTGATCACCAATTGGAGCACACTTCAATCCAAAGTAGTGAAGAAAAGGAAGAGGAAGCAAGAATTTCAAGTTTGCTTAATTTTGTCTCTGCTCATAATGCTGCAGCATTTTCACAGCATGACTGTACAATTTTTGAAAAAATTCAGCAAGAGCATGTTTGCATTCCTCAAGTCAAAGAGCTCATGGTCATGGAAGATTATGTTTGTGAAGATCCTTTTTGGCCACCACCCCCTCCTCCACCATTGGCATGGTTCCTTGGCATCCATCATGTGCATTCATCGAAATCGAGTCAAGCTGAGCATTTGGGCTATTCAATTCCATATCTCGCCAAGCTTGAGGGCGTCCACAACAAAGACCCATTTGTGAGGGCATATGCCACTCTCTATGGGCGGAAGCCGCTCTTTGACGAGTGCTTCTCAAAAAGTCAAGCTAACGACTTTAAATCAAGCGCTTCTTGGGAGACAACCCAAGCTTTCTGAACCTTTTCTTTGTTTTGTTTTAAATTCAATAAATATGTAATGTTAAATGGTTTTGACAATTGCATTGTAGTTTTCTTTCTTTCTTTTCTTTTTCTCTCTTGTAGGTACACGCATTGAGACAAATGGAAATTGAGCACTTGTGGCAGTTGGCACTAGCAAACTTGCACACCATGAAAGGGGAGTTCTTCTTTAACTCTTCTTTATTTATTTTTAAGCTTGCTCACACATATTTGAGAGTTTTGTGCTTAAAAAAAAAGTTTTGGGAAACTAAATTTTTCTTTTTATTTTATTTTACTTGTTTAAAAAATATATATATATTTGAGGCATATGTGCTTTGGTTTGGTGATTCTCCACATTCTAATACATGATTGATAGTGTGATAGATTTTTGAAAAATGTGAATATTGTTTGAGATTGTGACTAATTCTTGTGTTAGTTTCATTTGATTGAGATATGTCCATTTTGAGCACAAGTGTCTTGATCATTAAATTGTGTGTGATTTGGTGAAAGTTTATGTGAATATGTGATTTTGTGATCTCATAAGTCTTAGAATTTGTTTGCTTCTCTCTTGAGGCGAAATCCTAGACGACACTAAACCAAGGAAATGATTTAGGCCATTTTTGGACCGTTTGAGCCTTTCGAGCCAACCATGGTATTATTTTATCCCTAGTCACCCCCTTTGAGCATAATTGATCCCTTTATTTCTTTACCACATGTAAGCCTAGCCAAATACAAATCTTTCCGCAATATACCCTTTGAGAACCTTGTTTATTCTAGGATATTTGTTTGTTGTGTCATGAAGGGGAAGGGAGGAGTGTAATTTTGTTGAGTGGCAATTTGGTGAGTGTTTTCATTGTTTTATTTTCTTATTCTCACAATTGGGGACAATGTTGAATTTTAAGTTTGGGGGAGAGTTACCTTATTTTGTGTATCTTGCCATTATTATATTTGTATTGTTATTACTAAAAAAAAAGTGAAAAAAAAAAGTTGTACAAAGAAAAGAGTGTGCCCCTAAAAAAAAAAGAGAAAAAAAAAAGAAAAAGAAAAAGAAAAATTGCATTTGTATAAACTTTGTTGAAAAAAATAAGTTTGGGGTTGTATTAAAAAATAATAATAATAATATTGATATTTGACATCTTTATTTCTTTTGTTCTTTGTTATTTATAATAAATAATGGCAAGACTAATACTCAAATTTTTTGTGGGATTTGTTTTTTGAGGAAGTAAGTGTGAAGTCTCATTTTGGTCTTAGGAAAATTAAGGTGCTTTTAGGGTGATTTGAACCAAAAATTACTTCTCTTAACCACCTTCACCTAAGCCTTACATTACAAGCTTAAAAAAAAGTCCTATTGATCTTTGGTTATGTGTTTATCTACATTAGTAGAGAGAGAGATGAAAAACAAACCTATGAGACTTTGTCATTTTAGAGATTTTGTGCTTAATTCATATTTGCATAAATTGATCTAAATTGCATGCAATAATTTGAGAAAAGGCATTTCACACACACACTTGGAGTAATCAAAATTGGAATGAAACTTGTTCTTGTTTTTTTCACAATCATTGGACAATCTTTATATTTTTCTCTAAGCTATGTTCACTAATCAATCTTTAAGGGAAATTTGGAGATCACCAACTTTAGTGTCATATTGCCCCTTGCTCTTGTTTTATTTTGTTTATTTTTCTTTTTGCTTGAGAACAAGCAAAGTCTTAAGTTTGGGGGTGTGATAACTCTATAAAAATAGAGTTATTTAACTCTTTTTGTGCATTAAATTGGTTTTGTTCTCAACTATTTTTATTTTATTTTAGTAACTTTTTATTTAGTTTTGAATAAATATTAATTTTAGTATTTTCATATTAGTTTTAATTAATTTTCTTAATTTTAAATTTTTATTTATTTATTTAGTCTCCCATAATTAATTCAATATAATTATGTGTGGTGTTATAGGAGTTTAAAATGCAAACTTTGCATTTAGTGTTATGGGCCCATTCATTTAAAAAGAGAAAGTAAATCAAGATTAATGTATTGGGCCTAAACAACAACACTTTGTGTTTTTTTTTGTGGAAAATGAATTAAACTTTGTTATACATATATATATATATGCTTGTTTGCATGAAGGAGAATGCGCCACGTTTATGTTATGTATGGTTAAAATTAAGCCCAATTCACATTATGCATAAATATGATGTATAGAGAAAGCAAGGAGGAGAGGAGAAGGAAATTGAGCTTGGCATAATTGAAGGGCTTTGGTATATATGCATTTGATATATATATAGATATATGATGAGAGGTAACGTAGAAAGAAAAAAAAAAGGTGGCTGGTGGAGCTGACGCCGATAGACCAAACAGAAATGAAGAAAAAGAAGAAGAAAAAGAAAGAAAGTTTTATTTGAGTGCACTTTTTATATTTAGTCTTAATTAGCATTTTTGTACTAGAGATTGGCAAATATTCAAAGGAAGAAGAAGAGGATTTTGGGAAAGAAAGCTTGGAGTATTGTGACAATTCCAATATGGGTTTTTCTTTTCATCTTTCTCTTATTTGGAACTTTGTAATTTTTGCACAATTTATTATGAGTTAATTTCCTTTTTGCTAGAGTTATTTTGTTGACTTGAATTGTGATTTGGTACTTTGTTGCTATGTTTGGTAAATTGATTTTGTTCATTCAAGAGTATTTATTGTGTAATTGCTTACTTTTGCTTGATCACCATTAGTAGGTTGCAAGCTAATCTTGATTTTGGAAAAAATATGGTTAGTGAAATTACTTGAATGATGTATGAGTATCACCTTGGAAAAATGTGGTTTGTAAATGGCATAGGAATATGTTATTTACCTTGTATGACTTGAAGGAATTGTGCTTAAATTGGTATTCTTGAAATTAATTGGGCATAGGAATATGTTAATTAATTAGAGAATCAAACCATAAACACTTTGAAAAAAGGATTATGACATGTTAAATTCCTAGTTGACATTATCAATTTACAATAATACTCATTTGCACCATTATATCAACTTTGCATTTTTATGCCAATTTAATAATTCTAGCTTGTTTTCTTCTCAAAGTTTGTGTTTGTTAATTTTTATATATTCTCATTACTTTATTTTATTTTTGTTGAAACCAATTTGTGAGTAATTAGTTTTGTAAATTAATTTCCAATTTTCAATTCCTGTGGAGACGACTCGATTTATCACTTTATTACTTGTTTGACTATTGCGTATACTTGTGTATATTAATTTTCACAACAACATCTAAATGTACAAATTGAAGAGGTTGTGTAGTTTTAAGAATAGAAGAATTAAAATGCATTAGACAATTTTTACCAAATTGGCATGCATCACAAAATTGAACATGAGATTTAGAATAATGAATATTCATACTATGTAAAAATTTGTAAAGAACTACTCTTGATGGATGCCCAAGTCTGTTGTTCCAAAGAGCAGCAAACCAAGAGGACTGAGTACATGGTACATACACATTAGATGAAATATATTTGTTATTATTACAGTCAGACTCAGTACAAGTTAGGTACACACTTGGAGATTGAAACAGACAACCAGAAGAAATAGATTCTAGACATGGAGAAACAGACTTGGGAAGAACAAGTTTATATAGCTCTTGATTAAGCATGCCCTGCAGAAGCACCCTCCTCGTGACCAGATGCTCGACATAACAACAAGTTGAGCTGAATTCCACAATGAAAAAATTATCACTAGTAAAACGAGCAAGACTAATTAAGTTCTTTTTAATTCCAGGCTCATGGAGAACATTATGAAGATGTGGAGTTTTCTCAACAAAAACAAAAGCATAACCAATGGTAATAATAGGAAGTTGAGATCCATTACCTACAACTAATTTTTCCTTGTTTTTGTAGTCCTGCTTGTGGACAAGATTGGTTGCATCAGAGAGCACATGATGCGAAGCACCACTACCCATCTACCAATGTGAATATGCTACTATAGTTGAAGTAGCAAGCAAAGCCTATGGAGCAGCGTTATGAGAAGCATTCAAGGCAATATGACCAGGTTTTCCACATACTTGGAAAATATGATGATTATTCGACCCTTTGTGATTTTTTAATCTACCTCCACGACCTCCGGAAGGACCATGAACACCATGATGAGAATTGGGAATTAGCGAAGGTGGAGAAGATTTCTTGTTAAACTTGACAGTCGAATTTCAGAGATCCAATAGAGCAGTAAAGTGTAGTTGCTCCAAGCATATCTCTTGGTTGTGGAACATGAATTGAACTTCCTACAAAGTCACCAAATCATTAGAGGTAAGGTTAATCACAACAACTTCATACAAACTTCCCAAAAGGCCCAAAATGTAGAGAATAAGCTCATCATCAATGATAACGTGGCCAGCAGCATTGAGAGCATTGGCTAGGCAGTGCATCTAGAGGATGTATTCATCAACAAAAGAAGATCCTTTGCGCTCGGTTTGGAGATGAGAGTGATGCTGAAGAATATGAGCTTTGACTTGTTATAGAAGAGTTGATTAAGAACATTCCACAGAGCATGAGCAGAATCATAGCGAGCCACATGCCCAGGCATAGCCTTAAAGATCGAGTTGAAAATCTAGATCATAAGAAATTGATCAAGTCGAATCTAGTCGGTGAACTCTGGTTGATAATGTTCGAAGTATCATCATCCGAATCAACACCTTAGAATACCAATAAAAGTAATTATTACTATCGAGATGGAGATTTAGATGCACAATTTGAGTTGTAATCACAGAGAGAATTTAGGTATAGAATGAATTTGTAGACTGGGCATGAGTCTTTCATTTATAGACAATGAAAATAAAAAAGAACACTATTACAATGACAAGTGGTAGTCAAAAAAGGTAAAGAACATTCTGAATAATAGAAATTATACACAGAGCATTATAATAAAATCATTTGTTCAAACGATCCAATTGTAACATAAATGAGAAAGTGCTCATCTGGTGTAGAGATGCAGCTTTACTATGCGCACACCAGTAATACATCAATTGGTATATTCTTGATTCTCAACACCACCCCTCAAATGAATAGGTGATTGTCTCACTCTAAGTTTTTCCACCAAAACCTGGAAACAAGCATGTGAAAATCCTTCGGTAAGGCAGCCAGAAATTTGATCAAAGGATGGGATACATCTAACTACAAGTTCTTTCTTTAGAACCTTGTCATAAACAAAATGAATGACAATCTCTATGTGTTCTATTCTAGCATGATAGACTGGATTGGAAGCAAGTGCACTAGCACTTATATTGTCACACCAAGTAACAGAAGGACCATGAAGAGGAAACTTAAATTCTTGTAGTAGAGATTCAATCCAAGTAATTTCTGATGCTACATGTGCCAATGATCTATATTCAAATTCAGTGCTGGACCTTGATACAATAACTTACTTTTTCGCTGACCAACAACCAATTTTATCACTCAAGCAACACAATAGCCATCAACAAACCTTCTATCACATGGAAAGCACACCCAATCCAGATCTGAGTACCCTATGATTGATAGCTTCTCACAATACCCAATGTGAAAGCCATGATCTATTGTTCCTTTTAGGTATCTCAGCACACACTTCACTCCACTCCAGTGCACTGTTGTTTGTGCCTTTATAAATTAACTCAGTTTGTTCACGGCAAAAGCAATATCCTCTCTCGTATGACATAAGTTTTGTAATGCTCCAATCAAGCTTTGATAAACAATAGGATTGCTCATTTCATCTCCATTAGCTATTGATAGTGGTCTCCCTACTGCTATTGTCGTGAGACATGGTTTCAAATTAAGAATATCATATTTCTTTAATAACTCAGTAATGTATTTAGTTTGTGTCAAGTATAAGCCTGTGTCATCTCGGTGAACTTCAATACCAAGGAAAAAGTGCAGCTATACAAGGTCTTTGAGAGAAATTTTTTTTATCAATTCAGCAATAAACCTGCTCAATTTCTCAGCATTGTTGCATGTTACAATGATATCATCTATGTATATCAATACCATTATTATATATTGATCTACCATGTAGAAGAAAAGAGACGTATCAACCTTTGAGTTTGTGAACTTCCACTCAATTAAGGTGTTCTTCAGGCGGTCAAACCAGGCTCTTGGTGCCTGTTTCAGACCATATAACGATTTATTAAACTTACAAACATGATTTAACTTTCTATGATCCTCAAATCCCTAAGGTTGAACCATGCACACATCCTCCTCCAAATGTCCATTAAAAAAGGCATTGTTAATTGTCTAATATCCCAATTCTTAGACACAACAATAGTGAGAATAACTCATCAGTAGAAGCTTTAATCACAAGACTAAAAGTCTCACTATAATCGATACATGGCCTTTGAAGAAAGCCTTTTGCGACAATTCATTCCTTGAACAGTTGAAATGATCCATCAACATTTCTTTCAATTTTGAACACCCACTTATTGCCCACTAAGTTATACTTTGTTGAGTTGGCAGCAAGGTCCATGTCTAATTTTCTTGTGGGGCATTAATTTCCTCTTGTGTTACTGATTTCCATTCCTTAGAAAAAAAAAGTGCATCTTCTAATGGTAACAGGTTTACCATGTTGGCAGTAGAAAGGATGGGGTGTTGAGCCCAGAGATTTCAAATAAAGTATTTAAACAAACTTTAAATAATCGGATCCATTAACATGCAATACATTAATCATAGAGAAATAAACTATGAACATTTAACAGTTGAAGAACTATCAAGAATCTTCGCTATTTTTTTGTATCTCCAATGAACATCCAATCCAAAGAAATTCTTCAAAATACTCAAACCAAGATCTTCCAAGATGTATCTCTATACCTCAAGACGTGTGTGAGCATGTAGATTAATGGTTGGGAAATTTTTCTAATTCACAAGATACTCTCAATGCATGAGATCTTGGAATACTAGGTCTGAGACATTTTTCAAGGATAGAGAAAAAAAAAACTCTCTTTTTTTTCTATTAAAAATCTTATGTTTTTTTCTAAAAGTATTTCCATCTGATAAGTTTATAAAAAAAAATTATTAAATTTTTGAAATTCAAAACTAAAATTATAAATCAATTATTAAATAATTAATTAAATAAAAGAAATATCAAAGACTCATTCTTGGACTCTATTACACGCCAACTACAGTGCATGAACTGTAGTTAGTATGTTACATATCTCTTATTTCAGGGATGTGTTCCAACCATTTTCTCTTAATTATTATTTAATAATTATTTATTAAAAAAAATATAAACCTGATAACTTATTTATCGGATTAATTAAACAATAAATATCATTTCAAATTCAAATCCAATTAGAATTATCAGAAATATTTTTTCACATTATTTAAATAAATAAAACTAATTAATTATCTTAATTATTTAAATGCTATTCTCAAAAATGCCATTTTAATTAAAAAATATAATTAATTAATTTTGAAAATTAATATATTAATTAATCAATTTTTCTCAATTACATATTTGACCCTAAAGAACAAATTTCTTCCAAATATGCCATTTTCATGATTTTCCCCAATTTCTACTCTTACCTTGAATAGTGTTGATAGAGCCATTCAAGCTCCAATATACTTAGATTATTAATTAAAACTCTTTGATATAATAACCTCAATTTATTAATCTCAATATTATTCCACTAAAAATATGAGATTGCACTCTTGTAATTATAGACATTTATTTATTGAGTACTTTTAAATCCTAAAAGTGTCCATTGATTTAATCACTACATAAAATTCAATCCTCTATTAATGGTTCATAATTAAAGTATGAATTAATTATCGTTTAACATCTTTAAGTATATCATGTTTCCTTAAGTACCATTAGTTTTACTAGTGAAGGTCAATTCATAAACTGATTTATGAATTTGAGCTAAATAACCTTTCAGTTCAAAAACCCAACCCTTAAGAGAACAATTATTAAATTACTCTCGGAAAGGTATAGAATTCATATCTGTGTATTATGTCCCCAGCCATTTACATTAATGAGTTACCAAAACAAAAGTTTTCAACCTGATCATTTTAACAAACCATAACGAGTGAATCAAAGAACTCATATGACATAAACAGGAGTTCATAATAACTTCGGGATTAAGATCAACTTGTATATGATCATCTTATTGATATGTTTAATTAATACTTATAAAGTAAACGATATTTTTAAGCATTACTAACATATTGGGTCATGTTCATGTATAACTACTACATCAGTAATCCAAATCTAGATTACACGTATTCAAAATACTAGTGAGCCATACTTATAATATTTAATCCAAAGATTCCACATAACTTTGTTTTACTGCGAACTGTTTAAATTCATTCCCTACAATCTTGATCCTATCGTTCCAATACAAGATTGTAATCACAATAACGAATTTGGGAATTTCCTGATATTCATATAATATTATTCTAATAATAATAAAAAAAACAATATATGCAAATGTTCATTTCAATTATGTATTTCATAAAACATTGTTCAAAATATATGCATTAAAAGGCACTAATCCCAACAATCTCCAACTTTTCCTAAAGAAAATGAGGCATCTCCTTAATTCCCATATTGCTAACATGATCTTTAAAAGACTTGGTGGTCATAGTCTTAGTAAAAGGATTAGCAAGGTTATGTTCTGAAGCTATCTTCATAACTGCTACATCTCCTCTGTGAACAATATCCCGGATCAAGTGATATTTCCTTTCAATATGCTTTTCCCTCTTTTGACTTCTCGGCTCCTTCGAGTTAGCTACTGCCTCACTGTTGTCACATTATAGGACAAGTGGCTTATTCATATCTAGAACTATTTCCAAATCGGAAGTGAATTTCTTTAGCCACACAGCCTCCTTAGCTACTTCACAAGCCACTATGTACTCTCTTCCATGGTAGAATCTGCGATACTAGTTTGTTTAATACTATGTCTGACCACTGATCCTCCACCAAGAGTGAACACTGATCCAGAAGTCAATTTTCGATTATCTCTGTCTGATTGAAAATCAGAATCAGTGTATCTAGTGGGGTTCAGGTCACCACCTGAATATGCAAGCATATATTCTCTAGCTTTCCAAAGATACATGAGAATATTCGTTACTGTAATCCAATGACTTAATCTAGGATTGGATTGATAACAACTGACTATCCCTATTGCATAACAAGTGTTGAGTCTTGTACACAACATGGCATACATTAAACTGCCTACCGCAAAGGCGGGGATATTGTCTCATATCCTCTTCTTCTTGAGGTGTTGTAGGAAACCCCTCTTTAGAAAGGATAATTCCATGATGGGTTTGCATACCGAATCTCTCTAGTACTTTATCTATATAAGTAGCTTGAGACAGAGCCAAAACTTTGTTCTGACGATCCCGAAGGATATTTATGCCTAGAACATAGTTTGCATCTCTCAAATCTTTTATTTGGAATTTCTTGGCTAGCCATTTCTTTACTTTTGTCAATGTTCCCACATCATTCCCAATTAGTAGGATGTCATCAACATAAAGAACCAGGAATACCATGTTACTATCTTTGATTTGTTTGTGGACACAAGGCTCATCAACGTTTTTTCAAAACCATACGTTTTGATTGTGTCATCAAATAACAGATTCCAAGATCTCGAAGCTTGTTTGAGTCCATAAATGGACCTAAGAAGCTTACAAACTTTATGCTCATGACATTTTACTATGAACCCTTCTGGTAGAGACATATAAATGCTTTTGTCAAGATAGCCATTCAGAAAAGTTATCTTAACATCCATTTGCCATATCTCATAATCCATACAAGCAGTTATGGGCAAGAGTATGTGGATGGATTTAAGCATGGCTACATGAGAAAAAATTTCTTCATAATCTACTCCTTCTCTATGAGTGTAACCCTTGGCTACAAGCCTAGCTTTGAAAGTTTCCACTTTCCCATCTGCTCATCTTTTTCTATTGAATATCCATTTGCACCCAATAGGTTTAACATTTTCAGGAAGATCTTCAAGAGTCCAGACGGAATTGGAATCCATCGATTCCATTTCCAAGTTCATGGCATCTTGCCAATTTTCTTTGTCAGAATCTTCCATTGCATCTTTATATGTCAATGGATCATCTTTGTTTGTGTCAGACACAAGTATCTGAACTTCATGTTCATATAGATTTGGCTGCCTAACAACCCTCCCACTACAACGAAGCTCTCTATTGTTCTGACTAGAACTTTTGGTTTCCTCTTGTCGTTTTTCATTGGAAACATTTGGTGATCTTATTACTTGATCTGAGACTATCTCCTCCAATACAACCTTATTGTGAGGTTTGTGATTGTTAATATAGTCATATTCAAGAAAAATAGCATTTGCTAATACAAATGTTTTGTTTTCTTTAGCACTATAAAATATACACCATCTAGTCTCTTTGGAATATCCCATAACATGCATAGTTCAGTGCGAGATTTCAGTTTTCCAGTCTTTCCTTTGAGCACGTGTGTTGGACATCCAATATGTACATTGAACACTGAATAGCATAGCCCCAGAATGATAGTGCCAATGATGAGTAACTCATCATTGATCTAACCATGTCTAATAACGTCATGTTCCTTCTTTCATAAACACCATTCTACTGAGGTGTTCCTGATGTAGTGAGTTGGGATTGAATTCCATGTTCATGCAAGTAGTCCTTGAATTCATAATCCAGTTACTCTCCTCCTCGATCAGATCAAAGAACTTTCAGTGATTTACCTAATTTCTTTTCAGCTTTAGCTTGAAATTCTTTCAACTTTCCAAAAGTTTCAGATTTTTTTTGCATCAAATATAGGTTACCATATCTAGAAAAATCGTCAATGAAAGTGATGAAATATTCAAACCCTTCTCTAGCTTGCACATTAAGTGGTCCACACACATCATTGTGTATAAGTTGGAGTGGTTCTATGGCTTGAACTCTTTGCAGAGAAAGGTATTTTGGTCATGTTGCCTTCTAGATAGGATTCACAGACTGGAAGAGAACCAACAGTTAATTCTCTTAAAGGTCCCTCCTTTGCAAGTCTATTAATTTTATCCAAACCAATATGCCCCAATCTCAAATGTCATGGATATGTTTCACTGCCAGAATCAATTTTTAGACACTTAATAGATCTTGGGTTTGCAACTTTAAACATTTCAGAGTTGTATATAGATCGCTCTTTTGCCTTAAGTTTATACAGCCTATCATTGGATTTTCCATGACATATTTCAATACCAGAACTTGAGATAACAATCGAATTATTATCAAAAGAAATATCAAAACCTTCTTCATGCAACATAGAAACTGAAATTAAGTTCCTAGTAAATCCAAGAATAAAATAAACATTGTCTAAAACATGAAATTTATTTTTATCAAATTCAAAATGGGATGTTCCAACTGCTTTTGCATAGACGGCCTGACCACTTCCTACCCTTGTAGTCACCTCCTAATAAGAAAGTTCCCTTGAAGAACTAAGAATCTGTAAATAAAAGCAAACAAGGTTAGTGGCACCAGAATCAACAATCCAGGAAGATGAATCTTCTTCAACTAAATAGGCTTCTAAAAAAAAGTGAATCATATTTACCTTTTTTCTTTTCTTTTAGGTCTGGGAGATACCTAGGACAGTTTCTCTTCTAATGACCCGCAACTCCACAATGAAAGCATGTCCTTTTCGGTTGCTTTTTCTTGGAAGTTTTGTTATCTTTGTTTTCCTTTCTTTTGGATGACTTTTTAGGCTTTATTTCCTGTTTTTCATTTTCCTTGTCATGGGATTTCTTTCTCTTCTTATTTTTCCCTTTTGAAGAGGAAGGTTTAGAATCAGAAACATTTGCTTCTTCTACTTTTGAATTACTCTTATTGAATGATTTCAAAGTTTGCAATTCATTTAACAGCTGGATAATATTATACTCCAACTTGTTCATAACATAGTTGGTAGTAAATGTGGAAAAAGCTGGAGTGAGTGATTCAAGTATAAGACTAACTTGAGTTCTCTCATCAATGGTTTCTCCATGAACTTCCGCATCATGTATTGTATTGATCATGTGTAGAACATGTTCTCTGACAGAAACTCTTTTCTTCATTTTCATGTTCAGGTAAGTTCTAGTATCGTCATGTCTGGATTGATCATAGTGTTGTCCAAACATGCCCTGAAGATACTCCCATATCTCATATGCAGTCTTCATGCTTTTTTCTGATTACATTACTCATACTAGCCAGCATGTAACACTTAGCCTTGTTGTTGGATAAAATCCAAGCATCATACTTCTCCCTAGTTGTTTTGGGAGCAGTGGCAGCAGGGACCTCAGGACATTTCTCAGTAAATACAAACGTGTGGTTCTCACAGATAAAAATAAGGTTCATATTTGATTTCCATTTCATAAAATTATCACCAATAAGTTTCTCGTTTGCAAGTAAAGTAGTAATAGGGTTTGAATTCATCATTGTTGAAATAAATAAATAAAACAAAATGAATTTAGCATATATTATGAATGTCAATAATTTTTGGAATATTAAATATGATGCATGAATGCAACAAATTTAAATAACACATAAAAACAATTATTACTAATTTTGTGATAAATTAATTTAAAAATTAATGGACCAGCTTTAGGGTAGGCCAGACTAATCTTAAATTAATTTTGAGACACTTCTGAAAATGCATAAGTGAAAACATAAAATCAACTATTTTCTCTTTTGACTTATGAACAACTGCTAGTTTGGTCAAGATTAACTAGTCAGCTCGAAAGCCTAGTTAAGCTTTGTGAGTGTAACCCATTATTTTAGATTAATGACTTAACTCAAGAGTGCCCCTTAGGGTAAGTCAAACTTGAAATACATCATTAATCATATTCTATATAGAAGTTAACCTTAAATAATAACACGGTCAGAAACCTTCCTTAGGGGGATGCAAATAAAGGCGTCTCGAGGCCCATTCCATAAAACATCAGTGTTAACTTGTAATGGAGACCATAGGAGTTATTGTTAGTACCCCTTCTCCCACTCACTATTTTAGACTATGTGTTTTCTCAAAACATCTTATGCTTTTTAATTAATCAAATTAATTTTCCAAATGATATTCTAATAATTACTAATCGCATTAAGCATTTAAATCATTAAACAAGATTTAATCATCTTACTAAATAGGACCGTAAACTATCTAGTTAATAAATGCATTGATTATTAAGAATATCATTTCTCTATCTAATAAAATTAATTATCAAATAGGTCTTGAAATTAACACTTAAAATCAATCTATCGCTTTGTTCTAGATTAATCTAGATTAATTATATGATTCATTTAATGCATATAATCAAAGAGGACGTTCATAATTCAAACATTTCTCTACTCAATATGAGATGTATGCTTGAATTAGAAATATTGTGTGGGTGATATGAATGGCATGTTATAATGCATGGCAATGTTATTAAACACTTTTAATACATTTAAACATTTAAATAAATAAAATAAAAACAAGAAGGAAACTAAGGGCTCGAGGTTGGATTTACACTTTTGTGAATAATTTTAAATGCAGGAAATAAAATTACACAGAATCATATGCCCCATACAGCTTACAATTTTGTAGATCTAGAAAAATAAGAACAATTCCTAAACCCAAAACACCATATAATTAACGACTCTTAAGAACATACATTCATCAAAATAAAAATTCATCCATTCATCACATATTACGATAATATAAGAATGCATATTATACCAACACAATAATTAATGCATGCATAGATTAATGACCGCTCTGACACCAATTGTTGGTAACAAGTTTACCATTTGTGCAGCAGAAAGCGTGGGGTGTTGGGCCCAAAGATTTCAAAAATTAATATATTAATTTATCAAGTTGTCTCAATCACATATTTGACTGTGAAGAACAAATTTCTTCCAAATATGTCATTTTTTAGATTTTTCTCAATTTCAACTCTTACCTTGAATAGTATTGATAGAGCCATCTCGGGGACCTATGGATCTATAATTTCAAGCTCCAATAAATTTCGAATATTAATTAAAGCTCTTTAATATAATAACCTTAATTTATTAATCTCTATATTATTCCACTAAAAATATGAGATTGCACTCTTGTAATAATAAACATTTATTTATTGAGTACTTTTAAATCATAAAAGTGTCTATCGATTTAATCACTATATACAGTTCAATCCTCCATTAATGGTTCATAATTAAAGTACGAATTAATTACCATTTAACCTCTTTAATTATATTTTGTTTCCTTAAGTACCATTAACATTACTAGTGAAGGTTAATTCATAAATTGATTTATGAATTTGAGCTCAATAACCTTTTAGTTCCAAAAGTCAATCCTTAAGAGAACCATTTTTCAATTTCTCTCAAAAAGGTATAGATTCCATATTTGTATATTATGTCCCTAGACATTTACATTAATGAGTTCCCAAAACAAAAGTTTTCAGCCTGATCATTCTAAAAAACCATAACGAGTGAATCAAAGAACTCATATGATATAAACTGGAGTTCATAATACTTTATAATTAAGATCAATTTGTATATCATCATCTTATTTATATGTTTAATTAATACTTAAAAATTAAACAATATTATTAAGTATTAATAACATATCGGGTCCTGATCATGTATAACCACTTTATACAAAGTACCTCCACTAAGATGTCCTACTACATCAGTAATCCGAATCTAGATTACATGTATTCACAATACTAGTGAACGTACTTACAGTATTTAATCCAAAGATTCCACATAAGTTTGTTTTACTGCGAACTGTTTAAATTCGTTCCCTACAATCTTAATCATCTTGTACCGATACAAGATTGTAGTCACAATAATGAATTTGTGAATTTTATGATACTCATATTATAATATTCTAATAATAATAATAAACAAACAATATATGCAAAAATTCATTTCAATTATTTATTTTATAAAACATTATTCAAAACATATGCTTTAAAGGGCACTAATCCCAACATCTTCAACACAACTTGGTTACTTACTACAAGAATTCAATTTAGCATCTCTCGTATACACTTTTAGCTTGTAAATGTTATCTTTAGCGCGTGTAATCATAGGGTGAGAAGGATTGATGGTTGCTTCACTAATGTCGTGAGTGATGGCTTCAGGTTGTTCTTCTTGTACCTATTCTTGCATTTGTGGTTCTGATATGTCAACATTCACACTAGAATAATTAGTGGGTTCAGAAGCTAAATTATCATGTTCATCTACCTCTGTTGGATGACTATGATGTGAGCTGGAGTTGTCTATGGCTGATGATGCTTCAAGGGAAACGTGAGAGGAAATAAGTTTATTTGTATAAACTTATTTTTTGAAAGAACATTGGTTTGGACTAAAGAAATGAACATTTGACAGTTGAGACCAAGAAGGATTTTGCATAATAATTTTTTTTCTGGTACATGACAATTTAGAAAACCGTTCCTAAATGGAAATTCCATTTCATTAAATGTTACATTTCATGAGATGTAGACACACCCAGTTGAACTTAAGCATGTGTACCCTTTAAAAGAGTCATTATACCCTAATTCACACATTTAAGAGAATAAAATTGAAATTTATATGTTTGATAGGGTCTTATGCATGGAAAACAAGATGGACCAAAAACTTTCAGAAAAAGTATAATCTGGTTCTTTGAAAATAAAACTTCAAATGGTGATTTTTGACTCATAATTGGTGTTGGTAGTCTATTAATGAGATAAATTGATGTTTGGAAAGCATCCACCCAATATTTGTGTAGCATACTTTCTTGAGCTAGAAGAGTTAACCCTATTTTGACTATGTGTCAATGTTATCTTTTAGCTCTTCCATTTTGAGTTGAAGTATGAGGACATGAATGTTGAAAGTTAATGTCATTTTCTTGCACAAAGTGTGCAAATCCCTGATTCTCACCTCCCTAATATGTTCTTAGGGTTTTATTTTTCTCTCAAATTGATTTTCAACCAGCATTTTCAACTAATTAAAGGCTCATAAGGCTTCAAATTTCATTTTCAAAGGATATATTCAGGTATACCTGATGAAATCATCAACAAACTGGATATAAAACTTGTAATTAGTGTTAGACATGATTGGGGCTGGACCCCAAAGGGCACTGTGAATGAGTTCAAGAACTTTGGAGGCTCTATTTGATAAAAGCTTAAAGGGAAGAGCATGGGATTTTCCATATTGACAGACATCATAAAAACTTTCTTTTTCATTGTTTGAAATTTTTACATTGGTGGAAGCCAAGACTTGCTTCAAGGATATATTTGATGGGTGACCTAATCTCATATGCCACACATCATTCTTGGAAACAAAGGACTCATCAATCACATATTGATTTACATTTTTGTTTAACAACACTGAAACAGCAGTGAACATAGATGGTTGATTTTTGACATAGACTGAAAGGAAGAGTGAAGACTGACTTGGTGCTAGGTGTGTCAAGTTGATACAATCCATTTCTAAGTGTCCCTTGAAGCAACACCCTCCTTGTTACCTTGTCCTTCATAGAACAACAACGAGAGTAAAATTCACTGAACACCTTATTATCAGCAGTCAATTTAGACACACCAATTAGATTTTTGGCAATTGTTGGTACATGTAACATTTCTTTTAGTACCAATGAATTCTTAGCATTAGTTTGTAAATGAACAGAACCAAAGTGACAAATGAAAATTTGATTACCATCACCAATGGTCAGTTTTTCCTTACCACACCATAATCCATCTTTTGATTCAGATATGCTACATCAGACATGATGTGATTGCTCGTACCACTATCGACATACAAAATATCATTATCAACCACCTCAGGTGACGCCACAAATGATGAATGACCCCCTTTGAGCGAAGCCCGAGTAGCATGAGGATCTAAGCCCATGAAGGCTTCATCATATCGATTGTAGCAAATTGTGGCAGAGTGGCCATACTTGCTACAGACCTGACAAGTTGGCTTGGAGATGGTGGAGCGAACCCGACCATGAGAGCGATTTCCACCACCACGAGAGACATTGCTAGAAGACCCATTACGACCACCATGAGAAAAGTGAGGTGAAGATGACCCGTGGCCATAGCCAAAGTTGTTGAGCTTAGCAGCAAAATTAGCTGAATGAGCAGAGGAAGAACCAGTGAGTTTGTTGTTGACACTAAGCACATGCTTCCGTTCAAGCTTACTATCATAGTTAAGTAGTATATGTTGAAGTTCCTGCCAAGTGGTACTAGAACGAGCCTCAATTTGAAAAAAAAATAGCAAGATAGTCAGAATCAAGACCAGAGAGAACATTTGCAACCAATTGGGATTCCTAGTAAGGATCTCCATCAAGAGCTAACATATCAGACCACATTTTCTTTTGCCTTAGATAGTCAGTCATAAAAGTGGTACCTTTGCAGGTAGTTTGAATGAGTGTCCGAGTTTCATCCATCTTGGATTTAGAACTCAGAATCTAAATGTTAAAACCATCATTCAAAGCTTACCTCAAACTCTGCTTGACTCCACCAGCTAAAACTGAATTAATCTCCAAGTCTAAAGCTCCAATTCTTGTGAACCTAGCCCAAAAATCCCTTGGTTCAATGGCTAGCTTGGAAGGACTTCTTGAGAGGAAAGAGAGAGAGAGAGTAATTGGAGAGGATGGGTCGGTTCAGGCAGGGCTTCTAAACATTTCCTACCTTTTGTCATATCTAACCTAAGTCTCTTAAGTTAATCCCAAGGCTCGGGGTACCAAAAACGTCCCCGAGGGAAAAATGGTAAATTTCCTCAATATATCCTCCTAAACTCTCTTACTTCAAATATATCTCCAATTACTTATTTCCACAACCCGATAACCCAAATAAATATCTAATACCCAAAATACCCCTTGACTCGCCCCGAGTCAAGTATTGGGTCCCGTTGTGACTTTCCTGCTAACTTACTCCTTAGGATCGCCTCGTGCCGTAAGCTGAAAATATATTCACATAATAATGTGGTCTCAACAATTTATCACAAATTATTATATTTATGAATTACAATTATTCCCTTACAAGCTAAATAAGGCCCACATGCTTACCTAATACTCATAAACATGCATTTCACATATCCATATAATCATAGGATCATGCATATCACATAATCATGCATTTTATCAGTAATTCACATAACTACCAATTATGCCATCCCATCACACTAATCAAGGCCCTTAAGCCTTATTAGTAATTTTGAGTCGTTACAACTATCCCTTCCTTATAACAATTTCGTCCTCAAAATTTACTTGAACACATCTAATAATGAACCTCACACCTCTGACTATAATTCCAAGGTCCAATTTATTTACCGTTTACCCTTTAATAGCACCCTTACTAGAGTAACAATCTTGTTCCACAAGATCTTGTCTTATAACTATAAGTTCGTTAACCCTTTCTTGTACATCAAATATGTTGAAACCCCAAGGTCTGCTTATTTCATCAATGGCCATTTTTCCTGTCTTATCATTGATGCCAGAAATACTCATAAGCCATCACCCATACCAGGGTGAGATTAGCTTGTAGCCCCCCAGCCTAAACCTTGGTACAATCTCATAATTCCTATCGAATCGGGAGTCAGAACTCCCCTTTCTTTCCCAGAATATCATACTCTTCCTTGTCTGCACTATTTGAAGAAATACAAATCTCATTCTGAAACTTTGTACTCCAAAGTTTACAACTTAGGAACTCTTATGTCCTTTCAAATAGGCAGATGCTCCCACCTTAAGAATTCCAACAACCTCATTGGTTTTCCCCCCGAACCAATATTGAACCGTAGTACCCACTGTCTTTCATCTCTTTACTTAGAATAATACTTCTCGCTTTCTATCTTGCCATACCTTATGTCGTGTCACCTTAGCTGTAATCCAGCATTCATCACTGTGACTATTTCATCGAAGAATTTTACTTTCCTTAATATCTCAAACATTTGCACATTCAATGCATAATCCCTTAGAATAACCATTAACTCTTCAGATTGCCATTCTATCTGTAATCAACCAATAATTCCAAGTTTTAACCTGTACGCCCTAAATATCCACACATATTGGCGAGCTAGAAAAGGGCCTAATTCGATCTGACACGTGGAGATTGTCCACCTGGAGCTGTGTGTTACGAGCCTCCTTCTGTCAAGCCCGAGCTGATTAGAGAGTTAACTGCTACACGGAGGCATCGTGTAGCAGAAGTATGAGTGTCACGAGCTGGCGCCACACTAAGCTCGTGATGCAACAGAGATCTGACATCCGAACCCTTGTACAGTCAACCACGCAATATAAACGTGCATATATCAGACATCACGTGTCTATTCTATTCCTGAATTCTTGGACACGCAGTATAAACGTGTGTGTTCAGGCATCCCACGCCTGGTTTAGGCCATGCGGCCCATTATCCCGCCTTACCTATTAATTAGACCAGACTTCACTACACAGTTTAGGAATTAATCATCAGTGTCAAAGAGATGACGTGAAAGATAAAGAGATCACGGGATGACCCCATTGCCAACCCATATATCTTCTTCCTATAAATACCAAGACCCTGGGTAGTGCAAGAGGTTGGCATATCATTGTAAAGAAACACCCTGTAAGAAATAGTCAAGAGATATCAATAATATCGTCTGGTGGACTAGAGAGATTTAACCTTCGAACCACCTAAAAAGAAAGGAGTTATCATCTTCCCATGATATTAGTTTCTCCAGTCTAAAATATAGTTATTTTTATATTGCGATTCACCAATTAGCACTAATCCATCCCACTTATTCGTATAATTACCTATTGACGAAGAACCGCGTCAACAGTTTGGTGCTTTCGTTGAGAGGATTTAGATTGGTGCTATCGCAAAAACCTGATCATGGTGGTTACTCATTCGAGACATGGTAACAAGGCGGATCAACATGATGAGCAGGAGACCCACCATACCGCCATATCCGATGAACAAAACCCCGAGATCCAGCAATGATCGGGAAAGCAGACGATGGGCCGGATGACACCGGGAGTTCGGCGCCCCGACCGCCAAATCCGAACACGTGTTTCCTGACGGCGATAGAGATGGAGAACATACAGTTGAGGAGTCAACTATCCAGAGCAAGCAAGCAAGTCGAAGAAGTCTTGGCCTGGCTATCCCCTCTTACGACCGACGTTAACATCGGAAAGAGGCAAAGTGGGACTCACAAGTCCCACAGGGATAATCGGTCCAGGCCCAGTCGATCAGTCAGAACCTCAACCCCGAGTTCTGCACCCACATCACACCACAACCAAGAAACTATGTTTGAGGAGTTTCCCAGGGCCAATCAGCGATTCAACCGGTCAGTCCGAACCTCGACTCCTAGCTCGATTCCACCGTCGAACACCCACAGAAGGGCTTGTGGCAGCTCACGGAGGAGAGCCGGGGAAGGCTTGCAAAGACAGCCTGCTCCGACCAGCCCTCTCGTGCCGCGGTCCGACCGCCGAGCACAGGATGCTGGAGATGGTAGAGTAGAATGACCGCGAGCTAATTTGATCCGCCCGGACGGGACTAGGATCGCATCACCAGTTAGGCACCCCCCGTCACCGATAAGATACCCATCTCCTCCCCATCTAGTTCGAGACATTCCGGCACACGGGAGCAACAAAAGAAATCCTCCTTCCGTCGGTCCTTCCCATCGCAACCAAGCGTGCAGGGAGGTCTCGGATCCTCACCCCCAGCAGCGGGCTCCAAGATTTTCTAATGGGAGTTACTGGACTGGGAGCCATTGAAGTGGCAAATCCAGTGAAGACCTGCGTAATTTCTTGAGTTCGGCGCAAAGCCTTCGGGCCAACTCGAGGGCCGACCTTCGAGATCGCCTCAACTCGCAGAGGGGGGATCCGACTAGAAATGGAAGTCATGCTCACCTAGGGGATGGTCTTTCTGAAGTACGTGATAGTGGGAAAGTCCCACCTAACCAAGCTCAAGCTTGGAGGGGCAATAACCCGCCTAACGCGTACAATGGAACTGGAGTTGTTGAACAGCCCCAGAACAACCAAGGGATTAAGGACCAAACCCTAGAGCGTTTAGCTCAGATGGAGGAGCTGATGAAGAAGCTCTTGTCAGAAAAGGAGAAAGACGAGTATGACTTGGGGGACGAACTCGAGCTTTTCGCCCCCAACATAGCAGCCACAGCATACTCGGCGGGTTTCTGGATGCCCCACCTGTCTAAGTTTTATGGAGACGGAGACTTGTCGGATCATTTGGGTATGTTCAACACCCTAATGATGGCCCATAACATCGGCCCCGAGCTAAGGTGTTTGATATTCCCTTCCATCTTGACTGGGCCAGCTAGGCAATGGTTCAAGCAGTGTAAAAAGCAGCCCATCAGCTCGTGGAAGAATATTTCTGCTGACTTCAAGAGGGCGTTCCGAGCTTCTCAAGCTTCCCGCGTCAAAGCTAACACCCTGGCGAACGTGAAGCAATAGCCCGGGGAACCTTTGAAAGCTTACCTGAGCAGGTTCGCAAATGTCGCAGCTCGAGCCAGTGACGCAGATGATAGTTCCAAGCTTATGGCCTTGAGGACTGGAATCCTTGTTGGAGGCGGGCTATGGAAAAAGATACAGAGAAAAGGTGTCAGCACCATAGATGAATTCCTGAACAAGGCCCAGGGATGGATAAACCTGGAAGAGGCGCGAGCGTCGGTCGCGGGAACCAGCCAAACCCCTGATCAGCCCGTTGGAGTGGAAACGGATGTCGTAAAAACGACTCAAACCATTACACCGAATAACCAAGAGGGTGGAGGTAAGAGAAAAAGCAGCAGCGAGGGCGGTCAGCACAGTCCGAAGAAGAACAAGCCCGTGGAAAAATTTAAGCCAGTCTACGTGGCTTATACCGAGCTCACAAACACTAGGGAACAAATTTTCCTAGCAAACTCTACTCGCCTCCCCTAGAAAAAGTCGGAGCCTTTGAAACACTGACGATTGTAGGCATTTGAAGGATGAGATCGAGACACTCATCAAAGCCGGGCCTTTGGCTCAATATGCACGGAACCGAGTTCCTACTAGTCAGCCAGCTCCGGAAGCTCCGGTAAATCAGCCCGGGCCCCGGATAAGTTAGGATATCCCTCCTCCTATAATAGGAGGAGAGATATCCACAATCCTCGGAGTCCCCCATTTTTCTGGCACGAGCAGAGGTGCCCAGAAGAGATATGTCAATGAGTTGAAGGCCCATAACGGGGTGGAATTCGTCCCGGAGCAGCATCTACCCAAACAGCAGCGATTGGAGAGGCAACCAATCATTTTTACCGAGGAGGACGCTAGTCACGTCCAGTTCCCCCATAACGATCCTCTAGTCATAACTTCCCAACTCGGCAACCAGAGAGTTAGGAGGATACTAGTTAATAATGGGAGTTCGGTGAACCTGCTGTTCCGGTCTACGCTGGAGAAAATGGGATTGTCTATCACCGAGCTGAAGGCCACCTCCATGATGGTGTATGGATTTTCTGGGGAAGGGTCGGCAGCGATAGCAACAATCGAGCTAGTAATAATCTTGGGAGAGGGTCCCTAAACTATCTCTAAGCTCTCGAATTTGTGGTTATCGATTGTCCCACTGCCTACAACACTATTCTGGGCCGACCTACGTTGATGGAATTTGAGGCCATAACCTTTATCCGCCATCTCACAATCAAATTCCCCTCCTCTACCAGAATATGTACGGTCTGAGGTGATCAGCTCACTTCCAGGGAATGCTATAGCATTTACATGAAGGGAAAATCACGACCCAGGCAGCAGACGATGACCGTTCAAATCGGGGATGAGGAATCTCAAGAAGTAGGGCCTACTCCTGAGATAGAAAAACCTCAAGAAGCCAATGGGGAGGGGATCACCTTGAATGATGATATCAACCCCGGGATAGGCGAAGATAGGTCCGAGCTCCAGGCCATCAAAGAGCACGAAGAGGTGAACATCGACCCAAGAGACCCCTCGAAGGTGGTGAAGCTCGGGAAAAACCTGTGTAATAAGAGGAAGGCAGAGCTGTTGAGATTTCTACAGGAGAATCTAGATGTGTTCGCCTGGTCTCACAAAGACATGATAGGGATCATCCCAAGGGTCATCATGCACACCCTCAGCCTGGACAAAAGCGTGCCTGCGAAGTCCCAGAAACAAAGGCGCCTGGGCACGGCATGAGATAAGGCCCTAGAAGAGGAAGTAGCTCGACTTTTAAAGTGCGGCTTTATTCGCGAGGTAAAATACTCGATCTGCGTCGCCAATCCTATTTTGGTCCAGAAGCCTAACAGGAAATGGTGGACCTGTATCGACTTTTCCGATCTAAATAAAGCCTGCCCCAAAGATTGCTTCCCCTTGCCAAGGATTGATCAACTAGTAGACGCCACTTCAGGGCACGAGCACATGTCCTTCATGGATGGGTTCTCGGGCTATAACCAGATCGCCATAAATCCTGCAGACCAGGAGCACACTAGCTTCATGACCCCAACTAACGTTTATTGTTACAAGGTCATGCCTTTCGGGCTGAAGAATGCAGGAGCTACATACCAGAGATTGGTCAACAGGATGTTTGCTAATCAGATCGGGAGAAACATGGAAGTGTATGTTGATGACATATTGGTCAAGTTGAAAACTGCCGATATCCATGTCCCTGGTCTGAATGAATGTTTTAAGATTTTAAGGCAGTACGACATGAGACTGAATCCTCAAAAGTGTACCTTCGAGGTTGCGTCAGGAAAAATCCTGGGTTTCATAGTCTACACCAGAGGAATAGAGGTGAACCCCGATAAAATCAGGTCTCTACTCAAGATGCCATCACCCCGGTCGCGAAAAGACATCCAAAGTCTAACAGGAAGGGTGGCATCCCTTAATCGGTTCATTTCCAAATCAACCGATAAGTGTTTGCCATTCTATAACCTGCTCCGGGGAAATAAAAAATTTGAGTGGACCGATGAATGTGAGCGTGCCTTCCTCGACCTAAAAGCACATTTAGCTCAGCCGCCCGTGTTATCCAACCCCATAGCAGGAGAGCCTTTTTTTCTTTACCTGGCTGTAACGGAAGATGCAGCCAGTGCCGTGTTGGTTCGTGAGGAGGACCGATCTTAGAAGCCGGTCTACTACATTAGCCAGAGGCATCTCGGAGCCGAGTCTAGATATCCGGTGATGGAAAAGATGGCGTTCTGCCTTATCACAACCTCCAAAAAGTTCAGGCCGTATTTCCAGTCCCATTCAATCCACGTCATAACCGACCATCCTTTATGGCAGGTTTTGCAGAAAACTGAGGCATCGGGGCGTCTTTTGAAGTGGGCTATCGAGCTCAGCCAATTCGAGATCCTGTACGTGCCACGAACTATGATCAAAAGCCAAGCTCTGGCTGATTTTGTAGCAGAATGCACCGGATTCCAAGAGGAACCAGCAGAAGAACCGGTACAAGCCTCATGGAAAGTCTTTGTGGACGGCTCATCTAAGGAGAATCGATCCAGAGCTAGAATCATTTTGATATCCCCAGAGGGACATCGTTTCCACTCCGCATTGTGATTCAGATTCGAAGCGTCCAACAACGAGGCTGAATACGAAGCTTTATTGGCTGGGCTAAGGGTGGCCCAGGAGTTGAAGGCCAGCTCCATCCAGTGCTATAGCGATTCCCAGATCGTGGTAAACTAGGTGTCAAGAGAATACCAAGCGCAGGGAATCAAGATGGCGGCCTATCTGGCCAAGGTAAAAAAGGAGTTGTCCGCATTTGAGCACAGCCTAGTTGAACAGATACCTCGGGAGCAGAATGCAAATGCTGACGCATTAGCAAAGCTCGCCACCTACGGGGAGGTCAAAACCTTGGGCCTGGTACTGATGGAATTCTTGGAAAGGCCAAGCATAGAGGAAGCTGGGAGGGAGGTCGAAATGATCAACACCAGGCCGACCTGGATGACTCCCCTAGCCGAGTACCTCACAACAGGAAACTTACCCGAAGAGATAAACGACGTGAGAAGGGTACTTTACCAGGCTCCGAGGTATACAGTGGTAGACGAGACGCTGTACCGACGTCGTTTTTCTTTACCTCTTCTTTGGTGTGTTCTGCCAGGCGAGGCAAAAATTATTCTGCGGGAGATCCATGAGGGGTTTTGTGGGGATCACGCTGGGGGGCAACACCTGGCCTTGAAGATATTAAGGCAAGGATATTATTGGCCCACTCTGTCGAAGGATTCGATTTCCTATGTCCAAAAGTGCGATAGGTGCCAGTGGTTCGCCACGATCGCCCAGGCCCCTCCAGTCGAGCTGAAGATGATCTCATCCCCGTGGCCGTTCGCGGTCTGGGGAATTGATTTAGTTGGTGCCCTGCCCATGAGAAAAGGAGGAGTTCGCTATGCGGTGGTGGTTATTGACTACTTCAAAAAATGGGCAGAAGCGGAGCCCCTGGCTACGATTACATCAAAGAGGGTCCTCGACTTAGTGGTTAAGAATATTCGGGCTTCCATAGAAGATCGTGTCGGATAATGGAACCTAGTTCGATAGCGACCTCTTCACTGAATTCTACAAAAGGCACTGCATAATTAAAAGCTTTTCCTCCGTGGCCTACCCCCAGGCTAATGGACAGGTCGAGGCTGTGAACAAGACACTAAAAGCAAGCCTTAAGAAGAGGTTGGATGAAGCCAAGGGAGTTTGGCCTGAATAGCTCCCCCAGGTGTTGTGGGCGTACCGGACCTCGCACCGAACTTCGACGGGTCACACTCCTTTCTCCCTGACTTTCGGGAGCGAGGTCGTCCTTCCCGTCGAAACAAAGATAGCCTCACATAGAGTCCAGGCATTTGACCAAGACCAGAATGAAAAATTGCTCAGCGCATCCCTCGACCTAGTTGATGAAAAATGTGAAGCTTCGCATCTGCAGCTCGCGCATTATCAACAAAAGATCACTCGTTATTTCAACTCAAAGGTCAAGAGATGCATCTTTAACTTAGGTGACCTACTGCTCCAAAGAGTCTTCTTAGCCGGTAAGGATCCCAAGGACAGAGTTTTGGGGCCGAACTGGGAAGGACCCTATTAGATTATAGTGGTTGTGAAGGAAGGGACCTTTCAATTAGCTCGGCCTAATGGAGAAGCAGTCCTACGGACATGGAACGCTATACACCTAAAGAAATATTATCAATAGTCATACTTTTGTAAGGCTTAATTATGAAAGCCACCTTGTTTTATTAAAAAATAAGAAGTACTTTTGTATATTGTTGTATGTTTTCGCGTGCGGATAGTGTTAGAAGAGCGTTTTCCAAGTAACAAAGAAAGATCTCTTTTTGTTTACTTGGGGGGCATTTGTCCTGGATACCAACCAGGTCCTAAAAACTTAGAAGTTAGTTAAATTGACTAACCAGTGTTTTTCCTAAAGAGCACAAGGTGTCGATAAAATTAACGCGAACTAAGTTTTTAAAATCAAATATGTCCTGGGTACAACCAAGTCCTAAAAACTTAGAAGTTAGTTAAATTGACTAACCAGTGTTTTTCCTAAAGAGCACGAGGTGTCGATAAAATTAACGCGAACTAAGATTTTAAAATCAAATATGTCATGGATACAACCAGGTCCTAAAAACTTGGAAGTTAGTTAAATTGACTAACCAGTGTTTTTCCTAAAGAGCACGGGGTGTTGATAAAATTAACGCGAACTAAGTTTTTAAAATCAAATATGTCCTGGATACAACTAGGTCCAAAAATTTAGAAGTTGATTCAAATTGGTTAATCGATGTTTTTCTTAAAAAGCACGAGGTATCAATAACAATTAACGCGGACTAAGTTTTTAAAGTTAACAGTCCTGGATGTAACCAAGTCCTAAAAACTTAGAAGTTTGTTAAAATTGACTGGCAATGCTTTGTACTTTTGAAGAAAGTCAATAGACTGACGCAAACTAAGTTTTTACCAAACACGCAAAAAAAAAATAACAACTATTAAAAATAAATTGAAATGAAAGTTAGGGAAACCAATTGTCTCGAGGAGGAAAAACCTCGTGGTAAAAGACTACAAATAAGTAAAGAATACAAAAGTCCTAGGCCCCCAAGCCGCTCCGATGAAGTCACCCCTTCGGTCTCCTACTCGCCAGCAGCAGAAGTCTCCCTAGTCTCAGAAGGTGGCTCCTGTTGAAGGCAAGCCTTGAACTTCTTGAGAAATGGCTCCCACACCTCAGGCACCAGGAAGGAGGAGTCTCCATCCTGGTTGAAGGCCCAGCAGTGATAGAGCATGGCCTCCATGGAGGAGCTAGAAGACGCCCTCTCTGCCACGGTGGTGACCTCGGCCTCCAATTGCTTAGCCTTGGCCTCCTCAAGCTCGGCCTTCATAGCAGCCAAGGCGACCTGTGCAGCCTCGGCCTCCAATTTCTTAGCCCTAGCCGCCTACAGTTCAGCCTTCATAGCGGCCAAGGCGACCTGTGCGGCCTTTTCGCTTTCTATGTCAGCCATCAGGGCAGCCTTGGAATTTTGCTCTTGTTGTTGTGCAGACGCAAGAGCGGCCTAAGCAGTCTGGAACTCGCCCCTAATCTCGTCAATCCTGGCCCTGGACCAAGCTATGGTACGGTGTAGAGCCAAAGCCGCCTGCAAAGACATAGAAAGTAAGGCATGTGCTGGAAAGAAGGCAAAGAAGGTGATGCTGGGAAGAAAACAAAGAAATTTAACTAAATAAACTTACCGTGAGGGTCGTCCCCAGCGAAGACTCCATAACATTCTCGGGGCTCCTCGTCTCGATCTCCCGCAAGTCCCTCGGGGTGGCATTGTAGTAATGGTCCACCGTGTAGCTTGCGGTCTCGTAGACTGTCCCTCGAAAGGCCTCAGGGATTTTCTCCAGGGCCTGAGTGTTCACCGAGATGCTCACAGTGGGAGTGGGAGCTGGCGGGTTTCCGGCCGGTACCTCCTGTTCCCGAGTAGGGACCGGAGGCCGCGGGGGAGGTGGGAGCATTTTCTTTGCGGCAGCAGGAACTTGGTCCCTCCCCTTAGCGGGAGACTTGGAGATGGTCCCGGGAGGAGTCTTCTTGGTCAGCCGGGGTTTCTTGAGCAATGGCCCGGACGATCCAGAGGGAGGATTCCCCCCTGGAAGATGGACCGCAGGACGTTGTCTCTGGGCTGGGCCATCTCTTCTCCTGAAACAAAAAAGAAGGGAGCGTTAGTATACATGTAAGGTTACTTCATTACAAGAAAAGTCTAAATGATGTATTGCAAGGGTCCTACCCTCCGAGCTAGAGGAGGAATCTAGTGCCACGACCTCCGGCCTCGGAGTTTCTATGGGGTAATCTAAGAATATGACTTCGCGAATGAGAGGGGGCTCTGGGTCCGGATCCACCTCAGGACTGAACTCCTCTACATACTGCCTAAGCCCTGGAGCGACTACACCCTCTAGAAGGGAGGGCCACGACCTAAGGTCCCGTACTCCTCAAAAAAGGTGTCTTGAGTTAAACCTAGCAAGCCTTAGGTCTGCGGCAGCCCTGTCTAAGTCCGTAAACAGGTATGGCTTACCTTGGCCGGAGTGGCCGGCTACTGCCCCAGACTGAGTCCGATCTGGGTCGAGGCCCTGGGCAGCCTCGAGAGCCTGCTTTTGTCACACAAGTGGCACCTCGTCTTCCTCGTCCTGCTCATCACTGTCCGCAGCATTCCCCTCGGGGACAAGCACCAGCTCGCGAGCTACTGGGATAGCCCATGGCCTCCTCAAGGCGAGAGTCTGGCCCGAAGAAATCAACTTACACGCCAGCATTGTTTCATCTGATACGAGATGGTGGTAGTCTTTTTCACTTGATGGGAGCCCCGCCAAGGTTTCGTATTGACCCCCAAGGTTCACCGATTTGGCCGTCCTCACAAACATGGATGCACGATGATGTTCAAGTCAACATGCATGAAAAGAAATAAAGCAATGTGCTGATTTTGTGAGCTGAGAATAGATAGAACTTACGAGGACAGTTGAAGTAGTGGTATTCACAGTTGCGAAACCCCATTGACATGAAGAACTGGTCCTTGAAGTCGTTGGGGTGGCTGGGAAACTCGATGACTACATGAGAGTTGGGAAAACAGGTCAAGTAGTAGAACCCGTCGCCTTGCCCCCGTTGATCCGGGCAGGCTTTGAGGCAGAAGAAGAAAAGGATGTCCGTAGGGGTCGGGACCTCCCACTCGTGCCTCAGGAAGAGGTACCTCAGCCCCGCTAGCAGGCGGTAGGAGTTAGGGGCAGTTGGAAGGGAGCCAGCTTCACGTAATTTAGAAAATCCGTGAAGTACTGGTCCAGAGGTAGGAAGGCCCTGGCCTTGAGGTATTCGTCGCTCCAAGCTGCGAACTCCTTGTCGAGGGGCGTGCAACTCCTCTCGCCCTCGAGGGGAGGTCGGGCAACAAGAGCACCTGTCCCGATTTCAATGTTATGGGATAGCAGGATCTTGTTGACCCTCCCTTGGGTTGTAATCTTCGAGACTATCCTCTCTGCCTCGAAGAAATCATCAGGTCCCACCTCAACCTCTTTCTCCACTGTGGGACCAAAGTGGGGGATGGGAGAATCCATAGCAATCCCTTTCCCTTTGATTGCGTGCTGGGATGACGAGCCAGTCGTGCTCTTCTTCGGTACGTTCTTCCTGGGTCCCATCTGGTCGCCTAACGAAGAAGAATGAAGAAAAATTTAAATAGGCGACCTAAAAATAGAAAAGGGAATATAGCGCGAGAAATGATTTTCGTACACGGGCTGAGGTAATCTCAGCTCGCGGTGTGTGAAGCCACGTGTTGCCATGGTCACGCGCCCACGTTTCCAACGAATCCCTGATTGCTCGGGATCTGTGTGTCAGGAGGGTCAGGATAATGCTTGCCTTGGAGGGAAAGTTTTAAAAAGCAAAACCGCCTAGGAGGCATGACCTCTAAGCTACCCGGTTTTGCACCCTAGAAACCTCTCACCTTCCCCTTTCCAAACAGGCATTCCCTAAAGCTACCCAGAAAAGCTGCCTAGAATTTATCTTGTCCTAAACATCATGTTCCTAGACATGTTCTCATGTAGTCAATATACATAGGATCAAAACCTATGCACCAAAAACCAGCCAAAAGAAACCTACAGTGTGCGACTAAGAAAGAGGTTTACCTAACAGAAAAACAAAAAGATCAAAACATGCCTTAGGCAGAGGACTTACAGTGTATTTTCCATGTGGAAGTCGCAAAGAGCATAGGAGTCAGAGTCCTGGTGGAGTCTTTAAAGCTGGACTGGTGCAGAAACTCTAATGGCAATAGCGTAGGTATCCCTGGGATGATAACCGAAAGAAGAGAAACTTCTGAGATTAAAAAGGAGAGAAAATGAGGAAAAAATTTCAAATGAAGGGTGGCCAATACGGAAGATGGCCAACCTTATATATACGTAAGAGACATAAAGGAACGAGGATTGTTCAATCAAATTAATGCGAGATACGAGGGTCATAACTCAAAAGGCAAAACAACGGCCGAAAGCAGGCTAGGCCATTTAATGCAATTCTCGGAAACCGAACAGTCGCCAACCACGGCGCTCCACGTGCCCGATGCCCACACAGTGGACGGAACATGAAGAGTCGAAAGGGATACTTTAAAAGCCCCCATTGTGAAGACTGCGGATGACGTCATGGGTCACGAGTAGGGTCTTAGGGGGAAAATGTAAGCCCTAAATATCTCCACATATTGGCGAGCTAGAAAAGGGCCTAATTCGATCTGACACATATAGATTGTCCACCCGAAGCTGTGTGTTACAGGCCTCCTTCTGTCAAGCCCAAGCTGATTAGAGAGTTAACTGCTACACGAAGGCATCGTGTAGCAGAAGTATGAGTGTCACGAGCTGGCGCCACACTAAGCTCGTGATGCAACAGAGATCTGACATCCGAACCCTTGTAAAGTCAACCACGCAATATAAACGTGCATATATTAGACATCACGTGTCTATTCTATTCTTGAATTCTTGGACACGCAGTATAAACGTGCGTGTTCAGGCATCCCACGCCTGGTTTAGGCCATGCGACCCATTATCCCACCTTACCTATTGATTAGACCAGACTTCACTGCAAAGTTTAGGAATTAATCATCAGTGTCACAGAGATGACGTGAAGGATAAAGAGATCATGGGATGACCCCATTGCCAACCCATATATCTTCTTCCTATAAATACCAAGACTTTAGGTAGTGCAACAGGTTTTCATATCTTTGTAAAGAAACACCCTGTAAGAAATAGTCAAGAGATATCAACAATATCGTCAGGTGGACTAGAGGGATTTTAACCTTCAAACCACCTAAAAAGAAAGGAGTTATTATCTTCCCATGATATTAGTTTCTCCAGTCTAAAATATAGTTATTCTCATATTACGGTTCACCAAATAGCACTAATCCATCCCAGTTATTCGTATAATTACCTGTTGATGAAGAACCGCGTCAACACAACCCTATTCCCTTCGTACTCTAGTTTCTTTCCAAAACTTGGAAAACTAAAGGGTTTCAACCAAGCATTATCAATTACTCTACCCCATTACCAGTTCACATGAACCAAATTATATTAACTCAATCTGCTGAGTTACAACCTTCCATGTCCAAACACCTTACTTATAGTCTAACGTGGTCCATTCCTATGACCCACCACTATGCCATTTTACCTTACAATATCTAAACATATTAAATTTTGTCACCCATTTAAACCTCCTAGTTACAATATACTTTAGGAGCTAGAGCGTTATCCATTTAGAACCATACCCACACCAAATTTCCATCGAACCACTCATCTGATCTTTGTATCTTTACTCATATTACACTAATAGGGTTCTTCCCCATTTCCACAAGATCATCACTCTAGATTCCATTGTCCAACGAGACATGTATATGTCCATCACCAATCACAGATACTATACCAATCTCAATCGTTACCTTGTCCATCCTACTGTAATCTGTGGCGTTTTGTCCAACTGACACACATCTTCCCAAGTAAGAGGTCTGCCTCCAGTTAAATTAACTCCTCGCACCGTCGAGGGTTTCTAACATCAACCATCCATTACATCTCACTGAGTCTTGGTCTCAGGGTTATCTTTCTTACAAATGACCAAACGCTCAAATTCCTTACACTATGCATTCACCGTTAACTTAACGTTCCATGTATATCGGCCATGTTCCCATTCTTTCACCTC
The DNA here is from genome assembly GCF_963169125.1 of Humulus lupulus. Lineage (NCBI taxonomy): Eukaryota > Viridiplantae > Streptophyta > Magnoliopsida > Rosales > Cannabaceae > Humulus > Humulus lupulus. The sequence goes on along the minus strand of NC_084798.1, from coordinate 151,697,256 downwards.
CCGTGAGGCTTGAACCATCCTCTCATCAGTCTGTGCCTGGGCGCGTCTCAGCTTGTGATGCACCGCTCCCGGTTTCATGTCTTAACAAAAATAAGGTCCTTCATGTTACCCCTCCGTATCCATCCATTACATGCATATTTCTATATCACAAAGTGCTAATCAATCCTCATTCTGCCTTCTGAATATCTGATACAAAATTGTCCATTTAGTCTAACTTCAAGTTTTTTGTCATTCCAATCTCTGGTGTAGCTGCCTTCGAAGATACTTATGTAGTAGATGACATGTTTACCAGTCTCGTTGTGCTTCCTATCCTTCAGACGTTCTTCAGTCACTTCTCCGTGGCTTCAGATTAGATCTTTTCATACCTGACCCCTTCTTAACCAATAACATTACCTTGAATACCCTTGGCGAGATCGAAACTGACACCTTCTAGATCCTTACCTATGACCCTACTTCTTTAGTGTTAACATCACCAGTGTAGTAGTCCTTCACATTCCACCAATGAACCTGAAGATGACTCATTCATACTGTTCCCATACTTTCTTCTTGTAGAACTTACCTGGGTTGCTGAAGCTTAAGTCAGTTAAGAACCTTTATTAATAATTCATCACACCCTACTTGGTACAAGTAGTAATTCCAGAAATGTCTCTTTCCTTTATCCTCAGCTTGTAATAACCAGATCGAAGACAAACTCCAGAAGACATTGTCCTGTCTTGTAGTCGGGCATTTAAACTCTTCATCCTTAACAGACGATGTCAATGATTCCCATGGTACGATGCTCCGTCTAATCCATCCCGAAGTCAAAACTTCTTCAACTGCACCAGTAATTGTTATATAATTTATAATATAATGTAATATTATATTATATTATAATATAATATTTTAGATTAAATAAATGTGACAAAGAGTGTCGCATATTGTAACATATAATAGAGAGTTACAATATTTAGATATATGAGATATATCCAAATAATGTAACATATTTGGTGTTACAAATTTGTAACTTCCAAATATTACCCTTTATTGTGTAAATTTGGTGTTACACAATAGTGAGATGAATTTCATAAAGCCATATGTGAAATGATTGTTAGAGATATGTATTTAACCCCAATAATGTGTTTTCAGAGTTACAAAATCATTCAGGAGAGTTTGGAACCGTTTGGAAAAACAGCACATTTTCAAGTGCTGAAACTGGGTTGTGGCCGCGGCCTGGGGGACAGAGAACAGTGGTCGCGGCCACAGGTGCATTTCATGCCAATTTTTCAGTTTTTTCCAAATATGTTGAACGGTTCCAAAAACCCAAATAACTCCCAAATCTCAATTTTAATTCCATATTAATCCAATTAAACATTGGTAACAGCCATGGGGGTTGGTGGAATTTGAAATTCAAAGGGTGTCTCTAAACTCTATAAATAGGAGCCTATAGCTCACTTGAAAGACACAACATTTCTATCCATTAGAGCACTTGGCTAGAAACACCTTGAGGCTTGATAATTCCATAAAACATTTCCTATAATCTGTGAGAGATCCCTTAGTGCTTGAGTTAAGGGGAAATAAGCTTTTGGACAAAGGTTTCAAACCTTGTTCAAGTTGGTGATCCCCAACACTCTTCACTTTGGTAGTGCGAGTGAGAGTTGTTTCTATTTAGTTTGTTTGTTCTTTCTTTCTATTCTATTTCTCTTCATCTTCATATTCTTTTCTTTTGTTTATTTCTTGTTTTGAGTTGTAATCTTATTTTCTTTATTTCAAAACACTTTTACTTTACTTGTAACATTTTGCTTTGAGTTGTATTTTTCACTATTCTAATCTTCTTATCTTATTCTTGTTCTTTAGTTTATTTGTATTTTCAGTTATAGAGTTGTAACCTTATTCAATCAATCAATATTTATTTGTAATATTATTTCATAGAGTTGTATTATCTTACCATTTCCATTGAGGCAATCTAATTTTTCTAACATTCAAAAGCCTATCCCTTTGTTTGTTTCAATGGAAGGTGAGACCATCAAAATCATGAATCAAGACCTAGTGAGGTTGGATAGGTTTGATGGGTCCAATTTCACTAGGTGGCAAGACAAGGTGAGATTCCTTTTGACCACTCTCAAAATTTCCTACATTCTAGAATCCACTCTAGAACCTCTCCCAACGCCATCCGACAAGGACATTCCCGAGGAGGTGGGGAAAATAAGGAAGAGGGAGGAGGACAATCTCCTTTGTAGGGGTCATATCCTCAATGCTCTATCTGATAGGCTCTATGACCTCTACACCGAGACTAAATCGGCCAAGGAGATATGGGATGCACTTGAGAAAAAGTTCAAGGTGGAAGAGGAAGGTACCAAAAAGTTTTTGATATCTCAATACTTTGATTTCAAATTTTTTAGTGATAAACCTATTCTTCCTCAAATTCATGAATTGCAAATAATTTTTAACAAACTGAAAGTTTTAAAGATTGAGCTTCCTGAGGCCTTTCAAGTTTGTGCTATAGTGGCTAAATTACCACCAACTTGGAAGAGCTATAGGAAAATAATCCTTCATAAAAATGAGGAATATAATTTGGAGGAAATCCAAAAGCGTATTCGAATCGAAGAGGAATCGATATGTAGAGATAAACTTGTGGAGGGGTCTAATGGAGAGACGTCCAAAGCAAATGTGGTGTCACAACCAAAACATCCCAAAGCAAAGGTACTATTGATGCCTACTTCACCTCCGGCATGAAAGTTACATTAGTGAATGTACTTTATGTTCCCGAAATGAGTAGAAACTTGGTAAGTGGTGATTTTCTTGGCAAGCCTGACATTAAAGCCGTTTTTGAGTCCGGTAAACTTATACTTACCAAATCAAATGTATTCTTGGGAAAAGGGTACTCTTGTGAGGGAATGATTAAATTGTGCACCAATGATGTAACTTTCAATGTTATCAATAAAACTGCTAATTCCGCCTATATTGTTGAGTATGATTCTTTATTTTTGTGGCATCTTAAACTATCACATATAGGTTTTTCAACCATGAAAAGAGTAGTAAAATGTGGTATGATTGCATGCAATATTAAAAACTACGGTAAATGTGAAACATGTGTTAAGGCAAAAATGATTAAGAAACCATTTCCTAGTTTAGAAAGATCATCTAATTTATTAGATTTAATCCATAGTGATCTTTGTGAATTAAATGGTGTTTTAACTAGAGGTGGTAAAAGTTATTTTCTTACTTTTATAGATGATTTTACTAGATATACCTATGTGTTTCTTGTAAAGTATAAAGATGAAACTTTTGATGCTTTCAAATTGTATAAATTAGAAGTTGAAAATCAACTAAATAAAAAGATTAAGGTACTAAGAAGTGATAGAGGAGGAGAGTACTTCTCTAATGAATTCAATACATTTTGTGAAGAAAATGGTATAATTCATGTGTGCACTGCACCTTATACACCACAACACAATGGTGTTGCCGAAAGGGAAAATAGGACTTATCTAGCGATGATAAATTCTATGTTGGTATTTTCTAAGTTAAACTTCAACTTATGGGGTGAAGTGCTTTTAATCGCTTGTCACATTCTTAATCTAATACCGATAAAGAAAAATGAGATATCTCCATATGAGTTATGGAAAGGAATAAAACCCAACATAGGGTACTTCAAAGTGTGGGGGTGTCTTGCATATTGCAAGAAAAACGAACCTAATAGAACAAAGTTAGGTTTAAGAGCCATAAAGTGTGCTTTTGTTGGTTATGCCAACAATAGTAAAGCTTATAGGCTATTAGACTTAGAGTCTAATATTGTGATTGAATCTAGAGTAGTTGAATTTTTTGAGAATATGTTATGTGACAACAATTCTCAAGCTTCAACATCTCTAAAGGAGAATTTGTTATATGATAACAATTCTGAAGCTTCTACATCCAAAGTTGATTCTCAAGAGGAGAATTCTCAAAAGGATGTAAAGCAACCCTTTGAACCTAGAAGAAGTCAAAGGCTTAAAAATCATAAAAGTCTAGTAGTGGATGAGATAGATTCTCAACGAATTTCATTCTACATGGTAGAAGGAAATATAGAGGAAGTTATTAGGAAAATTCCTATTGTACTTCTCGTTGAAGATGATCCTAAGACTTATAGAGAAGTTATGCAATCGAGAGATAGTGCATTTTGGAAAGAAGCCATCAATGATGAAATGGATTCCATTCTTTCCAATAACACTTGGGAATTGATAGACCTCCAACCAGGGTCTAAGATAATTGGTTGTAAGTGGGTATTTAGGAGAAAATACCACACTAACGGCACTATCCAAACCTTTAAAGCTAGATTAGTAGCTAAAGGGTTTAGGCAAAAAGAGGGTATCGGTTATTTCGATACTTATGCGCCTGTTGCAAGAACAACTTCTAGAAGAATTTTGTTCACTTTAGCTTCTATACACAACTTGTATGTTCATCAAATGGGTGTCAAAACGGCATTCCTTAATGGTGACCTCAATGAGGAGGTCTATATGGAACAACCCGAAGGGTTTGTCATACCAAAATATGAACATAAAGTATGTAGACTTGTAAAATCCTTATATGGATTGAAACAAGCTCCTAAGCAATGGCATGAGAAATTTGATCAAGCCATCATGTCTAATGGGTTTAGACATAACAATGGAGACAAGTGTTTGTATTCCAAAACTTGTAAGGGATATGTGATCATTGTTTTCTTATATGTGGATGACATGCTTATTCTAAGTAATAGCATGAAAGGGATAGAAGAAAAGAAGAGGTTTCTATCATCAACCTTCAAGATGAAAGATCTTGGAGAAGTTGACACCATACTTGGTATCAAAGTAAAGAAACATAGTGGGGGTTTTGTGTTAGGGCAAGCCCACTATGTTGAGAAAGTATTGAACAAATTTAACCATCTCAAGGTTAAAGATTCCAATACTCCATTCGATCATAGTGTAAAACTAGAGAAGAATGAAGGAAGAGCGATGGCTCAATTGGAGTACGCGAGTGCTATAGGGAGTCTAATTTATGCTGCCCAATGTACTAGACCTGATATAACATTTGCGGTAAGTAAACTTAGTAGGTTTACAAGTAATCCAAGTGTGGATCACTGGAAGGCAATTGGAAGAGTCCTAAGTTATCTCAAGAAAACCAAAGGACTAAGTCTTCACTACTCCAAATTTCCTTCAATTTTAGAAGGATATACAGATGCAAGTTGGATATCAAAACTTGGGGAAAACTTGTCCACAACTGGTTGGGTATTTACACTTGGTGGAGGTGCAATTTCTTTGGGTTCCAAGAAACTAACCTGTATATCTCATTCCACTATGGAAGCAGAGTTCATAGCTCTAGCTGCTACCGGCAAAGAGGCCGAATGGTTAAGGGATCTATTGATAGAGATTCCCCTAATCAAAGAGAATGCATCTACTATATCGATACATTGTGATAGCCAAGCGACATTGGCTAGAGCATACAGCAGAGTGTATAATGGGAAGTCTAGACATATTAGTCTAAAACATGGATATGTAAGAGAATTGATTCAAAGATGAGTCATCTCAATATCCTATGTGAGAACAAGTGAAAATCTGGTGGACCCTTTCACCAAGCCACTAACGAGGGATTTAGTGGATGCATCATCTCGAGGGATGGGACTTAAACTCCCTAAAGAGATTCACAATTGATGGTAACCTATCTTATCACTATTTATTCAACTAGTGTTAGGTTCAATAGGTAACAACAAGTCAATCAAGTGAATATTAGTTGTACTCAAAACATGCCCCATCTGAGATATTGAGTACTTGTGTGTTACCAAGTTAAGGGTTAAAACTGAAAGGTTTTTTAATAGAATTCAGTCTTGTGAAGACAAAGTATTTTTGGTAACAAAATACTGTAATATTTCTACCTATATGGACCTAGGGGTGGTGCCGCCTCTCATTAGAATTGGGAATATTCTCAAGAACGTCCATCAATGGAAAGTGGACATGGCCATTAACAGTGCAAAGCGAGACATAGAGGTCTCAAGTGAACATCGCAAAGGTATGTGTTATCACCAATTTGTTATCATGAAAAGATGGTTCAATGCCTAGTGCAACCAAATTTTTCGACAAATTTTGTGATAATTACACTATAGTAAAGTTCAAGTTTAAAAACACTTTGCTTTATGCACTAATGCAATGACTCCTATAAGAGAGAGTTCTTATTTAATCAAGTGGGGGATATGTTATATTTTAAAATATAATGATTGATTAAATAAGTGTTACACCCAGATTTCGAGCCCTAAGAATTGTGATCTCGAAAGTTGGATTCGTTAGGAATGGGCTCGTAATGTCTGGAACGTGTCCGCAACCTAGGCACCGAGCCTGCGAAGCAGGGACAACTTCGAAGATGGTAGCCTCAAAACCTTCACAAGCTCAAAAGATGAACATCGAAGTACGACTATTCTCGGATGACTTCGGATCAGGGGTTCCGAGCCTGATATAAGTATGAGCTCGAAGCCACATGATCTCGGGAAAATGCTATAGCTCGAAAGTCATTAAGAGACCTGGGTGAACATGGCATTGGCGATATAAGATAATAACTTTGAATATCTTAGTGAATCATCAAAGAGAGACGCAGTCTGCATTCGTTGCTGTAAATCCCCTATAATCAAGGGATATTTATTATTCAGTTATACGCCCCCTGATCTTCAGGGGACGTTTCCTTGTATATAGGATTACAGGTTTTTAATGCCATTTAATTTTATTTACATATACAGAATAACTTCCTGAAATGTGTGGGATAGGATTCTGAAATCTTCTCTATAAATAGAGAGGTCATGCACCATGAAAAGGGACCAAATTTTTGTGATCTTGGGAGAAACTCTGGAGAATTCATTCTTAAAGAATTTCTAGAAATCATCTTAAGTTTTAATAACAAAGACTCGTGGACTAGGCAAAGTTCACTGCTGAACCACGTAAAAAATCCCATTTGTTTTATCGTATTTTTCTTGGCCATAACCAATTATTGTTTTCATGCTCTTATTTCATTGTTGACAAAAAACGACGTCAACAGTTTGGTGCTTTCATTGAGAGCCTTTAGCATTCAGTCCCTGAACAAGTTATGGCCGCTAATGATCAGAACGTTCCTGAAGAAAATTATCCGAAACGCCCTGGGAAACAGCCGATGGTAAACCCAGATGTTGAAGAGAGAAGCGGATCCTCCGATTCTCGAGGACCACCCGCACCACCAAGGGATGAGGATATGTATTAAAATCCTGAGCAGTACGTTCCCATTGTGGAACTTGAAAACCGGCAGCTGAAATAGCAGTTGGCAGAAGCCAACAAGCGGAATGAGGAGTTAGCAAGGATAGACGCAGAGGCGCAGGCAGCTCAGCCCCCGCCTCCACGTGAAAACCAAGCTCCCCCTCCTAGGGACGTGCATGTTCCTTCCCGTAGGCCTCGTGGGCGTCCATGAAAGAATGCTGCCACAAGAAGGCCGGAACAACCTCCGGCACCAGCAGAGCCATCCGCTCCCTCGAGACCCCAGAGAAGTACCCGAACTAGGGCCCCGGTTAATCCACATGCGGAGGTACCGGCAGGAACTGAGAACAACCGAGCCCCTGCAGAGGCTCGTACTCAAGTCCCTGGGAACGTACAAAATGCAACCAACCCATCTCGGGCAAACTTCGGACCGTCCAGACCACGAAATGGGTGGCAGCCACCATCACCCATACGGTTCCCTCCATCGCCTATAAGATATCCTTCACCTCCTCGCAGGAATGCTCAACCAGTTCGAGATCAGGACGAAAGGCGTGCGGGGAGGAGACAAGGAAACAGGGAAGCTTTCCAGGAGCGGAGAGGCGCCCTATCTGAAAAAAGTCAAACGTCTCGGTCTCGCACGGCGGAAATGAGGCGGCACGAAAAAGACCCATCTCGAAATAATCATGCGACAAGTTTTACTAAGTATGACTCTGGAGATACCAGATCGGTCAGCATGCATGATCAAGGTCGAAAGAATACTGGGAGACGCAGGAATCGATCCGACCTACGGGAACACTTGAATCAAAGTCGGGGTAATGTTAACCCGATAAACCCGGACCTGAGGGATCGCTTAAATAGGTGTAAAGACCCCCTGCGGAGGTACGAACCTGGAATTGTGATCGACGACAACCGATTCCAGACAAGACCCCTCGCGGACCCAGTCCAGGAAAGAATTGATCAGTTAGAAAAGGCCTTCAGGCTTTTGAAAAATGAGCAAGGTCAGGATCGATATGAAGATTTTGATGAGGAGCTTGAATCGTTTGCTCCCCATATTTCCAACACTCCATTTCCCCAAGGACTTCGGATCCCTCACGTCCCAACGTTTGAGGGAAAGTCCAACCCGTACAGCCATTTAAGTACGTTCAATACCATAATGAGAGCAAGTAACGTGGGTTACGAGCTCAAATGCATGTTATTTCCAGCATCACTGACAGGACCAGCCAATAGCTGGTTCGAAAAATATAAAAGACACTCAATAACTTCTTGGGATCAGCTGTCTAATGACTTCAAGAAGCAGTTCAGAGCCATGATGGGGGTTAGACCTGAGGCATCAACCCTGACTAACGTTCGGCAGCAGCCAGGAGAGACATTGAAAAGTTACCTTACAAGGTTTAACTTGGAAGTTGCCCAAGCTCGGAATGTGGATGACAGCAGTCACTTAATGGCTGTCCAAGCTGGAGTTATGCCAGGAAGTGCTCTCTGGGACGACATGAAAAGAAAATCGGTGAGGTCCCTAACCGAGTTTAACAAACGAGCACAGAGGTTTGTCAATGTAGAGGAAGCGAGGTCAACACTTAATGTGACTTCCCAGCCGGTAACTACAACGATAAACGTGAATTCTGCCTCAACCTCAGCAGACCCATCAACTTCAAAGCCTGCTGCGGAAAACCTTTCCAAGAGAAAAAAGAACGAAGGGAGTAACCCCGAGGCCGAAGGAGGAAAGAAAAAGAAGGGGGAGAGATATTTCTCCGAGTACAGAGTGTACACCGAGTTCAACGAGTCTCGGGAGAACATATACCTGGTTAATGAAAACCAAGTCCCCTTCAGGCGTCCGGACCCAATGAGAAATCAGAAGTCCAAGAGGGACTCCAGCAAATATTGTCGATTTCACAGAGACAATGGGCATACTACTGATGAATGTCGACAGCTGAAAGATGAGATCGAAGGATTGATCTCGAGGGGTTACTTTAGAAAATATGTCAAGAACCAGAGTACTAATCAAGCGACCGCGAGCCAGAGAGCATCCGCGTCGCAACCCACACAAAACAATAATTTCCGAGCTAGGGAAGAGGATAGGCCCCCTCCGATAGATGGAGAAGACGTGATAACCATCTCGGGAGGGCCTCATCCCGCGGGCATGGGCAGAAATGCCCAAAAGAGATACGTTAACGAGCTGAAGGCTGGGGACGGGTCTCCCTATGAACCCGAACCTAGATCTCCAAAAAGTCAAAGGATTGAATCCCAACCAATAACTTTCACTGAGGAAGATGCGTCCCATGATCAGTTTCCTCACCATGATCCGCTTGTCATCACTCTCCACCTGGCAAATAAAAGGGTCCACCGAGTTCTCATAGACAATGGGAGCTCAGTTAACATTCTCTATAAAGCAACCCTTGAAAAGATGGGACTCTCCCTTTGCGACCTGAAACCATGTGCGACTACATTATACGGATTTTCAGGAGAAGGGACCGCCTGCATGGGGTCCATCGAACTCCCCGTGACCTTGGGAGACTACCCAGTCTCGACGACCAAGATGATGGAGTTCGTGGTAGTAAACCTGCCTCCGGCCTACAACATGCTGCTCGGGAGACCCGCCTTGGTTGGGCTGGGGGCAGTCTCATCCGTAAGGCATCTGGCCATTAAGTTCCCGACCCCTAGTGGCGTCGGGACGTTGAAGGGAGATCAGTTAGCTGGAAGGGAGTGGTACAGCATTTCCTTAAGAGGAAAGAAACAGACGAGCGCACAAGCACTCGTCGTTATTCAAAGTAAAGATGGGACGGTCTTAGAGATTGATGAAGAGATCGATCCAAGGGTTGAGGAGAAAGCTGACCTCGAACCCTTAGAAGAGCTCGAAGAGATTCAGCTCGAGGAGTCCGATCCCTCGAAAAAGGTAAAGGTTGGAAAACACCTCCAGGAAGAGACAAAATAGCAACTAATTTGCTTTTTAAAGAAAAACCAGGATGTCTTCGCATGGTCACATTCGGACATGGTAGGGATAAGTCCGAATATAGCAAGCCACGCACTAAATATAGACAAAAGCTTCCCTCCGAAGCAACAAAAGCGAAGACAGCCGGATGACAACAGAAAGAAGGCACTGAAGGAGGAGGTCGACAGGTTAAAAGAAAACTGATTCATTAGGGATGCTTTTTACCCTGACTGGGTAGCAAATCCGGTGTTGGTCCCAAAACCTAATGGGACGTGGCGAACCTGTATTGACTATTCGGACCTCAACAAAGCTTGCCCGAAGGAATGTTTTCCATTGCCGAGGATTGACCAGCTCGTGGATGCTACAACGGGGCATGGACTGATATCGTTCATGGATGCCTATTCTTGATATAACCATATTCCCATGCATGCCCCCGACCAGGAACATACGAGATTCATAACGGATAAGGGGCTATACTGCTATAATGTCATGCCATTCGGGCTCAAAAATGTTGGGGCCACATACCAACGTCTCGTGAATATGATGTTTTCAGAACAAATAGGGAACAACATGGAAGTTTATGTTGACGACATGCTTGTCAAGTCTCAACTTAACAATAACCATGTTGATGACCTCGAAGAGTGCTTTGGCGTGCTCCGGAAGTATAACATGAAACTAAATCCTCAGAAATGCACCTTCGGGGTATCTTCAGGAAAATTCCTCGGCTTTATCGTGAATGCTTGTGGAATAGAAGCCAACCCTGACAAGATTCAGACTCTAATCGACATGCCCTCACCTCGAAGACACAAGGATGTCCAAAGTTTGACTGGCAGGATGACGGCACTGAGTAGGTTTATATCAAAATCTCCAGACCGTTGTCTCCCGTTTTTCAACCTTTTGAGGGGAGGCAAGAAATTCGAATGGATGGAGGAGTGCGAGCTGACCTTCCAGGAGCTTAAAAAGAACCTCGCAAAACCCCCCATCTTATCAAAACCTGTTACGGGAGAAGTACTGTATCTATACCTTTCCACCACCGAACACGCAATAAGTGCAGTGCTAGAAGAGAAGGTACAGAGACCCGTCTATTAGATCAGCAAAAGGTTACTGGGGGCAGAGTCGAGATACCCCTTGATGGAGAAGCTGGCTCTCAGCTTAATTCATTCATCTCATAAACTTCGACCCTACTTTCAGGCGCACCCCATCCATGTGTTGACTGATCAACCACTTAGGCAAGTCTTGTCTAAATCGGAGGCTTCAGATCGACTTCTTAAATGGGCGGTTGAACTCAGACAGTTCGAGATCACTTACCACCCGAGGACAACCATTAGGGCCAAGGCATTGGCAGATTTTATAGTGGAATGTACGGGCATGGCCAACGATGAGGTTATAACCCCAGCCCACGAGCTGTGGAAACTTTACATCGATGGCTCATCTAATGAAAATGGATCGGGGGCAGGGGTCATTTTGGTTACCCCCGCAGGGAGCAGATTTCATTATGCCTTAAGATTTGACTTCAAGGCGTCGAATAATGAGGCCGAATACGGGGCTTTACTGGCAGGACTTCGTATAGCCAAAGAGCTCAAAGCTAAAGCAATACATTGCTACAGCGACTCCCAGCTTGTGGTTAATCAAATCCCGGGAGAATACCAGGCTCATGGCATGAAAATGGCAGCCTACTTAGAAAAGGCAAAATCCGCATTGGAACATTTCGAGTTTTATGCAATCGAACACGTTCCCCGAGAGAGGAACTCAAATGCAGATGCCTTAGCTCAGCTCGCTACCTCCGCCGAGAGTGATGAACTAAACGTTGTGCCCATAGAACACCTCTTGGCACCTAGCATTAACGAGCCAGATGAGGAAGACGTATGTATGATTGAGTCCGAGCCTACCCGGATGACCCCGATAGTTAAATATCTCGAGATCGGAGTCCTTCCAAAAGATCGGAACCAGGCTCGAAAGTTAATGTATCAACTTCCCCGTTACACCATTTTGGATGGAAAGCTGTACAGAAGGGGGTATTCCATGCCATTACTTCAGTGTGTAACTCCACCCGAAGCCAAGAAGATCATTGAAGAAATTCATGAAGGGTTCTGCAGAGATCACACCAGGGGGCATAGCCTGTCCAAGAAAATCATACGCCAAGGATATTTCTGGCCTACCATTAAATCGGATTCTTTCGAGTACGTAAAGAAATGCGACAAATGCCAGAGATTCGCCACGATTCCTCGAGCTCCACCATCTGAGGTGACCATGTTGACTTCCCCATGGCCATTTGCGGTATGGGGAATCGATCTCATAGGTTCTCTCCCAACTGGCAAGGGAGGTGTGAAGTATGCTGTGGTTGCCGTAGATTACTTCACAAAGTGGACAAAGGCTGAACCGTTGGCAACAATAACTTCCAAAAAGGTCCTTGACTTCGTGGTAAAAAACATCGTATGCCGATATGGGATGCCGAGGAAAATTGTATCTGACAACGGAACCCAGTTCGATAGCGACTTGTTTACCAACTTTTGCGAGAAGAATGGAATAATAAAGAGTTTTTCGTCAGTAGCTCATCCTCAGGCAAATGGCCAGGTCGAAGCTGTAAACAAAACTCTCAAGATTTCACTAAAGAAAAAGTTGGAGGAAGCAAAGGGACGATGGCCCGAAGAATTGCCCCAAGTCCTATGGGGATATAGGACTACAGCTCGAACATCAACAGGACATACCCCGTTCTCTCTAGCATACGGTTGCGAAGCTATGTTGCCTATCGAGGTCGAAATTCCAACAATACGAACTCACATTTAGGACCAAAGCTCAAACCACACCCAGCTCGAAGAAACCCTAGACTTGATTGAAGAAAGAAGAAATGAAGCTCAGTTGAGGAACGCTGCCTACCAGCAACGAGCTACCAGGTACTTCAACAAGAGGGTTCGAGATCGAAAGTTCAGTGTGGGAGATCTGGTGTTGAGACGCGTATTTTTGGCAACACGAGATCCAGCAGCTGGTGTGCTCGGGCCAAATTGGGAAGGACCATACCAAATAGAATCAGTCATCCGGCCCAGTGTTTACAAGCTAGCGAGATTGGATGGGAGCCTGGTACCGCAAGCATGGAATGGCGAACACCTAAGACCTTACTACCAATAGTATAGGAAGGATGTTGCCCGTAACCATGATTGTTTATCTATACTATTTTGTCTACTTTTGAATTCCATCAAATAAAGATCTATTTCGTTCAATATGTTATATTTCTCTTTATTTTTGCAATCTCTCTTAATTTAATAACCTATGGTCACACTCATAGGATATTAAGGGGGCATCATTGGTATATATACCATCAGCTTGAAAAATAAAATAACATACACGAAATACATGCAAGCGTTTGGAGATAATCAAATGCGCCAGTTGGGACGGTTTGGATATAACCAAGCTGTCAAAAACATACAAGTGTTTGGATGTAACCAAATGCGCGAGCTAGGATAATCTGGATATAACCAAATTATAAAAAAAAAAAAAGTGTATGGATTACAAACCAATCACAACCTTAAAAGGTTTGGAACAAACCAGCTAGAACTAATCGATGATAAGTTGGAACCTAAACCTACTTCGAGATAAGTCAAGATCGAGGCTGGAATATCTTATGGAAAAATAGTTTCGAACTCATAACCTCGGAGAAATAACCGAGGACGAGAAAAAGTAACTAAGCAATAAGATATAACTAAACCGTTTACATTACACACCATACAAGTACTTTCAGGTTCATGGTTAAAGTAATATCCGACCTTGATAAATAACGAGATCGGAAGCGGATAATTCGAGCAAACGATGCATGAATGCATTGAGTCTCGAGCCTAAATCCAAACTATGTTTGTACGAATAAATAAACATATACGATTCTTTAAATGTGCAAAATATTTCAAACCAAGAAATGTAAAGCATACGTATTAAAATAAAAAGAAATTGTATCAGCCCTACGGGCATAAATTAAAGTAATTACAAAAATAAAGGGACGCAGCCCCGAGGTGAGGTTCAGGAGAGAGCAGTTCCCATGGCCTTCTCAGCATCAGCAGCACTAGACCCCTCAGGACGAATAGCATGACTATCCTTCTAAGCAGCCTCCCGAGCAGCTTCATTCGCCTCAAGACGGGCATTCCACCGCTCTACATACTTTGCCTCAAGGGGACCTAGGAAGCTGGTGTCGAGGTCGGCATTATCGACCCAGATTTTGTACATGGCTTAGTCGACTGCCTTTTCCTTCTTCTCTTTGAACTCGTTAAGGAGGCGGGCCTTCTCGTTTTCCATGATCTCGAAAGTGGCAGCTTTCTCCTCCTCGAGCTTGGCATTAACCCTCTCCAGCTCCGCAAGACGAGTCTTCACCTGTTCGAGCTCGGCCTTCACCTTCTCAAGCTCGGCCTTCGAGTCTTTGAGTTCATCAGCCGTTTTAAGCTGGAGATCCCTCACTCTTGGGCCAGAGACATGCTCATATGCACCTCGTTGGTCAGCTTATAATTAAGCTGCGCCGAAACGACGAGGGCCTGAAACACAAAGGATGAATTAGATCATGAGCGAAGACATAAACAATTAAAGGAGAGTTGCGAAAATTACTGCGACAATAAGTTCAATACTCTTATCATAAAGAGTATTACAGTCTGGGGCCTTGTGCACAAGATCCCAGTGGTCAGCGCCGAATCCTGAAAAACTCTGACCCACTCGAGAGAGGACGTTCGAGCTAAGTACAGCTCCTTGGGTCTCAGCAGTACCATCAAGCACGAACTCTTCAACATGAGGTCAGGCCGACGGCAGGAGTACCTTGGAAATCGAGGGTTTCTTCGGAGGTCGGCCGATGGTTAGCTGAGTTGCGGCTGAAGGAAGCCTGGCAGGTGCGGTCGAAACAGATGCCTCAACCTGGCCATTCAGCTCCTCGGCTGTGCTCGCAGTAGTTTGAGCCATTGGGGTCTTCTCATTGCGCCTGGGGACTTTGGATGACCGATCGGATCTCTGCGAGCCTCTCGGGCGTTTACTCTTTTGAGCTCCCTCATCGCTGAAAAGCACGGCGTCAAGATCAGGATCCATAGCACCTGCACAGTTCCAATTGAAGTTAAACATAATGCTAATAAACTTGGAAGATAAAAAAAAAAACCAAGTAGAGAAAGACCTGACTGGAACTCTCCCCCGAGCTTGAGCTCGAAGACCATGAAATTCCCCCATCTTCAGAAGAGGCGGGGGGAGTACCTTCCCTATAGGTGGACGTCAACCTCGAAAGGTCCCTATAGTCATTGGTCTCATACTGGATGGCTATTCCACCCCACACCTCATTCAGACTGTACATAGTGTCATACTTCCCGAGCCAACTATCAAACCTATGAACCCGATCATCTACCCAAGTCCATATATAGAAATGGTCTCTATCGTCCTTGCATAATACTAACCTATCGAGTTTGTGTTTTAACAGGGTGGGGGACCACATTTTCAAGCTTAGGATGACTGTACCTTGATCATCCGAGCCAGAGCTCGAAGCTTTGTCGTTGGCCTCGTTCCCCAACCGCGGGCTCCGTCGGCGAACCAGAGACGGGAGCCTCACCTCTCTCCTTGGAGGGAGGATACCAGTTGGTAGAGGCACGAGCTCCCAGAGGTCGTACTTTTTATTGTTCCAATCCGAGGTGGACTGGCCATCTCCCAAAAGCCCGCAAGCTCGGAGCTTACTCTCATGCAAAAGATATGAGAGAGACCTCCTGCCATAAGGGAGTTGGAGCAGAGCCTCTCTATGCTCCTTCATCGCGTCATCGGGAGTAGGACGGTGAAAGTTGGCTAGAAAATAAAACACATTTCAACTAAGTACGAACCTGCAGACAAAAGTCCGAGCACAGAGATAAAGAAGGTTGGGGAACTTACGAATCCGTCTGAATGAGTAGTATCAAGATGGGGACAGGCCATCTATCCAGAAGAAGGCCTTCTTAAAGTCAGGTGTATGGTTAGGAAGGTCCTCGAACACCTTTTTCTCTTTGGGGTAGCTCGAAAGATAGTAGAAGCCGTCTCCTCCCCGAGCTCGGGAGGGATTGCTTTTCAGACAGAAGAGATACAAAATCTCCTTTGGTGAAGGTCCTTTCCACTTCAACTCGTGGTATAACGACCTCAGGGCAGACAAAACCCTGTAAGAATTGGTGTTGAGCTGGAATGGAACCAACCCAACAAAGTCTGTGAAGTCCTTGAAGAATGACTTCAAAGGCAGTAACGCTCCTGCCCTCATATGCTCTTGGCTCCAAGCCGCGTACCTCAGCTTGTTATCAGGATTTCCATCTCCTGGGGCACGACAGCTTTGCTCGCTGGAGGTAGGGGCTCGACACCTTAGGGTGCTTGATAGCCTAAGACCGTGGAAGGCCAGGATATCAGTTATATGTCCTAGTGAGGTAACCGAGCTCCAGTAGTGCTCGGCCTCAAAGAAATCCCTCCTCGGTTGCGAGGTAGAAGGCTCCCCCATCAGTGAAAATTGGAGCTCTCCCGGACTGTACGTGATGGTCACTTTTAACTTAGGGTCGAGGGGGATCAGCCTGGGTCCTGAATCAGATTCTGGATAAAGGGCCTCTCGAAGGGTTCTCCTCTTCTTTTCTATGACCTCGACGATTTGGCGGCGATAGTGAGCTCGAGTTTCCTCTTGTTTGCGCGCGAGATAGTATTCGCAAATCAGACGTTGATTCCTAGCAAACATCGACTCTGGGCTCGGGGTTTTTGGCGAGTAAGGAATTGCCAGCAACGACCCCCACCGTCTTTCCAGATTCTGTGACATCTAGCGAGAAAGAAAAATGGTGAAGGCCATGCATGCAAGGATTCAAGAATTGCGAGCTTGACAAGACAAACTCGGGTGCTTGGGAGCGAAACGAGCTCGATACTAAAAACCCGATTAAGAGTCAGAACGTGTATTCTACGAGAAAAAGGAGGAGAGTGGATAAATTTTTTGAAAATCCTGAAATATCAGGGAAAAAGGGTGACGGTTATTCAGAAATGGTAATCTTGGGTATCGTGCGTTCTTTAAAACCAAGATTTTGTACCCGATATCTTGGTGTGCAAGATATGTCTTTTAAAATTTGAAAACCCAGAAAAAAGAGACCTTGTTCTACATCAAAACCGGATTTGGGACCAGTGACTTAAACCTAGCATGGAGACTTAAACGTGAAAGCCTATTGGTCAAAAGCTTCCTAGCGTGTCAAACTAAGAAAATAAAGTAGTGCATTCCCAGAAACCGAAAAGAACAACACAGACAGAAACTGGCATAAAGGAAAACGAAAAGAGCACCAGATACTTACACAATGACGGCGATTGCAGAGAAATCTTTGATTGAAGGAGAGGCTGCAGGTATGACCTTACGGTCTCGAGCAAAGTGGTGGTCCTTTGTTTCCTCGGCTAGGAGAACATGCAAAAGCAAAAAGCTCTCTGAGATGGCTTCTGGTTTCATCCCTTTTTCTTTTGTTTCTGATGCGTGTAAAATATAATGATTGATTAAATAAGTGTTACACCCAGATTTCGAGCCCTAAGAATTGTGATCTCGAAAGCTGGATTCGTTAGGAATGGGCTCGTAATGTTTGGAACGTGTCCGCAACCTAGGCACTGAGCCTGCGAAGCAAGGACAACTTTGAAGATGGTAGCCTCGAAACCTTCACAAGCTCGAAAGACGAACATCGAAGTACGACTATTCTCAGATGACTTCGGATCAGGGGTTCCGAGCCTGATCTAAGTATGAGCTCGAAGCCACATGATCTCGGGAAAATGCTATAGCTCGAAAGTCATTAAGAGACCTGGGTGAACATGGCATTGACGATATAAGATAATAACTTTGAATGTCTTAGTGAATCATCAAAGAGAGACGCAGTCTTCATTCGTTGCTGTAAATCCCCTATAAGGGATATTTATTATTCAGTTATACGCCCCCTGATCTTCAGGGGACGTTTCCTTGTATATAGGATTACAGGTTTTTAATGCCATTTAATTTTATTTACATATACAGAATAACTTCCCAAAATGTGTGGGATAGGATTCTGAAATCTTCTCTATAAATAGAGAGGTCATGCACCATGAAAAGGGACCAAATTTTTGTGATCTTGGGAGAAACTCTGGAGAATTCATTCTTAAAGAATTTCCAGAAATCATCTTAAGTTTTAATAACAAAGACTTGTGGACTAGGCAAAGTTAACTGCTGAACCACGTAAAAAATCCCATTTGTTTTATCGTATTTTTCTTGGCCATAACCAATTATTGTTTTCGTGCTCTTATTTAACTGTTGACGAAAAACGGCGTCAACAATAAGTGTTACAATGACAACTATTTAATCTAGTGGTGGAATGTTATATTATTTTATAATATAATGTAATATTATATTATATTATAATATAATGTTTTAGATTAAATAAATGTGACAAAGAGTGTCACATATTGTAACATATAATAGAGAGTTACAATATTTAGATATATGAGATATATCCAAATAATGTAACATATTTGGTGTTACAAATTTGTAACTTCCAAATATTACCCTTTATTGTGTAAATTTGGTGTTACATAATATTGAGATGAATTTCATAAAGCCATATATGTGAAATGGCTGTTAGAGATATTTAATCCCAATAATGTGTTTTGGGAGTTACAAAATCATTTGGGAGGGTTTGGAACCGTTTGGAAAAACAGCACATTTTCAAGTGTTGAAACTGGGCTGTGGCCGCGGCCTGGGGGACAGAGTGCAGTGGCCGCGGCCACAGGTGCATTTCAGGCCAATTTTTTAGTTTTTTCCAAATATGTTGAACGGTTCCAAAAACCCAAATAACTCCCAAATCTCAATTTTAATTCCATATTAATCCAATTAAACATTGGTAACAGCCATGGAGGTTGGTGGAATTTGAAATTCAAAGGGTGTCTCTAAACTCTATAAACAGGAGCCTATAGCTCACTTGAAAGACACAACATTTCTATCCATTAGAGCACTTGGCTAGAAACACCTTGAGGCTTGATAATTCCATAAAACATTTCCTATAATCTGTGAGAGATCCCTTAGTGCTTGAGTTAGGGGAAATAAGCTTTTGGACAAAGGTTTCAAACCTTGCTCAAGTTGGTGATCCCCAACACTCTTCACTTTGGTAGTGCAAGTTAGAGTTGTTTCTATTTAGTTTGTTTGTTCTTTCTTTCTATTCCATTTCTCTTCATCTTCATATTCTTTTCTTTTGTTTATTTCTTTTTTTGAGTTGTAATCTTATTTTCTTTATTTCAAAACACTTTTACTTTACTTGTAACATTTTGCTTTGAGTTGTATTTTTCACTATTCTAATCTTCTTCTCTTCTTCTTGTTCTTTAGTTTATTTGTATTTTCAATTATAGAGTTGTAACCTTATTCAATCAATCAATATTTATTTGTAATATTATTGCATAGAGTCGTATTATCTTACCATTTCCATTGAGGCAATCTAATTTTTCCTAACAGTAGTTCTTTCTGTCAAACCATTACCATCCTTCATAATGTCCCTAATACTGAATCTATCCGTAGCCCAGTCCTGAAGCGTACCAAACCACTCCTTGCATACCCATCTGAATCCCTACTGATCAGCTCAGTTTCCATTCTGTCCAATTAAAATACTCCAAGTGATATCCCCTACAATCCATGGTTGTCTCTTAACAAATTGACTCCCACTCCGGCTCATGTAAAGGCTCCCATATGACGAGATTACTTTCACTACGAACCTCTTTATTACTTGTGTTCCAATTCTTCTTTCAGAAGTTTCTAATTCCTCCCCAACAAGCACTAATATCTCAAGCCCTTCATATACTATCCTTGAGGCATATACTCCATGTCTGAACCTTTCCTGGGAGATACTCAACACCGAACTCTTCTAGCTCGTTATATAACCAAAAACGTGAAATATCCAATCAACTGGTTATCTCCGGGGAACTAGTCTCGGGCTTCAAATGTAACAAGGCATTCCAGTTTTCCATTCTTTAATCCTTGGCAATCCCCCCTAACATATCAAACCATTCCATGTAGAAGTCGTGCCCTTACCTAGCGTCTTTCCAGATGGCGTCTTCTGCCTCTGGTGCATACTAAATAACCTCACTAGATCCCATCACTATCCTGACGGCTATCTTGTAGACCAGACCCCTTCCTGTCAAAGCCAGGAGCAATAGAACTGTCCGGGGTTCTCCTGTTTCGATTACCAAGAATTTGTCCTTACTAAATTCCACCAATGGGAATACTGTCATTTGCATCTCTTGCCCTACGGCATTCACGCTCCATACCTGTAATGCCCCGAATTTCCTAATAAGGTTTAGGACCTTGATTAAGAGGCCGGGAGGGCCATAATTGATTTATTATAGTATTTAATGATTATATGCATGTTTACGTGAATTATATTATTATATGATGGTGGATGCCTGCATATGGGAGAATTTATTATTGTGAGGGTATTTTGGTAATTTGGCCACTGTGGGCGTAATTATATATTTTGGGTGCATGGTTGTGATTAATTAATATAGCCACATTATAAGGTGGATTGGTTCGAGCTAATCAACATGAGACGATCATGAGATGTAAGTGTTCGGTCTAGTCATAACGGGTTTAAGTTCGGGGCTCGGGGTGAATTTAATGACTAGAGCATTACCGGGAATTAAAGGGTAATGGGATATGATTTATTGGTATTTAGGAGTATTGAGAATAGCGGGAATTGGAGAGCGTTAATTATAATTAACGAGATAGGCGGGAAAGGACGGTTTTACCCTCGGAAGCTTTTAGAGGGGTTTATTTGGCATAAGGGCATTATGGTCTTTTGACCTTAAGGATTTATATCAGCCTAAGGGAATTTTAGAAGGCTGTGGAATGAAATAAAACAGAGCCTATCTTCATCTTTTTCCTTTTCTTCCCGTACAAGTTCTCCTTCACCCTTTTCTTTGAGTTTTGAGAGCCCATGTTGAGGAAGCAAGCTAGGGAGTCTAAGCTTGGGAATTCTAGACCTAGCTCAGCCATTGGGAAGGACTCAAATCGTGTTTGAGGTAAGTTCTAGCCATGGAATTCAGGTTGTGCTCTGTTTTTCTTTTGGTTTTTAGCTTGTGGTTTTTGATGTAGAAAGTGGGAATCAAGGGGAGTTGTTGTGTGTGTTTGGTTGGGTTATGATGGGGATAAGTTGTAGGTGATGTTTGGTGGTTGAATTGGGTGTCAAGTTGTGATTTAAGACAAGTTTGAGGGGCTGGTTCTAAGGGAAAACGCAGGGGAAATTCTGGTGTGCGTGCTGAGTTTTCTGGGCAAAATTGGGTATTGAGCCGCGGCATGGCTATGGTGCGCCGCGGCTCAAGGCGCCTGGCAGAGGGGGTTGCCTCTGTCTGGGGGGCGCGCCGCGGCGCAGCAGGGGAGGGCCGTGGCCCTTAAGGCCATTTTGACCAAAAACATGTTTTTAGCTTGGGGATTCAAGCCATAGGCCTCGGGGTTGAACCTAGTACCCGGTTAAGTGGGGATTGATGTCCCGGAGGCTAGATATTGATTTGGGAACTTATGTTGATAATTTTTATTGATGATACCTTATATTTGGTTATGACTAGGTGACCGCTAAAGGACTAAAAGTTGATCGTTCTCAAGGGTCGTTCTTTTAATCGTTCTAGCTCGACTTTGAGGTAAGAAAACTGCACCCTGTGTATATGTGACATGCATGGTTAATATGGTTGCATGTCGGTTGGTTATTGAATATGACATTGTTGACCCAAGATTTGGCCAACTGACATGGAGTCAAAATGTGATTGATATGAATGAATGTATAGAGAAGAACGTATGGCAAAAATAGTAAATCACACAAGAATTTTTATAGTGGTTCGGCCCCAGGATCTGGTAATGACCTACGCCCACTTAGCCTGATATTGATACAAGAATCAGAAGAGTGATCAAAGAACTAGGGTTCAATGAGTTTCACTAACCTCTGAAGAACAATACAAGTTTCCTAGGAGAATTACTATAGTTTCGAATGATTCAAAAGCCAAAAGTCCCTCCCTTGAGCTATCTCTTGCTATTTATAGGCTCAAGGGGGGTTACAAAAGATTGTTACAGATATTCTCCCCTGAATAATCGGGTACTCAGGAGATTGAGTGAGATAAATTCGGGATTACAAAGATCTTCCCATAAATGTTGCCTTGTACACGGAACCATCGACCAGACTGGTCGCGGGTAAGACAGGCTTACCCTGCTTCTACTGTGTCCTCTGGTCTATACCCTAGCAGACGCTTCCAGGTGTCAGCCATGTGTCCAGGGATTACTTGCCACGTCATCAATGCTAATTTATTGGATAACATTTGCCCCCCAAAGTTTATTTACTACGAACAGTAAATAAACTTTTGAACGAACGACTCTTCGGTAACCCCACCTGACGTGTCAGAACCCTTCGTGTGTTCTTGAAAAAAGCAACCCACTTCTGTCTAATCATGCCTTTTCAGTTCCCCAGAAACGATTTTGACGGCCATCCCGTTTCCCCATACTTTGAAAAAGGAAAACTAATGATTACACTTTTTTAATATCAGAGACAAACTTATATAAGACCGTCGAAGCCTCCTTTTTCTTTTTACGCACGCCATTGTCTTTGCAGAAAACCCTAAAAACCAGAGCTTTAAACTTCTCCGGAGACCGTTTTCCTGCACTTCCAAGACTCAGACCGTGAGCTCCTTTATCTCCGAAGACCATTCTTCCACCTCCACGATCACTCTTCTTGGTAAGTTTTCGAAACCTCATGCTTCTAATTTCTCGTGGTGCATGCTTCTGATGGTGGACTGTTTAAGTTTTTCTGTTTCTGGTTTAAGGTGCTTGTAGACAGAATGTTTTGTAGGCAAAGTAGAGTTACGAGTTAGTTTAAAATCCAGGATCATGCTTTTTAGGACGTAAAATCGAAGTAAAATTTCGATCTTTAAGCCAGTTGAAAAATAAATTTTTCCCGCCCTAAGGGGAGTTGAAAAAGCTTTTCTAGAAAAACTTTTTACTTTCACCCTTTGATCCGTTTTTCAAACTATTCGTGTAGAAAGATTTAGCTTTTTGTTAGAATGCTGTTGTATAAAAGCCTAACTTTTATACTCGACCAGCGTTATTCTAAAAAGCCTTTTAAAGTTCTATATCCTCACCTCCCCATTCTTCTGTTTGCAGACTTTAATGCCAGATTTGTGGGGAGGTGAAAGACCCATCGACGACGACCTTCTCGCCCAGCTGCTCGAGGGAGAAGAACAACCAGCTGACCGTGTCCACGAGATTCCTTTCTCGCGATCCTCTTCCAGACCCCATCCTTCCTCTCCAATGGCCTGCTCCAAGTTTACTGGCAAGAAAAGACCTGAGTCCGAAAGCAACCCAAATTCTCCTGCCCAGCCTGATTCGCAGGCTAGGGTTCCCTCGACCAGTGGTCGAGAAAATCTCGTTCCTGACCCTAATATCCAAACTAGAGCCCGCCCTCACCATCGGAATCCGCCTGATGTCGAGTGGTATACTTCCCCAGCCAGTCTAGTGACCCCTCGAATGGTCGCTAACTGCTTCAGGAAATTCCCCCTCACGGGGGTTACTATTATACGTCCTACCGCAGACCAGAGGGCTAACCTCCCAGGAGGTGCGAACAGCGCCTGGTCCCGGTATCACATTGAGGTGGGAGCTTACCTCCCTCTTCATCCTTTTTTTGTGGGGGTGGCCAATTATTTTGGTGTCGCCCCCTTCCAAATAACTCCAAATGGATATAGGATGCTGGCCGCACTCTATATCTTGTATAAACTTAACAAATGGCCAGAACCTTCGCCCCATGAGGTCAACTATCTTTTTGACCTTAAATCTAACCCACAGCACAACGGGACGGGCTTCTTCCATTTCTACCACCAGGAGACCGGCCGGACGTTCTTGAGTGGCACTACCCATATATCAAACGTGGGGCACTACAATAAGGAGTATTTCCTTACTCCAGACATAACCAGCAACAATTTGGCCTTCGCACGAGGAGGTAAGAGCTTGTCTTTGACTGGTCGATACTTTAACCTAAGGTGTCTCCTTTCATTTTTCTCAAACTGTAATCTATTTTTTCAGGCCCTTGGTTACGTCCGACCCCAACACCAGACATGGTGTTGAGGTCCAACGCTCTGGCCAGGACGTCTGACACAGCAAAAAGTGTCAAGACCCTGATAACTGAAACAAACTTGAGGCTCTCTGGCCTCCTGGCTCCTCGCCATGAAAATAGAGGGTCTGTGGTGGACGAAGCCACTGCCGAGGGGGTTCCCGAGCAGCAACCTCCTGTGCCTCCTCCCCGGAGGAGGCCAACGGGGGTTACAATCAGGGAACCCACGGGTAGCCCTTCTGCAGAAAGGCCTTCTGCTCCCCAAGGCAAGGGGAAAGAAAAGGCCAAAGAGCCTATAGTTGACTTGGGAGAATCTTCTGACGATAATGGTAAAGTTATTTTACTTTTAAATGGTTTGCCAATTCCCTATCACTTGTTTGACGGGGATGGTTACTTTACATATGCTCCAAATCTAGGGCCAGACTTCTTCATGCCAGATAATGAGTATATGACTAATAAAGTCAATAGTGTAGCGACCAGTAGTTGTAGCTCGGGTATTTACTTTGTTACCTCCTTTCAGTTGTATAACATACTTTCACCTGCCTCCTTTCTTATTAACTTGCTGTGTTTACCTACATGCAGATATGTCTACTCCCAACATCTTCGGCATGTACCAGGCCCAGGATGAAGAGGAGGTTCCTCAACTCCAACGGAAGCCTAAGAAGAGAACTGGTGAATCCAGCCGAGGCCCTCCAGCCAAGAAGGGTCGAACAGAAGACCTTCCTCAGGACGCGCCAACTGGGCAAAGTCCTGCGCCAACAGGGCAAACTTCTACCCCTCCTCCAGTTCTTTCCGAGCAGCAGACTCCCCCTGCCCCGTCGAAACCTCCAGTCGCGCCTGCCGGAGAGTAGCTTACTCGTGAAGAAGCTCTTGGGGCCAGACTCATGAGCCGTGCCATTCGATCTGCCAGGGATCGTCTCGATCGCATCGGCAAAGGCGACCGTGTTAGAGCTGCAATGGTCGAAGTTGAAGACATGCCAGTCGACCAGATCCTGAACAGGGCTCTGAACGAAATCTCCAGCGTAAGTACTTCTTTGTATTTCAAGCTTTAGTCTTTTAGTCCTCATGATAAGTTCTAACTCCTTTTTTCTTTATTCACAGGCCTTGCTGTCTGCCACTACTGCTCGTACCCGAGCCCAAGCTTACCTCGAGCAGGCTAAGGCAAAGGCCATCGAGAGGTATCAGGTGAAGGCGGCCGAGGAGCTCTCGGCTGCTGAGGCTAGGCATGCCAAGGAGTTGGAGGCAATGGTCCGAGAGAGGGATGCGGCGGTGACTAAGCTATCAGAGGCTGAAGCTGCGAAGAATGCAGCAGTCAAGTTAAGGCAGGAGTATCGAGATTTCAACCAAGCCCATCTTCGCGAAATCAAGCATGTGGGAGAGGTACTCAAGTCGAAGGATGAGGCTATTGTCACTCTCGGGGGCAAGGTGAAGCAGTTGGAGCTTGACAACTCCAAGAATCTGGAAAAGTACAAGAGGACGACACTCCGATGTTTCTACAATTTCTGGAAACATAATCAGGGTGCTGACTTTAGTTACCTTTCAGAGGAAGTCAGAACTGCTGAGTTGGCTCGATGCGCTGCCCAACTGGCCGAAGAGGAGGCGAGAGCTGCAACCCCTGCCTCTCCAAGCGCCGCTGGTGTGGAAGAAGAAGAAGTTGTCGAGGACATGACCAACCAGGATGCTGCCCAGGACCCTCCGGCCCCGAATGCCTCTTAGAATTTTCTCTTATATTTTTTCTTTCTTTTTGGATATACGACCCACAGGTCGTGATGTAAAGACAATAGTTTCTTTTTTAAACTTTGCTGCACGGGCAGTAAATCTTTTTTCTTTTCTTTTACTTGAACAGTTACATCCAAGCAGCGATGCTTGCGGTGTAAAAGCTTAAATCTTGATGCTATAATATTTTTACTTATTATAAAATTTTTCCGAATGACCGAACTTAGCATAGTGCTTTGGCATGATTTAACAAAACCTAAATTTGAAAAATACTCTAAGTATTGTAGCATGCTTTCACTCATTTTGTTCATGTGTTTACATACCTTGAGAGTATGCTTTGCTATCGATGTGCCTTATATGCCCCCCAAGTAATCGAGGAGATTTTAGGTCCTTGGTCACTTGCCTTGACCATGGCTTGTTCGAACATTCCTGTTCGTGTAAAAAATGATACTTGTAATACAGCAAAACAACACACGTAATGAACAAATACTTGCAAATGTAAATTCACAAAGGTTGGCAAGAATGACTGGCTGCGCACAGTCCCTTATAATCTCGTATTAAAAATGGACTAAACATGTCTTTATGAGTGATTCTATAATAGAACCTTACATATACGAGAAGTTAGCCATACAACGTGGCTAACCCTCTTTGCAAAACTTGTAAAAAATTGAAAATATTTACACAAGCCAGTCCTTTAAAAAGGACTGTTTATTGATAATACTTGCGCAGGTGTCCTCCATTCCAGTAACGTGGAACGAGATCTCCGTTTAAGCGTGCAAGTTTGTATGTGCCCGGGTGAAGGACTTCTTCAATCTGGTAAGGTCCTTCCCAATTAGGTCCGAGCACTCCAGCAGTGGGGTCGCGGGTATTTAAGAAAACTCGTCGTAGCATTAAGTCACCGACATTGAATTTTCTTTCTTTAACTTTGGAGTTAAAGTACCGGGCGAATTTTTGCTGGTAAGCAGCAACTCGGAGTTGAGATTTCTCTCGCATCTCATCGATTGTGTCTAGGGATTCCATCATTAGCTGGCTGTTCTGATCCTGGTCGTAAGTTAAGCGCCGATGTGAGGGGGGATCTAACTCGACAGGCAACATGGCCTCATATCCATAGGCCAAGGAAAATGGGGTATGGCCTGTTGCTGTTCGGTGGGACGTTCTATACGACCATAGGACTTCAGGCAGCTGCTCTGGCCACGCTCCTTTAGCCTCTTCAAGTCTTTTCTTCAGGGTGTCTTTAAGAGTTTTGTTCACGGCTTCTACTTGCCCATTCGCTTGGGGGTGTGCGACTGAAGAAAAGCTTTTAATAACTCCATGCCTTTCGCAGAAATCGGTGAATAAGTCGCTGTCAAACTGGGTCCCGTTGTCTAAAACTATCTTCCTGGGCAGACCATACCGGCATACAATGTTCTTGATGACGAAGTCAAGAACCTTCTTGGTCGTGATGGTTGCGAGTGGTTCAGCTTCGGCCCATTTGGTGAAGTAATCAACTGCCACAACTGCGTACTTTACTCCGCCTTTCCCTGTAGGCAGGGATCCAATCAAATCTATCCCCCATACTGCGAAAGGCCACGGGCTCTGCATCTGTTTTAGTTCATTTGGAGCTGCTCGTGGAATCTTGGAGAACCTTTGACATTTGTCGCATCTTCGTACATACTCCATCGAATCCTCGTTCATTGTTGGCCAGAAGTAGCCTTGCCTTAGAATCTTTTTCGCCAAACTTTGCCCCCCAGCATGATCCCCGCAGAAGCCTTCATGCACCTCCTTCATGAGTTCCTTAGCTTTTTCTGGTGTAACGCACCTGAGTAGTGGCATTGAATATCCTCTTCGGTACATAACACCATCGACCAGTATGTATCTGCTGGCAGTGTACCATTCGTCAGATACTCCAAGTAAGGCGCCATCCATGTATCTTCTAGACGAATCTCCATATTGGCTTCGGCCGCTTCTATGCTCGACTTATTCAGTCTTTCTACTGGAACTATGTTCAAGGTGTCTGCATCCTTTACGCTCGCGAGTTTAGTCAGGGCGTCTGCATTCGAATTCTGGTCTCGCGAAATTTGCTGGAGGGTGTACTTTGTAAACTGGTCTAGCAAATCCTTCGTTTTATTCAGGTAGGCCATCATCTTTAAGCCTCGTGCTTGATATTCTCCTAGGACTTGATTCACGACTAGCTGTGAGTCACTATAAATATCAAGCTTCTTTATGCTCATATCTTTGGCCATTCTCAATCCAGCGAGGAGTGCTTCGTATTCTGCTTCATTGTTTGACGCGGTGAAGTCGAACCTGATTGCGCAGTGAAATCGATGCCCTTCCGGCGTTATCAATATCACTCCCGCTCCAGCGTAGGATTTGTTGGATGAACCATCCGTGAATAGCTTCCACGAAGGAGTTTTGTCTTGAGGCATGGGCGCTTCAGGCTGTTCGCACTGCTCACTATCTGGGAGTTCGGTGAACTCCACAACAAGATCGGCCAAGACTTGTCCCTTTATTGCTGCTCACGGTGAATAAGTTATATCGAACTGCCCTAGTTCGACTGCCCATTTTAACAATCGCCCAACCGCCTCAGGTTTTTGGAGGACTTGCCGAAGGGGTTGGTCGGTTAGAACTGTGATAGGATGGGCTTGGAAGTAAGGACGCAACTTCCTGGAGGCTAGTATTAAGCAATATGCTAACCTCTGATTGGCGGATATCTTAATTCTGCACCGATTAGCCTCTTGCTGACATAGTAGACTGCTTTCTGTACGCCTTCTTCTTCCCGTACAAGTACCGCACTAGCAGCAACTTCAGTAATCGCCAGATAAATAAACAAAGTTTCTCCTTCGATCGGTTTTGACAAGATGGGAGGTTGCGCCATATGAGCTTTCAAGGCCTGGAATGCTTGCTCGCAGTCTCCCGTCCATTCAAACTTCTTATTGCCCCTGAGTAGATTGAAGAAAGGGACACATTTGTCAGTTGATTTCGAGATGAATCTACTCAGGGAAGCAATCCTTCCCGCCAAACTTTGTACATCCTTGATCTTCTCCGGCGACTTCATGTCGATCAGGGCTTTTATCTTGTCAGGGTTGGCCTCAATTCCCCTTGAATTTACTATAAACCCCAAAAACTTCCCTGATCCAACTCCAAAGGAACATTTGAGGGGATTCAACTTCATCTGGTACTTGTTTAACACATCAAAGCACTCTTGTAGATCCCTCACATGTCCTTCTGCCTTTTTAGACTTTACCAGCATGTCATCCACATATACCTCCGTGTTTGCACCGATCAGCTCCTTAAACATGTGGTTGACTAGCCGTTGGTAAGTCGCACCTGCGTTTTTCAGTCCGAAGGGCATGACTTTGTAACAGTATAAGCCCGTATCGGTCCGAAAGCTGGTGTGATCCTCGTCAAGGGGATGCATGCTGATCTGGTTGTAGCCCGAATATGCATCCATGAACGAGAGGGTCTCATGTCCTGCAGTCGCATCGACCAGCTGGTCGATTCTTGGGAGTGGGAAGCAGTCTTTTGGGCAGGCTTTATTAAGGTCTGTAAAATCCACA
The DNA here is from genome assembly GCF_963169125.1 of Humulus lupulus. NCBI lineage: Eukaryota > Viridiplantae > Streptophyta > Magnoliopsida > Rosales > Cannabaceae > Humulus > Humulus lupulus. The sequence continues at coordinate 151,667,816 of NC_084798.1, read as the reverse complement.
CAGGTCTGCCACTTGCCGTTAGGCTTGGGGACCAGCACCGGATTCGAGACCCACGACGGATAAAACGCCACCCTGATAAACCCATTCTCCTTAATTCTTTCAACTTCTTCTTTTAAGGCTCTTGATCTATCTTTATCGAGCAGCCTTCTTTTTTGTTGCACCGGTGGAAAAGTTTTATCTATGTTCAAGACATGGCTGATTACCGCAGGATCTATCCCCACCATGTCTTTGTGCGACCAGGCGAAAACTTCCTGGCTCCTTCGCAAGCATTCCACCAGTGCATGCTTCGTGGAAGGTTCTAAGTTTTTCCCAACCTTCACGACTCTGGTCGGGTCTTCTTTGTTGAGTTGGACCTCCTCCAGGTCCTCGATGGGTCCAACATTCTCTTCAAAATCCCCAAAGCGAGGATCCAAATCTCCATCCTCCTTTGGGCAACACCCTATTTGGTGACTTCACCACCTGATTGGGCTCGCGTATCTACTGCCATCTGCAATCGGTCTGGGGTAGTGCTCCTCGATGTTCCACTTTTCGCCTTTGTAATCGAGGTGTTGTAGCACTCCCTGGCTTCCCTTTGGTTTCCTAAAACGCGTCCTACCCCCGCGTCTGTTGGGAACTTCATGGCTAGATGCCACATAGAGATGACGGCCCGTAGATCAACCAGTATGGGCCTTCCGATAACGGCGTTGTACGCCGAAGGATAATCGACCACTACGAAAGTGGCGAGTAATATCCTTGTTGTAGGCGTTGTACCCGTCGTTACTGGAAGTTTGATCATTCTGGCTGAGGCAAGTCCTTCTCCAGAGAAGCCGTATATCGTTTGATTGCAGGGCTCCAAGTCTTTTACGGACAATTTCATGCGTTCCAGTGTTGACTTATACAGAATGTTCACTGAACTTCCTGTATCGACTAGTACCCTTTTCACCATCATATTGGCCATCTGGATGTCCACGACCAGCGGATCGGAATGTGGGAACCGGACGTGCTGGGCATCTCCATCAGAGAAGGTTATCTCACCTTCCTCTGACCGAGCCTTTTTTGGTGCACGGTCCTCCACAATCATCATCTCGATGTCCTGGTCGTGGCGCAGAGTCCGAGCATATCGTTCTCTGGCCTTTCCGCTATTTCCCGCGTGGTGCGGGCCTCCACAGATGGTTAAGAGTGTTCCAGCCACGGGGGCAGGCTGTAATGGTGGCGAGCGTTGGCGTGTGGACGCCTGCTCGTTGCCACCTGGAGCTTCTCGTTGGGAATTTCCCGAGGCCCGTACGTATCTTCTCAAGTGTCCTTGTCTAATAAGGAACTCGATTCCGTCTTTTAACTAGTTGCACTCATTAGTGTCATGCCCATAGTCGTTATGGTAACGACAGAACTTGGTAGTGTCTTTTTTCGAAATGTCCTTTCGAATGGGTCCAGGTTTCTTGTAAGGCACACTAGAGCTTGTGGCCTGGTAAACCTCTCCCCAAGACTCAACGAGGGCAGTGTAGTTAGTGAACCTAGGTTCATAACGATTACCCTTGGCTCATTTGTTGTCAGAGGTGGAAGGCTCGTTATACGGCCGTTTTCCACCATTCTTGCCATTACCGTTGCCGTTTCCGTTGCCTTTGCCGTTGCCATTAGGTTTGGAACCATTGGCGGCTTTGGCGGGTTCGGCGGCCTTCTTACCCTTGTTCGAGGGTTTTCCATCATCAGCAATGGCCTCTTCGAGCTTGATGTAACGATCAGCTCGGTCCAAGAACTCCTGGGTGGTTCTAACTCCTTCCTTTCGGAGACTTTTCCAGAGGGGAGAGCAACGTTTAACCCTTGCGGTAATGGCCATCATCTTTCCTTCGTCTCCTACTTTTTTTGCTCCAGCTGCCGCTCGCATAAAGCGCTGGACGTAATCCTTCACTGATTCCCCGTCCTGTTGGTGAATTTCGACTAGCTGGTTCGCTTCGGTTGGGTGCACACGACCCGCATAGAACTGTCCGTAGAACTCCCTTACGAACATTTCCCAGGAAACTATGCTTGCAGGCGGGAACTTAAAGAACCACTCCTGCGTTGCTTCAGAAAATGTTGCAGGGAAGATCCTGCATCGAGCGTCTTCGGACACTTTCTGAATGTCCATCTGAATCTCAAACTTATTCACATGCGAGACTGGATCCCCATATCCATCAAAGTTTGGGAGCGTAGGCATCTTGAATTTGCTGGGAGTTTCGGCGTTAGCTATCCTTTGGACGAAAGGAGTGTCTTTCCTCCTGTCGTGGTCGATGTAAGAAGTCCTTCCTCCGACCAGCTGCTGAACAGCCTGGTTGAGTGCGTCTATCTGGGCTTGCACTGCGGTAGGAATCGCGGTGGCCTCTGTTGCTGGGGGGACGTTCTCGCCGTGCCTCTCGCGACGATTATTGAGTACATCTCTCAGGTCCTCTTCTCTTCTTCGCTACTCACTACCACCAAGCCGGTTGAAGACATTATTTTGTCTGGGCTGCCCCCCAGCATCCTGTCTATTTGGTTGGTCATCTTGAGGTACTTGGCTCCTGCTTTTACCTCTTTCTCCATTCCTCCCACCGGCATTTCCCTTGCCTGAGTCAGCCTCATTGTATCAGTGGCCATCTCTGAACCTTGACTGGCTATGGTGAGATCGACTGTTCCCTCGATGCCCGTCCCTGGCTGAACCATCCCGAGCGTTAGAGGGTGGTCTGCGCTGGTCGTGGTGTCCCCGTGCACCATCGCGTCGTGGGGGGCCTCGGACCGCAGAGCCTAACTCTGAGTCTCTCCTGTTTCCAGGAGGGTACTGACCTCTGTTCGGTAGGTTCGGCCCATCATCCCTATGGCGTCTAGGGCTGCGAGGCTGATGCTCAGCCCTATTCTGCCTCTGTTGCGGGGGATTACCCCGAGCAGCTTGGGATGGTGGCTGCGCCTCAGGATCCTGTGGGACATCGTCATGGGGCATCTGAGACTACTCGGGCCTTTGCGGACTCGAAGGCTGAATGGGTGGGCTCGGATTAGGACCCCTCTGGGGTGGCCCATTCACCGGTTGGTCAGGCTGGGAGGCAGGTGCAGCCTGATTTCTAGCCAACAGCAAGGCTGCCTCAAGGGCTGCCATGGCTTCGTTCTGGCGGCGATCAACCTCCGCCTGCCTTTCGTTCAATTCCGTGCGCTGCCGTTCAATCTCCTGCTGCTGTCGCGCCATAACTTCAGCGGCAGTCTCCTGACTGGCTCTCAGATTAGCCAGCTCTTCCTGCAACGCGCCCAGAGTACTCTTCAGCATTGCATCATCCATTTCCTCCTCTTCAAAGTCCAGTTGTGGCTCATCCTCCGCCATGGTCGCAGGAGGAGGAGGAGGTGGCGGGTTTGACGGTGCAGCGGCAGCCGCCTGTCCAGTTTTCCTTCCAGCTTTTTCCATTAGTTTTCTTAACAGCAATAAATCAATCTCTCAATGAAAGCACCAGAATGTTGACCCAAGATTTGGCCAACTGACACGGATTCAAAATGTGATTGATATGAATGAATGTATAGAGAAGAACGTATGGAAAAAACAATAAATCACACAAGAATTTTTATAGTGGTTCGGCCCCAGGATCTGGTAATGACCTACGTCCACTTAGCCTAATATTGATATAAGAATCAGAAGAGTGATCAAAGAACTAGGGTTCAATGAGTTTCACTAACCTCTGAAGAACAATACAAGTTTCCTAGGAGAATTACTATAGTTTCGAATGATTCAAAAGCCAAAAGTCCCTCCCTTGAGCTATCTCTTGCTATTTATAGGCTCAAGGGGGGTTACAAAAGATTGTTACAGATATTTTCCCCTGAATAATCGGGTACTCAGGAGATTGAGTGAGATAAATTCGGGATTACAAAGATCTTCCCATAAATGTTGCCTTGTACACGGAACCATCGACCAGACTGGTCGCGGGTAAGACGGGCTTACCCTGCTTCTACTGTGTCCTCTGGTCGATACCCTAGCAGACGCTTCCAGGTGTCAGCCACGTGTCCAGGGATTACTTGCCACATCATCAATGCTAATTTATTGGATAACAGACATGCATGGCTATTATTGGTGCATGTTGGTTGATTATTGGGTATGACATGCATGGCTATTCCTGATGCATGTTGGTTGATTACTAAGCGTGACATGCGTGGCTGTTATTGGTGCATGTTGGATTGTTGGATATGTTGCATATGATGCATGAGAAACATGTGGTTAGGACATGCTTTGTATACTGGGTATGATATTGTTCAGAGCTTAAGCCTCTGTGGTTGTGCATGGTCCTACTTGTACTAATACCTGTTCAGTAAGCATGCTGAATACCTTGTTTATGGATATGGAACATGTGATATAGGATTGGTGGCATGACTTACTTGTGTATGACACTGACTAGTCAAGGACCAGCTCTAAAGTCGAGAATCACACATTGAATGGCTCTACGGCATTAATGCTAGACCGACCATAAGGTCGATGATCACGCATTGGATGGCTCTATGGCATTAATGCTAGACCGACCCTAAGGTCGATGATCACGCATTGAATGGCTCCATGGCATTAATGCGGGACCGACCCTAAGGTCGAAGAACTTATAAGCGCTTGCCTGGTCTATGACCAGATGTTTATAGCTAAGGTATATGACCCTGGTGACTGTTTGTCACATGGCTAGGGGACGCTGTCCATAGCACGACTCTAGAGTCGGGAGGAAGGTTATGTTAGTGACCATTCACCATGCACCTGTCCTAATCAAACTTATGGAAGAATCACTTATCAGTTAAGCCCTGGTGACCCTATCATCACATGGCTAGAGGGAGCGATGCTCATTATTGTGACTTTTGGCTATTGTCACCTATTTGCTTGGACTAATAGTTCTGAATGGTTATTATGATTGTTGTTGATATTATATCATGCTTTATTGTGTTTTCTTGCTGGGCTTTGGCTCACGGGTGCTACGTGGTGCAGGTAAAGGCAAGAGGAAGCTAGACCATCCTTGAGTTGAAGGGCTTAGGTGATGATGTGTACATATGCAGCTGCTCGTCCTCCACGGCCGAGGTTTAAAGTGGAACTAAGGTTGAACCCTGTTTTGCTGCTTAGAATGGCATGTTGTAAATATTTTCTGTAATAGACTCTGAAATTATATTTTCGGGATCCCAATGTATATATTAAACGTTCTAGTGAAACGTTACATCTTAACCAAAGTTTTTAATCCTTAAACCGCTAATCATACTTAGTTCACGATTTTGACCAAATGACTCGATTAGCGAGTTTAGCACTGTTTACAAGGCACACCGTAACGGTCCCTGGAGTTTGGGTCGTTACAATACCTCATTCCATATAGATCAAATAACACGGCCCTCCCTGCGGCCCTAATGCTCTGGACCATCCCAGAGTTTAATCCTTAAATGAGCCATCATTTCCAGCCACATTCGCTTGTATCAACTTCAAAAATGAATTATCCAACTCACAAAACTTATTGACATACATTGTCGTTACTTTACCATTCCAAACCAAGTTTATAAACTTATTAGTCTCCACAGCTCAGACTACGTCTTTATAACCTCTTTTATCAAATCACCATCTGAGTTCTTCCCAATCCATCATGCCACATCTAGGTCTGAGTACCATTTCTGGGCATCCTTCTGACACAAATACCTAGCGCAACCCCTCAATCACGACTTCTCCTCCTCATATAATCAAGGATGGAATTAGCTATGCCCATCCACTGACCAATTCTTAGGCAAATCTGAACTTTCCTCAAAACCAGAGGATAATGCCTTTTAAGCCTTCCATATAGTACTCTTATCTGTCTATATCCTCATATTAAACCAACACTGGTAACCCTACTGTCAAAATATACAAAGCAGCTATTTCCCCAGAGAAGTTTGCTATTCACTCATCTAGTCTCGTCTATTAGACCCCACAACTTACTAACACACTAGCGAACATCTGCTGCGACCTTCAGGGGCAGATGGAGGATTCCAACCCCAACTATCATCTGCAACCCTCACTATAACAATACCAAGTCCACTTAACCATTCTGAGCGCACACAATTTGAATTCATCCACCATTACTGACTAAACCTCTCAGCCTTGATGTTCATACTCCGAACCATCCCACGGCCAGGTCCAAACAACCACAATAATCATGCACACACAAAGCATAATAAACACCAATCTACAATACTATGCATTTAGCTATCAAATTTTATTGCTACCAGGTATTTCACACTTACCATGCTTTCCATATATCAATAAATAGGTATAACATATAAGTTCAATTTAAACAATTCACCACATACAATCAGTATACAAACCATTATCCAAATATTCATTCATGTGCAATAGCAATGTTGATCAGCACACCTCAATCTCATCAAACAATAGTCAAGGGACAGGCCCTATCAGTATCTCATGCTCCCTATTAATCATACAACTTAATGCATTCATATTTCATTCAAGAACTTAAGCATATAATCTCATATATTCAATTACAAAACCCTGAGTCGAGCTTGTCTTTAGCGGCGAGTGTACATGTCCAGCCAATCTTCAGGAACCCTTAAACCTAGACCTCTCTAATACCAAGTTGTAACGCCCTGGATAAACAAGATTGTTACACTGTGTGTTTAAAATAGTGCAAGACTTGCTAACTAAGTCATTTAAATAAAAATGTGAATCTAAAGTCATAAGCAGGTTAGGTTTAAAAGATTTTGGTCATAAATAAATAATTTTCATTAAAATAAATGTTTGGTACATGGGATCCCAAACCAGGGTTTAAATGACATGTTTACAAGATTTCCACAAGTTATAAATAATCAAGGCCACTCTAATGGAAAAACACACATTTTAGGTTTCTGTCCCTGTACAATCCCTCGACCGTGGTGGCGGAGCAGCTGACAATGTACACCTCGCCCCTAGAGCTCTCCAACCCATGGTTGATTCATCTTACCCTTGCCTTTACCTGCACCACGAAGCACCTGTGAGCCGAGGCCCACAAGAAAACTATAACATCATAGCACAATCAATATCGATAACCAAATAATTCACAAAGCATAACCAAATGATTTACAAGACATTTCTAGCAAGCCATAGCATTCACTTAATCAGTGATAACAGTCGATAAATCAATAATCTAACATCCAGATATTCAGCATGTCATATTCATCAAGTTAGCATCAATACACATATCATACATTATTAAGGTCGACACCCTTAGGTTGCACCCTCTGTTTAATCCACTGTCTTTGGCTCACTTAGGCAAAGCCCAGTGTTTGACCCACTAACTCCGGTCCGCTTAAACTGAGCTCAGTGATTATTAAGCTGTCCTCAGCTACCAGTGGCCGAGTCGCACCCTGTGCGCAAATATTAATTGTGGCACTCTTAGGCCGTTTATTTCATGATCACACAGTATAATACCATCATACAATATCATATACAAGTATAGGGAACCCTTAGTCCCAACATAGTCACACAACCGGGTGCAGTTTTCTTACCTTTAATTCCGAGTGCTTTGATTAAGAAAGACGACCCTCGAGCACGATCTTGTCTCGAGCCCTAGTGTACACCTAGTCACAACCATGATAGAGGATTCCATCAATAATAAATGAATAAAGGTTTCCAGACTAAGTTCTAGCCTTCGGGACATCGAATTCCACCAAACATGGTAGTGGAATCGATCCCGAGCACCATAGGTTAAGTTCCCGCACCTAAAACCTTCTCAAAGCCAAAAATACCTTTCAGAGTCGCAACCCTAGGCCCTCCATGCCACGGCCCGCCTCTTATCAGAGGCCCAGCCTCCCCAAACAGCACACATGGGACATGACCCTACAGTCCCCATGTCGTGGCCCGCCCTTCATTTCAGCCCCCATCTGTTCTAGAGGGCCGCGGCACACCAAGAACAGTGTCACGGCCAGACCCCTTCGAACCCAGAAAAATCTCCATTTTCATCCACCAAATATCAACCAAATTAATCCAGAATCATCCCAACAACATAATTTAACTATCCCAATAATTATAATATGTTCCCACCAATAAAACCCAACAGAAAGCTAGCTAAAAACCTTATCCACAATTCCAATTCAACCTTTAACTTCAAAGATCCAAGAACACTTAAAACTTAGAATTTAAATGTTAAAACCATCATTCAAAGCTTACCTCAAAATCTGCTTGAGTCCACCAGCTAATACTGAATTAATCTCCAAGTCTAGAGCTCCAATTCTTATGAACCTAGCCCAAAAATCCCTTGGTTCAATGGCAAGATTGGAAGGACTTCTTGAGAGGAGAGAGGGAGAGAGAGAGAGAGAAATTGGCTTCTAAACATTTCCTACCATTTGTCTTATATAACTTAAGTCTCTTAAGTTAATCCCAAGGCTCGGGGTACCAAAAACGTCCCCGAGGGCAAAATGGTAAATTTCCCCAATATTCCCTCCTAAACTCTCTAACTTCAAATATATCTCCAATTACTTATTTCCACAACCCGACAACCCAAATAAATATCTAATACCCAAAATACCCCTTGACTCACCCCGTGTCAAGTATTGGGTCCCGTTGTGACTTTCCCGCTAACTTGCTCCCTAGGATCGCCTCGTGCCGTAAGCTAGAAATATATCCACATAATAATGTGGTCTCAACAATTTATCACAAATAATTATATTTATTCCCTCAACGAGCCAAAATTACAATTATGCCCTTACAAGCTAAACAGGGCCCACATGCTTACCTAATACTCATAAACATGCATTTCACATATCCATATAATCATAGGATCATGCATATCACATAATCATGCGTTTTATCAGTAATTCACATAACTACCAATTATGCCCTCCCGGCACACTAATCAAGGCCCTTAAGCCTTATTAGTAATTTTGGGTCGTTATAGAGTCACTCTCTGATTCATTGAGATATACATGTATGTTTATATATATGAAAGTTAGTTCACTACAACGACTCAATTACCCATTTAGGTTAACAAATAAAAATCAGATTTAGTTCAAGGATAGGTGCAGAAAAATAAAAATAACACAATTATTTTTACATGGTTTAGCCATGATTTCTCACAACCTACTCCATGGGACCTAGTCTAGAGGTGAAGCAAATTCACTAAACATACTCAGACTTGATACAAGTTACAAAACATTAAAACAATTTAAAACTCCCTTTTAATTTATTTTACAAACAACAAATAACTCCATATTTTTGTGAAGATCTTCAAGCAACCAGCCTCCCACTGGTTTTGAACGTTGCTAGACTCCCTCCAACTATTGCTCAAGCTCCCCTTGAGACTTAGCTTGAACTCCCTTCAAGCTTTGCACTAGTATTTTCAAAATGAATGATGAACAAACACCAAACCGCCATGGGCTAACGAACAATGAAGCTTTGAATGCTTCAGACCTTTTTGCAAAGACTATTTCTTGGAGAAGACACTTTTTGGCTGCTAAAAAAGGTAAGGGAGCACATGGACAAAACGAATATATGCTAGGGCTAAAAATAGAAAAGTCAACTAAGCAAGTCATGTGTTGAAATAGAAATCATGTGCTACTGGACTTTCAGTGTTATAACATGAAAACAATGTTTAAACATGAAAAACAATGCATGGAAAAAATAACACTTACAAACTCCCCCTTTGGCATGCATATGAATAGTGAATTTGATTTATACTTTTAGCACACAAAGCTGACAAGAAATAACAACAGACAAATTCGATAACAACAGCTAACTAAATTAGATAAATTGTCATATAAGTGATACTAGTAACAAATCCACCGGCTCAAAATACAATCAGATACCAAGAAAGAATATTCAAAAGTAGTAGGCAGTAAAATTAGTTCAAACACAGCTAAAAGGACAACAAACAATGATAGGTAAGAAAAGAGAATCTAAAGAAACTCCCCTCAATGTTCAGAGGGCATGCTAAAGCTGAACCGCAACTACTTGGAGGAAGAAGGCTGCTTCTTCTTCTTGCGATGCTTGAAGGTGCCTGGAGGCACAACAAACTCCTCCTGAGGGGCAGCGACAGGAGGCATAGTCTGGGTTTCAGCAGGACTAGGGACTTTCTCTCCCTAAGATGGTGGTGCTTCCTCAAAGGAGTCATCAATAGCGGAGGACGGTACTGAGAAAGGAGGCAGACCAAGGTGGCTAAGAACTTCAGACTGAAAGGCTTGATTCTGAGCTAGAGGAAGTCAGAGGATTCAGGGGACGGGATGGGGAGGCGATTACGATGGCGAAGAGCGTAGAGGCGGTTGGTATTTGGTATCGGCATCAGAGAAGAAAGGGAACGGGCACGGGTTGGAGAAAAATGGAGTTTGGGAGGGAAAAAACTCAAGAGAAAAAAAAAATGACACCCAATAGTATTTAATAATAACTTTTTGATTTTTGATTTTTTTTTTAAATTGAAAAGAAAACAATAGAAAAAGGACAGAAATGACAAAACCAAAGACTCAATGACAATGCTGATTTGAGAAAAATATAATTTATTTTGAAATTTTTGGAAAAGTAAGACCAACTATTTGGACCCAGGAGAACACAAAAAATTTGAAATATTTAAGCTAGAACAAATAGCATGAAACTAAACACAATATAGACAAAGATAAACATCAACTTGAAAAGACACAAAGCAAAATGAAAGACTTTCTACATATTGTTGAAACAGACACATATCATGTTGTAACATAAACCTGACAGATGCAAAAGTGAGTCTTAACAAGACACAAGATAAACCTCAACAAGGCAGATGCGAATAAAGTCAATCTCCATTTGTGTGTGAAGTGTCCTCATGAGCTACCTACTATAGAAGTACTAGGCAAACTCTCCCTCAAAAAAAAAAATTTATATTTTTGTCCTTTTTTTGTTTTTTTTTTTTGTTTTGGTTTTTTTTCCTCTCGACGGGCACACAGTCCTAAGTGAAGGAGCAAACTACACAGAACAAAGTGACCCAATGGTAGCTTTCACACTAGAACATAAGGCATCTCTAATAGGGGAGACAATTCAATGCAATAACCAAGACTAAGAAGTCAAGCATCAAGTAAGACTACAACTGAGCATAAGCAAGCCTACATCATTTCAAGACATATGACTGTGAAAAGAAAGTTGAAGAAAGACTCACACATGCAGATAGTCAAGTTAGAAGATGAAATCTCAACCTATATTGCTTATTTTCAAATGCCGCATGTTATCATTCAAACATACAAACTCCTATTGACTTTCTCAAGTGAACAAAAGTTTGGGAACTCAAAGCCTTTGTAAACAAATCAACAAGTTTACTTTCAGATGCAATATGAGATAAGACAATAAGTTTAGATTCAACTAACTCACGAAGAAAGTGGTGTCAGATATCGATGTACTTGGTACGAGAATGTTGGACAGGGTTTTTGGAGAGATTGATGGCACTGGTATTGTCGCAATAGATGGTCAAGGTGTCAAGAAAAAGGTCATAATCGCACAACATTTGTTTCATCCAAAGAAGTTGAGTGCAACAACTTCCTGCCGTAATGTACTCCGCTTCAGCAGTGGAAAGCAAGATGGAGTTTTGCTTTTTGTTGTGCCAAGAGACCAGGTTGTTCCCAACATAAAAATAGTCATCTGAAGTACTTTTTCGATCATCAAGGTTACATGCCCAATCAGAGTCACTAAAACCAACCAAAGAAATATTAGTATCACAAGAGTACCAAACACCAAAGTCAGTGGTACCAGCCAGGTATTTTAGAATTCTTTTCACAGCAATAAGATTCAGTTCAATGAGGGCAGGTTGATATCTAGCACAAACCCCAACACATAAACAAATATCAGGATGGCTAGCAGTAATGTAAAGTAAGCTGCCTATCATACTTCTATACAGTGTTGCATCAACCTTTTTACCTATTTCTTCTCTGATCAATTTGGCAGTGGTGCCCATAGGAGTGCGAGCATGTTTTGCATTTTCTAAACCAAACTTTTTGAGCATGTTTTTGGCATATTTTGATTGAGATAAGAAAATATCATTATCAAGTTGTTTAATTTGTATACCAAGAATGTAACTTAGTTCACCAACCATGCTCATTTCAAATTCCTTGTCATTAATTGAACAAAGGAGTGAGTGTGTGCCTCACAAGTGGATCCAAATACTATTCATCTACATAGATTTGGGCACAAACAATACCAGTATTCAGAGGTTTGAAAAGGGATATTTGCGGTAAAAAAACCCAAAGTTTAGGGTTTGTACGCGGCATGGACCCAATCTTTTTTCTGCGAGTAAAGTACCCAAAGTTAGTAAAACAGTAATTCTGTCAGTCTCCGTCCGTTACTCTCCATTAGGTGATGACTGGACTAACACATGTCACCTCGTGATTGGTCCAGCTCATTAATATTTTTAAAATATCATTTTAATTAATTTTAAAATAAAAATTATTAAAAAATACACTTTTAAATATTAATATAAAACATTAATCTTTGTTATAAATTCAAAACTTGATTTTAAACTAAAATATTATAAATTATTTAAAGATAAAAAAACTAAATTGAAACGAATCAGAAAAAGAAGTTGAATTCCTTTCGTCTTCATTGTCTTCTTCTTCAAGAAAAAAAATACGAGCAACCAACATCAATAGCCAAATAAGCCCAGAAATTTTAAGAAAATAAAATACCATGAGCCAAATCAAATACAAACCTAGCTCAACAGCCTATCACTATGAAAACCCTGAACCAAATCAAATATGTTTATATCTGCTTCTAAATAAACCATAAAATAAACAATCATACAAAATCCAAATTAGAAAAACTTTCACATTAAATACACAATCAATCTCAAAAAATTCAATGCACAAGATCAATCCAAACTTTCAATCTCAAATTTACACTAACATTCAAACTAGCAATCTTCACTAACATTCAATCTCAAAATAAATAAATTTAAAAAAAATAGATCTGTGGAAGAGCAACCCAGATCTATGAGCTCCGCCAGAGGTACACCGCGCATCTACCGACAGTTTCATGAAACCCCAGCTCTCGATCAAACCAAGCTTCGTCAATGGCAACATCGTGAAACCCAGATCTGAGGTTGACATTGTCCATCCACAAGGTCAACGGTATCTGCCTGCACATCTTGTTGCTTAAATCTTTTCTCCTCCGGCCACAAAATCGTCAAAGATCTCCATGGTCAAATCCGAAGAATAAGAAGAAGAAGGAGGAAGACTTGAAGAGGTGGTCATATGACGTTAAGTTTTTTTTTCCTTCAATTTACATTAGACTTTTTTTTTCTTTTCTTTTTTTGTCTCATTTAGACTTTTTTTTCAAGTTTTGTTTTATAAATTGATTTTGTGAAATTAAAATAATTTTTTTATTATCTTTTCCTTTTATATGTTTTTTTTTTAAATAATTTTTAATTACTTTTTTATTCTTTTATTAATTAAAATATGTTTAATTAATTTATATTATTTTTTTAATTTAAATCTATTTTTATTTATTTTTATAACTGGATTAATCACGAGGTGACACGTGTTTTTCCAGTTAGCACCTAACGGAGAGTAACGAATGAAATTGCCGTTTTACTAATTTTGGGTACTTCACCTGTAAAAAGAAAAGATTGGGTCCATGTTGCGTACAAACCCCAAACTTTGGGTACTTTTTCCGCAAATATCTTGTTTAATAAACAAAGTTTGATCAGCATTACCTCTAGTATACCCATTTTCAAGCAAGTAGATGTAAGACGATCATACCATGCCCGATGGGCTTGCTTAAGCCCATACAATGCCTTGCTTAGTTTATAGACATGATCTCCATGATGAGGATCCTCAAATCCAAGAGGTTGCGACACATTAGCCTCTTCCACAAGGATTTCATTCAAGAAAGCACTCTTGACATCCATTTGATACAACTTGAACTTCATGTAACACGCCGCATCCAACAATAGTCTTATGGATTCCAATCTATCCACCGAAGAAAATATTTCCTCAAAGTCTACTCCCTCAATCTGAGTATACCCATGAGCAACTAATATGGCCTTGTTGCACACCACATTTCCTACTTCATCAGTCTTATTTCTGAATATCCACTTAGTACCAATGATGTTGGCACCCAAAGGACGAGGAACAAGAGTCCACACTTCATTTCTCTCAAATTGTTGAAGCTCATCTTTCATGGCAGATATCCAATGCTCATCTTTAAGGGCGTCCTTGACTAAGTTTGGCTCCACTGAAGAAAGGTAACAATCATTAGCAATCTCGTTAGCTAGTTTCTTTCGAGTGACCATTACCTCATTTGGATTTCCAACAATGGAGGATACAGGATGACCTTTGGGAATCCATGTGGGTCGTCCCTTTTTCTTATGAATTTCTGTATCAGAAGGAACAACATTCTCTGGAATGGGAGACACATCGAAAACTTAGGTTTCAGTGGTAGCATCAACTTCCTCAATTTTGGACCTGCTTGGTTCATCTATAGTTTGTGATGCAACATGTAGAATAGATGTGTCGACAAGAGTGTGTATTTCTTCTTCTTTTGAGTAATGAGCAAAGTCTTCCAAGTCACTAAACACCACATTGATGGATTCCATAACTGCCTTTGTCCTCATGTTGTAGACCCTGTAAGCACGACTATTGGTAGAGTACCCCAAAAACACTCATTCATCACTCTTGGCGTCAAACTTGCCAAGTTTTTGTCTATCATTGAGAATGTAGCACTTGCAACCAAACACATGAAGATAAGCCAAATTTGGCATTTTGCCTTTCCACGGCTCATAAGAGGTTTATTTAGTGCCAGGACAAAGATGCACCCTATTGTTAATGTAGCAAGTTGTGTTCACGGCTTCAGCCCAAAGTCTTTTGGATAATTTCTTTGCATTCAACATAACACGAGCCATCTCTTGAAAAGTTCAATTTTTTCTTTCCACAACTCCATTTTGCTGAGGAGTTTTGGGTGCTGAGAACTCATGAGCTATCCTTTCTAAATTGCAAAAATAAGCGAATATGTTGTTTTCAAATTCCTTGCCATGGTCACTTCGAAGACGAATCACTTTCTTGACCTTTTCACCCTTTTCAGCTTGCAAAGAGAGACACAATCCTTTGAAATTCTCAAATGAGTCAAATTTTTCTCCAAGAAATTTAACCCAAGAAAATCGAGAATAATCATCCACGCACACCATAACATATCTTTTTTCAGTGAGACTTTCTATTTGCATGAAACCCATCAAATCAACATGAAGCAGCTCCAAAACTTGAGAAGTAACCAAAAACTTCAAAGGAGGGTGGCTACTCTTGACTTGTTTGCCGAGTTGACAAGGACCATATGTCTTTCAAAGGGGGTAAATTTGGAACACCCTTAACTGCTCTCAATTTTACAAGTTTGCTGAGATCTCTATAGTTCAGATGACCCAACTTTTAGTGCCATAATTATGTATCATCTGTCTTTGCTGCATTGCACACCAAGCTAGTACTTAAAAGATATCAATTGTCACTTTATCTCATTCATGTTAAGACATGTGAACCAGATGTTGAAACAACAGTACAGTCAGTCTTGGAGAATATTATTGTGCACCCTTCATCACAGAATTGACTAACAGTTATCAATTTATTTTTCAAACCTTCAACATAGGGAACATTTTCCAGGGGAGGTAGTCCCTGCAGACATAGCTTTCCTCTTCCCATAATTCTTCCTTTACTTCCATCTCCAAAAGTGACATATCCTCCAACATGAGACAAAATATTAGTGAGGAGATGTTTGTTTCCCGTCATGTGGCAAGAACACCCACTATCAAAGTGTCATTGATCATTGTTGCACGCCAGTAGAGAGGTATGAACCACTAGAGCATTAGATTGAGCATTCTTCAGCCTCCATAATTTTCGTCCAACAAGAGAGACAAGTGGCTTGTCTTTAGAGTTTTTTATGAGCCGAGACAAGTAAAAGTTCAACTTGTAACACCTTGGACGAATATGGCCCTTTTTTCCACAGAAGTGATAGTTATGAATAAACTTTCTTGTGGCTGGAGGTTTTGTGGGAGCAGTAAGATGAGAAGGGCGAATGTGAGGCACTTCTTGATATGAACTTGGAAGATCTTTCTTTTTGCCAACCAATGGTTGATTGAAATTGATACCATGTTTTTCTCTAGCAAACTGACCAATTCCCATTATGTTGTCAACTAAATCCTGCCCCACAGTGCATGTCTCAATGGTTTTATTGGCATAATCCAACTTCACTTGCATTTCTTCTAAAGCAACTCTTTTCTCTTCAATGTCCAAAGTAAGAAATTCAACATTTCCTAACAAGTTTCTCCTTTCTTCTTCGACCTCTCCCACTTTAACCTCCAAACTTTTTGCCTTCTTTATCACACTAACCCACTGATTATACATTTGTTCATAGGCAGTTTGTTGGTCCAATTCCTCCTCATCACTACACACTCCATCTGAGTAAGTTTCTAAACATGGTGTTTCAAATGTCTTAACAATGAAAGCAACGAAGTTCTCTTCCAAATCTAAACTCTCCTCTTCAGCAGCATTTTGATATTCTTCGCTGCCACTCCAGGTTGCAACCAGAGCTCTCCCCTTTTTCTTCAGGGTGTTAGCACACTCAGCCTGTATATGCCCGAAGCCTTCACACTCACGACATTGAATACTCTTTGGATTTCTCTTTTCCCCCATATTAGAATACTTTCGAGGAAAATTGGGAGGTTTTCTTGAGTTTTCTTTTTTCATATTGTTCCTCAGACTTAGCATAATTTTTGGTGAGCAGTGCAACCTTTTCCTCATCTAAATTCTCAAGAGATTTCCCACAAAAAGATTTTCGACAACTTTGTGAGAAAAGGCAACACCACTAGAAACTTTCTTATCTTTCTTTTCTTTGGACCACTTTTCATAGTGAGTTCATAGTTCTGCAATGATCCAATCAGCTCATTTAAATTAAGGGTATCAACATCATGACATTCCTCAACGGAACTAACTTTTGCTTGAAGTTCCTAGGAATAGCTCTGAGTACCTTCCTCACAAGCTTGGAGTCCGAATAAGTTTCACCTAGAGAAAATGATTCATTATTAATGTCACATAATCTAGCATGAAACTCAGTAATAGATTCATCATCTCTCATAGTTAAATTTTCAAATTTAGTAGTGAAAGATCTCAATCTAGATTTTTTGACATTTTTGTTCCTTCATTTTTAGTTTGCAACTTATCCCAAGCATCTTGGGCTATTTCACAATTTTATATAGCCTTCATTTGACTTACAGAAACTGCATTAAAGATAGCATGAACTCCTTTAGAGTTCCAATTAGCCTTTTCAATCTCAGCCGTAGTCCATTCTGACACGGGCTTTTGTTTAGTGTCCTCTCCAACCTGGATGGTAGGCGGAGTCCAGCCGTCAACCACAGCACTCCAAACACGTTCATCCATAGCTTTGAGAAAAGCTATCATCCGAGCTTTCCAACAAGCATAGTTGGTTCCATCAAGCATGGGGGGTCTAGTAGTAGACTCACCTTCTTTGAAGCAATCCATAAAAAAAAACAGCAAGAAAAATACACACAAAAACAAACACACTCAGCCCCTAGGGAACCAACCAATCACGTTAACAATAGTATAAGCAAATAAACTAACAAAAGACAAGCAAGGATCACTACACAAGCTTTGGTACCAAATGAAAGTTAGTTCACTACAACTACTCAATTACCTATTTAGATTAACAAATAAAAATCATATTTAGTTCAAGGATAAGTGCAGAAAAATAAAAATAATGCAATCATTTTTACATGGTTCAACCATGATGTCTCACTACCTACTCCATGGGACCTAGTCCAGAGGTGAAGCAAATTCACTAAAAATACTCAGAGTTGATACAAGTTACAAAACAGTAAAACAATTTAAAACTCCCTTTTAATTTGTTTTACAAAGAACAAATAACTCCCTATTTTTGTGAAGATCTTCAAGAAACCAGCCTCCCACTGGTTTTGAACGTTGCTGGACTCCCTCTAGCTACTGCTCAAGCTCCCCTTGAGACTTAGCTTGAACTCCCTTCAAGCTTTGCACCAGAATTTTCAAGATGAATGATGAACAAACACCAAACCGCCATGGGCTAATGAATAATGAAGCTTTGAATGTTTCAGACCTTTTTGCAGAGACTATTTTTTGGAGACGAAACATTTTGGCTGCTCAAAAAAGTAAGAGAAATACGGACAAAACGAATATATATGTTAGGGCTAAAAATAAAAAAGTCAGCTAAGTAATTCATGTGCTAAAATAAAAATCACGTGCTAGGCTTTCAGTGTTATAATATAAAAACAATATTTAAATATGAAAAACAATGCATGACAAAAATAACAATTACAATAAATATATATATATATATATTTATACACACGATTGCACAAGAAACTTTTAGAAGCTTTTGGAAAGAATTATAAAGCTGGAAGTTGTTACGAAATAGTTACACAGCAAGACAAAAATCTGTGACTAACGGAATGTAACAAAAATGAGAAAAACACCAACTTAGAAATTAACTCTTTTAAACCAGTATTTTTACGAACACAAAAAATAAAGACCCATGACATAACATCAGACAAGGTACAATATAACTTTAGAGGCATATATCACAATAGATGATGAAAAATTGTCAACCATGACCATCACTCGTGCATCACCACCACCACCGCTATCTGTCTCTCTAGTGGCCACAAAATATCTAATTAACATTATAAAACGATGACACAAGAGGCATAAATCTGAGGTACCATCATCATATCCGACTAATACCAAGGTGAAGGAAGACGATAGTGGAGCTCCGTCCAATGAATGGAGGAGGATATAGAGACTTAGACGTCGTTGGCTAGACGAAAAGAAAAAAAGGAGATTAAAAGAGAAAACTGGGGCTACTAGGATTTTGTGTGAACACATTATTACGACTAACACATATTTTTACTTATTACAAATATAATCAATTTTTCTTTTACCACGTAAGGTAATAAAATCAGTGATGGAGCCAGGATTAAAACATAAAATAAAGGGGCCAATTTTTTTTTATAAAATTCATACTAATATACAAAATATATAAATATATTTTTTTATTAATTTTATGGAGGACAATATACATTTTTTCATATGTTTATAATAATATTTTTTTTTCAAAAATACATTGTACAAAGATATAAAAAAGAAAAAAAGTTAGGGGGCATGGCCACCCTAGCCTAACTCCATCATTGAATAAAAGATATTATATTTTGATGATTTCTATAATTTTTCATGACAAGATATGCTAAATTATTTTATTATGAATTTGCTTGCCATTTTTTGTTTTGTTTTACATGTGTTAAATATAGAACAATTAAGTGAAATTTGCACATCAATTATTTTAAACAAATGTCATGAAAAAAGGGTTGTCAAAACTCTTTTTTGATCATAATGATAATTGGCCAGCTAAATATTTGAAGAAAAAAAACATGTATTATTTCAAACAAATATCCACTCTAAAATAATAATAAATAAAAACTAAAAATTGCTAAAGATCTTATTAGATTAAAAAAGAATTGTGAGAATCAATATGTTATTATGTATATATAATTATATTAATTATTCGATAAGGTAAATATCCTGTAACTGGGTCCATATAAGATGGATGAAGTAAAGGATATATAAGGCATTGTTTTTATTCTTTTTTTTTTTTTTGACAAATGTTTTTATTCCATTATATTAGTATGGTTGTCGTGCATCATTTATTATTATTTGTCCTTAATTCATCAAGTCTCAGAAAATTTGGATGGTTTTCAAGTAAACAATCAAGAAAACAGGCGTAGCTGGTAGCTTAGTAGCGAAATATATAAGTCGGCAAACATAAAACATCTACTGCTTTTCTAACTTGTTTCGTACATTTATTAAATTAATAATTATGTTCTAATTAATATTCTACTCTGTGTGCAACGAAGTATCAACCTAGTTTGATCTAATTATACTACCTATAGAGAATATATAAGCCAAAAACCATTGGCTTCATTATATAATATTCCAGTGGGTTAATTTAATACTACTCATCCAGTACTTTAATTTCGTCTCAGAAAATAGAGAATACTCAATTGTTTTATTTAAGTAACATATACTCCAATTTATGTACAGTTTTAATCTCCCACGTTTTATGTTGCGTACTCTTTCAATATAAAAAAAGATAACTTATTCAATCTACCTGCCTAATCTTATCAAAACATTTATTAGAAAAATAGAAGAAACCAATTGGGTTTTCTCTATTTTCTGATATTTATAAGCAAAAAATATTGTATAAAGAGAAACCAAATGGATTTTCGTTAATATAGTAGCATAATCTCTCTACAAAGTGATACCATATTGGATAATAATATTTTTATGATCCCAAAAAAAATACTAATTCTAATCTGGACAAACTATTATAAATTACAATTTTTTTAAGCCTTGTGTTAAAAACTTTATCTTCATGTACAGTAATAATTATCTCTATGGTATGCACCTTTTGTTTTCTCACATATTTCTAAATAAATTTATCATAAATTTTTAAAATTGCTTTTTACACATTCTAAAGTATTTTAACACTTATTTGCTCACTAATAAATACTTTGTAGAACTTTTTCCTTCATATAATTTATTATTTTTTAAAAAAAATAAAGTATTTTTATACTCTCAATCTAAAAATAAATAAATCTTAAGAATCAAAAATTAAATCCTAAATTTTAATTTATTTTTTAAACTCAAAATAAGAAACATATAATTTGAAATAGAATCAAAATTATTTGCAAAATCACAATATTCAAGTTATATGCTTGTAAAAATCAAAGTATATAAAAAATTATTTCTTATAAATGATAAACTAATTTACACATATTGTTGACGCCGTTTTTCGTCAACAGTAAATGTAGAGCACGTAAACAGTAAATAATTATGGCCAGAAAAATACAATAAAACAATGAGGGTTTTTACGTGGTTCAGCAGTTAACTCTGCCTAGTCCACGAGTCTTTATTATTAGAACTTAGGAAATTTCTGGAAATTCTTCAGAGGTGAATTCTCCAGAGTTTCTCTCAAGATCACAGAATTTCGGTCCCTTACAAAGGTACAGGACTTCTCTATTTATAGAGGAAGTCTCAGGATACTATCCCACACGTTTCTAGAAAGTTATCATTTACATTAATAAATTTAATGGCTTTAAAAGCCTGTAACTCCTATATACAAGGAAATGTCCCCTGAAGACCAGGGGGCGTATAACTGACTAATAAATATCCATTTATTATAGGGAAGTTACAACTATAAATGTGGACTGCGTCTCTCCAAGTGATTCACCAAGCTATTCGAGGTCAGTAATCAACATCGACAGCATTGACTTTCGAGTTGTATTATTTTCTCAAGATCAACTTGGAAAGGATAAATACCATCGAGGCCGCCTTACCCCGAGTTCACACTCAAGCAAGCTCAGACCATTTGATCCGAGGTTACCCGACAATGGACGCACTTCGATATTCTATCTTTCGAGCTTGTAAGGACTTCGAGGCTGCCCAGCTTCGAGGTTCGGCGCCTAGGTTGCAAACACGTATTCTAGATATTGCGAGCTCACACCTGACGAAACCAGCTTTCGAGATTACAATTCTCAAGGCTCGAAATCTGGGTGTAACACATATGATGTACATAATACTTTTCTTTTTTAATATTTAATGAGGATATTTATATTAATTTAGGATAAATATCATTTTAGATCATGTGCTTTACAAAAGTTACCGATCAGACATTTTATTTTGTTAAATGACAATTTGGACCATATGTTTTACAAAATAGAATAAAATAATACATTATACCCAATCTTGGTAAAAAGAAATTCAAATATAATATTTCATTATCAGCTCTTTGACTACTTTTCTTGTTTCTATGAACCCATCACATCACTAACGACCCGAAAATTGATTGAATTTTTTTTACCAAAATTAGGTATATAAGGTACCATTTTGTTCAATTTTGTAAAACGTATGGTCTGAATTATCATTTAACAAAACACAACGGCCTCTTGGTAACTTTTATAAAATATAGGGTCCAAAATAATATTTACCCATTAATTTATTCAAATAATATGTATGATAATAATAAATATAATTAAAAAGGGTGGGACGAGAAAAAAAAATATAGGTACAAATAGTATCGTAGTTATCTTAATGTTGCTAAAATATATGTTATATTACATTAAAAGTTTAAAATATAGTAAAAAGAAAAAAATATGTAAAAATGATCGAGATAATTTATTGTGTAGGGTTCACTCAAATATTTGAATATACAAATACATATTACCTAATAACTCATCAACAGGAGCGCATTCTTGTTATAAATATATATAAATATATATATATATATATATTTCTAATACCTACAAAACATAACTGTGCTTCCCGCAGTCTTTTGTAATTATTAAAAAATATATATTTTTAAATATTTTTTCAGAAATTATGGGGTAGTGATTTATTTTCACTATACTCGTACAATATACTCTTTATATGGACACATAAAGACATCTTGACCATAAATTTTTTTCATAATGGTATTTATTGTTCATTGTATAGCGAACCTCCTGTATGTTTTTCAAAAATTCTGACAAATTAAAATACTGAAAATAAAGTTCAAAAAGTGTGTTGTACATGTACTTTTATTTATTATTATTATACGATTTACGTGATTTTTTTTTTATAAAATGTATAAATTATATATAAGAAAATTTATGTTTTGTGTAAGACTTATTTTGGTCGATTACCTGTTTGAAGCCTTCATTTTTAAAATTAACTTTTAGATCTCATGTTTTGTCAAAAGGTTAAAATTTGGAATTGATAGATTGATTATTTGAACACTGTATTTTTGCCGATTACCCAATTTGACCCTTTATTTTTAAAAATGAACATTTAGACCATGTTTTTATTTAAAAGGTTAAAACTTCTTATAAAAATTAAATTATATATTTATATAATTTTTGTTTTCTGAAAGGGTTCACAGAATTTTGAACCTTGTATTTTAGTCGATTACCTGTTAGAACATTTATGTTTAAAAATTAAAATGTGGACCTCCAATTTTTGACAAAAGGTTAAAATAGAAATAGATAGATCGATTATTTGAAAACTATATTTTGGCCGATTACTCGTTTTATTGATTCTTCATTTTTAAAATTTAACCTTTGGATCATATATTTATTCAAAAGGTTAAAAATTATATATAAAAAATAAATTATATAAATATATATAATTTATGTTTTCTATAAGGTTCACACCATTTTGAACATTGTATTTTAGTCATTTACTCATTTGGACCCTTTATTTTTTTAAATTAACTTGTGTACCTTGTGTTTTGTCAGAAGATTAAAAATAAGAATATAAAGATAGATTATTTGAATCATGTATAATTTGCTTGATTACCCGTTTGGATCTTTTATTGTTAAAAACTAACATTTGGATCTCGTGTTTTGTCAAAAAGTTAAAATATAGCAAAGATATATTTTATTATTATATATAGATATTTTTATCTATTATAATTTTATTAAAATAAAAATAAGAAATTAGATAAAAAAAAATTCATTAATTAACTAATAGCCATAAATTAGAAAAGTAAAATAAAAAATGAGAAAAAAAATTAATGTTTACTTATATTTATAATTTAATTAAATAGTTGTGAAATTTAAATTATATATGTTGTTAAGATATATTTTTGTAAAACTATTACATTTAAATTAAAAAATATATAAATAATTTAAATAAACATTTATTATATTTATTATTATTGTTATTGTCATCATCAATCATAAATTAAAGGTGTCATTTTTTTTAAGCACATGAATATGTATAACTTGAAACTGATTTATTCGATTTTAAATTTTTTTGAATTAATTAATTTATTTATTTTTATTAATATTCTTTTTAATTCATAATAAGATCAATAATTTAAAATTAAAACTTTAAATAATAACGAACATTAATAATTGAATAATCTGAGAGGATTGTATTACTATTAACACCCGAATCAATAATTTTGAAGATATGAATTGTAATTCATTGATTGGAATGTTCACCATTCCTTCTTCTAGCCTCTTAAGCTTGGTTGTAACCAAAAAAATAATTTTATGGTCATTTGAAAGTGGTCTATACTGTCTTTTGCTTGCAACAACTTTCAAATTTTTTACACTATATAAAGAACCCTCACTCAATAGGTGCTAGAACTTAGACACTAAATTTTTCCTAATTGTTGCATGCATTATATTAGCATTTGACAAAAACACACAATATATTAATTGAATATAAAATAATTGATAATATAAAGAAAACTAAGGAAACAAATTTTGATACAACCTTCTCATCTATTAAAATCATATTCATACTAATTAATTCTCCATTCTTCTTAGTATTGAGAGACTCCTACGTATAGTCTACAAACTCTAATCGTTATCATCTAATCATTTCTATCATTATTTAAGTCGGAGAGAAAAGAAAATTGCATTATGAAAATTGTAATTGAATGAGTTTAGAGAGAAGAAAAGAAAAAAAGAAATTAGAGTAGAAGTGTTGACGCTGTTTTTCGTCAGCAGTGAAAGAAGAGCACGTAAACAATAACTGATAATGGCCAATTTAAATACGACAACACAAACACACGATTTTTACGTGGTTTAGCAGTTAAATCTACCTAGTCCACGAGTCTCTGTTATTAAACTCAAGATTATCTCTGAAAATTCTTTAAACATGAATTCTTCAGAGTTTTCTCTCAAGGTTCAGAATTTCGGTCCATTACAATGGTGCATGACCTCTCTATTTATAGAGTAGGCTGCAGAATACTATCCCACATATTTTGGGTAGTTACTCTTTTTGTGAATAAAATTAATGGCCTTAAATGCCTATAATCAGATATAAAAGGAAACGTCCCCTGAAGACCAGGGGACGTATAACTGACCAAATAATATCCCACGATTCTAGGGGATTTACAGTAATAAATGAGGATTACATCTCTTATGGACAACACTTATAGATATTCAAGGTGGTTATCATATATCTCCAAGGCTTTAGCTTCCCAGGTTTCCCGTCATCTTTCGAGCTAGAGACATCTCCCGAGGTCACATGGCTTTCGAGATCGTATGTGCGTCGAGCTCGGGACCCCTGATCCGAGGTCATCCCTGAAGATGGATGCGTTTCCGGAGCTACCTTTCGAGATCATAAACACTCCGAGGTCACCATACTCGAGGTCGTCTATGTCTTGCAGGCTCGATATTCAATCCTGGAGCATACTTCAAACCTTATGAGTCCACTTGCTGCGAATCCACCTTTCGAGGTCATATTTAACATAGCTCGAAATCTGGGTATAACATCTTGCCCCCTCAAAAGTATTTGTTCGAATCCTAAGAGAAGGAAACTTTTGAACTACTTTCTTTGAGAACTGTACCGTCATACACTTTTGAAAATGGACACGCGTCAGCTGGGTATTGCTCATTTTTGGTACTTGAGTACCTTGGAAACATGCCCACGATCATCCGTCTGCCACTTTTTCGGCGCCATCTTTTCATTGATCCCCATCTGTTGGATCTAGCAAGGATTTCATTCAACGCCTCGAATTAATCCCCCTTTTTCCATCTATATATACGAGACCCCACTCTTCATCTTCTTTTTTACCTTCGTTCACCAGGAGCAAGAAAAAAGGAAAAACAGAACCAGAGACCTTCCTATAAAGCTTCTATCCCGTGCATGTTTTCTCAGCCAAAGAAACAAAGAAACCCTGGTTTGTTCAAGTCCGTGAGTTCTTATTTGCAACCTCTCCTTCAATCAACGATCTCTCTGCAATCTTCGTTTTCCATTTTGTTATTTTTTGTTCATACTGTTCTTTTTGTGTATGTGTATATACTAGTTTACATCCTCAGCATAATATGATAGGATGTTTCTATCCGATAGGTTCTTTTTTTTTTTTTACTCCCAACACAGAATTTGCATCACTGGTTCATACCCAGTTCTGATGTTTGAGCAAGATTCTTGTTTTCTAGGTTTCAAAATTTTAAGAGACGTTTCTTGTACACCAAGATTTCGAGTAAAAAACATTGGCCTTGACAAATGCACGAAACCCAAGGCTGCCTTTTCTGGTTAACCGCCACTCTTTTTTCCCTTGATTTTTGGGATTTTCAAAAAATTATCCACTCTCCTTCCTTTTTCGTGGAACGCACGTCCTGACTCATTAATAAGGGCCTTAATATGTAGCTTGTTTTGTTCCTAAACCCCAAGCTCGTAACTTCGAGCTCGAAACTCTTGCATGCATGGCCCTCACCATTTTTTCTTTCTCGCTAGATGTCACAGAATCTGGAAAGACGGTGGGGGTCGTTGCTGGCAATCCCTTACGAGCCAAAATCTCCGAGCCCAGAATCGTTGTTCGCCCGGAATCAACATCGGATAAGAGAATACGAGCTTGCGCGCGAGCAAGAGGACATTCGAGCTCACTACCGCCGCCAGATAGACGAGGTCATAGAGGGGAAGAGGAGAGTTCTTCGGGAGGCCCTCTATCCGGAATCCAATTCAGGACCTAGGCCGATTCCCCACGACCCTGCACTAAAGGTCACCGTCGCATACCATCCAGGAGAGCTCCAATTTTCACTGACGAGGGAACCTTCTTCCTCGTAGCCGAGGAGAGAAATGTTTGAGGCTGAGCACTATTGGAGCTCGGTTACCATAACTAGTCAGATAACTGAAATCCTGGCTTTCCACGGCCTTAGCCTGTCAGGCTCCTTGAAGTGTCGAGCTCCGGTCGACCATGAACGAAGCTGCTTCGCCCCTGGGGGCCGCAACGCCAATGTGAAATACGCGGCCTGGAGCCAGGAACACATGAGGGCGGGAGCACTGTTGCCCTTGAAGTCTTTTTTCAAAGACTTCACGGATTTCGTTGGGTTGGCTCCGTTCCAACTCAACACCAATTCTTACAGGGTGCTGTCTGCCCTAAGGTCCTTATACCACGAGATGGGGTGGAAAGGACCTTCGCCTCAAGAGATTTTGTATCTCTTTTGTCTGAAAAGTAACCCCTCCCGAGCTCGGGGAGGGGATGGCTTTTATTATCTCTCGAGCTATCCCAAGGAGAAGAAGGTCTTTGAAGATCTTCCCAATCATCCGCCTGATTTCAAGAGGGCCTTCTTCTGGACAGACGGTCTGTCCCCGTCTCGACACTACTCGTTCAGGCGGATTCGTAAGTATTCTTCTTATCTTTATTTCTGTGCTCGAGATTTTAGCTCTTAGATTCATGCTTAGTAGAAATATGTTGTCTTTCAGCCAATTTTCAGCGTCCCACTCCTGACGAGACAATGAAGGAGCATAGAGAGACCCTGCTCCAACTCCCACATGGCAGGAGGTCTCTCTTATACCTTTTACACGAGGATAAGCTCCGAAAGTGTGGAATTTTGGGGGAGGGCCAGTCCACCTTTGACTGATCCAATAAAAAATATGAACACTGGGAGCAGGTGCCCCTGCCCCCAGGCGCCCTTCCTCCGAGGAGAGAAACGAGGCCACCACTTCCAGTTCGCCTAAGGAGTCCGCAGTCGGGGAATGAGGCTAATGATGAAGCCTCGAGCTCAGATTCGGATGAAGGTAAAGTCCTCCCTACCTCGAGAATGTGGTCCCCCACTCTACTAAAGCATAAGCCCAATAGGTTAGTCTCGTGCCCACAGGATAGATACCACTTCTACATATGGAGTTGGGTAGATGACTGTGTCCATAGGTCTGATAGTGGGCTCGGGAAATACGACACCATGTATACCACGGACGAGGTGTGGAACGGGATAGTTGTTCAGTACGGGACCAACGATTATAGGGACCTTTCGAGGTTATCACCTACATATAGGGAAGGCACTCCCCCCGCCTCCTCTGAAGACGGGGAAATTTCATGGTCCCCAAGCTCGAGCTCGGGGGAGAGTTCCAGTTAGGTTTCTTCTATCATCACTTTATACGTCTGTGATACTGAAACAACTTGTATGCTTCTCTTTTATTAACTCACTCTGTGTTGTGACTTGTGCAGGCAAGATGGACTCTGACCTCGACAACATCATCGATGGTGCTGGCGCCAAGAGGAGCAAGCGTCCCAGAGTGGGGTCGCTGAAGACCGACCGGCCGGGCAAGGGCCCCAAGAGGTCCAAGAAAACCCCTCCTCCTGCTCCTCCGGTTTCGAGCTCCACCACTGCGGCGACTTCCCAGGCCGGTGCTTCCGCAACGGCGCCGTCCTCGCAAGTCATCGCTTCTGCAGTGGCGCCGACTTCGCTGGTCGGTCCCTCAATTATGGTTGAGTCCCAACCTCCTGTGGTGGTTCAGTCATCCTTAGTTCTGCCTTCTAGAAGGCCTTCTGCTTCTCGAGCTCAGAAGCTATCAATTTTCACCCACATGGATGCATATGTGGTCGACAATGCCGCTGGGTCCCATGGATCTACGCTGGTCTCGGATGTTATGTCCCGGATCGGCCAGAGCTTTGGCAGCCTCGAAGCTCCCCAATGGCAATGCTTGAACGATACCCAAGACTGCACTGTCCTCTATGAGAAGAGTATCGAGCTCGCTGCCGCGGTAAGTATCCTTCTATAGTCCTTCTTCTTGGTTATAATCGCACAGACTTGGTGTTAATGATGACTTTTCCTTTTTCAGTCTCTTTCCTTTACCGCCCAGCTCAATTATAAGTTGAACAACGAGATTCATTCGAGCAAGTCTCATGCCCAAGAGGCGAAGAATCTCCATCTCAAAGCGAGCGATGATCTGAAGGCAGTGAATGCGAAGCTTGAGGCAGGAGCCAAGGAACGTGAGGACATGGCCACCGAGCTCGGGAAGCTGAAAACTGAGCTCGAGGAGCATAAGAAGGAGATCACCCAGCTTCAGGAGATCAACAAGAAGCTTGAAGAGGAAAAGGCTGCTACCTTTGACATCATGGAGGATGCAAAAGCTCGTCTCCTTGCTGAGTACAAAGAGAAGAAGGAACAAGCGGTTGACTCAGCCATGTACCGAATGTGGGCCTACAATGAAGATCTGGACACCAGCTTCTTAGGTCCTCACGAGGCGACTCTTCTTGACAGGTGGAATGCTCGGGTCGAGAAGGAAGAGGCTGATGAGCTCGAGAAGGAAAAGGCTGCTCGGGATGCCGTTTCGGAGGGAGCCCAGGAGGACAGCCATGCTATTCGTCCTGAGGAATTCGGTGCTGCTGATGCTGAGAAGGCCAAGGAGACTCCTCTTCCTTAAATCTGATCTCGGGGAAATCATTTATTGGGGCTGCGTCCCCTTATTTTTGTAATTATTTTAATTTATGCCCTCGGGGCTGATACAATTTCTTTAAATATTACTTATATATGCTTCACATTTCTTGGCTCGAAATATTTTGCACATTTTTTATGGATGAACCATTTATGTTTATTTATTCATACAAACATATTGTGGATTTAGGTTTGAAGCTCAATGCATTCATGCACAGTTTGTTCAAATTATCCGCTTCCGACCTCGTTATTTTTCAAAGTCGGATATTACTTTAACCATGAACCCAAAAGTACTTATATGGTATGTAATGTGAATGATTTGGTTATATCTTTTTTGCTTAGTCACTTTTCCTCATCCTCAGTTTTTGCTCCAAGGTTAAGAGTTCAAAACTATTTTTCTTTAAGATATTCCAGCCTCGATCTCGACTTATTTCGAAATAGGTTTAGGTTCATACTTATCATCGATTAGTTTTTTGGCTGGTTTGTTCCAAACCTGTTAAGTTTGCACATCTGGTTAACTCCAAACGTTTTCGGTTTTTGATAATTCGGTTATGTCCGAACTATCTAAGCTCGCGTATCTGGTTACATCCAAATACTTTATATGTTTTTGATAATTAGGTTATGTCCAAACTATCTAAGCTCGCGTATCTGGTTATATCCAAATACTTTATATGTTTTTGATAATTCGGTTATGTCCGAACTATCTAAGCTTGCGTATCTAGTTACATCCAAATACTTTATATGTTTTTTATAATCCGGTTATGTCCGAACTATGCTCGCGTATCTGGTTATATCCAAATACTTCATATGTTTTTGATAATTCGGTTAGGTCCGAACTATCTAAGCTCGCGTATTTGGTTATATCCAAATACTTCATATATTTTTTGTTTTTTAAGCTGATAGTATATCTACCGTTGATGCCCCCTTAATATCCTATGAGTGTGACCATAGGTTATTAAATTAAGAGAGATTGCAAAAATAAAAAATAAACAGAGATAATATACTGAATGAAATAAATCTTTATTTGATGGTAATCAAAAGGCAAACAAACTAATATAAATAGAAACTCATGGTTATAGGCAACACTTTTCCTATACTACTGATAGTAAGGTCTAAGGTGTTCGCCATTCCATGCTCGGGGTACTAGGCTCCCGTCCAATCTCGTAAGTTTGTACACACCAGGTCGGATGACTGACTCTATCTGGTATGGTCCTTCCCAATTTGGCCCGAGCACTCCAGTTGCCGGATCTCGAGTTGCCAAGAATACGCGTCTCAACACCAGATCTCCCATTCTGAACTTTCGATCTCGAACCCTCTTGTTGAAATATCTGGTAGTTCGTTGCTGGTAGGCAGCATTTCTCAGCTGAGCCTCTTCTCTTTTTTCTTCAATCAAGTCTAAGGTTTCCTCGAGCTGAGTATGGTTTGAACTTTGGTCGTAAATCTGAGTTCGGATCGTTGGGATTTCGACTTCTATGGGCAACATTGCCTCGCAGCCGCATGCTAGAGAGAACGGGGTATGTCCTGTTGAGGTTCGAGCCGTGGTCCTGTATCCCCAAAGGACTTGGGGAAATTCTTCGGGCCACCGTCCCTTTGCTTCCTCCAACTTTTTCTTTAAAGAACTCTTTAGAGTTTTGTTCACAGCTTCGACCTGGCCATTCGCTTGGGGGTGAGCCACTGATGAAAAACTCTTTATTATGCCGTTCTTTTCACAAAAGTTGGTGAACAGGTCGCAATCGAACTGGGTTCCGTTGTCGGATACGATCTTCCTCGGCACTCCGTATCGGCACACGATGTTCTTTACTACGAAATCAAGGATCTTCTTTGAGGTTATAGTTGCCAATGGTTCAGCCTCCGTCCATTTTGTGAAGTAATCCACGGCGACTACAGCATATTTCACTCCGCCTTTGCCAGTCGGGAGAGAGCCTATGAGGTCGATGCCCCATACCGCGAAAGGCCATGGGGATGTCAACATGGTCAGCTCGGATGGTGGGGCTCGGGGTATCGTGGCGAATCTCTGGCATTTGTCGCATTTCTTCACATACTCGAAAGAATCCGTTTTAATGGTTGGCCAGAAATATCCCTGGCGTATGATTTTCTTGGACAGGCTATGCCCCCCGGTGTGATCTCCGCAGAACCCTTCATGAATTTCTTCAATGATTTTCTTAGCTTCGGGAGGGGTTACGCACCTGAGTAACGGCATGGAATATCCCCTTCGGTACAGCCTTCCATCCAAAATTGTGTAACGGGGAAGTTGATACATCAACTTTCGAGCTTGGTTCCGATCTTTTGGAAGAACTCCGTTCTCGAGATAATCAACTATCGGGGTCATCCAAGTCGGCTCTGTTTCGATCATACACACATATTCCTCTTCTGGCTCGTTAATGCTAGGTGCCGATAGGTGTTCTATGGGTACAACATTCAGTTCTTCGTTTTCGGCGGACGTGGCGAGTCGAGCTAAGGCATCTGCATTCGAGTTCTGCTCGCGGGGAACCTGTTCGATTGTATAGAATTCGAAACACTCTAACGCTGATTTTGCCTTCTCCAAATAAGCTGCCATTCTCGTGCCGCGAGCCTGGTATTCACCCAATATTTGATTAACCACTAGCTGGGAGTCACTGTAGCAATGTATAGCTTTAGCTTTGAGCTCCTTAGCTATACGAAGTCCCGTGAGTAAAGTCTCGTATTCGGCCTCATTATTCAACGCTTTGAAGCCAAATCTTAGGGCAGAATGAAATCTGCTTCCTGCGGGGGTAACTAAAATGACCCCTGCCCCTGCTACATTTTCATTTGACGAGCCATCGACGTAAAGTTTCCATAGCTCGTGGGCCGTGGTTATTACCTCGTCGTCGGCTATACCCGTACATTCCACTATGAAGTCCGCCAATGCCTGTGCCTTAATGGTCGTTCTTGGGTGGTAGGTGATCTCAAACTGTCTGAGCTCAACAGCCCATTTGCCTAAGTGGTTGATCAGTCAGCACATGGATGGGATGTGCCTGAAAGTAGGGGCGGAGCTTTCGGGATGAATGAATTAGACTGAGCGCGAGTTTCTCCATCAATGGATATCTTGACTCTGCCCCCAGTAATCTTTTACTGATGTAGTAAACGGGTCGTTGCACCCTCTCTTCTTCTCGGATGAGCACTGCACTTATCGCGTGTTCGGTAGTTGAAAGGTATAGGTACAGTATTTCCCCCGTTTCAGGTTTTGACAGGATGGGTGGTTCCGCAAGGTGCTTTTTGAGCTCCTGAAAGGCCAGCTCGCATTCCTCTGTCCATTCAAACTTCTTACCTCCCCTTATTAAGTTGAAAAATGGAAGACCACGATCCGTAGATTTCGAGATGAATCTGCTTAGGGCTGCCATCCTGCCGGTCAGACTTTGGACATCTTTGTGCCTTCGAGGTGAGGGCATGTCGATCAGGGCCTTGATCTTGTCGGGGTTAGCCTCGATTCCACGAGAGTTCACAATAAAGCCCAGAAATTTTCCTGAAGACACCCCAAAGGTGCACTTGTGAGGATTTAGCTTCATGTTATACTTCCTGAGCACGTTGAAGCACTCTTCGAGGTCATCAACATGGTTCTTGTTGAGTTGAGACTTTACAAGCATGTCATCAACATAAACCTCCATGTTGTTCCCTATTTGTTCTGAAAACATCATGTTTACGAGCCGCTGGTATGTGGCTCCAGCATTCTTGAGCCCGAATGGCATGACATTATAGCAGTATAGCCATTTATCCGTGATGAAGCTCGTATGTTCTTGGTCGGGGGCATGCATGGGAATCTGGTTATATCCAGAATAAGCATCCATGAACGACATCAGGCCATGCCCCGCCGTGGCATCTACGAGTTGGTCAATTCTTGGTAATGGAAAACAATCTTTTGGGCAAGCTTTGTTGAGATCTGAGTAGTCAATACAGGTTCTCCACGTCCCATTGGGCTTTGGGACCAACACCGGATTGGCTACCCAGTCAGGGTAAAAGGCATCCCTAATGAATCGGTTTGCCTTTAACCTGTCAACCTCCTCCTTTAACGCCTTCTTTCTGTCTTCGTCCAGCTGTCTTCGCTTTTGTTGCTTTGGAGGAAAGCTTTTGTCTATGTTTAGTGCGTGGCTTGCTACATTCGGGCTTATCCCCACCATGTCTGAGTGCGACCACACGAAGACATCCTGGTTTTTCTTCAAAAAACAGATTAATTGCTATTTTGCCTCGTCTTGGAGGTGTTTTCCGACCTTCACCTTCTTCGAGGGATCAGCTTCCTCGAGCTGAATTTCTTCGAGCTCCTCTAAAGGTTCGAGGTCAACTTTCTCCTCAATCCTCAGATCGATCTCTTCGTCAATCTCTAAGACCGTTCCGTCTTTGTTTTGTACGATGACGAGTGCTTGAGCGTTCGTTTGTTTCTTTCCCCTCAAGGAGATGCTATAGCATTCCCTCCCTGCCAATTGGTCTCCTTTTAATGTCCCGACTCCGCTAGGGGTCGGGAACTTAAGGGCCAGATGCCTTACTGATGAAACTGCCCCCAGCCCGACCAGAGCGGGTCTCCCGAGCAGCACATTGTAGGCAGACGGTAAGTCTACTACCACGAACTCCATTATCTTGGTCACCGAGACTGGATAGTCTCCCAAGGTCACGGGGAGTTCAATGGATCCCATACAGGCAGTTCCTTCTCCTGAAAATCCGTACAAAGTAGTTGCACATGCTTTCAGGTCGCGAAGGGAGAGTCCCATCTTCTCGAGGGTTGTTTTATAAAGGATGTTGACTGAGCTCCCATTATCTATGAGAACTCGGTGGACCCTTTTATTGGCCAACTGAAGAGTAATGACCAGCGAATCATGATGAGGGAACTGAACATGGGAGGCGTCTTCCTCGGTGAAGGTTATTGGTTGTGTTTCAATCCTCTAGCTTTTTGGTGCCCTAGGTTCGGGTTCATAAGGAGACCCGTCCCCTGTCTTCAACTCGTTAACATACCTCTTTTGGGCATTCCTGCCCCCTCCTGCGAGATGAGGCCCTCCCGAGATGGTTATTACATCCTCTCCATCTATCGGCGGGGGCCTGTCTTCTTCCTGACCTTGGGAGTTATTGTTTTGTGTGGTCGGAGGCGCGGCTACTATCTGGCTCGCGGCCGCCTGACCAGTACTCTGGTTTTTGACATAATGCCGGAAGTAACCTCTCGAGATCAACCCTTCGATCTCGTCCTTCAATTGTCGACATTCATCTGTTGTATGTCCGGTGTCTCTGTGGAACCGGCAATATTTACTGGAGTCCCTCTTGGATTTTTGATTCCTCATCGGGTCCGGGCGCCTAAAGGGGACCTGGTTTTCATTATCCAGGTATATGTTTTCCCGAGACTCATTGAGCTCGGTGTATACTTTATACAGAGAGAAATATCTCTCCCCTTTCTTTTTCTTTCCTCCCTCAGCTTCGGGGTTACTTCCTTCGTTCTTTTTCCTCTTGGAGGGGTTCTCCGTGGCAGGCTTTGGAGCTGCTGGGTCCGCCGAGGTTGAGGTAGAGTTGATGTTTATCGTTGTAGTTTCGGAATGGGAAGTCGCTTTGAGCGTCGACCTCGCTTCCTCTACATTGACAAACCTCTGCGCTCGTCTGTTAAACTCGGTTATTGACCTTACTGGTTTCCCTTGCATGTCGTCCCAAAGGGCACTTCCTGGTAATACACCAGCTCGGATAGCCATTAGGTGTCCACTGTCATCCACGTCCCGAGCTCAGGCTACTTCCAGATTAAATCTTGTCAGGTAACTTTTTAGTGTTTCGCCCGGTTGTTGTCGGACGTTAGTTAAGGTGGATGCCTCTGACCTGAACCCCACCATTGCTCTGAACTGCTTCTTAAAGTCTTTAGACAACTTCTCCCATGAGGTTATTGAGTGTCTCTTATACTTTTCGAACCAAATTTTGGCAGGTCCTGCCAATGATGTTGGAAACAACATGCACCTGAGCTCGTAACCCACGTTACTGGCTCTCATGATAGTGTTGAACGTGCTCAGGTGACTACACGGATCGGTCTTTCCTTCAAATGTAGGGGCGTGAGGAATCCCAAACCCTTGAGGAAATTGAGTGTCAGAAATATGGGGAGCAAACGGCTCGAGCTCCTCATCAGAGTCCTCATATCGACCATTTCCTCGTTCATTCTTTAAAAGCCTAAAGGCTCTTTCGAGCTGATCGATTCTTTCTTGAATTGGGTCAGTAGGAGGTGCTGTCTAGAATTGATTGTCATCGATCGTGATTCCAGGCTCACGTCTCTGCAAGGGATCTCTACGCCTATTCAAGCGATCCCTTAGGTCCGGGTTTGTTTGCTCTCCATTACCCCGACTCTGGTTCAGGTGATTTTGCAGGTCGGGACGATTCTTGCGGCTTCCAGTGTTATTGCGACCTCGGTCATGTTTACTAACGGACCTGGTCTCTCCGGACTCATCACTGGTGATGCTCATTGCTCGGTTATTCCGTGATGGATTCTTTCTATGTCGCCTCGTCTCCGCCGTGCGAGACCGAGACGTTCGACTTTTCTCAGATGGAGCGCCTCTCCGCTCCTGGAAAGTCTCCCTGTTTCCTTGTCTTTCCCCCGTACGCCCTTCATTCTGATCTCGAACAGGTTGAGCGTTCCTGCGGGGGGGCGAAGGAAATCTTATGGGTGACGGAAGAAACCGTATAGGCGACGGTGGCTGCCACCCTTGTCGTGGCCTAGAGGGTCCGGAATTCGCCCGAGATGGGTCAGTTGCATTTTGGTGCGCTCCCAGGTACCTGAGTCCGAGCCTCTGCAGGGGTTCGGTTATTCTCAGCTCCTGCAGGCACTTCCACAGGCGGGTTAACCGGGGCCCGAACTTGAGTACTCCTCTGGGGCCTAGGTGGAGCGGATGTGCCGGAGGTTGAGTCGGCCTCCTTGTGGCAGCATCCTTTCGTGGACGCCCGCGGGGCCTCCGGGGAGGAACATGCACGTCCCTTGGAGGAGGGACTTGGTTTTCGCGCGGAGGCGGGGGCTGAGCCACCTGCGCCTCTGTGGCTATCCTTGTCAACTCCTCATTCCGTTTGTTGGCCTCTGCCTACAGCTGCTTCAGTTGCCGGTTTTCAAGTTCCACAATAGGAACATACCGCTCCGGATTGTAGTACATATCCTCATCCCTTGGTGGAGGGGGTGGTCCCCGGGAATCAGAGGACCCACTTCTCTCCTCAACATCCGGGTTTTCCATTGGTTGTTTTCCAGGACGTCTTGGGTAATTTTCTTCAGGTGTGTTCTGATTGTTTGTGGCCATGATTTTTCTCAGGGATGAATGCTTAAGGCTCTCAATGAAAGCACCAAACTGTTGACGCCGTTTTTCGTCAGCAGTGAAAGAAGAGCATGTAAACAATAACTGATAATGGCCAATTTAAATACGACAACACAAACACACGATTTTTACGTGGTTCAGCAGTTAAATCTGCCTAGTCCACGAGTCTCTGTTATTAAACTCAAGATTATCTCTGAAAATTCTTTAAACATGAATTCTTCAGAGTTTTCTCTCAAGGTTCAGAATTTCGGTCCATTACAATGGTGCATGACCTCTCTATTTACAGAGTAGGCTGCAGAATACTATCCCACATATTTTGGGTAGTTACTCTTTTTGTGAATAAAATTAATGGCCTTAAATGCCTATAATCAGATATAAAAGGAAACGTCCCCTGAAGACCAGGGGACGTATAACTGACCAAATAATATCCCACGATTATAGGAGATTTACAGTAATAAATGAGGATTACATCTCGTATGGACAACACTTATAGATATTCAAGGTGGTTAACATATATCTCCAAGGCATTAGCTTCCCAGGTTTCCCGTCATCTTTCGAGCTAGAGACATCTCCCGAGGTCACATGGCTTTCGAGATCGTATGTGCGTCGAGCTCGGGACCCCTGATCCGAGGTCATCCCTGAAGATGGATGCGTTTTCGGAGCTACCTTTCGAGATCATGAACACTCTGAGGTCACCATACTCGAGGTCCTCTATGTCTTGCAGGCTCGATATTCAATCCTGGAGCATACTTCAAACCTTATGAGTCCACTTGCTGCGAATCCACCTTTCGAGGTCATATTTAACATAGCTCGAAATCTGGGTATAACAAGAAGAAAATATGAGAGTTAAAGAGAATGTTTAGAATATATACAAAATTATGAAAAAATATTTATATATAATATTATTAATTTAAATAATAACTAAATGGTAAAAAATGAATAAAATGAATATATGGTTACAAAATATTGTATACGGTTAATCAAATGAATAAAAAATGAATCAAATGAAACTACCATCGGATGTAGTTATTCATATATAAACATTTATTCATATATCCTAAAAACAAATAATGTTTAAAATCAACTATACATCTCATATATAAATTATAGTATATATTTATATATGAACATTATTCTTAAAATCAACTATATATCTTATTTAAAATTTCATTGTATTCCTTAAATTATATATGAATATGAATGTTTCATTGTTATTCTTAAATTATTTGTTATTTTAAAATATTTTTAATACATAAAATTTTGATTCTTATTTTAGAATCAATCACTTTAAAGATTTTTTTTTCAATCACTAACCCATTAGCTTCGTAATATATATTTATCCAATATAATAATGCACCATATAAAATTTATATTCAGTATATTCTAATAATTCTCTTTACTTCCATACACCGAACGTATTATAAACTATTGAGATCAAAAATTATATTTTATGTATATAAGTCAATATATATATACACACTTAATGCATGATTAAGTGATTATAATTAATTATGACATTATCAAATTATTAATTAGCACCATTTGTACCACAATGAGATCTTTATTATGATTATTCATATATATATATATTAAATTGTTAAATATAATTAAAAATAAATATAAATATAAACTCAAAAAATATCTTATTAAATTATTAAATATCTTATAAAATTAACTATGTGGATTCTAATAATAAAACTAAAAATAAATATAAATATAAACTCAAAAAAGATCTTATTTAAATCTTTGTTACTTTATTAGTATATATTTTGATTTTGTAAATGAATTAAAAAATTAGATTAAATGAGAAAATAGAAATAGTGCTTTGATGAGATTTTAAAGTGCCACATAATCTTCCTGAAATTCTCATTTATATATCTTCTATATAATAAATGTGTAGATAACGTAAATTATTAGTTTTAACGGTTTTTTATTTTCTTAATGTTAACTTTAACAGGATATTATTATATTTAACAGAATATTATTATATTTAACGATAGTTTGTAAACACTTATAAAATGTTTTTACAAACTCTACTGATTAAAATAGGATCTTTTAATAAAATAAAATAAATAATTAAAAAAAATTAAAAAAGGATCTTTTTTTTAGATATTTTACAATGATAATTATTTAAAAATAATTAATAATTAAACAAATTCAAGTATGATATTTTTGAGATATTTTACAATGATAATTATTTAAAAATAATAAAATCATACGTTTTATAACTTAAACAAATTTAATTATATTTAAACTCACTTTTCAGAATAATATCATATTAAACATATAATATAATCTACTGTGAATTAGCAACAAAATATTGTTTTAAAAAAACTAGCAAGAAACTTAAATTTAAAATCTACGTATAATATTTAATATTACATTAAACATATAATATATAATCTCTTGTTGTCACTCCCAACTCCATAACTAAAACAAACATAAACTTAAACAAAAATAAATAAATTATTTAATTAAAATATGATATTTATTTGAAATTTATATGACATTAATATAAATTTAATAAAAATAATTAATAAATTCTATAAATAAAATTAAGCAAACGTGCACATTGCATATTGCTTGTAACTAGTATATATATATATATATTTGTACCACAATGGAATCTTATTATGATTATTCATAAATATATTTATTAAATTGTTAAATATCTTAAATTATTAAATATAATTAAAAATAAATATAAATATAAACTAAAAAAATATCTTATTAAATTATTAAATATTTTATAAAATTAACTATGTGTGATCTAATAATCAAATTAAAAATAAATATTGAAATTCCGTTTTTAGTAATTACCAGATTAATTAAATA
Organism: Humulus lupulus; assembly: GCF_963169125.1. NCBI lineage: Eukaryota > Viridiplantae > Streptophyta > Magnoliopsida > Rosales > Cannabaceae > Humulus > Humulus lupulus. Next base: position 151,628,590 of record NC_084798.1, on the reverse strand, counting down.
ATGAATTAATTAAAATGCGGAATGGTAATTAGTTGTTTACACAGAAAACGGTTTTGTCGGGACAGAATCCAAACTTGTCACGACAGAACTGAACACAAAAAATAGACAGTGCAAAAATTAAAGAACACAGTGAATTTTTACAAGGTTCAGAAACCCTTTCGGATATCCTACTCCTTGGGGCCACGCCCAGAGAATAAACCAATTAGTAAAGAAACAAAGTGTACAAAAGCATTGACTTAAACAATGTAAGACTCCCTCTTAAACTATTGCCGCAATCTTGTTGTACTCTTCTCTACGAATCTGGTTTGATGAAACGCTGATTCTCTTGAACTCCCTTCAAATAACAGCGAGTGCACACTTCCTCCCGAAGTGAGACTTAGATGGAATCCTCTCCCGAAGATCCTTATGAACACGTTCACAATAGACACTATCTGTTTACAATGGACTAGATAGATATCCACAAGTACACTCAGCACTCTCACAAAGATTAAGGTGAACAAACTTAATCTCTACAAATAAAGACACTCTTCAAAATAATGTTTACAAATATTGAAAATGGAAGAGGTGAAAAATCCAAAGGCCTTGGCAAGGTATTTATAGGAAGGGAAATCGTCCAAGGCCATGATTTTCTGGTATCTTTGAAATCAATTTGCGAATTCCTTTGATTTAGGAAAACAGCCAGCCAGATGGATTCTGAGTCGACAGAAAAGGAAACTGATGAGTCAGCAACGTGATCCGTTTGATCTGGCAGAACGAACATGGTCATTTCTCTTGACCATGTTCATTTTCGACACCTTCTTTATTTCCAGGATAACCATAATCTCATATAATCCCTGAAAATAATCTCAAGATATTTGCACAATATATTTTTACCAAAAATTGATTATTTGAGATAAAAAAGGCAACAAATATATTCACATTTAGAGATCTTTTCACATTACAAAATCAACTGAAAATATTGCCAAATAAAACCGAAAATCAATATGGAGATACTCTGATTTTCCTTAATAACTTTAAAATATTTTGTCTAAAATAAAGTTAGCCAAAAAAGGACTTTACAATCTCCCCCGTTGGCAACTTGATAGACAAAAATATTTTAAGAGTTTATTTGAAAGATCCTGCAAAGACAATCAAGATTAGAGCAAATAGTAATGTTACATTACTCCCCCTGCGAAAAGCATCTCAAAAGTAACAAGGATCAAAACATAAAACAAGATAAACCGATCAAAATGAACCTTTTACTCCCCCTTGTTGTCTATCAATAAGCCAACGGAGTAATACCAACACAAAACACAATCCAAAGAGTCAAACTACTACTCCCCCTCTTTGTCTATCAAAAAAATCAAAAGACAATGACAACACAATTTTTCAAGCCTTCTTTGTGTGACCGAGACGGTTGTTACCAATGAGAAATGCATGTACTCCACTGCCTCGAGTTTTCACCAAAGATGCAACAAACAAAAACAAAGAGATTTTTTTTTTTTTTTTTTTTAAAATAATGAGAAAATGAGTCTCTCTTTGACCGATTATAAAGAGAAGAAAATGACACTCAGGGATTTGATTTTATTCCTTTTCAAGACCAAATTAATGAATTGATATCCCAAAAAAAACTTTGCACAGTTAAGGAAAATAAACCAAAAATAGAAACTTTTGATGTCAAATAATATAATAAGTGACAAAAAACAACATATTAACACAGTTTCCCTTTCTTGATAGCCACGGTCAAGTCCCCTTTTTTTTTTTTGATTTTTTTTATATAATATAATATATAAACAAAAGTACCAAAAATATCATATTTTGATTGTGCCCAATGTCTTCGTGCCTTGTCCTTGGAGAAAGTAACAAACATTAATTCTTAACATATTTTTACTATAAAGTTAGAAAATATATTTAATATAAATCATGCTATTACTTTTTTTTTTTTAGAAAAAATCACAAAATATGTACTCCTGACACAAAAAATATTTTATCCAAATTAATAAGTGTGTATGAGACTTACAAATTTTTCCAACAGTATATCTTAAGCATTTGTGTGTGATTGTGAAAGCAGAGATCATTGCCCTGTATGACAATTTTAGCCTTTTTCAGGGTCATTGCCCTATGTGGAAATTTTTAGCCTTTTTCTCAAAGAGTACCCAAATTAGACGCTTTCACACTATACTGAAGGCTGCAATTATCAATGGTAGAGTATCTTCTACATAATTTTTAGTTACATAGTTCCAACTTACTCAAAGATAGCATTTTACACAACAGTGTAGGTAGCTCTATTCTAAGATGGAGCCTGAAAATACTTTTAAGGATCAAATGCTCATACACTACAAACACAGATTGATTTGGAAAAATATTAATTGGAAGGACTATTTATTTTGATTTTTTTTTTTTTAAAAAAATGTGCATGATATACATTAACTATAAATTCTAACAAGTAGTAAAAATACATTTTGACATAATGTTTGAGACTTTCTATTTGGACAAGAACAAGAAGACATCAAGCAACTCTTTCTAGCACATGGATATGGCACAACACAAACAATATTTAATTAGTACAAGCCCCCAAGGATTTCCTGAGGGAATAAAACCTGACCGTATCAAGGGCTTTTGTGAAAATATGTGCAATTTGTTTGTCACACTCAATATATTCTAAGACCAAAGTTTTATTTTCAACAATATCCTCAGTGTGTCGAGACACATCATCAACACAAAAACATTTTTCATGAGAAATTTTCAAATGTTTTCCCAATTGACCTGGTTCACATTTACCAAAAGAATATTTACTTAAAATCGGTAAATCATGAACATGACTCATACATCCAATTTTTCTCAAATTTTCACAAACCACATGATCATGTTTTTCATGACACAGATTAGTATCACCCCTTGTAATTGTGTGACAATTGTGTGATTGAGATAATGTGTAACAATTATCGACAGATTTATAACCCTTCAAAACACAATTTCCACCTTGGTCAAGCACAAAACAATTATCAAGAGAAAAATTTACAAACAAGTCCTGATCACAAATTTGACTTATACTAATTAGATTAGTATTAAGTCCATCAACCAAAATAACATTTTGCAACTTTGGTAGTCCTTCAGAATTTAGAGTCCCACTACCAAGTACCTTACAAGACTTACCATCTCCAAATGTGACTTCCCCATTTTTCAAAGTCTTGAAGTCAGTGAGTATGCTTTTGTTACCTGTCATATGCCTTGAACAACCACTATCAAAAAACCAAGAGTTAGAAGCACATGTTCTAAGACAAGAAAAGGCAGCAAGACATTTGAATTTATTTTTCTTCACCCAAACTTTCTTAGGTGGAGACCTTTTCTTCAAGGGCATTTGTCTCAAATTACCATGATGATTAAAGCAATTTTTGTGAAGAAAATTCATCAAGGTAAAACATTTAGGTCGAATATGACCTATCACTCCACAGAAATTGCAAATTGGAATAAAATGACCAGATTTTTTATTCTCGAGAACTTTGTTATTGTTTGCCATCAAACGATTATCTGAACATACTTTCAACCATTGATCATACATGTTTTTGTATGATTCTTTCAAAGAATCCTCATCCAAATCGGATTCATTTGAATCACCATGGGAACCCTCATCTGTTGAAATAGTATTATTTAAACAAACAAGATTCTCATTCACCTGCACAGAAGGAGGTAAGCAAGAAAAAACAGAAGTTAAGGCAAGATTAGACTTTTCTTCCTCATCACTACTTTCAGAGTCTTGGTCACTCCAAGTGACTTCCATGACCTTCTTATTTTTCTTTAAGGTATTGGCACATTCAGCTTGAATATGTCCAAAACCTTCACACTCCCTGCATTGAATACCTTTTTTATTAGTAGATTCAAAAGGTTTTGAAAAATTATTACCTTTGGAGGATTTAGACATGTTTTTCTTGTTACCAATCTTTTTCATAAACTTCTTAAATTTTTCCGATAACAAGATCATTTCATCATCATCTTCCTCATCTGAGCTTTCCATTTTCTCTTTGGAAGATTTCAAGGCAATCGATTTCTCCTTCACGGCAATTGGTTTCTCTTGGCGAATCTTTTGATTAAGTTCAAAAGTTCGAAGAGATCCCATTAATTCCTCAACTTTCAAGGTGTCAAGGTTCTTTACCTCCTCAATGGCTTTGATCTTGGATTGAAACCTGTCAGGAAGAGATCTAACAATTTTCCTAACCAAAACAGAGTCAGACAACTTTTCTCCTAAAGCAAAATATTCATTAGCAATGTCAGACAATTCTTCATAAAACTCAGTGAGGGTTTCTTTTTCAGACATGCGAAGGTTTTCAAATCTTGTGGTCAACATTACAAGCCTAGATCGCTTAACATCAGTGGTTCCTTCAAATTGAGTTTGAAGAATTTCCCAAGCATCTTTGGCAGACTCACAAGATGAAATCAATTTTATATAACTCTCACCAACACCATTAAAAATTGCATGTAAAGCTTTATTATTATAAATTGACAGTTTATCTTCTTCATTAGACCATTCAAGTTCAGATTTTACCTGAGTCTTACCAGATTTCGAATTTATCTCGACAGGTGGTGTCCAACCAGATAATATTGATCTCCAAGCCCTTTCATCAAGGGATTTGATAAAAGCTTTCATCCTTACTTTCCAGTATGGATAATTTGTATCATTCAGCAATGGAGGGCGAGTTATAGAACTACCTTCTGCAAAGATAGACATTGCACAAGGCACAAAACAAACGGAAAAATACAAGATCGCACTAAAAGTTTAGTGACCCGCTCTGATACCAATTGAAATTCCGTTTTTAGTAATTACCAGATTAATTAAATAATGAATTAATTAAAATGCGGAATGGTAATTAGTTGTTTACACAGAAAACGGTTTTGTCGGGACAGAATCCAAACTTGTCACGACAGAACTGAACACAAAAAATAGACAGTGCAAAAATTAAAGAACACAGTGAATTTTTACAAGGTTCAGAAACCCTTTCGGATATCCTACTCCTTGGGGCCACGCCCAGAGAATAAACCAATTAGTAAAGAAACAAAGTGTACAAAAGCATTGACTTAAACAATGTAAGACTCCCTCTTAAACTATTGCCGCAATCTTGTTGTACTCTTCTCTACGAATCTGGTTTGATGAAACGCTGATTCTCTTGAACTCCCTTCAAATAACAGCGAGTGCACACTTCCTCCCGAAGTGAGACTTAGATGGAATCCTCTCCCGAAGATCCTTATGAACACGTTCACAATAGACACTATCTGTTTACAATGGACTAGATAGATATCCACAAGTACACTCAGCACTCTCACAAAGATTAAGGTGAACAAACTTAATCTCTACAAATAAAGACACTCTTCAAAATAATGTTTACAAATATTGAAAATGGAAGAGGTGAAAAATCCAAAGGCCTTGGCAAGGTATTTATAGGAAGGGAAATCGTCCAAGGCCATGATTTTCTGGTATCTTTGAAATCAATTTGCGAATTCCTTTGATTTAGGAAAACAGCCAGCCAGATGGATTCTGAGTCGACAGAAAAGGAAACTGATGAGTCAGCAACGTGATCCGTTTGATCTGGCAGAACGAACATGGTCATTTCTCTTGACCATGTTCATTTTCGACACCTTCTTTATTTCCAGGATAACCATAATCTCATATAATCCCTGAAAATAATCTCAAGATATTTGCACAATATATTTTTACCAAAAATTGATTATTTGAGATAAAAAAGGCAACAAATATATTCACATTTAGAGATCTTTTCACATTACAAAATCAGCTGAAAATATTGCCAAATAAAACCGAAAATCAATATGGAGATACTCTGATTTTCCTTAATAACTTTAAAATATTTTGTCTAAAATAAAGTTAGCCAAAAAAGGACTTTACAAATATAAATATAAACTCAAAAAATATCTTATTTAATTTTTTGTTAGTTTATTAGTATATGTTTTGATTTTGTAAATGAATAAAACAAATTAGATTAAAGGTGAAAATATAAATAGTGCTTTGAAGAGATTTTAGAGTGCCACATAATTTATATGAAGCTCTCATTTATATAAATACTAGAAAACATAACTGCACTCTGTGCAGTCTTTTGTAATTATTAAAAAATATATATTCTTAAATATTTTTTGGGAGATTGTGGGGGTAGTGATTCATTTTCACCCTACTCGTACAACATGCTTTTTATATGGACATGTGAATGCATTTTGACTATAATTTTTTTTTCATGATAGTGTTAACTATTCATTGTATAGTGAATCTCCTATAGGTTTATGAAAAATTCCCACAATTTAAAGTATTGAAAACAAAATTAAAAAAACTTGTTGTACATGTGCTTTTATTTATTATTATTATTATTATTATTATTATTATTATTATTATTGTTATTATTATTATTATTATATGCTTTGCGTGGTTTTTTTTTTTATAATGTGTAAATTATGTATAAGAAAATTTATGTTTTGTGTAAGACTTATTTTGGACGATTACCTGTTTGAAGCCTTTATTTTTAAAAATTAACTTTTAGATCTTGTGTTTTGTTAAAAGGTTAAAAATTGGAATTGGTATATAGATTATTTGAACACTGTATTTTTGCCGATTACCCGTTTTGACCCTTTATTTAAAAAAAAAAAACCATTGGACCATGTATTTATTTAAAAGGTTCAAACTTCTTATAAAAATTAAATTATATATTTATATAATTTTTGTTTTCTGTAAGGGCTCACACCATATTGAACCTTGTATTTTAGTGAATTACCCATTGGAATCTTTATTTTTAAAAATGAACTTGTGAGTCTCAAGTTTTGTCAAAAGGTTCAAATAGGAATAGATATATCGATTATTTGAAAACTATATTTTTGTTGATTACTCGTTTTGATTCTTTATTTTTTAAAATTAACCTTTGGATCATATATTTATTCAACATGTTAAAAATTCTTTATAACGAGTAAATTATATAAATATGTATATAATTTATGTTTTCTATAAGGGTTCGCATCATTTTGAACCTTATACTTTAGCCGTTTACCCATTTTGACCATTTATTTATTAAAATTAATTTGTGCACCTTATGTTTTTGTCAAAATATTAAAAATAGGAATATAAAGATAGATTATTTGAACCACGTATAATTTGATTGATAATCCGTTTGGATTTTTTATTGTTAAAAACTAACATTTGGATCCCGTGTTTTGTCAAAAAGTTAAAATATAAATAGATATTATTATTATTATTATTATTATTATTATATGTAGATACTTTATCTATTTTAATTTTTATTAAAAATAAAAGTGAGAAAATAGATAAAAAAAAAATCTTAATTAATTAATAGCCATAAATTAGAAAAGTAAAAAAAATGAGAAAAAAATAATGTTTACTTATATTTATAATTTAATCAAATAGTTGTGGTAATTAAATATCTAATCAAATTTAAATTCAAAATATAAATATAAATTTTTTTTTTATCTAGACAATTGAGCTCATTGTTTTACTAACAAGATCTAGGTGCATTGCATCATATCTATCATAAATTATACACATATTAATAATTAATATAATTACATAAATAATTTATATTTTATTTTTATTTAATTTTGACTTGCATAAATGTTACCTATATATGAATTATATGGAAACTCATCATAAATAAATGGTCTTGAATTTAAAATAAAATAATTGCAGTACTTGATCAAGTACAATATTATTCTTGTGAATCAAATCACATGAAAACGTGTGAGGTACATTTTATTAGATTATTATTATTATCATTAAGATGGTAAATAGGAATAACTACATGAGAAAACATGTATTGTACATTTTTTGTAATTAGATTTATATTTTTAGTATTTTTCAATGATTAAGTGGTTAAGATATTTAAACTAAATAAATTTTTAATCAAATTATTATGTATATATATATTGATATTTTTAATTGTTAAGATATTTTAGTTTGTCATTTAAATTCATATTATTTTTTAGTAATTTTTAATGAAAAACTACATGTTAAAAGTTGTATGGTATATCTATCGTATACGTTAGTTCAAAAAGATATATTTATATATAATATTATTAATTTATATAATAACATGATATTTTTATATATGATATTATTAATTTAAATAATAACATCTTATAAATATCTTATTTTAATTTAAAGTAATGTGTAACTAAATTTATACTAATTAGTTATGTTGACGCAGTTTTTCGTCAACTTAAGACAGAAGAGCAATTAATCAATAATATACCAAAGGATCTGAATAAAGAGAATGAAGACAAGATCTTTTTACGTGGTTCAACAGCTAAAATCTTCCTAGTCTACGAGTCTATGTTATTAGTTCCTTAGAGTTTTCTGGAAACTTTCAGATAATAGTTTCCGAGAGTTTTATCTAAAGCTCAATGTTTCGGTCCCTTACAAATGGAATTTCCTTCTTTATTTATAGAGAAAGTTTCAGAATTCATTCCCACATATTTCGGGAAGATATTCAGTAAATCAAATAATATAATGCCAATTAATGCATTATTTTCTACATGCATGGTAATATCCCATAAAACGTGGGATTTAATAATAATATCACATTAGATCCCTCAAACATTGGGAAGTTATAACAATAAATACATTCACACACAGCTGACGTGTTCGGATGCTGGATCCATGTGCCTTTGAGACCATTTACCCATTACGAGTTTGTCACACCGGTTCGCGCATGCTCCTAACAAGTTACCGTTGACGAATTGCGAGTCCAACTTATAAGCTTGGAGCACTTTCGAGGTTACATGCTCCTCGAGCTCACAAGGTCGTCATTCATAGCGAAACCGTCTCTGAATAGTGGATAAAATGATGGCCGTGTTCATTTCGAGCTTACACCTAACGAGCTTGGATTTTGAGATCATGATTCCCATGCTTGAAATCTAGGTGTAACATTTTGCCCCCTCAAAAGTATCAGTTCGAATCCTATGAGAATGAAACTTTTGAACTGCCCTCCTTGGAAATTGAGCAACCTAATATACTCAAGTGTGGACACGCGTCAGTCACGGGTTGCTCAACTAGAGTACTCAAGTACTTTTTTCAACACTCTCACGTCCGTTCGTCGCCAACTTTATGCCGCCATCATCACGTTTTTCTCGGCAATCTGATCAAATACCGAATCTGGCCAATGGCTCAGATCAATTCGACCTTTGATTTCCTCTTGGGACACATATATAACTATGTCATCCCCTTCTTCTTCATTTTAACCTCTCAAGTTTTGGAAAGAAAAACCAGACCCAACTAATCCTCTTTTCTTTGCTTGTTCTCCAAACCGAGAAAACAAAACAATCTTGGCCTGTTCAACTCCGTGAGATCATTCTTGCAACCACTCCTCCAGTCGTCAATCTCTTTGTATCCGCAAGCCACTGTGTGTAAGTTTCTGTTCTTGATCCCATATGTTCACATATATATATATATATTACATTTTTGTGTTTATGTCGCATCATGAGCATATTTGCTAGTTTCGCACTAGAATGTTTATAGCAATTAGTAACCTCAACCACATTGTTTAGCAGATATTGCATAGATTTTGGATTAAAAAGATTTCTAATATCATGGGTTTCAAACCCAGATTTAGCGTAAAGGATGCAAATGTAGCTTTTATAATAATTTTTAGACTACGGGTAATGTATTGTGTAGACCAAGAAATAGGGTACTGATTTAGGGTTTTAAATTGCACGTTACCCAAAATTATCACCTTTTTTGAGTAACCGTCAAATTTTTTCCTAAAGATCCAGGATTCTTAAAATGAATCCACTTTCCCTCCTTCGCATCAAATACACGCTCGAAGCTCGAACCTTACAATGGCTCGGGGGTTCCCTCGAGTTTGTCCCGTTCCTTCAAGATTTCTGTAACGCCCTACTACCTTAGAGCCATTACTAAGTGAAGTTAAAATGTGCAATCAACTCGCTAAACGAGGTTTTTAAAACAAAAGTGTGATTAAGCGAAAATCTAGGCTGTAATCTTTAAAAAGGTACTTTATTTCACTAAAAGTTCAAAAGTTTAACATACGGGATCCCAGAACTCAGTTTATAAAATATTTACAACCCGAATCAAGTTTATAAGTAATTAACTATCAAAACTAGGGTTTATACAGCCATTCCTCAAAAATATCCCCAACTAAAGCAGTCGGGCAAGCCGAACATGTACGCGCCGCCCCCACGCTCTCCGTACTCATGGCTGGTTGACTTTCTCTTTGCCCTTACCTGCAACACAGAGCACCCGTGAGCCGAAGCCCAACAAGAAAACTCAAGCAGTACATAACACATGCATAATATACAGTCATCACAGCAGATAGCTCATATCTAGTCAGACGGTCCATAAAATCTAACACATATACGACCATGTCGTCCCAGAAGCGTTACCAAAGCCTGGAATCTCGGTCTACACCGTAAGGATATACCATGTATCCACTGGGGTCTTACCCTAACTGCGAGCACTCCATGTGCTAAGTGTTGTTCCCAGCCCCACTTCCGTTCTCGGCATTCGCTGTTCTCGGCATTCGCCGTTCTCGGCCTTTCGCCGTTCCCGGCCCTTCGCCGTTCATTCAGCTATTTCCACATTTAGCATTCTCAAATAACAATCAAACATATAATCATTCATGTACTGCTACATCCTAGCAATAATACAATCTGGGGTCGCGCCCTGCAACAAAACTAAGGGCCCGAGCCCTGCTCTACGGGTGCTACAGTTTTCTTACCTGTATCCCGAGCTTTCCGATGCACCAAGATCACAAGCACGGTCCTCTATCTCGAGCCCCTCCGAAAACCTAGTCACAACACATATGAAACACCCTTTAATGCTAACCAATCCAAAACCACTTTCCAGGGCCAATCCCGCACTCTCGGAACTCCCAAATCCCTAAAACAATACATCGAAGACATCCCCCGAACCCCCGGAGCAAAGGCTCAAAATTGCAAAATCTTGTGTTCTGAAAATGGCCTAGCGCCGTGGCGCTGCCCTAGAGGGCCGCGGCGCCCAGCAAGTCAGAGAGCTTCCTCTGCCTAGACACAGCCTTCCGCCGCGGCGCCCCTTCGCGAACCCAGAAATATGGGTTTTTCCCCTGCATTTCCCCGAGCCAAAGCCACTCCAAATCATCCCAAACTCATACCTAAGCCCCAAAACCAATTCAAAACCCCACATAGACCATTCAACAACCTATAAACATCATAACCTAGCTTAATTACACAATCACTCCCAAAGTTCATACTTGAGTTTCATATTTCAGAAATTCAAACCATAACTCCTAAAACCTAAACCAAAGCTTGAAAAGTATAAACCATGCCTCTAACATCTCAAACCAAACCAGATACAAAACTTAAACATGATAAATTCTTACCTCAGTCAAGAACCAAGCTTGAATTCTCCTCAACTCTAGCTTCAAGTCACCTTCCTTTTGATTATCCCAACTCTGAATTCCATGCAAAACCAACCACCATCCTCTTTCAATTTCTTGCTTATTCTCTAAACACCAGACTTGAAACTTAAACAAAACAGGGACAAATCCTTACCTCTGAATAACCTTGGCCTAAGCTTGATCTTGATTACTTCAAACCCCTTGATTTTCCTTCCAAGGCTCAAATTCAGCTTCCCTCTTCTGCTTTCCTTTTGCTCTATCTCTAGGTCTAAAAATTCAGCATAAACCACTATCACCAAGTGTTATACGTGAACCACCCTTTCCCTTCAGCTCAAGCTTATCTATCCCTAGCCAATTGACCATTTTACCCTTCCTTACATATCCCTTCCTAACTAAACCCCAAGGGCTCTTTTGTCATTTCCTACCCATTACAATTCTACCATTTCTCCATCTAAACATGTTACTCTCAGCGGTTACTAACAGTTACACAAGTTACCAAATTACCAGTTACCATTATCTCTCAAGAACTAAATTACAAAATCCCCAAAATACCCCTAGGCTCCTCCCGAGTCGGGCATAAAATCCCGTTGTGACTTTTGAGTTATCTAGCTCTCTAGGACTGTCTTGGCACGTGCATCACACTAATATCACCACATCCACGTGGTACAAATCACAGAATATAATTATCACATTTATGCCCTCAGCGGGCTAAAATTACCAATTTACCCCTATCATGCAAACGGGGCCCACATGCATATTTATACTACCTAAACATGCATTCTAATCACATATTCATTTAAATTCACATATTATCATATTAATCCACTTATTACCCTCCAGGCATGCTAATCAAGGTCCTAAACCTTATTAGCAACTTAGGGTGATACAATTATCCCCTCCTTACAAGAATTTCCTCCGCGAAATTACCTGAACAACTCAGGATGCCGCTCCCGCATCTCGGACTCAAGTTCCCACGTCGCCTCCTCAACCTTGCTGTTCCTCCACAGAACTTTAACCAAGGCGATGGTCTTGCTCTGCAAGACTTTGTCCTTCCTATCAAGGATCTGAACAGGCTTCTCCTCGTATGACAAATCCTGATCCAACTCCAAATTCTCATAGCTCAACACATGGGTAGTATCTGATACATATTTCCGGAGCATAGACACATGAAACACGTCGTGAACCCCTGATAGAGCTGGAGGCATCGCTAACCTGTAAGCTACCTCACCAACTCGTTCCAGAACCTCAAAGGGGCCAACAAACCTGGGACTCAGCTTGCCCCGAACACCGAATCATTTCACTCCTCTCAGGGGTGAAACCCTAAGGAACACATGATCGCCAACCTGAAACTCCACACTCCTGTGTCTCAGATCCGAGTAACTCTTCTAACGACTCTGGGAGGCGAGCATACGAGCCCTAATCTTCTCAATTGCCTTATTGGTCCTCTAAACCATTTCAGGACCTAGATAACTTCTCTCCCCTGTCTCATCCCAGTGTATCGGTGACCTGCACTTTTTCCCATACAGCATCTCATACAGAGCCACTCCGATAGTCGCTTGATAGCTATTGTTATACGAGAACTCAATCAATGGGAGATACTTACTCCAAGATCCCCCAAAATCTAACACACAGGCTCGAAGCATGTCTTCTAGTATCTGAATTGTCCTCTCAAACTGCCCATCTGTCTAAGGATGGTAAGCGGTACTGAACCGTAGCTGTGTGCCCATTGCCTTCTGCAGGCTCTCCCAAAACTTGGAGGTGAAGGTGGGGTCTCTGTCGGATACTATCGACCTCGGAGCCCCATGAAGTCGAACAATTTCCTTCACATAAAGCTCAGCATACTGCTCCACAGTATAGGTTGTTCTCACATGTAAAAAGTGAGCAGACTTAGTATACCTGTCTACAATCACCCACACCAAATCTTACTGACCCACGGTCTTCGGTAATCCAACCACAAAGTCCATCGCAATATCCTCCCATTTCCACTCAGGAATCCCTAGAGGCTGCAACAACCCTGCTGGCCTCTGATGGTCAGCCTTAATCTGCTGACAAGTTAGGCACCTTGCCACATAGTCCACCACATCCCTCTTCATGCCTGACCACCAGTATAAAACTTTCAAATCTTGGTACATCTTCGTAGTACCCGAGCGTAAAGAGTAGGGAGTGGTGTGAGCCTCATCTAGAATCTCTCGTCGAATATCTGGATCAATCGGAACACAGATCTGTCCTTTGTACCTCAATAGACCCATCTCTGAAATAGAGAATTCCTTAATCGTTCCAGCTAGGACATTCTCCCTACGCTCAACTAACTGGTGATCCTTTCCCTGTGCTTCCTTAATCCTCTCAAGGAGTGTTGACTGAAGAGTTATGTTAGCTAACTTACCAACCACTAACTCTATACCTGCTTTGGCCATTTCCTCAGCCAGTCTGTCTGATATCTGCCTCGAACTATACAACTGACCTGGGCCCTTCCGGCTCAATGCATCAGCCACAACATTAGCCTTTCCAGGATGATATAAAATGTCACAATCGTAATCCTTTGCCAACTCTAGCCACCTTCTCTGGCGCATATTCAGATCTTTCTGGGTAAAGAAATACTTTAGACTCTTGTGATCAGTGTATATCTCGCACTTTTCACCATACAGATAATGCCTCCATACCTTAAGTGCGAATACCACTGCAGCCAACTCCAGGACATGCGTGGGATATCTCTGCTCATAACTCTTTAATTGCCTTGATGCATAAGCTATTACTTTCCCAACTTGCATCAACACACATCCCAAACCCTGTCTAGAAGCGTCACAATAAACCACGAACTTCTCATTCTCTTTCGGCAAATTCAACACTGGTGCAGTAATCAACCGTCGCTTTAACTCCTTAAAGCTATTCTCGCACCGATCTATCCACACATACTTAGTCTTCTTTCTTGTCAACTCCGTCAATGGAGTGGCAATTCTGGAGAATCCCTCTACAAACCATCGGTAGTACCCTGCTAATCCAAGAAAACTTCTGACTTCAGGAACACTACCCGATCTAGGCCAATCTCTTACTGCCTCTATCTTGCTTGGGTCAACCAGTATCCCCTCCTTACTAACGATATGGCCCAGAAATATAACTTGCGGTAACCATAACTCACACTTGCTAAACTTCGCATATAGCTTATGCTCTCTCAATCGCTGCAATACCAGGCGCAGATGATGCTCATGCTTTGTCTCTGACCGGGAGTATACTAGTATATCGTCGATAAACACAATCACAAACTTATCCAGGTAGTCCTTAAAGATTCTATTCATCATATCCATGAAAGCTGCTGGGGCATTGGTTAATCCAAAGGACATCACCAGAAATTCATAATGCTCGTACCTTGTCCGAAAATCTGTCTTCGGTATGCCCTCCTCTTTAATTCTCAACTGATGATAGCCTGACCAAAGATCGATCTTTGAGAACACCGTACTCCCTTGAAGCTGATCAAATAGATCGTCAATCCTAGGCAGTGGATACTTGTTCTTAATGGTCAGCTTATTCAACTCCCTGTAGTCAATGCACATCCTAAGCGACCCATCCTTCTTCTTAACAAATAGCACTGGAGCACCCCATGGCGAGAAACTCGGTCTGATGAACCCCAAATCCAACAATTCCTGTAGCTGGATCTTTAATTCCTTTAACTCTACTGGAGTCATTCTGTAAGGAGCCTTGGAAACTGGCTCCACCCCCGGTGCCAACTCTATGACGAACTCAATCTCCTGCTGTGGCGGCAACCCCAGCAAGTCTGCTGGAAATAAGTCTGGAAACTCACATACCAATCTGGTTTCATTCGGTCCCACTGCCACCACCTTAGAAGTATCTACAACACTCGCTAGGAATCCTATGCAGCCTTCCTGCACCAGGTCCCTAGCCTTCAGTGCTGAAATCATAGGCACTCGCGGTCCATTCACCGTCCCCACAAACACAAAAGGCACCTCACCTTCCGGTTCAAAAGTCACCATATGCCGCTTGAAATCAATCGTTGCTCCATATCTCATTAACCAATCCATTCCTAGTATCATATCAAAATCATCCATATCTAATTCAACCAGATCAACAAACAGTTCCCTACCATCTATCTCTACTGGTAACGCTCTAACCCATCTCTTAGAGACTACCAGTTCTCCTGTTGGCAACAAAGTCTGAAAATTCCTAGCATACACAATACTAGCTCTACAAAGCCGGTCTATCACCCTAGCAGATACAAATGAGTGGGTAGCCCCTGAATCAATCAATGCAGTATACAAAGAACCAGCGCTAGAGATCTGACCTGTCACAATTGAGGGACTAGCCTCTGCCTCAGTCTGAGTCAAAGCGAATACCCTGGCGGGAGCAAGACTGTCTCCCTGCTTTGGCTCTTCCTTCTTAGCTTGTGGGCAGTCCTTCTTTAAATGGTTGGCACTCCCACAAACAAAACATGCCCTAATCCGGCACTCACCCTGATGTCGTTGCCTGCATCGGGGACACACTGGAAAGCTCCTCCAGTTGTCACCACTGCCCTGACGGCCACCAACAGAACTCCGTACTCTCCTATCAAAACTAGGAGGAGTAAATGAATCTGGAGCCCTTTTTTTCTGCTCACTAGGGCCACTGCCCCGACTAGACCCAACAAAAGGAGGCACCGTCCTCCTGGCATCATGCCTAACAGCACTAACCTTCCATATCTGATCCTCAACCCTCTCAGTAGTAAGGGCCTTATCTACTGCTTGTGCATAAGTAGTAGTCTCTGGAACCAATGTAATATTCACATCACGGGCAATCATCACATTCAATCCCCGTATAAATCTGTCTCTCCTGGCCGCATCTGTTGGCACTAGGTCTGGCGCAAACTTCGCCAGTCTGTCAAATCTCAAGGCGTACTCGGTAACTGACAACCGGTTCTGAGTGAGGTTGATAAACTCATCAACCTTTGCAACTCGGACTGCTATACTGTAGTATTTCTCATTGAAGACACTCTTAAATTCTTCCCATGTCATGTCTGCAACATTTCCCCGCTGTCTCACCACATCCCACCAGATGCGGGCATCATCCCTAAACATATAGCTAGCACAGGTTATCCTTTCACTTCCTTTGACCCTCATAAAGTCCAAGATCAAAGAAATCATGTTCATCCACTGCTCTGCCCGCAGTGGGTTCGACCCACCCTCAAAGGTAGGTGGTTGCTGCTTCCTGAATCTTTCGTACAAGGGTTCCCACCTGTACTCAGTCACGGGCTGAACCAGCACTGGCGGCACATTCTGCTGTATTGTCAACCCTGCAACCTGCGGAGGGGCCTGTTGCCTCATCTGACGGAGTTCTTCCTCTGTTCTCTGCAGTCTAGCCTCCATTTTGGCCAATATCTACTGCCAGTTCTGTGGGGCAGGTGGAGGGTCCTGACCCTGATTGTCATCCTCGGCCCGATTGCCGCAGAGTCTGGACGATTGCCGAGGCCCACTGCCATTCTCGGCCTTCGCCGTTCTCGGCCTTTCGTCGTTCCCGGCCCTTTGCCGTTCATTCGGCTATTTCCACATTTAGCATTCTCAAATAACAATCAAACATATAATCATTCATGTAATGCTACATCCTAGCAATAATACAATCTGGGGCCGCGCCCTGCAACAAAACTAAGGGCCCGAGCCCTGCTCTACGGGTGCTACAGTTTTCTTACCTCTATCCCAAGCTTTCCGATGCACCAAGATCACAAGCACGGTCCTCTATCCCGAGCCCCTCCGAAAACCTAGTCACAACACATATGAAACACCCTTTAATGCTAACCAATCCAAAACCACTTTTCAGGGCCAATCCCACACTCTCGGAACTCCCAAATCCCTAAAACAACACATCAAAGACATCCCCCGGAGCAAAGGCTCAAAATTGCAAAATCTTGTGTTCTGAAAATGGCCTAGCGCCGCGGCGCTGCCCTAGAGGGCCGCGACGCTTCTTCGCGAACCTAGAAATCTGGGTTTTTCCCCTGCATTTCCCCGAGTCAAAGCCACTCCAAATCATCCCAAACTCATACCTAAGCCCCAAAACCAATTCAAAACCCCACATAGACCATTCAACAACCTATAAACATCATAGCCTAGCTCAATTACACAATCACTCCCAAAGTTCATACTTGAGTTTCAGATTTCAGAAATTCAAACCATAACTCCTAAAACCTAAACCAAAGCTTGAAAAGTATAAACCATGCCTCTAACATCTCAAACCAAACCAGATACAAAACTTAAACATGATAAATTCTTACCTCAGTCAAGAACCAAGCTTGAATTCTCCTCAACTCTAGCTTCAAGTCACCTTCCTTTTGATTATCCCAACTCTGAATTCCATGCAAAACCAACCACCATCCTCTTTCAATTTCTTGCTTATTCTCTAAAAACCAGACTTGAAACTTAAACAAAACAGGGACAAATCCTTACCTCTGAATAACCTTGGCCTAAGCTTGATCTTGATTACTTCAAACGCCTTGATTTTCCTTCCAAGGCTCAAATTCAGCTTCCCTCTTCCGCTTTCCTTTTGCTCTATCTCTAGGTCTCAAAATTCAGCATAAACCACTATCACCAAGTGTTATGCGTGAACCACCCTTTCCCTTCAGCTCAAGCTTATCTATCCCTAGCCAATTGACCATTTTACCCTTCCTTACATATCCCTTCCTAACTAAACCTCAAGGGCTCTTTTGTCATTTCCTACCCATTACAATTCTACCATTTCTCCATCTAAACCTGTTACTCTCAGCGGTTACTAACAGTTACACAAGTTACCAAATTACCAGCTACCATTATCTCTCAAGAACTAAATTACAAAATCCCCAAAATACCCCTAGGCTCCTCCCGAGCCAGGCATAAAATCTCGTTGTGACTTTTGAGTTATCTAGCTCTCTAGGACTGTCTTGGCACGTGCATCACACTAATATTACCACATCCACGTGGTACAAATCACAGAATATAATTATCACATTTATGCCCTCAACGGGCTAAAATTACCAATTTAACCCTATCATGCAAACGGGGCCCACATGCATATTTATACTACCTAAACATGCATTCTAATCACATATTCATTTAAATTCACATATTATCATATTAATTTACTTATTACCCTCCAGGCACGCTAATCAAGGTCCTAAACCTTATTAGCAACTTAGGGTGTTACAATTTCGATCTCGATCGAGCTTATTCCATGATTTCGGGCCTTCAAGCTCGAATCACCTAAAATTTTACTCTTATTTCTTGTGTGCCTGGCCCTCCCCCTTTTCTTTCTTGCTGGATGTCACAGAATTCTGAAAAACAATGGGGGTCAGTGCTCGCAATTCCCTATTCTCTGACAACTCTAAGTCCAGAATCGCCCTTCACTCGAAACTAGCGGCTAATTCGCAAACACAAAGTGAGGTGTGATCAAGAAGATTTTCGAGCTCACTTCCGACGTCAAATCGACGAGGTTGAGGAGAGGAAAAGGAGGAAACTTCGGGTCGCAATCTACCCGGATCCTGACCTCGTGCTTAGACCGGTCCCTCTTGTCCCCACGCTCAAAGTAACTGTTGCCTTCAAGCCTGGTGATCTTGTGTTCTCGCTGATGGAGGATTCATCAAACTGCCAATCCACTTCGCAATCGACTATCATTCTTACCTCAAGGGAGGAATTTTTTTAGGCTGCGCACTATTGGAGCTTGGTTTCTTCATTAGGAAAAATCTCCGACATCCTGGCTCGCCACGGCCTAGGATTATCAGGCTCGCTGAGGTGTCAAGCTCCTTGTTAGGTTCATTTTAGGGTTGTTTTAGAGATTTTTTTATGTTATGTTTTTAGTTATTTAGGGTTGTTTAGCGCAGATTTATGCTTGTTTTCTTCTTGTTTCGGGTTTTAATAGTCAAGTACATAATATGGAGTGAAATGAGAAGAAACATGTTAAATATGATAAATAATATAGATTTCGTGTTGATTGTGGAGTTTCAAGACATTATGTGAAGAAAATACTACATTGAAGATGCTCAACACACGTCGTTTATGCTCTATAACGCAAGTCTAAGACTTCAAGCCGCATTTTGATCATGATTTATTCACTTTCTGGAAACACTTCTAGAAATAGAAGTTGTATATATTTCTCTTAGCTTTCCATAGCTTTTTGAGTCATTCAATTCTGAGTTATATCGAAGGAGTTATGATTAAAATACGATGAGTTGACGCTGCAAGCTATTCGAAACGAGTTTTCGTTCTATTCTGGAAGTAGTGCCCCAGCGCTATCAAGAACTGAAAGGCAGTGCTCCAGTGCTATATAAAGGGCGCTACAACACTAGTGAACAAAATTTTAGGCGTTTTGGCTCTGACTTTAGCGCTACAGCGTTGTATACGCCTTTTTCAGATTTTAAACAACTTTTTGAAGGGCAAAATGGTCTATTCACTTGGGAACATTGGAGGGCTATTTAAGAACATTTTTCTGCGATTTTGAGAGGAGGCTCAGTTTTTAGAAACCCTAGATTAGAAGAGGCTGCTGTAATTACTTTTCTGTTTTCATTTGAATTCTTTAGGTTGATTTTATGAACAATTATTTGCAGTGTATTTCCATCATGTTATTTATGAACTAATTTCTTTTATCTAGGAATTAATATAGTCACTGGGATTTCTATTTAATTTTATTATGATTTTCTATTGATACTTCTTTTCTATTCTAATCTATATGATGTTTGTTTAATGCTAGTAAATACTTGATCACTATTTACTTGATTTAATGGTTTTGATTCAAAATTTGAAAGATGAAACTTGAATATGCTATCATTGTATAGACATAGATTGCATATTGGACGAAAGTACCTGTATGACTTGTGTAGTAATTAGGTTTCCATGTTTAATGCCTTTTATATGTTCAAGTTTATCACAGAAATGTAGAAAACCTGCATATAGATTGAGATCTTATATCTTGAAAAAGAATAGGAATCGATTATATTAACCTGCTATTATAATAAAAAGAAGAGATTTAGAATTGATTATTAAAATTAATAGAATGAACAGTTGATGAAATTAATTCCTAGGTTTTTTATTATTGATTTTTAATTAGTTGATTCATTGTATTGTTTCCAATTCTTTAATTTTTGTTCATAGTTTATAGTAGGCTATTTAGGATTTTTACCCCCTGAACTATTACCACTACCGTATCGTGCCCCCTAATTTTTTCAGGCCGTTAAAAATTCCCCTCGAAATATTCACAGTAATGTAAAGAAGGACTTCCGTTAACATTCAACATATGTGGCTAACAGAAGGCTGACATGGCTCTTTACATGCTGATGCGTCTTGGCCATGTCAGCGCCATGTGTGTAATTTTAAATTAAAAAATCTATAATCATATTAAAAATTAATGAATTAAACACTAAAAAATAGAATTAATAAATTAAACCATTTTTTATACATTAAAAAAATAAAAACCATATTTAAAAACAATAAAATTACACACATGGCGCTGACATGGCCAAGATACTGATCAGCATGTAAAGAGCCATGTCAGCATTCTGTTAGCCACATGTGTTGAAAGTTAACGGATGTCCTTCTTTACATTACTGTGAATATTTCGGGGGGAATTTTTAACGGCCTGAAAAAATTAGGGGGCACGATACGGTAGTAGTAATAGTTCGGGGGGTAAAAATCCTAAATAGCCTTTATAGTATCCCTTTTACTTTTAATTATTCAATTATATTTTAATTCACCAAATAGAATTTGAAAATCAATTAGTGGTATTTGGAAATCAGTCCTCGTGGGATCGACACTCTATTTATCATATATTACTTTATTCGACCACTTATACTTGCGTCTATAGATTTTCATGATCACTCCTACCCTCAACGAACGAAGCTGCTACGCCCCAGGTGATGGTCGTCCTGACAAGAAACTTAAGCTCGTGGCCTGGAGTCGCGAGCATATGAAGGCAGGGGCTCTACTGCCCTTGAAGTCCTTTTTTAAGGACTTTCTGGATTTTGTTGGGCTCGTGCCCTTCCAACTCCAGACCAATTCATACAGGGTCTTGTCAGCCCTGAGGTCGCTGTACCACGAACTGAAGTGGGAAGAACCTTCGCCAAGAGAGATCTTGTATCTCTTTTGTCTGAAAAGAAACCCTTCCCGAGCTCGGGGAGGAAATGGCTTCTATTACTTGTCGAGCTATCCCAAGGAGAAGAAGATCTTTGAGGACATGCCCAACCATCTCCCCAACTTCAAGTTGGCCTTCTTCTAGACGGATGGCATGGCTCCTTCGAAATTCTATTCATTTCAGCGAATTCGTAAGTATATAACCTCCTTTCTTTTCGTGCTCGATTATTATTTATGCTCGAACTAATTGGAATGTATTAGATTCTCTAGCCAACTATCACCGTCCCACCCCCACAGACACAATGAGGGAGCACAAGGAGGCTTTGCTCCAGCTGCCATACGGTAGGCGTTCTCTATCCTATCTTCTCCACGAAGATAAACTTAGAGCATGTGGCCTTTTGGAGCAGGATCAATCAATGGATGATGCCACCTACCGAAAATACACAAAGTGGGAGCATGTACCACTCCATACTGACAAACTTCCTCCGAGGCAAAGGTCAACGAGCTCAAGGGCCCGATCCCCAGCCCGTCATCGCAGGAGTTCGTGCTTGGGAAATGATGCGAACGACGAGGCTTCGAGCTCGAGTGACAGAGGTAAAGTCATTCTCAGCTCAGCATTGTGGTCCCCTTCCCTGCTTCAATATAAACCTGACACCCTAATCCTATTCTCGGGTTCTAGGGATAATTTCCACGTATGGTCTTGGGTAGATGATAGGGTTCATAGGTTCGATAGTTGGCTAGGGAAATACCAAACTATGTACAATTTAAATGAAGTTTGGGATGAGGTAGCCGTTCAATACGGAACAAACGAGTATAGGGACCTTTCGAGGATAACTTCCACGTATAGGGAAGGGACTCCCCCAGCCTCCTCTGAAGATAGGGGGATTACTTGGTCACCGAGCACGAGCTCGGGGGAGAGTTCCAGTTAGTTTTCTTGTCACTTGAACCTTTGTTTACATTAAATGTTTGCTTCACATTTATTTTAGTATTTTAAGCTCGTATACTAATGTGTGACTTGATTATGCATGCGATATGGACTCTGACCTCGAAAACGTGCTCAATAGCCGCTCGGGAGCCAAGCAAAGCAAACGCCCGAGAACGTCACAAAAAGCAGGACGACCTGCTAAAGTCCCCAAAAGGACTGAGGTGACTCCTCCTCCTCTGGGCCCCCAAGGCCCAAGCCAAGTTGTGACCTCAGACCCCCAGGTCGGGGATCCTGTGGAAACCGCTCCTTCCCTGCCTCCTGCTACCCAAGCCCTCCAGACGACCGCACCAGCTCCAACTTGGGAGAACTTGCTGTCGATTTCTACTCATTCTGATGAGTATGTTATCTACAGTGCTGTGGAGACCCACAGAGCCACTCTTGGTTCGGATGCTCAGTCTTGAGTGGGCCAAAGCTTCAGCAATCTTGGGGCTCCTCAGTGGCAATTCCTAACCAACTCGCAAGATTCCAATGCCCTTTACGACAAGGGTATCGATCTCATCTCCTTGGTAATTTTTTCTCTTACTCTTGTTGTTATTTATTTGGGTTTTACTTAGTATATGCTCTGACCCAATTTTTTTGTGTGTAGGCTCTTGCTGCATTTGCTTAACTGAATTACCAGCTGAACAATGAGGTTCATTCGACCATGTCCTATGCTCAAGAGTCGAATAATCTCTAGCTTAAGCTCCCTGACGAGTTCAAAGCTGCCAAGTCGAAGTTGGAGGCCGAGCTCGAAGAGAAGAACTCGAGAATCAAAGAGCTCGAGGAGGAGAACTCAAGGGTTAAGGAGCTTGAAAAGTTAAACGCTAAGCTCAAGGAGGAGAAAAAGGCCACCTTCGATATAATGGAGGGTGAAAAGGCTCGCCTCCTCGAAGAATTCAAGCAAAGGAAGGATCGAGCAGTGGACATGGCCATGTACGGGATCTGGGCCAACAATGTCGATCTTGATACGAGCTTCTTGGGTACTCTTGAGGATGAGCTCTTGGCTAAATGGAAAGCTCGGTTGGAGGCAGAGGAAGCTGAAGAGGAGGCTGAAAAGGCTAAGCAGATGCCAGATGCCGCCGGGGGGGACGCTCCAGCTTCCTAGAAGCGAGATCATGGGCTGCGTCCCATTAAAATTTTTGTAATAATTGAACTTTGTTTTTTTATATATATATGCCATCGGGGCAAAAGCAATTCACAGCTCGTATAAGAGTTATTTTTTGTTTATCTAAACTTACATTTGGTATTCTTAATTTTATGCTCGACTTTACTTTAATATTTTTTCCTCATATTTCTTAGATCAAAATATTTTGAGCAATTTATATAAAATTTCTCCTTTATGTCTGTTTATTCATACAAACATCTGTTGGATTTAAGCTCGAGTGTTGATGCATTCATTCACAGTTTTCTCGATATATCCATATCCGATATCGTTATTTGTCAAGGTCAGATCTTACTTTTACCACGCACTCGAAAGTACTTATGTGGCATGTAAGATAGGTAGTTTAGTTATATCTTGCTTTTTCTAGTCACTTTTCCTCTTCCTTGAGTAGCTCCTTAAGGTTATAAGGTCGAAACTATTTTTGCAAAATATTCCAGCCTTGATCTCGACTTAGCTCGAAGTAGGTTTATCTTTTTCCCAACTTTTGGTGATCAGTTTTAGCTGGTTTGTTCCAAACCTATTTAGGTCGTGTTTGGTTCGTAATCCATACACTTACATATCTTTAATCTAGTTATGTCCAGATCATATTAGCATGCGTATCTAGTTGTATCCAAACACTTATTTTTTAATAATCTGGTTACGTCCAAATTATCTTAGCTTGCGCATCTAGTTTTATCCAGACACTTATTTTTTTAATAATCTGGTTTTGTCCAAATTATCTTAGCTTGCGCATCTGGTTATATCCAGACACTTATTTTTTAATTAATGTTATTTACTTTTTAAAACTTATGGTATTCTTGTATACCACTGATGCCCCCTTAATATCCTATAAGTGTGACCATAGGTTATTTAATTAAGAGAGTTTGTAAAAAATACAACATATAAGAAAGAGAATGACTTTTGATC
This sequence comes from Humulus lupulus, assembly GCF_963169125.1. Classification (NCBI taxonomy): domain Eukaryota; kingdom Viridiplantae; phylum Streptophyta; class Magnoliopsida; order Rosales; family Cannabaceae; genus Humulus; species Humulus lupulus. The sequence continues at coordinate 151,604,116 of NC_084798.1, read as the reverse complement.
AAAATCGAAAGTTTTATAAAAACAAACCTGCTTGGTTACAATGAGACATCATTCCTACACTATTGATAGTAAGGTCGTAGATGCTCGCCATTCCAAGCTCGTGGTACCAGGTCTCCATTTAATCTAGCCAATCTATATACTCCAGGTAGAATAATGGACTCAATTTGGTAAGGTCCTTCCCAATTAGGTCCGAGTACTCCAGCAGTCGAGTCCCTTGTAGCTAGGAATACACGTCTTAATACTAAGTCTCCCAATCTGAATTTTCTATCCTTAACCTTTTTATTGAAATATCGGGTAGCTCGCTGTTGATATGCTGCATTTTTCAGTTGAGCTTCATCTTGCCTTTCCTCAATAAGGTCCAGACTTACTTCGAGTTGGGATTGGTTCGAGGCTTGGTCGTAAGCATGGCTTCGGATGGTGGGTATTTCAACCTCAATTGGTAACATGGCCTCGCACCCATATGTCAGGGAAAAATGGGTATGCCCTATCGAAGTGTGAGCTGTGGTTTGATATGCCCCCAAAACTTGGGGTAACTCCTCAGGCCATTTTCCCTTAGCCTCTTCTAATCTCTTCTTCATAGAGCTCTTGAGGGTTTTATTTACTACTTCGACTTGGTCGTTTTCTTGGGGATGGGCAATGGAGGAAAAGATTTTTATTATTCCATTTTTTTCACAAAAATTGGTAAACAATTTGCTGTCAAATTGAGTACCATTATCTGATACTATTTTCCTTGGCATTCCGTATCGGCAGATGATGTTTTTTACCACAAAGTCCAGGACTTTTTTCGAGGTAATCATTGCCAGGGGTTTGGCCTCGGTCCATTTTGTAAAATAATCAACCGCGACCACAGCATATCTTACTCCACCTTTTCCGGTTGGTAAATAACCTATGATATCGATTCCCCATACCACAAATGGTCATAGGGAGGTCATCGTGGTTAGCTTGGATGGTGGAGCTCGCGAAATTGTAGCGAATCATTGGCATTTATCACATTTCTTGACATATTCGAATGCATCTACTTTGACAGTAGGCCAGAAGTATCCTTGTCTTATGATTTTCTTTGATAGACTATGCCCCCTAGTGTGGTCTCCTCAAAATCCTTCATGAACTTCTTCTAGGATTTTCTTTGCCTCGGGTGGAGTCACACATCGGAGTAGTCGCATAGAATATCCTCTCCGATATAACCTTCCCTCCACAATAGTGTATCTCAGAATCTAATACATCAATTTCTGAGCCTTGTTCCATTCTGCTGGGAGAATGCCAGTTTCGAGGTAATCAGCTATTGGGGTCATCCAAGTTGGCTAGGAGTCAATCATGCATACGTCTTCCTCTTTAGGCTCGCTGATTCTGGGGGTCGACAGGAACTCTATTGGTACTATGTTTAGCATGCCGGCCTCGTTGGATGTAGCGAGCCTGGCTAAGGCGTCTGCATTTGAGTTTTGTTCTCGGGGAACCGGCTCTATGGCATAGAACTCAAAATGTTCGAGTGCAGCCTTAGCTTTTTCTAAATACGCAACCATTCTTATGCCTCGAGCTTGATATTCCCATAGAATTTGGTTGATCACCAACTGTGAATCACTGTAGCAGTGTATTACTTTTGCCTTGAGTTCTTTGGCTATTCGGAGTCCTGCCAATAAAGCTTCATACTCAGCCTTGTTATTAGATGCTTCGAAGTTGAACCTTAAGGCGGAATGAAATTGATTTCCTGCTGAAGTGATTAGTATGATTCCTGCCCCCGATCCATTTTCGTTGGAAGATCCATCGACATAAAGTTTCCACAGCTCGTGGGTTGGGGTTATACCTTCATCGTCAGGAACTTGATGGCCAAATGCCTAACAGATGAAACTGCCCCAGCCCTACTAGGGCGGGTCTCCCGAGTAGTACGTTGTAGGCAGATGGAAGATCCACTACGACAAACTCCATCATCTTGTTTATAGAGACCTGGTAGTCTCCCAAGGTCACAGGGAGTTTGATGGATCCCATATAGGCAATCTGTTCTCCTGAAAAGTCGTACAACGTGGTTGCATAGGCTTTTAGGTCGCGAAGCACGAGTCCCATCTTTTCTAAAGTGGCTTTATAGAGGATATTCACCGAGCTCCCATTATCAATTAGGACTCGATGCACCCTCTTGTTTGCGAGCTGAAGGGTGATGACCAGGGTGTCATTATGGGGAAACTGGACATGAGATGCGTCCTCTCTAGTGAAAGTTATGGGTTGAGTTTCAACCCTTTGTTGTTTCGGAGCTCTAGGTTCGGGTTCGTAGGGAGAACCGTCACCAGTTTTTAGCTCATTCACATATCTTTTCTGGGCATTCTTGCCCAGTCCTACGATATGGGGTCCCCCCGAGATGGTTATGACATCTTTTCCATCAATCGGAGGGGGTCGTTCTTCCTCCCGAGCCCGAGAGTTACTATTCTGGGCAGGTGGTGCAGTTGCTGCCCTCTTACTAGTGGAAGTCTGATTAGGGTTTTGGTTTCTTACATACTGCCCAAAATATCCCCTCGAGATCAATTCTTCGATCTCATCTTTTAACTGTCGACATTCATCGGTTGTATGTCTGATATCCCTATGGAATCTACAGTACTTACTAGAGTCTCTTTTCGCCTTTTGGTTCCTCATGGGGTCAGGTCGTCTGAATGGGACCTGGTTTTCATTAGCCAGGTAGATATTCTCCCGAGACTCATTGAGCTCGGTATACACTTTGTATACGGAGAAGTATCTTTCCCCTTTTCTTCTTCTTTCCTCCATCTGAGGTTATTCCCTTCATTTTTCTTTCTCTTAGAAGGGTTGTCCTCAGGGGGGGGGGGGGCAGAGTTTGCATTTTTTGTTGTAGTTATGGGCTGAGAGGTCATATTCAATGCTGACCTCGCCTCCTCTACGTTAACAAACCTCTGAGCTCTTCGATTGAACTCGGTTAAGGACCTGACAGGTTTTCTTTGTAAGTCTTCCTAGAGAGGACTTCCTGGCATTACACCAGCTCGAACAGCCATTAAATGACCACTATCGTCGACATCTTGAGCTTAGGCCACTTCTAGGTTAAACCTTGTGAGGTAACCTTTTAGTGACTCGTTTGGCTGCTGTCGGGCATTGATTAAAGGCTGAAGCCTCGAGCCTAATGTCGACCATGGCTTTAAATTGTTTCTTGAAATCTCTCGATAGTTGATCCCAGGATGCAATCCAATGTCTTTTGACTTTTTCGAAACAGTTTTTTGCTGGTCCCGTGAGAATGGCTGGGAACAGCATACACCCGAGCTCGTAGCCCACATTGCTGGCTCGCATAATTGTGTTGAACGTGCTCAGATGGCTGTAGGGATCAAAATTTTCGTCAAATGGTGGGACATGAGGAATCCTAAACCCTTGAGGAAAGGGAGTGTCGGAGATATGCGGAGCAAACAACTCGAGTTCTTCATCGAACTCTTCATCCCTTTCCCGGCTGGGCTCGTTCTGCAAGAGCTTGAACGCTCTCTCCATCTATTCAATCCTCTCTTGGACTGGATCTATAAGAGGCCTGACCTGGACCTGAGGGGGCTGGTTATTGTTGATAACAACTCCAGCTCCCTGTCTTGGTGCAGGATTGTAAATTGGCTGCTTGTAACCATTCAGATGATCCCGTAGATCTGGGTTCGAGGGATTATCATGCCCCCGATTATGGTTTAAATGTTCCTGTAGATCCGAGTGATCTCCTTGATTCCCAGCATTTCTTGGCTTTGGATTATATATACTCATGGACCTAGTGTAATCTTAGCTTTCACTGACATGGCTCGTTGCTCGGTTATTACGAGATGGGCTTCTTGCAGGCCTTCTTGTCTCAACAGTTTGTGATTGTGACATTTGGCTTCTCGTAGGCTAAGGAGCCCTGCGATCTCGAGGAGACTCTTCATTTCCATGTCTACATCTAGCCCGCCTATCCCTATCTTGGTGGATAGGTCGCGGAGCCCTCTAGACTGGTGAGGGATGCCTTAACGGCGATGGTGGGTGCCTTATTGGAGAAAGTGACTGCCTCCCATTGTTGGGCCTAGATGGTCCCGAATTCGCCCGATCATGTTCTGGGATGTTCTGTGTGGCACCAGGATTTGGGGTCCGAGTCACTGAGGGGGCTCGATTATTCCCCATTCCCATTTGTGCCTCTGCAGGCGGGTCGGCAGCACCCTCAGACTGGTTACTCCTCCGGGGTCTTGGTGGAACAGGATGGTTTGTTGGTGGCGGAGCGTGTTCCGCCCTCCTGGTGGCCGCATTCTTACAAGAGCGTCCCCTAGGCCTACGAGGTGGGAACTGATTGTCTCGAGGAGGTGGGGCCTGAGTATCTCGAGGAGGCGCCTGTGCTTCGGTAGCTAGTCTGGCTAGCTCTTCATTGCATTTTTTATCTTCTGCCAACTGTTTGCGCAGTTGGCGATTCTCAAGTTCCACAATTGGAACATATCTCTCGGGATTATAATACATGTACTCGTCGGCCCTGGGAGCAGGTGGTCCCCGGGAGTTGGATGAGTCACTCCTCTCGTCAGGATCGGAATCCACCATAGGCTCCTTTCTAGGCCGCCGAGGGTATTCTTCTTCATGAAGAATTTCCTCTTCAGGTATATTGGGATCGTCTGCAGCCATTGTTAATCCAAGAGGCTCTCTGACTAAACAGACTCACGCACTGTTTAATGGCTCTCAATGAAAGCACCAAATTGTTGACGTCGTTTTTTGTCAACTTAAGAAAAACGAGCAATTAATCAATAATATACCGAATGATTTGAATAAAGAGAATGAAGACAAGATCTTTTTATGTGGTTCAGCAGTTAAAATCTGCCTAGTCCACGAGTCTATGTTATTAGTTCCTTAGAGTTTTCTGGAAACTTTCAGAGAATAGTTGCCCAGAGTTATCTCTAAAGCTCAATGTTTCAGCCCCTTACAAATGAAATTTCCTTCTCTATTTATAGAGAAGGTTTCAGAATTCGTTCCAACATATTTCGGGAAGATATTCAGTAAATCAAATAATATAATGCGTATTAATGCATTATTTGCTACGTGCATGATAATATCCCATAAAATGTGAGATTTAATAACAATATCACATTAGATCCCTCAAACATTGGGAAGTTATAACAATAAATACATTCACACACAGTTGACGTGTTCGGATGTTGGATCCATGTGCCTTTGAGACCATTTACACATTACGAGTTCATCACACCGGTTCGCGCATGCTCCTAACAAGTTACCGTTAACGAATTGCGAGTCCAACTCTCAGAGCACTTTCGAGGTTACATACTCCCCGAGCTCGCAAGGTTGTCATTCACAGCGAAACCGTCTCTGAATAGTGGATAAAATAATGGCCGTGTTCATTTCGAGCATACACCTAACGAGCCTGGATTTCGAGATCATGATTCCCATGCTCGAAATCTAGGTGTAACAAGTTACATGTAACTACATTTTTTAAAATTAATTAATAAAAATAATAAACTAAAATGAATAAAAAAATTACTATTATTATTTTAATCCATAAAATGAATAAAAAAATTAGATTAAAGGAGAAAATAGAAAAAATATTTTGAAGAGATTTTAGAATGCAACATAATCTCCTTGAAGCTCTCTTTTATATATAAATATATATATGTATTTCAAGAAAAGATATTTTTATATAATATTATTAATTTAAATAATAACATAAATTTTTTATATATAATATTATTAATTTAAATAACAACATCTTATAAATATCTTATTTTAATTTAAAATGTCTAACTAAATTTATACTAATTAGTTACATGTAACTACATTTTTTAAAATTAATTAATAAAATGAATAAAAATATAGATTAAAGAAGAAAATAGAAAGAGTACTTTGAAGAGATTTTAGAGTGCCACATAATCTTCTTGAAACTCTACTTTATATATATATATAGATTCGTACTACAATGGGATCTTTATTATGATTATTCATATATATTTATTAAATGGTTAAATATCTTAAATTATTAAATATAATTAAAAATAAATATAAATATAAACTCAAAAAATATCTTATTAATTTTTGTTAGTTTATTAGTATATATTTTGATTTTGTAAATGAGTTAAAAAATTAGATTAAGGAGAAAATAGAAATAGTGCTTTGAAGAGATTTTAGAGTACTGCATAATCTACTTGAAGCTCTCTTTTATATATATTACGTAGTAATCAAATTAGTTTTACACCAACATCTATATTAAGTGATAATAATATTTCATAGTGTTTACCCTAAAACGGCTCATGGTGATGTGGCAGGATTGACCTACACGTGGCAGGGACGTGGCAACTTTAAATGAATGAGTCATGTTCGACTATCGACCAGACCAGTCTGGTCATACACTTTCATCTATTTCCTTTTGGATGCGCATGCTTATAATATTTGCATTAATTGTATTTTCCTTTATTACCTTGATACACAAATCTCAATTGTAATTAAGGCCCGTTGGCCTATGTAACATTCTTGAGCCTAAATAAGAATCAAAGAGCTCAAAAGAGGGACTTTTGAACTTTTGATCTTGGTATTCGGAGAAAAGAGCACAATGTGATTATCCACCGAAATTGTAATCCTCTCAAGGCTTGTGAAACTCGTGAACCCTAGTTCATTGATCACAATATTGGGATTTAATATCAATAAGAACACTAAGTGGACGTAGGTCATTACCATCTAGTTGGGGCCGAACTACTATAAATCATTTGTGTCATTTGCTTTCCATTTGATTCTCTTCTTGTTTTCCTTTTATTCTTTATTGTTTATTTGACTCCATGTCGTTGGCCAAATCGAGGGTCAACATTTTGGTGCTTTCATTGAGAGCTTAATTCGAGACTTCAAGAAGATCAAATGGCTAAGACATCCAAGAGAACTGGGCAGACTTCTGGTGCCGCATCCACTCAGCCTCCTCCTCCAAATGTGGCTAAAAATAAGCCACACTTGGATTTTGAGAAGGAAGAAATGGATTCTAAAACGCTGAGGACAACACTAAGTGTGTTGCAAGACGAGTTGGCCAATTTGAGGGCCAATCAAGAGAATGCAGTGGAGACCTTGTCACTACAGCAGAGGGAAATCGAGCGTCAGCGTCAGGAACTGAATGAGCGGCAGGCAGAAATAGACCGCCAGTAGAGATATGTCACAGTCGCTTTAGAAGCAGCCATTCAGTTGGCTCGGGGACAAGCTGCACCGGCTTCTCAACTGGATCAGCCACCAAATGCACCACCGCAACGGGCCCCAAATCCAAGTCCTCCACTTTAGCTAGCAAGCCCTCAAAGGCTGGAGCAACTGCTTGCTGCTCAACAGGATATCCCAATTCAAGATCCTGAGCAGCAGCCACCTTCTCAAGTTGGTCGAGGCAATCCCCAGCGCCAGAGGCAGAATAGGGTCGGGCAGCCTCCCCGAAGCCCTAGACGCCCAGTGGCCGATGAGCCAAATCCACCGAGCAGGGGGCAACGTCTTTCTGCTAACAGAAGGCACGCCGAGTCAGACTCTGCGGTCAGGGGACCCCCACGGCATAATAATGCACGGGGACCCACCAACCAACGCAGGCCTCCCCCTGACGCTCGAGAGATGCCAACTAGAGGAGGAAACAGTGTGACCAGCCGGTCGCGCTATAGTCAGCCGCAGTTTAGGGACGGCGATGATTATAATGAAGTCGACTCTAGCAAGAGAAATGCTGGTCGAGGGGTGGAGATAGGAGCACCCCACCAAGAGAAAATAGGCCTACGAGCCAAAATGCTGGGGGCAGCCTAACCAGCATAACGTCTTTGATCAGTTGGGCGCTAGCGAGCAAAGGTGCAGAGATGATGACCTGAGGGACGTGCTCAACGACAGGCGCGAGAGGCGCGATGAGTATGCTCCTTCGGCACCAGTCGCCCCAGCGATCCCAGACGTTGTACAGGCCCAAATTAATGCACAGAAACATGCTATCCAGCAGCTGGTGGGAAGCCAGACATCCCATATCGAGTATGGTGGGAAGCCAGACATCCCCAGCAAGTTCAAGATGCTAGTACTGTCGAACTTTGATAGGTATGGGGACCCAGTATCTCATGTAAACAAGTTTGAGATACAGATGGACATCCAGAAGGTATCGGACGATGCCCGCTGCAGGATATTCCTGGCCACCCTATCTGACACTGCGCAGGAGTGGTTCTTTAAATTCCCTCCTGCTAGTATAGTATAGTGGGAAATGTTCATGAAGGAATTTTACGGACAATTTTACGCTGGTCATGTACACCCCACTGAGGCCAACCAGTTGGTCGAGATACGCCAGTTGGTCATGAGGGAGAATCCTTAAAGGAATACGTCCAACGTTTCATGCGAGCAGCTGCTGGAGCTAAAACAGTGGGCGGTGAAGGAAAGATGATGGCCCTTACTGCCGGAGTAAGGCGCCATTCTCCCCTCTGGAATAGCCTAAGAAATAATAAGGTGAGGAGTACCCAAGAATTTCTTGATCGAGCAGATCAGTATATCAAGCTCGAGGATACGATTGCCAATGAGGGGAAATCGCTTGCGAAAGACAAGGGACCAAAGGAAAATCCTGGCAAAGCCGCCAACGGGTTGGATAAACCGAATGGAAACGGCAAAGGAAACAGGAACAGGAATGGTAAAAACAGTAGAAAAAGGGCGAACAATAAGCCATCAACATCCGAAAATAAATGCCCCAAAGGCAATAGGTATGAGCCAAGATTCACCAACTATACGGCCCTTGTCAAGAGTAGTGCAGAGGTCTACCAGGAGACCAACTCCAATGTCCCTTATAAGCGACCAACACCTATAAGGAAGGATATCTCCAAGAGAGATACAACAAAACGTTTTCACAACGACTACGGTCATGACACTAATGAGTGTAACCAGTTGAAGGACAAGATTAAGTACCTTATCAGATAAGGACATCTAAGGAGATACATGCGAGCGACATGAGGTTCTCAATGAGTGGCTCAAGGAGGCAACGAGCAGGCGCCTATACGCTACCGCTCGCCACCTTTACAGCTAGCTCCTATGGCAGGTACGTTACTCAGCATATGTGGCAGCCCACACCTTGCAGGAGATAGTGGGAAGGCAAGGGAGTGATACGCTCGGACCTTACGCTATGACCAGGACATTGAGATGATGAGTGTGGAAGATCGAGCGCCTAAAAAAGCTCGAACAGAGGAAGAGTTAATAACTTTCTCTGAGGACGATGCTCAGCATGTCTGATTCCCACATTCGAATCCACTGGTCGTGGACGTCTAGATTGCCAACATGATGGTTAAGAGGGTGTTGGTTGACACAGGGAGCTCAGTCAACATCTTGTACAAATCTTCGTTAGAAAGGATGAAGTTGTCCGTGAAAGACTTGGAGCCGTGCAACCAAACCATTTATGGTTTTTCTGGAAAAGGGCTCGCACCAACGGGGTCGATTAGGCTTTTGTTTACCGCAGGAACTGCACATGCGAACAGGACATTACTCACTACTTTTATAGTAGTTGATTGTCCTTACGCATACAATGCTGTAATTGGAAGACCTATTCTGGTCGACCTGCGAGCTGTGACCTCAGTTTGCCACCTTGCCATGAAATTCCCAACTGATGTAGGGATAGGATGCATATTGGGAAACCAACGAGAAGCGAGGGAGTGCTACAACTCCTTGATATCTAAGGCGAAGAAAGGTGGATCGAAGGAAGCCACTGGAAAAGAGTTGCAGACGGCCAATGAAGTACAAGCCCAATCAGGTGATTGTGTCACCAAATAGGGTGTTGCCCAAAGTGAAGATAGGGATTTGGATCCTCGCTTTGGGGATTTGGATGAAGAAGTGAGACCCATCGAGGACCTCGAAGAGGTCCAACTTGATGAAGCAGATCCGACCAGGGTTGTGAAAGTCGGTAAAAACTTAGAGACAACCATAAAGCAAAAGTTGGTGGAATTTATGAAGAAAAACCAGGAAGTCTTTGCCTGGTCGCATAAAGACATGGTTGGAATTGACCCAGTAGTTATCAGCCATGTCCTGAACATAGATAAAAGCTTTCCACCAGTACAACAGAAAAGAAGGCTGCTCGACAAAGACAGGTCAAAAGCTCTAAAGGAAGAGGTCGAGAAGCTAAAGGAGAACGGATTCATCAGGGTAGCATTTTATCCATCATGGGTCTCTAATCCCATATTGGTTTCAAAGCTGAATGGAAAATGGAGAACATGGTGGATTTCACAGACCTTAATAAAGCCTACCCTAAAGATTGTTTCCCACTCCCTAGAATCGACCAGCTGGTCGATGCCGCTGCAGGACACGAGACCCTGTCATTCATGGATGCGTACTCTGGGTACAATCAGATCAGTATGCATCCACCTGATGATGATCACACTAGCTTTCAGACCGATACAGGACTTTACTGTTACAAGGTAATGCCTTTCGGTTTGAAAAACGCTGGTGCAACTAACTAGCGATTGGTCAATCACATGTTTAAAGAGCTGATCGATACAAACATGGAAGTATATGTTGATGACATGCTGGTTAAGTCAAAAAAGGCAGAAGGACACATTGAGGATCTACAAGAATGCTTCAATGTCTTGAACAAATATCAAATGAAGCTGAATCCCCTCAAGTGTTCCTTAAAAGTTGGATCAGAGAAATTTTTGGGATTTATAGTAAACTCGTGATGAATTGAAGCTAATCCCAAAAAGATCAAGGCCCTGGTCGATATGAAATCACCAACAAAGATAAAAGATGTTCAAAGTTTAACCGGGAGAATTGCTGCTCTAAGTAGATTTATCTCCAAATCGACGGACAAGTGCATCCCATTTTTTAATCTACTTAGAGGCAATAAGAAATTCGAGTGGACGGAGGAATGCGAGCAGGCTTTTCAAGCTTTAAAGTCTCATATGTCGCAGCCACCGATTCTATCTACGCCAATCAAAAAATAAACTTTGTTCATCTATTTGGCGGTCACAGAATATGTTGCAAGTGCTGTCTTGGTAAGGGAGGAGGAAAATGTGCAGAAGGTCGTATATTATGTAAGCAAAAGGCTAATAGGAGCAGAGCTGCGGTATCCACCCATCGAAAAATTAGCCTACTTCTTTATTTTAGCCTCCATAAAGTTACGGCCATACTTTCAAGCACACCCCATCACTGTACTAACCAACCAGCCCCTACGGCAACAACGAAGCCGAGTATGAAGCGCTACTCGCAGGTTTACAGTTAGCCAAGGACATAAACATAAAGTCACTTGAAATCGATAGTGACTCCCAGTTGGTGGTTAATCAAATTATTGGAGAGTATCAAGCCCGAGGGCTGAAGATGGTTGCTTACTTGGACAAAGCAAAGGATCTGTTGGCACAATTTGAAAAGTATACTCTCCAGCAAGTACCTCGCGACCAGAATTCAAACGCTGATGCTTTGGCCAAGTTAGCGAGTGCCAAGGATGCTGACACCCTGAATATATTACCTGTTGAATGGCTATCCACAGCAAGCATCAAAGTAGAAGAAACCTCTCCGGTGATTCAGGCAGCATATACGTGGATGACACCTTTCATTGAATTCTTGACATAGGGAGTATTGCCGATGGACAGGGTCAAAGCCAGGACTCTTCAGCGGCAGGTTGCTAGTTTTATCCTGGTCAACGAAATTATGTACCGAAGAGGATAGTCTATGCCACTCCTCAGGTGTGTTTCAAAGGAAAAGGCCAAAGAATTAATGAGAGAGGTCCATGAAGGTTTTTGTGGGGACCACGCTGACGGGCAGAGTTTATCGAAAAAGATCATAAGGCAAGGATACTTCTGGCCAACAATGAATGAAGACTCGATAGAATTTGTTCGAAAATGCGACAAGTGTCAGAGATTCTCCAAGATTCTGCGAGCAGCCCCTAATGAGCTAAAGCATATGTAAAATCCATGGCCATTCGCAGTATGGGGTATAGACCTAATTGGATCTTTGGCCACAGGGAAAGGCGGCGTCAAATACGCCGTGGTGGCTATCGATTACTTCACAAAGTGGGCTGAAGCTGAGCCACTTACAACCATAACAACCAAGAAAGTGCTGGACTTTGTGGTCAAAAACATAGTGTGTCGCTATGGATTACAAAGAAAAATTGTCTCAGACAACGGCACACAGTTTGATAGTGATCTGTTCACGGATTTTTTCCAGCGGCATGGAATTATTGAAAGCTTTTCTTCAGTTGCTCACCTACAGGCAAACGGGCAAGTCAAGGCTGTCAATAAAATACTGAAGGATACTCTGAAGAAAAGACTAGAGGAAGCAAAAGGGGCACGGCCAGAGCAGTTTCCTGAAGTCCTTTGGTCGTACAGAACATCCCATCGAACAGCAACAGACCATACTCCATTTTCCTTAGCTTATGGATATGAGGCTATGTTGCCTATTGAATTAGATCCGCCATCACATTGATGGACGACTTACAATCAAGGCGCTAATAGCTAGTTATTGATGGAATCATTGGATTTGGTCGATGAGGCGCGAGCAAGCCCAACTCCGAGTAGTAGCTTACCAGCAAAAGGTCGCCCGATATTTCAACTCTAAAGTACGTGAAAGGAAATTTAATGTGGGACATCTGGTACTTAGAAGAGTCTTCCTTAACACCTGCGATCAAGCTGCTGGAGTACTCGGACCTAACTGGGAAGGACCGTACCAAATCAAAGAAGTCCTCCATCCAGGCACTTACAAACTTGCTCGCTTAAATGGAGATCTCCTTCCTCGCTATTGGAATGGAGAACACCTGCGCAAGTACTATCAATAAACAATTCTTCTTAAAGAATTGGCTTGTATTAATTTTACTTTTTACAAGTTTATGAACAAGGGTTAGTCATTCTTGTGATTGATCGCTTATAAGTGTAAGATCATTTTCTTGATCACTCGTACAGACAAGATTTTCCATTTATTACGATAAATAAAAGGGACTGTGCACAGCCAGTCAATCTTGCCAAACTATTATATTTATTACAAGTATTTGCTCATTACGTGTGTTGTTTTGCTATATTATCATTCTAAAATCTCTATTACGAGCAGAAATGTTCGAACAGGCTTTGGTCAAGGCAAGTGACCAAGGACCTAAAGTTCCTCAATCACTTGGGGGCATATAATATATCTAGTAAGCAAAGCATATTAACAGGTATGTAAACACACGAGAAAAATAAGTGAAAGCATGCTACGGTACTTAGAGAATTTTTCAAAAAAAAATTATTTTGTTAAATCAAACCAAAGTTCTATGCTAAGTTCGGTCATGCCAACAGATGTTATAATAAAATGCGCAAATATTATAATATCAAAAATGAAATCCTTTACATCGCGAGCAGCTACTGCTCGGATGTAATTGTCTATTAAAAGGAAAGATGCATGTGCAGCAATAAAAATATAAATTTTTTTGACATCACAAACCGTAGTACATGTGTCTTAAACTACAGGTTAAAATTAAAGAAAAACAAGTAAAATTATGAAGCGGTAGGAGGGTCCTGAGGAGTTGGCTGGTCGACAGAGGCCCTAGCTTCCACTTCCGCGCCTTCAATGCCCGTGGCCAAGGAGATCTCGGGGGAGGTTGGAATATTTTATCTTTCCTCTTCCTCTAGGCGAGCAAAGCACGGGCTAATTCAGTTCGCCTCATGCGCTCGAAAAGATAGTTGAAGTTGGCCTCGCGGTTGTGTTTCCAGAATGCATAGAAGCTATTGGAGGTGGCTCCCTTATACCTCTCCAAGCTGCTGGCGTTGGCCTCCTCGAGCTCTTTGATACGCCCCTCCAGCACTTCAATTTCCTTTCTGCTAGTGACCAGCTCACCCTCAAGCTTTTTGGCTTCCTGGAAGTTAAGTTTAGAAGACTCTTTATACTTCTCTTTTTCTCCAATGGCTTTGGTCAAGGCAGCCTGGAACTGCTTCAGCTCTTCAGCCAACTTGGTGTTCTTCTCGAGCAATTCTGTGTTTTTCTTCTCAGCCATCTGGGACTCCTCGGCATGCCTGGCCTCGGACTCTTTGAATTGAGTAATCAAAGCCCCCGAGTGACGCCAACTGGCGGTCATAGTGAGCATTCCCTGCAATCAGACAAAAAGATAAGGTGATGGCAGAAAATGAAAAATAATTAAATAAAGACTCAGCAATAAATAGCAGCTTACGTTGGCTATTTCGTTCAGCGCTCGATTAATTATCTGGTCAACCTCCATGGAGTCTGTGCTGACAATGGCCTCTCGGCTGCATTTTTGCCTTGAGAGTTTGGTCATTCTTTCTTTGGCTGAGCTAACCACGGCATTTTTCAGGACATCTCCAGTTTGGTCAGGAGGTGTTTGGTCGACAGGTGCTGGTGGAGGAGGGTTCTGGTCGACTGGTGCTGGGGGAGACGTCTAGTCCAGGGGAGACGTAGGGGGCATTGTTTCCTTTGAAGGAACTGCTGCTAGCAGATCCCTAGTCCGAGCCTTTTTCATTGGAAGGGCCTTGCTGCTTTCTCCACGGTGTTTCCTGCTCTCCTTTTTCTTGCTCGGGGGAGCAACGGGGCTATAAAGCTCAAACATATCTTCAAATGACATATCTACAAGTAAGAAAACATACGAGCAGTTAGACAATATGAATAGATGTATTACAATGTCAAGGAAATAAGAGCAGGGAAACCATAAGTAAAAGACCTGAGTTATAACTACTGGTCACTACATTATTTACTGTACTACCACTACACTCACTCACTGCCTGGAAGAAATCTGAATTTAAATTGGGTGTGTATTTAAAGTTGTCGTCCCCGTCAAATAAATGACAGGGAATGGGCAAACTGTCTAAGAGTGAGAGGTCAGTACCGTTCTCATCTAAAGATTCGTCAATGGGCGTAGGGTGTTCGAAAACTTTTTTTTTGTCCTTTCCCAAAGGAGCAGGGGGAGTAGCTGCTTGTGGGGTGTTGGAGGGTTCCCTGATTGTCACCCCAGCTGTCCTCTTCCTCAGAGGTTGTGACACGTCTTGATGCTACTCAGTAACTTCTCCACCGGTAGCACTCCCCGTCTTTGATTCCCTCACATCCTAGTGAGGTGCCAGAAGACCGACCAGCCTTAGATTGGCCTCTGTAACCAGCTCTTTGATGCTTTTTTCTACATCAGTCATGCTGGCCAAAGATGTTGTTTGTATTTCCATATCTGGAATAGGAGCTGGTCGATGCCATGGACCTGAACGTCATAAAAGTACTAAGAAACGCTCGGGAAAGCTAAATGAATATAAACGACTAGTGAATAAAGAATTTACCTCCTTCAGTGAAGGCCAAGTTGTTGGCGACCAGGTATGTGGTTAAAAAGTACTCCTGGAAGTACTTTCCTACATTGGACTTGTAGGTGGTCTCACTCAGGAAAGTGCGAGCAGATTCCTGATGACAGAAATGAAAAAAACCCCGTGTTGTTGTGATTAGGGTTGGACTTGAGATCAAATAGGTAATTGATCTCATGCGGTGTAGGCACAGGCCACTTCTTGTGGCTGTACAAGATATAGAGAGCAGAAAGCACTCTATATCTGTTTGGGGTGATTTGGAAGGGGGCGACCTCAAAATAGTTGGCCACCCCGTGGAAAAATGGATGAAGAGGCTAGTTTGTCCTTGCCTCAATATGGAATCTCGACCAGGCGCTGTAGGTGCCCCCAGGCAAGTTTGCCCGCTGGTCGATGGAAGGTTTAGTTAGGGTTATCCCAGAAAGTCCGTACTTTTTGAGATAGTTCCCTACCATCCTAACAGTGATGTTGCTAAGAGGTACCACGTACCATTTGACCTCTAGTCGAAGGACGTCCCGGAGTAGGGCCTTTGTTGCTAAGAGGTACCACGTACCGGTCTGGTCGAAGGAATTTCAGCCTGAGGAGTAGGCTGTTTGGCAGGAGTGTTTGTTTGCCTTTTCTTTTGGGCAGTGGATTTTACTCAACCCATGTTTTGCGGTCTAGTCGAAGGATTTTATGAAGGGTTGCGAAAGAAAAGAATTCTCGGATCAGCAACAACGACTATTCTTCATCTTCAACTAGTTGAGCTAGCAGGTCGTCGCCTCTCACCTCCCCACAAATCGTGCATGAAAATCTGGGAGTAGAGAAGGGGAGATGATAATCAACGGCCAAAAGACCAAGAAGTGTGAAAGTTGGAATAACGTTGCTCGTGTATAAAAGTTAAGCTTGTATATGACCAGCAACATTCTAGCAAAAACACTGAAATCTAAGCGAATAGTTCGAAAAACAGATTAAAAAGCAAAAGTGAAAAGTTTTTTTTCGACTCTGAAGGGCTGGGAAAAAACCCAGTTTTTTTCTAATAGCTTAAAAATCTAATTTTTACTTCGATTTTACGCCCTAGGTTAATAATCCTAATTACCAAACTGATTCCTAACCCCTACAAAGTGTTATTTTCCTACCATATTAGGCTAACATCTGCGTGCCCTTTTTACCCCGAAACAATTTTTTTCAAAAACAGTCAAGAACATTCAAGAGTAACAAATATGAAACAGATATTGCATGGCATCTCAACGACTGAAAATTTTGAGAAACTTACTTGGATAAAAGTTGGAGTAAATTTCTGAGACGCTAAGTCGATTTGGCTGGGCAGGAGCTTCGTGGATCGTCAAGGTCATCTGGGTTTCTGAGTTTTTATGCCTTGTTCTTCGATGTTCTTGAGGATAAGGTGAAACGTAAAAAGTGAAAAATGATTCTAAGGGGTTATTTATATTAAGCGAGGAGCAGTTACCAAGGTAATCATAAGGGGTAACTTTCCGAGGCATGGGTAAGTGTAATAACCGTCAGACCACTTTTGGGAAAAGACGTGATTGGTTGCCCTTTTCGAGAAGGCATGGGCGGCTCTAACAGATTTGATAGGGCATACGAAAAGATTGTTGCTTAATTTTACTTTATGCTGGTCGCAGTAAAATAAACTTGGGGGCAAATGATTACACTAAAATGGCTCATGGGGATGTGGCAAGATTGACCTTCAAGTGGCAAGGACATGGCAACTTTAAATGAATGAGTCTTGTTCGACTATCGACCAAATAGTTATTGATTTGTCAAGCCTCATGCTTAAGTGCGACCAGTCTGGTCACACACTTTCATCTATTTCCTTTTGGATGCCCAAGCTTGTAATATTTGCATTAATTATATTTTCCTTTAGTACCTTGATACACAAATCTTAATTGTAATTAAGGACCATTGGCCCATGTGGCCTTCTTGAGCCTATAAATAAGAATCAAAGAGCTCAAGGGAGGGACTTTTGAACTTCTGATCTTGGTATTCGTAGAATAGAGCAAAGTGTGATCATCCACCGAAATTGTAATCCTCTCAAGGCTTGTGAAACTCGTGAACCCTAGTTCATTGATCACAATATTGGGATTCAATATCAATAAGGACACTAAGTGGACGTAAGTCATTACCATCTAGTTGGGGCCGAAACACTATAAATTGTTTGTGTCATTTGCTTTCCATTTGATTTCCTTTTGTTCTTTATCATTTATTTGACTCTGTGTCGTTGGCCAAATCGAGGGTCAACACATAGTAATCAAATTAGTTTTACACCAACATGGTGACTACATATATGTTATATTTGAAGTCACTACAAGCATGCCAAAAAGATGAATATTTTATAATTGTTAAGACTTTTCAGAATTTGAAGTGGAAATATTTTTTTAAGGAATAATTATGCTGACATATAATATTTTTAAAATAATTACACAAATAACTCATTATAATAAAATAACTCTTAAAACATAATTATAAATGCAAACCTTATTAAACTTTATATGTCATTTTTTATAACTCAAAACAACCCACAATCTTAGTTTTAACGTATATATGCATTCCTAGTTCGCAACCTGTAACGACCCAAAATTACTAAAAAGGCTTAAGGGCCTTGATTAGTGTGTCGGGAGGGCATAATTAGATTATGTGCGATTTAAGTGATTTAATGCATGATTATGTGATACGCATGCTTATATGATTATATGGATATGCGAGATGCATGATTATGAGTACTAGTATGCATGTAGGCCCTATTTAGATTATAGGGGCATATCTGTAATTTTGGCCCGTTGAGCGCATAAATATGATTATTAGTGATAAATTTTTGAGACCACATTATTATGTGGATATATTTGCAGCATGTGGCTCAAGATGGTCCTAGTGAGCGGTTTGGCGAAATAGTCACGGCGGGAATTTATACCCAGCTCGGGGGAGCCTGAGGGTATTTTCAGGATTTTAGGAGATATATTGGAGGTTATTAGTCATTGAGTAAAGAATTGGTGATTAACTTGATGATGGAATTTAAATGGTAAATATTAGGAACACTCGAGGAATTAGTGGGAATTGGGAATAAATGACCATTCTACCCCTAGAATAAGTTATACGTTAGTTTTATTTGGGAGTGCATTATGGCCATTTCTAAGTTAAGGATATGATAAGCTCTTTATGTTAGATTAATGCAGAAGGATACAGAACAATTAATGAAAGAAAAGTGGAAAAAAAACTTCAGCTTGCTCTCTCTCTCTCTCTCTCCCTTGCGAATTCTCTCTCCCTTTCACCTTGGTGTTCATCCTTCTGGCTGTTAAAGAGGCTTGAAGTTTGGAGAATTCAGCTGGTGTTGGAGCTGGAAGTTCAGAGGGGAAATCATCTAAATTTAAGGTAAGAGCTTCAGTTTCATCTTTGAGTTTTTCTGAATGGTTTAAGTTGATTGTTAGGTTCTTGAGTATAAACTTAGTGATGATTTGAGCTGATGATTTGAGTAGAAAATTCAGTGGTTATATTGTGATTCTTGTGGTTGAATTGAAGTGTTGATGTTCGTTTGTGTTGCTGGGCATTATAGAATAAAAATAGGGGTTATTATGGATCTAAGTTCGTGGCTGGTTTAGTGTGGAGTTTAGGGGAAATTCTGGGTAATTTGATGTGTTCTTGGCTGGAAGAAGAAAGAGGAAAACCAAGGTTTTCTCTGGGCTTGCAGGGAGCTCCGCGACCTAGCCTAGGGACGCTGCGGCACGTGTGGCCCTCCTGGCCATGGGAGCTCTCTGACTTGGGGGCGCGCCGCGACTTGCCTGGCCAAGTCGTGACCCGCCTCCCCTTTGGTGTGAGGGCTTGCTCTCTGACTTGGGCCAAAACACGACTTGCTGAGCCAAGTTGCAACCCGCCTGGGAGTTTTGAGCTTAAAGGAGTTCTTAGTGTTGTTAGGGCTCGGGGGTTCAAACCTAGGGGCTTGAGACAATTTCTACTGCCTGGTTTAGTAGAAATTGAGGTCTTGGAGGTTAGTATTGTTCCATAAATATTATATTTTTTATTTGGAAGTTGATAGATATTGGTAACTCTTGTGACTAGGTTTGTCGCCAAGGCTCCAGGCTAGGGATCGTGCTCGGAACCAGTTCACCTTCTCCGCTCGGAATCAAAGGTAAGAAAACTGCACCCGGTTATGTGGTTTTGTTGGGACTAAGAGTCCCTATACTTGTATGCAATGTCATACGATGGTATTATGCCATGTGGACATGAGATAAACAGCCTAAGAGTGCCGGAATTAATATTGGCGCACGAGGACATGGCTCGGCCACTGGTAGCTGAGGTTAATTATATAATCACTGAGCTCGGCCTAAGTGAGTCGAAGTCAGTGGGTTAAACAGAGGCTACGACCTAAGGGCATCGACCCTGGATATTGTATGATATGTTTATTGATGTTAATCTGATTATTATGACATGTTTATTACCTCGATGATTGAGTATTGGTTTGTTGACTGACATCACTGATTATGTGAATGATGTGGTCTATTGAGTATTTGATTAATGATCTGTGAATTATCTGATTACTAGTATTGCTTATGCTCTGTTATATGGTTTTCTTGTTGAGCCTTGGCTCACGGGTGCTACGTGGTGCGGGTAAAGGCAAGGGTAAGCTGGACCAACTCTGAATTGGAGAGCTCTGGGGGCGAAATGTACATAGCTGGCTGCTCGGCCGCCACGGCCGAGGGATGATACAGGGACATGAGACCCTAAAATCTTTATTTTGCCATTAAAGTGGCTTGTGGTTGTTTATAACCTCTGAAAATCTTGTAAACAGTTATTTAACCTTGTTTTTGAGATCCCGTGTATCAAATTCTTATTTAAATGGAAATTTATCTTTCATAACTAAAATCTTTTAACCCTAGTTCAATAATGGTTTTAGTGACACATTTTCAACTAAATGACTTGATTAGCAAGCCTTACACCTTTATAAACACACAGTGTAACGGTCTTGGTTATCCAGGACGTTACAACTTGGTATCAGAGCAGTCTTGGTTAAAGGGTTCCTGAAGACTGGCTGGACATGTACATTCGCCGCTAAAGATAAGTTCGACTCAAGGTTTGGTAATTGTGTATACATGTTTATGTGCTTAAGTGACTGGAAAGAAATATGAATGCTGATATATGTTTGATTAATAGGGAGCATGAGACACTGATAGGGCCTGGCCCTTGATTGTTGTGTGATGATAATGAGGCATGCTTATTAGCATTGTTGCTGCATGTGGATGAATATTTGGATGAATTGTTATATTTTGACTGTTTGTGATTGGTTGCATTTCAATGGTGATGCATGGAAAGATTATTACCCTGTCATCATAATCTGACCGACGAGTCATTAATTACAGATTAACTTAGATAGCTATGCGTCCAAGACGATCTGTACGACTAGCCGGCACTGGGTTTGAGACAAGAGATGATGACCAGGGCCAGAACCCTCTGCCAGTCCCTGAGAACTGGCAACAAATTATCGTAGATATACAAGCTCGACTTCAGAGCCAAGATGAGCAGATCCAACTTCTGAGACAGCAGGCTCTGTAAGGGAGTGCCACATCCATTGTGCCACCTGCAGTGGCACCAGTTGTACAGCCAGTGGAGGTTGGGAATATGTGGGAACCGTTGTATGAGCGGTTCAGGAGGTAGCATCCTCCAACATTTGATGGAGGACCAGATCCACAAAAAGATGAACAGTGGATGAGTATGATTACTGCTATCCTGGACTTCATGAGGGTAGAGGGTCATGACAGGGTGGCATGTGCCACCTATAAGCTGAGAGAGGATGCCCGCATTTGGTGGGAAGTGGCATCACAGACTAGGGATGTTACTACTCTAGGTTGGGACGGATTCAAGGATTTGTTTAGTAAAAGTATTACAATGTTGCCATCAAGGCAGTAAAGGTTAATGAATTTGTGGGGTTGGTTCAGGGCAATGTGACAGTTACAGAGTATGCCCTGAAGTTTGATAGACTTGCGAAGTTTGCATCAGATCTTGTGCCTACAGATGCAGCTAGGCAGGATAGATTTATCAGAGGGCTTAATGCTATGATAGCCCGGGATGTGAGAATTACAACAGTACCTGAGGGACAACTTATGCCCAGGCTGTTGAGAAGGCTCTTACCGCTGAGGAAGCGGAGAACAAGATCTTGAGGGAGAATGCTGCAAGACGAGAGGGTCGTAGAGCGGTGCCTCCATATTCTGGGTCTGGTACGAGCGGAGGCCCCAGTGATCTGAAGAGGAAGACCCTGGACACTTCGACCACTACTGGTCTTGATAGGAGGGGTCGGGGTATTCAGGGTGGCCATCAGGGAGGCAGTGACACATGGAGGAGCTATCTAGAGTGCACGAGGTGCAAAAGACACCATCCGGGCGAATGTCGGGCTAAGGCATGTTATGTGTATGGGGTGGTGGGACACCAAAAGAAGGATTGCCCAATAGTGAAGAAAGGGGAACCAGAGAAGGTGAACAGCTTGACTCCAGCTCGAGTGTTCACCTTAACTCAGGCAGAGGCTGAGGCTAGTCCCTCGGTGGTGACAAGTCAGCTTTCTAGCGCTGGCTCTCTTTTTACTGTATTGATTGACTTTGGTGCTACACATTCATTTGTTTCTAGTAAGGTAATTGATAGATTGTGTAGACCTAGTGAGTATTGTATTGCGGGGTTTGGGACCATATTGCCTACAGGGGAACTGGTGGTTTCTAGGAGGTGGATTAGAGCACTGCGAGTGATGGTTGATGGTAGGGAGTTATTAGTCAACCTGATTGAGTTAGGTATGGAGGATTTTGATATGATTTTGGGAATGGATTGGCTGGCTAGATACAGAGCTACTATTGATTGTAGGAAGAAGATGGTGACCTTTGAGCTGGAGGGCGGGGATCCCTTTGTCTTCGTGGGTGCGGTGTGTGGACCTTGCATACCTATGATATCAGCGCTGAGAGCCAGGGACTTATTACAGGGAGGATGTATAGGTTTTCTGGCTAGTGTGGTTGATACCACTAGGGTTTTTTCAACAGGGTCGGGGGAGACTAGATTGGTTTGTGAATTCTTGGATGTATTCCCTGAGGATTTACCAAGATTTCCGCCACACAGGGAGATTCAGTTCGTCATTGATTTGGCACCAGGGATAGAGCCAGTGTCGAGGGCACCATATAGAATGACACCGGTAGAATTGAAAGAATTGAAGATACAGTTACATGAACTTCTGGATTTAGGGTTTATCAGGCCTAGCTACTCGCCATGGGGTGCTCTAGTTTTGTTTTTGAAGAAGAAGGATGGGACTCTGAGGATATGTATAGACTACAGAGAGTTGAACAAGTTGACCATAAAGAATAAGTATCCTCTACCAAGGATTGATGACTTTTTTGATCAACTGCAAGGAAAGACGGTATTCTCGAAGATTGATCTTCGATCTGGTTATCACCAGCTGAGGGTCAAGGACGAGGATATATCGAAGACGGCCTTCTGAACGAGGTATGGGCACTATGAGTTTCTGGTCATGTCATTTGGTTTGACCAATGCCCCAGCAGCCTTCATGGACTTAATGAACATGGTATTAAAGGACTTTTTGGATCAGTTCATCATTGTCTTCATCGATGACATTTTAGTATACTCCAGTTTAGAGGCAGAGCACGAATTACATCTTCGACAGGTCTTGCAGAGGTTAAGAGAGCATCAACTGTATGCCAAGTTTAAGAAGTGTGAGTTTTGGCTACCATAAGTGACATTCCTTGGACACATAGTTTGCGAAGATGGGATTAAGGTGGATCCATCCAAGGTGGAAGCAATGAGATTGGCCGAGGCCAAGGAGCGCCTTGGAGGTTCGGATTTTCCTCGGGTTAGCGGGTTACTACAGGCGATTCGTGGAAGGGTTCTCGAAGATTGCTGCACCGATGACTGAATTGACACGGAAGAATTTGAAGTTCATCTAGTCAGACAAGTGTGAGAACAATTTTCAAGAGTTGAAGCGACAACTTATTACTGCACCTGTGTTGAGTCTTCCTACGGAGGGAAGGAAGTTCGTGGTATACTATGATGCATCGAGATTGGGTTTGGGCTGTGTCTTGATGCAAAATGGGAAGGTTATAGCTTATACGTCACGGGATCTGAATGAGTATGAGTAGCGGTATCCTACCAATGATTTAGAGTTAGAAGTGGTGGTATTCGCACTGAAGGTTTGGCGACATTATCTGTGTAGGGAGAAGTGCAAGATATACACCGATCATAAGAGTTTGAAGTACTTCTTCACGCAGAAGGACCTGAACATGAGGCAGAGGCATTGGCTGGAGTTGGTAAAAGACTATGATTGTGACATTCTTTATCATCCAGGGAAAGCCAACGTAGTGGCGGATGCATTGAGTCGGAGGGGCCCGAGACAGTTATTTAGTTCCACTCAGATATCGAGAGAGTTGGCTGATGAGATGGCCAGAGGGAGGATAGAGTTGGTGGTGGGCCGGTTGGCCAATATTACTCTGTAGTTGACCCTACTAGAGTGGATTAAGGATGATCAATTGGTAGATCCTCAGTTACAGGAGGTTGGAGAGAATGTCTTAGCGGGGGAAGCTAAGGACTATTCTATTTCTGAGGTTGGTCTGCTGCGGTATCAGGGTCAGATTTGTGTTCCGACTGATGTGGGGATTAGACGAGAGATGTTGGATGAATCTCATAATACGTCGTACTCACTTCATCCGGGTGCCACGAAGATGTATCAGGATCTACAGACGTTTTATTGGTGGCCCGGGATGAAGAAGGATGTAGTGGAGTACTTGGCCAAGTGTTTAACCTGGCTGAGCATCAGCGACCAGTAGGGTTGCTTCAGCCTTTGGGTATTCCCAAGTGGAAATGGGAGGATATCACGATGGACTTTGTGGGAGGTATACCCAGGACAGTAAGGCTTCATGACTCGGTGTGGGTGATAGTGGACAGATACACCAAATCAGCTCATTTTCTTCCAGTGAATACGACATATACAGTGGATCAATATGCACAGTTGTATGTGAGGGAGATCGTACGTCTCCACGGGGTTCCGAAGTCTATAGTGTCCGACCAGGACCCTATCTTAACCTCAAAGTTTTGGGGTAGTTTGCAGAAGGCTATGGCGACTCAGTTGAAGTTCAGCACAACCTTTCATCCTTAGACTGATGGACAATCTGAGAGGATGATTAAGGTGTTGGAAGATATGCTTAGGGCATGTATGATCGACTTTGAGGGATCTTGGAGTAAGTATCTCCCATTGATTGAATTCTTATACAACAATAGTTATCAATTGACAATTGGAGTGGCTCCCTATGAGATGTTATATAGGAGGAAATGTAGATCTCCCATTCATTGGGATGAGATTGGTGAGAGGAAGTATTTGGGGCCGAACATGGTTCATAAGACTAATGAAGCTATTGAGAAGATCTGAGCTAGGATGCTTGCTTCATAGAGAAGACAGGAAAGCAACGTTGATCCTAAGCGTAGGGACGTTGAGTTCCAGGTTGGGGACCACATGTTTCTGCGAGTTTCACCACTACGAGGGGTGAGAAGATTTGGGAGGAAGGGCAAGCTGAGCCCTAGATTCATTGCACCTTTTGAGATCCTGGAGAGGATCGGACAGGTGGCTTACAGGTTAGCTTTGCCACCGTCATTGTCGGGAGTTCATGATGTATTCCATGTTTCTATGCTTCGGAAGTATGTCTCGGATATGACACATGTGTTGAAGTAGGAAGATTTGGAATTGCAGACAGATTTTTCCTATGAGGAGTGACTAGTTCAGATCTTAGATCGAAAGGATAAGTTTCTATGGAACAAGACAATTCCTCTGGTTAAAGTGTTATGGAGGAATAATAGGGTCGAGGAGGCGACCTGGGAACTCGAGTCAGCGATGCGGGATCAATATCCCGAGTTATTCAGGTAAATTTTGAGGACGAAATTCTAAGTATGAGGGGATAGTTGTAATGACCCAAAATTACTAATAAGGTTTAAAGGCCTTGATTAGTGTGCCGGGAGGGCATAATTGGTTTATGTGCGATTTAAATGATTTAATGCATGATTATGTGATAAGCATGCTTATATGATTATATGGATATGTGAGATGCACGATTATGAGTATTAGTATGCATGTAGGCCATGTTTAGATTATAGGGGCATATCTGTAATTTTGGCCCGTTGAGGGCATAAATATGATTATTAGTGATAAATTGTTGAGACCACATTATTATGTGGATATATTTGCAGCATATGGCTCGAGACGGTCCTAATGAGCGGTTTGGCGAAATAGTCACGGCGGGGATTTATACCCGGCTCGGGGGAGCCTGGGGGTATTTTCGGGAATTTAGGAGATATATTGGAGGTTATTAGTCATTGGGTAAATAATTGGTGATTAACTTGATGCTGGGATTTAAATGGTAAATATTAGAAACACTCGAGAAATTAGTGGGAATTGGGAATAAATGACCATTCTACCCCTAGAATAAGTTATATGTTAGTTTTATTTGGGAGTGCATTATGGTCATTTCTAAGTTAAGGATATGATAAGCTCTTTATGTTAGATTAATGCAGAAGGATATAGAACAATTAATGAAAGAAAAGTGGAAAAAAACTTAAGCTTGCTCTCTCTCTCTCCCTTGCGAATTCTCTCTCCCTTTCACCTTGGTGTTCATCCTTTTGGTTGTTAAAGAGACTTGAAGTTTGGAAGAATTAGACAGAAAGCTAAGGAGAATTCAGCTGGTGTTGGAGCTGGAAGTTCAGAGGGGAAATCAGCTAAATTTGAGGTAAGAGCTTCATATTCATCTTTGAGTTTTGCTCAATGGTTTAAGTTGAATGTTAGGTTCTTGAGTATGAACTTAGTGATGAATTGGGCTGATGGTTTGAGTAGAAAATTCAGTGGTTATATTGTGATTCTTGTGCTGAATTGAGGTGTTGATGTATGTTTGTGTTGCTGGGAATTATAGGATGAAAATAGGGGTGATTATGGGTCTAAGTTCGTAATTGGTTTAGTGTGGAGTTTGGGGGAAATTCTGGGTAATTTGGTGTGTTCTTGGCTGGAAGAAGGAGGAAACCCCAGGTTTTCTCTAGGTTCGCAGGGCGCGCCGCGACCCAACCTAAGGGCCCCACAACGCGTGTGGCCCTCCTAGCCATGGGAGCCCTCTGACTTGGGGGCGCGCCGCGACTTGCCTGGCCAAGTCACGACTCGCCTCCCCTTTGGTGTGAGGGCTTGCTCTCTGACTTAGGGCAAGTCGCGACTTGCTGAGCCAAGTCGCGACCCGCCTGGAAGTTTTGAGCTTAAAGGAGTTCTTACTGTTGTTAGGGCTCGAGGGTTCGAACCTAGGGGCTCGGGACAATTTCTACTATCTGGTTTAGTAGAAATTGAGGTCTCAGAGGTTAGTGTTGTTCCCTAAATATTTTATTTATGATTTGGAAGTCGATAGATATTGGTAACTCTTGTGACTAGGTTTGTCACCAAGGCTCGAGGCTAGGGATTGTGTTCGGAACCGGTTCACCTTCTCCGCTCGGAATCAAAGGTAAGAAAACTGCACCCGGTTATGTGGTTATGTTGGGACTAAGAGTTCCCTATACTTGTATGCAATGTCATATGATGGTATTATGCCATGTGGACATGAGATAAACGACCTAAGAGTGCTGGAATTAATATTGGCACACAAGGACGCGACTCGGCCACTGGTAGCTGAGGTTAATTATATAATCACTGAGCTCGGCCTAAGTGAGCCGAAGTCAGTGGGTTAAACAAAGGCTGTGGCCTAAGGGCGTCGACCTTGGATATTGTATGATATGTTTATTGATGTTAATCTGATGATTATGACATGTTTATTACCTGGATGATTGATTATTGGTTTGTTGACTGATATCACTGATTATGTGAACGATGTGGTCTATTGAGTATTTGATTAATGATCTGTGAATTATGTGATTACTATTATTGATTATGCTCTGTTATAGGTTTTCTTACTGGGCATTGGCTCACGGGTTCTACGTGGTGCAGGTAAAGGCAAGGGTAAGTTGGACCAACCCTAAATTGGAGAGCTCTAGGGGCGGAATGTGCATAGCCGGCTGCTCGGCCGCCACAGCTGAGGGATGATACAGGGACAGGAGACCCTAAAATGCCTATTTTGCCATTAGAGTGGCTTGTGGTTGTTTATAACCTCTGAAAATCTTGTAAACTGTTATTTAATCCTGTTTTGGGGATCCCGTGTATCAAATGCTTATTTAAATGGAAATTTATCTTTTATAACCAAAATCTTTTAACCCTAGTTCAATAATGGTTTTAGTGACACATTTTCAACTAAATGACTTGATTAGCAAGTCTTGCACCTTTATAAACAAACAATGTAATGGTCTTGGTTATCCAGGGCGTTACACAACTCATGTTTTGTGGATTACAATTTATTTTTTTTATTCTTTGCTATTCTTTTTATTTACATATAGATAACATATAAGATGAGTTTATATAGAAATAGCATAATTATTCCAATAATATTGTGATAGAACTATATATGTACTATGTACTTTGTTGAGGCTTAGTTCAACAATTAAATTTTTAAGAAGTAGTTGGATTAAAAGACCATGCGGGATATTAAAAAAAAAACAGATTAATTATGGGAGTTATTTGTTTATAGATTTCTATTTCGTGCAGTGCGATTTCTAACAATTAACATTTATTTATTATTTACAACATTGCAATTTGTTCAGGGATGAGACTATCTAGTTTAGGGATCCCGCTTGAAAGATATTTTAAATGCAGAAGTTTAGTATCTTTTCACGAATTAGTGAATTAATAAAGATTTTTTCCTACAAAACAGTGAAACAATATTCAGAAATTTCATCATAAGCGTGAAATACTTATTATTTATAATAAGCACAAAATAAATGCAGAAGATAAAAAAAATATGCAAGATCGTTTGTATGTTTAAAAATCGGGTACTTCATAGATATTTGAGTTTCTATTACCAAGATTGCTAAGATATCTGACCTAGTCTTGTAATCTAGACACCTTTCAAAACTTGCACTGTCATCATTGCAATTTGTTCTCCAAATTTCAAGCTGGAACGACTTTATTGGTCGACCAATCTCCTCGGAGATGTCGCTCAAAATATCCTCTATGCTGACTGAGGTCACGACCGACCTTCGTTTTGGGTTGGGTTTTTACTACCATGGTCTAGGTCGAGCTTTATCGTATGGAGAAAATGGGGGTTGATTCTGTTTTATGCCTTCTATTTACCAATTCTTTAGATTTTTACCTTCTTTTTTTTATTATCCATTTTTATCCCCTTGATTGGATCTAATTATGATTTTTCATTAATCTTATTTTTTTTAATATCACGAAATAAATTGATTATAAAACTTAATTTAAGCTAGAAGATGATTTAAATAATAATTTTGAAAACATAATTTTTTTCATATTTAAATAAGAAATTAAAAGCTCAACAAGATATAAGGTAAATTATAATAGAAGACAATCACATATTTTCCCCTAACTTATTACACAAGTTTTTTAGTTCTGTTTTTATAAGGTATTTGTATTATTGATTGCTTTTTTTTTAAAATGATCAGCAATTTACCCATAAATTTTTACCAACAGCTCTAATCGAATTCTCTTCCTTTTCTTTTGGTTTTCGGATTTTGTTGCCTCCTTCAAATATATAAGTATGACATATAAGTTGGGAAATTCTAGTATTAGAAAGAGAGAATGGCAAAAAAAAAAAATCTTCTCATCAAATCTATTATTCCATTATTTTATTTATTTATTTATTACAATGGGAATATTCTTTCATCAAACCTAATTGTTCTGTTACTTTATATGTTTATGGAAAACTTGATGTGGTAAAACTCAAAATCATGTGTCCATATAATTTATATTTCTATATAAAATTGGAAATATATACTACAAAAAAGATGAATATGAGAGCCTAATTATTGGGACCCCAGCAACTCAAATACATGACGGTCCTAAGAGATTCCTCAGATTTCTTCAACTTCTCATCTTCGGAGATGTTGTTAGAATATTGAGCTGGGATTTTCTTGGCCTGAGAATATGATCTGAGATTGGCCTTTGTGTGCTGCTGAATTGACCTCAGAGCAGAATTCCATCTACAGACACCTTGGTCCTTCAAAGCTTCCACTACTCCAATGCTTGTTGCCACTGCCCAAGCTTTGCTTGTTGAACTCATATTTGCTCTCGAATAATATAGACTGATCAAATTGAATGTGGGAAAGTTGTGTTGTGAGTTGACAAAAGAGAGAGATAAGTAATTGGGTTCTTGCGATTGTGT
This sequence comes from Humulus lupulus, assembly GCF_963169125.1. Classification (NCBI taxonomy): domain Eukaryota; kingdom Viridiplantae; phylum Streptophyta; class Magnoliopsida; order Rosales; family Cannabaceae; genus Humulus; species Humulus lupulus. The sequence continues at coordinate 151,574,673 of NC_084798.1, read as the reverse complement.
TGAGTGGAGTTTAAGAAAGTTTATGAACTTATATAGAGGAGTAGTATGTGAGGGAGTTTGGTTTGAAGAAAGATAAAAGGAAGAGGAAAACTAGACACTACTTCACCTCCCGTTTGGGAGAAAACTGTGGTTTTGGGTATAAAAACCATTTGCTTAGCTCATTACTACTTCCAAACGTGTCCATGTAAATTAAAATAAAATTCTAGTGAGTGTACCGACAAAAGAGGAGGGTCCCTGTATTATTTAAAGAGTTGATTCCAAAACATGGTTTATTTATTAATTAATTTAAATTATGCCAAATAATTACCTTTTACAAATATATTAGGAAAATTAAGCAAAACAGCATGTTGTTGCCTCTTTCATTTTGGTATAATTAATTAATGAACATATGTTTGTTATGAAATGAACACATATGATTACACTAGATGCAACCTTGTACCTCTTAGCAAGATCCAACCCTACTTTCCTTTTTCATTGTTTACTTAAGTCATCCACACTGTTAAGTAGTTGGCTAGATGGTGTTAAGCTGCAATATACATGTTTTTCAAGGATAAAGCCTCCAAGTTGGCATGGCAGCCCATATATATAGTTTTTAATTTATTTATTTATTTAAGGAGCTGGTTCATATCATTTTGAGCAAATTAAAATTGTACGTTGTTCCTGATTTAAATAATAAGAAAATAGAACCTTCCAGACTTTTTTGATTTGCAAAATTAAAAAAAAAATGAAAAAATTTGTGCCTAATAATAATTTTAAATTCCCTATCTTCTTAAGTTTTATAATTTTGGGTTAAGAAAATATTTAGCTATCAGTTTTTAGTCACTTTTTTAAAGTAAAAAAATCATATTTACTGTAACTAAGTGTATATTAAAATTTTTAATAATATATATTTTTTTTGTACTACAATTATTTAGATAAGAATATAATTTATTGTGACTAAAATATTTTAAACACAACACATTGTATCAAATGTAATCTAAATATTTTAGTCACCATTCAATTACACAAGTAGTGATTAATGCTCAAAAATATCATTTTATTAGTTTTAAAGTTTAAAATTAATTAAGTTTTAATTAATATTTTTATGGATTTATTGTTATATATTTTATATTTTAAAATATTAATTTTAATTTAATTTGTGTTTAATTTTCAGGAAATAAAATGTATTTTTGACATAAAGAAATAATGAAAATTGAAGAAATCATGAAGAAAATAACATTTTTGACAAAATTAGGCCCAAAACGGCCCAGGCCCAAAGTCTTCAGCAACCAGTCGAGCCAAGCCAAGCTCAGCCGAGCCAAGCCGAGCCGGAGCCACCTGCCGCGCCTGCCACTATCTGACGCTGCTGCCACCCGCCTGACGCGCCAGCCTGCCGAACCAACCAGCTGCTGCCACGCGTCTCGCGCCAGCCTGCTGAACCAACCAGCTGCTGCCACATGTCCCACGCCAGCCTGCCTGCCTGCAGCTGCTCCCCACGCGCCCGACCAGTCGCCTGTCATGTTTTGACCGTGTCCCCCACTCCACCTGCAGCCTTTTCCAAAGCCAATCCAAGGTCAACGCGTGTCCCACTTGTCCCATTTTCCATCAGATTTTGAATCAACTTTCTCCACTTCCTAATGCACACAAATATATATTTTGGGTCTTATTTTCACTATAAATAGAGGACCAAATGTAGGGAAAAAATCATCAGATTTTGAGGGTGGAAAAATACACTTTGTTTCTTTTCTTATTTCTAGTTTAATTTTACTTGTTTTAGGTGACAAAAATGAGTGAATTATTTTAGAAATATTGGTGAGGTTAGAGTGTAGTTGTTGTACTTCTCATTTTCAATAGTGATATTGATTCTTCTTATGCTTCATTTTCATATCTCATTAATTATTTTGTTTCTCATCTTCTAATTTCTTTTCTAAAATTATTTAGCATCTTTTACATAAGTCCAGTCATGCTTTTCTTATGTAACTTATATTGTTAATTTATTTTAGTATATTTGTTATATTATATATCTTTTACTGCATTCTGCTAGTGGTATTTTGTCGTTCTTTGATAAATAATATGATATGCTATGAAATTAGGAGTTAGATTCAATTTAATCTAGATTATTTAATTTGTGCTGCTAACATATACATCTTCCAGTTGCAATTAATGGTGTAGAATTGCAACTGTGTTTTGAATTAATATCAATATTAGAATAGGTTTTACAGCACTGCATCTCTACCTTGTCATGCTCTTTATTTGATCGCTTTCTCGAATTTATCATTTTAATTTCACAAAATCCATCTCTTCAATTCTACTTTATTTCTATCTTTTATTTACTAATCTAATCTTTAGTTGTGTTTGCCTCTCTGTGGATATGACATAGCCCGAATACTACTGTAACCGCTTAGGAGTTTATTGGGAGATATCAATTTTTGGCGTCGTTGCTGGGGATGTAATTCTACAATTAAATATTTGCATAGTAAATTATTATTTTTTTTTATAAAAAAAAAAGTAGTATAATTTTTTTAATTTCTCTTTTAATTTTTTTCCTTAGTAATTTTATTTTTAATTTCTTTTTATTTATTTATTCATTTTTCTAATTGTGTTTATTTTACTTTTAGGTTTATTTTATTTTTAGTTTGTTTATTTGTTTTTAATTTTTGTTTTTGGGCTCATTTTTAGTTTTTTTTTATTATTTATTTTACTTTTAGGTTTAGGTTTAGGATTTTATTTTTTTTAGATTTAGTTTTTTTATCCAAAAAAAAATTAAAAAAAATTTTTGTATCAAAACAAAGTATTGAGAACATTTGTGTAATTGTGGAAATTAGTAAAAACTAAACTTGTTCTGTCTTAGAAAAATTGGTTCTTAAATAAGGTATGTGTTAGCGTTACCCTCCAACCTTTTCTAAGAACCTCGGGGAGTTCTAGAAAAGCTCTTGGGCCTAAAGTGGTACCTTGGCAGCATTCCCAATTGGTTTGGGAACATTTTTGGTGTATACTTATTACGCTATTACACACTTGCGCTTATAATACTTACAATATATATATTAACAAAAAAAAACAACAAATGAATGAAGAAGATCATCGATGTTTCGAGTACTATTATCCAATATATCTCTCTTCACTTCAAAACAATCCAAAATCTAGTGCTACAAAGGGTACTAGAAATTTTAGAGGTGCCCACCAACTTAGCGAAAGAGAGTACCTTAAATCTGAAGTAGAATTCTTGACTAGAGAATTCGAAAACTTGAAAGCTAAGTATGGTCGAGAAAGTAACGAGGTCATAAGGGTAGAGTATGATGAACCATATTTTGACTGTGAAAGAGTCGACCATTTTGCTAAAGATTGCTCAACTCTTAGAGAAAGGGAGGAAGCCTTTCAATACTATTCTTACTACAAGAACAGTAATCTTAGTTGGAAAAACCCTGTTGCTTCAAGTTGGAAGTCTAAGTACAACTACAGTGCACCGATTGGTTGGGAATTGGCACCATCTAGTAGGAATGTTGAGCACAATTTTTCTAACTCGTACAATGAACCTCCACATAATGTCTGGACTAATACAGATTCCTTAGAGGAAACATTATATATAATTATGGAGGAACAAATAAACTTTACTGAACACATAAGCAACATTACTAAACACATGATGGAGGAACTTAGAGAAATTCGAACTCAATTTTCAGAATTGACCGACAAAGTTAATTCACATTATTTCAGTCAATTCCAATCAGATGAGGAAACAATGGCACCAATCTCTAATCCTATTTCCTACAAATTTGATGAGGACAATGTCATTACTATTCGGAGTGAAAATATTTCTCATACTGAAATTCTTCCAACAACTCTGAATGAAAACAAGTGTTATCATATTGATGTGATAAACCATATTGTGGACGAAATTCACAAACTTTTCTCAAAGAATCAATCACACTATTTCCTCCACGATACTGAAAATGAACCTTTTCTTTATCCTGAGAATGTTACTAATGCTTCCATTTTTTAGACATAGGATAAAAGAAAATTCATTTTTGATACTGGATAGTCAAGAATATTGAGTTGGTGAACCAACCTGAGGAGACTTTTCTCCGGTTTGCCAAGACTAATCAAGTTCTATCTTTCCTTGCTTTCTTTATTTCTGGTTTGTTTTATTTTTCCTTTTTATTTTATTATGATAGTTTGTCTTGTCATTTAATTTTCTTTTTCTAAGAATAAATATCATATCATTTTGCATTAACTCACTCTCTACATGTTCTCATTTCACGTTTTTCATGTATAGATTTTTAAACAATGAGGACATTGTCTGATTTTGGTTGGGGGTGGTAAGCATATTCATGCACGTTCATGTTGATTTAAGTCATACTAATATTTTCATGGTCAATTTTTTTTTAAAAATTACTTATTTATTCTTGCAAAATGTTACTATTGAGTCAATTTTTGTTATCTATATTACTAAGAGTTTCTCTAGAGTTACCTAATGCACATGCCAAACATTGTGGTAAGATGGTTGTTAGTACATATTTGCTTAGAAATTTTACATGTTTAAGAATTCATTCTTTTCTGTGAGAGGTGAAACTTGAGAAAATAACTTTTAATTTTTATTGATTCTTAGAAATGGTTATAATTATTTGGACAAGGTATTGTGGTATGAATGGATGATGTTTTAGGGATAATATTTTCTGTAGACAAATCTTATTAGAGAGCCTTTTATTATGTTCTTCATAAAAAAAATGAGAAAAAAGAAAAAGAAAAAAGAAAAAAAAATAGAAAAAAGGAGAAAGAGAGCAATATTTCTATCATTTTCAATTATGTTGTCTCTTGTATCCAAGAAAAAAATGTGTGTTTATTAATTTCATGTTCTATTTTATGGCTCTTAGAATAAATGTAAAGATTGTCTATTTAACTTAGAATTCCCGAAAAACTAATTTTGTGGTACTCTTTATGGTGGTTGTCCAAATAGTTTATTTCCTATCTTCGTTTCAATAATTATTTAAGAGTTTGTCCTAAATATATACCCATTTGATGAGTGCTTACTTCTTCTCCAACTCCATGAGCGAAACCCTTAAACTTTAAATATTTTCAATTACATGAGAGGTTAATGGAGTTGAGACTTTTACTTGGCATAATTTTGAAAGCTTTATGTGCTATGGTTTGTGGTAAGAAGGTTCAAGTTTGGTGCACACACTCACAACTCTAGATTTATTCGAAGTAAATTGGATAACTCGTCTTGACTTATTACTAACATTTGTTGTTAATACTTAAGTTTTTTTATAATTTTTGACCTGGAATATATCATGTTGACATTTATTATTTTGCTTGAATTGCTAGAGACAAGTAATAAGCTGGTTGGAGGTTGTGATTAGTGCTCAAAAATATCATTTTATTAGTTTTAAAGTTTAAAATTAATTAAGTTTTAATTAATATTTTCATAGATTTATTGTTATATATTTTATATTTTAAAATATTAATTTTAATTTAATTTGTGCTTAATTTTCAAGAAATAAAATGTATTTTTGACACAAAGAAAAAGAAAGAAGAAAGAAATAATGAAAATTGAAGAAATCATGAAGAAAATGGCATTTTTGACAAAATTAGGCCCAAAACGGCCCAGGCCCAAAGTCTTCAGCAACCAGCCGAGCCAAGCACAGCCCAGCAGAGCCAAGCCGAGCCGGAGCCACCTGCCGCGCCTGCCACTATCTGACACTGTTGCCACCCGCCTGACGCGCCAGCCTGCCGAACCAACCAGTTGCTGCCACGCGTCCCGCACCAGCCTGCTGAACCAACCAGCTGCTGCCACACGTCCCGCGCCAGCCTGCCCGCCTGCAGCTGCTCCCCACGCGCCCGACCAGCCGCCTGCCATGTTCTGACCGTGTCCCCCCACTCCACCTGCAGCCTTTTCCAAAGCCAATCCAAGGCCGACATGTGTCCCACTTGTCCCATTTTCCACCAGATTTTGAATCAACTTTCTCCACTTCCTAATGCACGTAAATACACATTTTGGGTCCTATTTTCACTATAAATAGAGGACCAAATGTAGGGAAAAAATCATCACGTTTTGAGGGTGGAAAAATACACTTTGTTTCTTTTCTTATTTCTAGTTTAATTTTACTTGTTTTAGGTGGCAAAAATGAGTGAATTATTTTAGAAATATTGGTGAGGTTAGAGTGTAGTTGTTGTACTTCTCATTTTCAATAGTGATATTGATTCTTCTTATGCTTCATTTTCATATCTCATTAATTATTTTGTTTCTCATCTTCTAATTTCTTTTCTAAAATTATTTTGCATCTTTTACACAAGTTCAGTCATGCTTTTCTTATGTAACTTAGATTATTAATTTATTTTAGTATATTTGTTATATTATATATCTTTTACTGCATTCTGCCAGTGGTATTTTGTCGCTCTTGAATGTATAATGTGATATGCTATGAAATTAGGAGTTAGATTCAATTTAATCTAGATTATTTAATTTGTGTTGTTAACATATACATCTTCTAGTTGCAATTAATGGTGTAGAATTGCAACTGTGTTTTGAATTAATATCAATATTAGAATAGGTTTTACAGCACTGCCTCTCTACCTTGCCATGCTCTTTATCTGATCGCTTTCTCTAATCTATCATTTTAATTTCACAAAATCCATCTCTTCAATTCTACTTTATTTTTATCTTTTATTTACTAATCTAATCTTTAGTTGTGTTTGCCTCTCTGTGGATACCACATAGCCCGATTACTACTGCGACCGCTTAGGAGTTTATTGGGCGATATCAAGTTGTATACGCTTTCTACTTACAAATTTTAACATTCTAGTCATAAATTAAGTTGTGACTAGCGATGCTATTATTTATTCTGGAACCAATTTAGTTCCATTTTATTTAATTAATGTCATTTTAATACTTTGTATATTGAAAATCAATTTAGAATTGTACATTTCATTAATTTTGGTTAATATTTTTTATTAATAAAAATTTATATTGTTGTCCATGATTTCATCATTTGACACGTGACATTCATTAGAGAAGTAGTTAGGCACCTTGGGAGCTAATGAAGTCCGGTGGAGATTGCCTAGAGCTCCACAAAGTGTAAACACCTCCCAGTGCGTTATGAAACATTTCACAACGTGGATGTCTTCAATTTAGGACACGTCTCGAGGATCTCCATTGTGGTTCTCCCGTATTCTTGGTCAGTTAGTCCTCTAGGTCTAGGAGTTTGTCCTCGGGACTTGGAGGGAACGCCATGTGCGACTTTGGACCACAAGCAGTTGTCTGACAGGTTTTGGTGCCTCGAGTAGTGTTGTTGAATTCGTACACCCGACAATTGGTATGTCCTAATGCGACGTCTAACATGAGAAAATGTGCAGCTGCATTCTGATAGTGTCAGGGTCGGGTCTCCCGTAAAGTGGTGGGCTACAACCTACGAATTAGGCCCTGTGCAATACGCTTGGGCTCACCACCATAATTAGTGCACTCGGAGGTGTTAATTAGCATTAAACTCCAAAATGATAGGGAATGTTTGTAATAAATCCTCATTAATGGAATTAATTGTCCTTAACCACTATAAATAGGGCTAGGGCTTCCATTGTAAAGGACTTTTTGGACTTTTGGACTTTTTGATCTCATTCTTGGTACTTAGGGCAATATATACGCTGCCTGACAAACCTCCATTGGAGCTTGACATTTAAAGCTTCAAGAACACTAATACTAAAGTCTCGTGGATTATGGTCTTTTTATAACCATAACCATGTAAAACCCGTTTCTTTTTCCTACATTTCTTTAAGTTCTTATTTAAATAGTTGATAGCAAAAAATGCAGTCAATATTTTGGTGCTTTTATTGAGAGTTTGAAGAAAGCTTCGAAGATTCAGCCAGGTGACCACCAGAAGAAACGCTCCAAACAACGTTGCTCCTCCCACCAGAGCTAAGGGAAGAGAACCCAGCTAACCACCTCCGCCAGAATACCCAGAGGTGGCCCAGTAGGATATGACAAAAATGCTGAGTTTTATGAGGATGATTATCCTTAGCTCGTGGACGTGGAGGGACCGCCAGAAGAGGTGGCTCTCAAAGGCCAAGTCACCACCCAGCAACAGAAAATTAATGCCCAGGAGGGGAATATCGCCGCCCTACAAGAGATGGTTACCACCATGAGGGATACTCTGGTGGCCCAAGGGCTACGAGTGGATCATCATGGCGAGATACTGCCTAGGCAGCCAGCTGGCATGCCACTTGCGCACCAAGCTGGAGTGCCACATATTGAACTAGTGGGTGTGCCTCCCGAAAAGCCCACTTACATGGCGCAAGATCCGCTAGCTGGCGTGCCACCTGCACTGCACACCCAGCTAGAGTTGGAGCCCCACTTGCACCACAAGATCGTGGTAAAGGCAAAGTTGATGAAGATCCCGTGTAGGGGCAGAAGAGAATTCTTTAGGCTTCCAAGCCCATTCAGGCCCCGAGATGGACCAATGATGACAAAGGGCATGGAGCCTGAGGACACCGCAAGGCCGCTAGCGTCCGCAGAGCCCAGCTGTGACAGATTGCGTTAGGCCTGGAGGTGGTGTCCCACCAGCACCTCGCTAGCCTCCAAGAAACCATGGCCAATGGGCCACTAGGAGAAATGTCCCTGCATGCCGAGGACAAGGAATTAGTGTCTCGGTCAATAACTAGTATGTTGACTCTAAGGGAGAAACAAAAGTAGGATACCCCAAGGATGATGGTCTCCACCAAGCATAACCTAACCTCCGAGATGACTTGAACGCTCGCAGGGGTAGGGAAGCTCCCGAGGAAAATTTTGGGAGAAGAAATCAACCAGACCTCCAAGATGACCTTAATGCTCAAAGGAGTTTGTCCTCGGGACCTTAATGCCAACCAAGACCACAACCCTCTCCGAGCAGAGTTGGAGAGTTTGAAGAGAATAATGTGTAGAATGGCTCGAAGACAAGGCCATGACTCTGATTCGGAGGATGAAGATGGGGAGCCTTGTGCTCCTCACATTGTGGAAGCCTCATTTCCTCGAGGCTTCAAGATGCCAGACATCATGTCGTACATCGGAGGAACAGTGTAACGCCCTAGTTACCCCAGAATAGTTACGGTGAACCAGAAATTTGACCCACTACCCAAGTCCTTTGGTTAAAAACGTGCATCTAAGTGTTATTAATAGGCTAAGGTGGAAAACCAATAAAATGGAAAGGATATATTTTATTTAATACATAAAACTATTCATGGGCCCATCAAAACATTTACAAGTCATTTACAACTCAAATTTACAGTTTCAAATTTACAAACCCACCGACCTAAGTGTCAAAAATAGGGTAAACCTCCTAGTTCCTCTGAGAACTCCTTGGCCGTGGTGGTCAAGCGGCCGCATATGTACACATCACCACCTGCTCTCCACTCAAGGTTGGGCGAGCTTTTCTTTCCCTTTACCTGCACCACATAGCACCCATGAGCCAAAGCCCAACAAGAAAACACAATATTGCATATAAACATTATCAAAATGATTATTATTATAATCACACAGAGCTTATAGCTCTTAAACAGATGAGTGATTCAACACTTGAGGTTCTGGTAAACCATGCTGAGTGACTGACAAGCAAGTCACTAGCTTAAAGAGATGAGTGACTGCTGGGTAAGTCACTAGCTGAAACAGATGAGTGACTGTTGGGTAAGTCACTAGCTTAAACAGGTGAGAGACTGATGGGTAAGTCTCTAACTTAACAGATGAATGACTGATGGGTAAGTCACACAAGCGTTTTTAGTTTTCATTGAATTTGAGGTCGGTCCGGCATTAATGCTCTTCTGAGTCATTTAATGCAGATTTCGATTAGATTTAATCTTTGTTGGCTTGCGTTGAACACGCTAAGGTCGTTCCTGACTTATAAGTCAGCACTATGTGACCAGTGCCCAGTATCACTGCCGAGCTTGACTAATAAGTCCCAGCTTCACAGTTGATACTGACACCTTTGCCAATTCTGACTAATTAGTCAGTACCATGCACAAGTGAGCAAGATTTGCTAAGCATTCGATAATCAATCCATGTCCACATTTACACAATCAGCATGCCTCATGAATAACCATGCATGTCACATATGGGATGCAATTTTCTTACCTCTGATTCGAGCGAGAAATAGAACAAGAACGACCCTTGAGAACGATCTGACTTTTAGTTCTTTAGCGGTCACCTAGTCATAACCAATTGGAATCCATTAATAAAGTAAATCAATAAATGGTTCACAATTTGAAACCACGCTTCCGGGATCAATCCCGCACTCTCGGGAATCTTAATATACCCAAACGGGGCAAAGGAACCAAACTCCGAGCCTTAAAAGTCATTCCGAGCCCTAAAATAGGCTTGTTGGAAAATGGACCAGCGCTGCAGCCCTATTAAATGGTGCTGAGGCGCTATTTCCAAGTCAGAGAGACCCAGCTCTCTGCCCTGCCTAGCGATGCTGCGCCAATTACATACCAGAATCTTTCTGGTTTTCCCTCCTTGTGATTTCCCTTGAAACCAACCCTCCAAACCAATCCCAAACATCACCCCCAAACATCCAATTCAACCCCTAAACTTCATCTGCATCACACCCTCATCAAAACCCAATCAATTTTACACAAAAACATCCCTTAATTCCCAACTATCCACATCAAAACTATAAGCTGAAAACTATGAAGAAAAATAGAGCAATACTTGAAATTCATGGACAAAATCTTACCTCAAGTTGGATTTGAGTCCTTTCTAATGGATGAACTAAGTATATAACCTCCAAGCTTTGATTTCCTAGCTTGTATCTTCAAATTGGGGTTCAAAACTTCAAAGGAGGAAGGAGGAGGAATGATGATCGGTTGAAGGAGAAGAGTACTCTGTTTCGGGTAAGCTTTTACAACCCAAATGCTAATATATATATATCTTAGGGGTGAAATGACTATTTTTCCCCTAGGTCATTTAAAAGTTTCTAAAAACTCCCAAGGGTAAAATCGTCCTTCCCAACCTATTTCGTTAATCGTAATTAACACCCTCCAATTCCCGATATTCTCAATATTCTCAAATACCAATAATTCATATCTCGTTACCCTTTTATTCCCGACAATGCTCTAATCATTAAATCATCCTGAGACTCACCCCGAGCCTCAAACTTAATCCCATTATGACTAAACCGCTACTTGATATTCAAATATCGTCTCATGCTAAATAGCTCGAAAAAATCCACATTATAATGTGGCCTCAACAATATATCATCGATATGCATACAAATATACAATTACGCCCTCAATGGGCCAAATTACCAAAATACCCCTGTCATGAAACGTGGACCCACATGCATGCATTTAACATCATATTATAATATAATTCACATAAACATGCATATAACAGTTTAATGGCATAATAAATCAATTATGGCCCTCCCGGCCCACTAATCCAACCATTAAACCACATTAGGGATTTCAGGGCATTACAAACAGATCCCACTGACCATCTCTCAAAGTTCAATAGATTGATGTCGGTCCACCGCATCTCCGAGGATGCCAAGTGCCATGTCTTCCAATTGACTTTGATGGGACCAGCAGATGAGTGGTTCAAGAAGCACAAGCCAGGATCCATTCATTCCTTAAATCAACTCTCATCCTCCTTTTGAAGACAATTCATAGCTGCTCGGAAGGTGAACTTTGAGGTCAATGATTTTCCAACAAAAGACATGGACCACTTAAGACCCTTAAATCCTACATTAAACACTTTAAGGATGAAGCAACTAGGATGAAGAGGGTCCTACAAGCTAGCATCCGAGAAGGTTCCCCACTATGGGATGACCTCCAGCGGAGAGGATGCCACAGGCTCGACGACTTCATACGTCGAGCCCAAGAGTACATCAACTGGGAGGATGCCTATATTGAAGCATTTGGGGGACCAGTTGTGGCTCCGGGAACCCAATACTCGCCATACACTTCAGTCCAAATGAGTGTTATGAGCGATCCATAGTTCAATTAAGCTATTCAACCACCTGGCTTCAACGCCATGCCAAATGTTGGTTTTAGTGTTGCCCTGACAAGCTTTAGAGCGGCTCTCACTTGATAAAGTGTTTTTCATTCTACATTCAGTGCTGGAACTGTGGCTTCAGCCCAGTCCGCGGCACCCAACGGGAGCAAACATGGGGAAAGGGAAAGGGCAAGAAGCCCAAGAGAATTGGAGCAGCTCCTGACAAGAAGTACACTCCACAATACTCTGAGTACACGGGCTTGGTGGAAACTTGGGAGAATATTTTCCTAGCCACGAAACAACAAGTTCATTATAGGAAACTACAGCCTATCCAGATGGATCGAGAGAAAAGAGATTCCACTAAGTTTTGCCGGTTCCACAATGATGTGGGGCACCACACCAACGAGTGCATGCAACTTAGAGATGAAATTAAGAACCTCATCAAACTGGGGCACCTCCACCATTATGCTAGGGCCGGGGCATGCCCAGCCCAGGCTTCAGCCGCAGGATTGCATCCACAATAAGTGGTTCCTCAAGCTCCGGGCTAAGTGCCTGCGACCCTGCAGCAGCAGGTAGGCCACGGACCTCCCCCAGTGAACGGGAGAGTACGGACTTTCTCTGGAGGACCCCACTAGAGAGGGGACATCGAGGGGCTCACAGAATCACTATGTGCGAGCCCTGAACCATGACGACAAAGTGTTGGCACTAGCCAGCTGCCAGCACAAATTCCCCGAATGGCGGACCAAGTTATCACATTCTTCAAGGACGATGCTCTGAGAGTGCATTTTCCCCACCACAACCATTTAGTGGTCGAGAGCCAAATTTCCAACAAGATGGTGGCTCAGATCCTCGTGGATAACGGGAGTTCTATGAACATCTTGTTCAATTCAGCCTTCGAGAAGAATGGGCTGACTGCTAGTGAATTGTACCCTTGCACCTCCACTCTATATGGGTTCTCAGGGGAAGGTCTCATTCTGATGGGATAGATCAAGCTGCCAGTGACACTTGGAGAAGTGCCTCGCCAAGCCTTCAAGTGCTGCACATTTGTGGTCGTAGACTGCTCCTCCGCTTACAATGCCATTCTGGGACGTCCAACCCTGGTGGAGTTTGGAGTTGTCACCTCAATAAGCCACTTGTTCATGAAGTTCCCCACTTAGGCAAGAATATGCATAGTTCGCGAAGGCCAAAATGAGGCATTCCAGTGCTACAATGTGTCCCTCAAATATTCAGTAATGGTGATTGAGGTGGCAGCCCTCGAGCAGCCTCCTCGCGAGGAGATGGAGGTCCAGGTGTTCAAGAGGAAAGGGAGTCCAATGAGTTAGACCCCAGAGTTCAAGAAGAAAGGGGTATGGAGCCCATGGAGGAGGTCAAGGAGGTAACCCTTGGCGCCTCCATTCCAGACAAGAAAACCAAGGTCGGGAAAAATATCAAGGCGGATGTTCGATAGGCCTTGGTGGGATTTCTCAAGGAGAACCAGGACATCTTCTCTTGGTCTCACTCCGACATGACGGGAATTGACCCAAACATCATATTCCACGCCTTGAATATTGATCCTAATGTTGCCCTAGTGCAACAGAAGCAGAGAATTGACCCGGCCTGGGCGCTGGCCTTAAAGGCAGAAGTCGACAAGCTTCTCACAAACGGTTTTATCCAAGAAGGCCACTACCCAAAGTGGTTGTCAAACCCGATCCTGGTGCCCAAGCCTAATGGCACCTAGAGGACCTACATAGACTTCTTTGAACTTAACAATTCATACCCAAAGGATTCTTTTCCTTTGCCTAAGATTGATCAGATGGTCGACGCCACCTCTGATTATGAGCTCTTGTCCTTTAAGGACGCGTACTCTGGGTACAACCAAATTTCCATGCATGTCGCTGACCAAGAGCACACCAGCTTCCGAACAGACAAAGGTGTCTACTGCTATAAAGTAATTCCCTTTGGTCTCAAGAATGTTGGTGCCATGTATCAAAGATTAGTGAACCGGATGTTCAAAAACCAACTCAGTAGGAACATGGAGGATTACGTGGATGAAATGCTGGTGAAGATTGGGACAACCCCCGACCACATGAAAGATCTGGCTGAAGTATTCTCAATCCTCCGTAGGTTTGGGATGAAGTTGAATCCCCAACACTTTTTGAGTTACCTCCAGGAAGTTCCTTGGCTTCATAGTCAGCACCTGAGGAATAGAAGCAAACCCCGAGAAGATCAAAGCCCTGATAGAAATGCCCTCCCCCAAGAAGCATAAGGATGTGCAAAACCTGACGGGAAGGATAGTAGCTCTGAGAAATTTTTTCTTGAAGGTGTCTGATAAGTTCACCCTTTTCTTCAACACCCTCCGAGGAGGCCAAAGATTCAAGTGGATGAAGGAATGCGAGCAGGCATTCCAGCAACTAAAGGTGCACATGGCTAAACCTTCAATTTTGTCTAAGCCCGTAGATGGAGAGCCCCTAATCCTCTACATGGTTGTCTCCGAGAATGCCATTAGTGCTGCCTTAGTTCGCAAGGAAGGCTAGGTCCAACATCCTGTCTACTACGTGAGTAAAAGGCTCCTCAGAGCAAAGTCCAGATATCCACTCATGGAAAAGTTGACATTCTCTCTGATGGTAGCTTCTCGAAAGCTAATGCCCTACTTCCAGGCGCATCTTATCAGGGTCCTCACAAACTAGCCATTGCAACAAGACCTCAAGAAACTGGAGTCCTCCAAGAGACTCCTCAATGGGTGATCGAACTGATCCAGTTACCACCTTAGGACTACAACTAAGGGACAGACACTTGTGGATTTTATTGCCGAATGTACGGGAACGCGTGAGCAACTCGGGGAAGCCCCATTAGTTGGGCCCACGTGGAAGTTGTATGTAGATGGGTCCTCGAACGAGAATGAAGCCGGAGCAGGTCTTATCTTGGTATCCCCCGAAGGGCACAGGGTTCACAGTGCTTTTAGGTTATCTTGGTATCCCCCGAAGCCGGAGAGTGTGTGTTTCACTCCCGTTCATTCCTATGGCATCCAATCCAGTCAAGTGCATAATGCACTCCCATTCATTCCTATGGCATTTGAGCCAGTCAAGTGCATATTGCTCTCCCGGGGTGGCCTAGCCATAACTGTAATGCCCTGGTTACCCCAGAACAGTTACGGTGATCGGTGAACCGGAAATTTGACCCGCTACCCAAGTCCTTTGGTTAAAAACGTGCATCTAAGTGCTATTAACAGGCTAAGCTGAAAAACCAATAAAAAGGAAAGGATATATTTTATTAAGTACATAAAACTGTTCATGGGCCCACAAGAACATTTACAAGTTATTTACAACTCAAAATGGTCATTACTATTTCAAAATTACAAACCCGCCGACCTAAGCGGAAAAAATAGGGTAGACCCCCTAGTTCCTCTGAGAACTCCTTGGTCGTGGTGGTCAAGCGGCCGCAAATGTACACATTCACCACCTAAGCTCTCCACTCAAGGCTGGGTGAGCTTCTCTTTCCCTTTACCTGCACCACATAGCACCCATGAGCCAAGGCCCACCAAGAAAACACAATATAGCATGATATAATGTCAACAATGATCATAATAATCATTAAGGACTTTCAGTCCAAAACAAGTAAGTGACAGTCGCAAGAGTCACCAAGATGGGTATAGCTCCCTTTAGCCATGTGACGATAAGGTCACCGGGGCTTAATAGATAAGTGAACCTTTCACTAGCTTTAACAGGACAGGTGCATGGTGACTAGTCACCAACATAACCTTCCTCATGATCATAGGGTCATAACCTTGGAACATCGTTCCCTAGCCATGTGACAAGCAATCACCTGGGCCTTAGGCCCTAGCTCTTAGTAACTAGTCTTAGACTAGCCAAGCGCTTATAAGATTCATCGACCTTAGGGTCGGTCCAGCGTTAATGCCTTAGAGTCATTCAACGCTGCTATCGATTAGATCTAATCTTCATTTGGCCCTGCATTTAAGACGCTTATGCCGTTTCTGACTCTTAGGTCAGTGCCCCTGACTAGTCAGTGCCATATACAAGTAAGCAATATTCGCTAGCATTTAATATGCAATCAATGTCCACATTTATCAAACAGCATGCCTGAACAACTATCATACATGTCATATACACGGGGTGCAGTTTTCTTACCTCAGGTTCGAGCGAGAAATATAATAAGAACGACTCCTGAGAATGATCGACCTTTTGGTTCCTTAGCGGTTACCTAATCACAACCAATTATAACCTCCATTAATGAAAATCAACATGGAAAGGGTCTTAACCTAAACCCCACTCTCGGGACCTCGAAACATGCCCACACGGTGAGTAGATTCGATCCCGAGCCTTAAAGATAGAAACCTCAAGCCAAAAACCCTTAAAAACACCCAAAACGGGACTTTGAAGGAATATAGTAGCACTACAGCGCTGCTCCCTAGCGCCCCAACGCTATTCTCAGAACCCCCAACACGCCCAAAAGACCCCTGTGTAGCGTTGTAGCGCCCTAGGGTGGGCACTATAGCGCTACCTCCAGACCAGATGCCCCCTGAAACCTCCTTCTTCATCTCCTTCGATTCTAACCTGATTCCAATGCTTCCAAATCCCATTTTTGGTGCCAAATGACCCCAAAAACCATCCTAACATACCCTAAACATCACAACCGTAAGAACCCTATCCAAAACTCCCAACAAAACCAAGATCTCAACCTAGAAATCATAACTGCAAAACAGAACTAAAACAGGGCAAACCAGGGAATTCAATGGCTAGAAACTTACCCAAAGCTCAACTTGTGATGCTCTTCAAGGGTGGAACACACTCCCTGTAATGCACCGAATTCTCCGATGTGTTTAAAGGCGTGAATAGTAGGCCGGGAGGGCCATACTTGCTTAACTATGTTATTAAATGATAAAATGCATGTATATGTGGATTATATTATAATATTATGTTAAATGCATGCATGTGTGTCCATATTTGTTATTACAGGGGTGTGATGGTAGTTTGGCCCGTTGAGGGTAAATTGTTTACTTGGATGCATGTTGGTGATATATATTGAGACCACATTGTAATGTGGGTTTGTTTGAGCCATTCGGCATGAGACGATCATGGAATGTAAATTATCGGTTTGGTCATAACAGGTTTAAGTTCGGGGCACGGGGTGAGTCTCGGGGTGTTTTAATGATTAGAATGTTACCAGGCATTAAAGGGTAACGGGATGTGAATTATTGGTGTTTGAGGGTATTGAGATTAGCGGGAATTAGGAAGTGTTAATTATGATTAACGGGATAAGTGGAAAGTACCAATTTTACCCTTGAAATGATTTTAGAAGCCTTGAATGACCTAGGGGCATTTAGGTCATTTGGTTTGGATATATGTGAAGCTTTAGATGGCTATAGAAAATAGAACAAAAACAGAGCAAGAACTTCTCCTTCCTGTACCTCCATTTCTCTCATTTCCTCTTTGGAGTTTTTGGGCTCAAAGTGTGGAATCAAGCTAGGAAATCAAGGGGCTGAGTTTGTAGACTTGGTTCAGCCATTGAAGAGGGTTTGATTTCGAATTTGAGGTGAGTTTTAGCCATAACTTTCTGGTTTATCTCTGTTTTAGCTTTGAGTTTTCATCTTGTAATTCTTTGGTGGATAGTTGGAATTAATGGGAGTTAGGTTGATGTTTTACTTGGGTTTTGATGAGGGTGAGTTGTAGGTGAAGTTTAGGGGTTAAATTGAGTGTTAGGTTGGTGTTTTGGATTGGTTTGAAGGGCTGGTTTCAAGGGAAAATGCAGGGGTAGTCGAGCTGGTGCGTGTTGAATTTTTGGCTGAACAGGGTAATGAGCCGCGGCATGGCATAGGTGAGTCGCGGCCCATGGTGCTGGTCAGGGTAAGGCCGCCTCTATTTGGAGGCGCGCCGCAGCGCAGCTGGGGAGGGCCACGGCCCTTAGTGTTATTTTGGCCAGAAAAGTGTCTTTAGCTTAGGGATTCAAGCCTTAGGCCTCGGGGTCGAACCTACTACCCGGTTAAGTAGTGTTTGATGTCTTGGAGGCTAGGTTTTGGTTTGGGGACCTATTATGATTTATTTTATTGATGGAATCCCATAATTGGTTATGACCAGGTAACCGCTAAAGGACCAAAAGGTTGATCGTTCTCAAGGGTCGTTCTTTTATTCATTCTAGCTCAAACCAGAGGTAAGAAAACTGTACCCCAAACGTGACATGCATGGTTATTCATGAGGCATGTTAGTTGTATAAATATGGACATGAATTGATTATGGAATACTTAGCAAATGTTGCTCACTTGTGCATGGTACTGACTCATTAGTCAGATTTGGCAAAGGTGCTAGTATCAACTGTGAAGCTGTGACTCATTAGTCAGGTTCGGCAGTGGTACTGGGCACTGGTCACGTTGCACTAACTCATCAGTAAGAATTGGCAAAGGTGTTAGTATCAACTGTGAAGCTGTGACTCATTAGTCAGGTTCGGCAGTGGTACTGGACACTGGTCACGTAGCGCTGACTCATTAGTCAGAACGGCCTTAGCGTGTATCACGCAAGCCATCAAAGATTAGATTTAATCGATTATCTGCATTGAATGACTCAAAGAGCATTAATGCCAGACCAACCTCAGGGTCGATGAACATTATAAGCGCTTAAAGGCTAGAGGCTTACCCAACAGCTACCCTTCCATTTGAATTAGTGACTTGCTTGTCAGTCACTCAGTATGGTTTATCAGGACCTCAAGTGATACTCACTCATTTGCTTGAAAGCTTTGTGCTCAGTGTGATTATAATGATAATCATTTGATAATGTTTACACATAATGTTATGTTTTCTTGCTGGAATTTGGCTCATGGGTGCTATGTGGTGCAGGTAAAGGAAAAGAAAAGCTCACCCAGCCTTGAGTGGAGAGCTTAGGTGGTGATGCATACATATGCAGCCGCTTGACCACCACGGCCAAGGAGTTCTCAGAGGAACTAGGGGGTTTACCCTATTTTTGTCCTTTAGGTCAGCGGGGTTTATAATTTTGGAACAGTAGTGACCTTTTTGAGTTGTAAATAAATTGTAAATGTTCTTGTGGGCCCATGAACAGTTTTATGTATCAATAAAACATATCCTTTCCTTTTGATTGGTTTTCACCTTAACCTGTTAATAACACCTAGAACACGTTTTTAACCAAAGGACTCAGGCAATGAGTCAAATTTCCGGTTCACTGTTCACCGTAACTGTTCTGGGGTAACCAGGGCGTTACACTCCCAAACTCCCAAGGCTTACTTCCCAAGCTTGAATCCTCAAGAATGGTTCAAAAATCACAAGGAAAACTGAAGGGAAGATAGGTACGGGAGAAGCTTCAAGTAGACTCTGTTTTCTACCTCTTTCACAGCCCAAAAATGGTTTATATCTATCCTAGGGGTGAAAAGACCAAAATACCCCTAGGTCAATTAAAGGTTTCTAAAGGCTCCCAAGGGTAAAATTGGTATTTTCCACCTATCTCGTTAATCATAATTAACGCTCTCCAATTCCCGCTATTCTCAATAATTCATATCCCGTTACCCTTTAATTCCCAGCAACGTTCTAATCATTAAAATCACCCCGAGACTCATCCTAAGCCCCGAACTTAAACCTGTTGTGACTAGAGCGCTAATCAATATTCCAAGATCGTCTCATGCCAAATAGCTCGAACAAATCCACATTATAATGTGGTCTCAACAAAATATCACCGACATGCATACAATTATACAATTATACCCTCAACGGGCCAAATTACCATCACACCCCTGTAATTAAAATGTGGACCACATGCATGCATTTAACATCATATTATAATATAATTCACATATACATGCATTTATCAACTAATGGCATAATTAAACAAGTATGACCCTCCCGGCCTACTAATCCTTCCATTAAACCACATCGAAGAATTCGGGGCATTACAACTATCCCCTCCTTACAGAAATTTTGTCCTCGAAATTTACCTGAACAGCTCGGGATACTAACTCTGCATATCTGACTCCAGCTCCCAGGTCGCTTCCGCAACCTTGCTATTCCTCCACAATACCTTAACCAAAGGTATCGTCTTATTCATGAGGACCTTATCTTTTCTATCAAGAATCTGGATTGGCTGCTCCTCAAAGGAGAGATCTGGCTCAAGCTCCAGATCCTCATAACTCAAAATATGATTCACATCAGATACATACCTCCGAAGTGCTGAAACATGAAATACATTATGCACAGCTGACAACGCTGGAGGCAAAGCCAATCTATAAGCCACTTGACCAACCCTCTCTAGGATTTCAAATGGACCTACAAACCTGGGGCTCAGCTTGCCTTTCTTCCCAAACCTTCTCACCCCTTTCCATGGCGAGACTCTAAGGAAGACATAGTCTCCCACTTGGAACTCCACGTTCCTACGCTTGGGATCTGCATAGCTCTTCTGTCTACTCTAAGAAGTAAGCATCCGAGCTCTAATCTTCTCAATGGTCTCACTGGTCCTCTGAACTGCCTCAGGATCTAAGTATTTCCTTTCACCTGTCTCATCCCAATGAATGGGAGATCTGCATTTCCTACCATACAACATCTCCTAAGGTGCAACTCCAATGGTAGACTGATAACTATTGTAGGAGAATTCTATCAAAGGTAGATACTTACTCCAAGATCCACCAAAGTCCATCACACATGCCCGCAGCATGTCCTCTAAAATCTGGATCATCCTCTTAGATTGCCCATCTGTCTGAGGATGATAAGCAGTACTGAACTTCAATTGTGTCCCCATGGCTTTCTGCAAACTCCCCCAAAACTTGGAAGTAAAAGTAAGGTCCCGATCTGACACGATCATCCTAGGTGCTCCATGGAGGCGCACGATCTCTCTCACATAGAGATATGCATACTGGTCAACTGTATAAGTAGTCCTCACTGGCAAGAAGTGAGCTGACTTGGTGTAGCGATCCCTATCACCCAAATAGAATCATGCTGACCAATAGTCCTGGGTAAGCCCACCACGAAATCCATCATTATTTCTTCCCATTTCCACTTTGGGATATCCAGAGGCTACAACAACCCTGCCAGCCTCTGATGGTCAGCCTTGACCTGCTGACATGTCAAGCACTTAGCCACATACTCCACTACATCTCTCTTCATCCCCAGCCACCAATACAACGATCTCACATCCTGATACATCTTTGTGGTGCCTGGATGCAAAGAGTAAGGTGTAGTATGAGATTCATCCAGAATCTCTCGCCTCAAAGTAGTGTCTAACGGAACACATATCCGTCCCTTGTATCTCAACAAGCCTAACTCAGACACTGTATAATCTCTGGATGCTCCAGCCAGAACATCCTCTCTGATCTTGATCAGTTGTGGATCACTCAACAGACCCTCCTTAATTTTCTCTAACAGCGTAGACTATAGCGTAATATTAGCCAACTGGCCCACCAACAACTCTATACTAGCTCTGGTCATATCATCTGCTAACTCTTTGGCTATCAGTCTCATACCATGAATCTGTCCCGGACCCTTCCAGCTTAAAGCATCAGCTACCACGTTGGCTTTTCCTGGATGATACAAAATCTCATTATCATAATCTTTTACTAACTCTAACCAACGCCTTTGCCTCATATTTAGGTCTTTCTGGGTGAAGAAGTATTTCAGGCTCTTGTGGTCTGTATAGATCTCACACTTTTCTCCATAGAGATAATGCCTCCATATCTTTAAAGCAAAAACCACAACCGCCAACTCTAAATCATGAGTGGGATATCTCTTTTCATACTCCCTCAACTGACGAGAAGCATAAGCAATTACCTTCTCTGATTGCATTAGAACACAGCCCAAACCCTGATGAGAAGCATCACAATAAATCACAAACTTCTCCTGATCTGTTGGAAGACTCAGGATCAGAGCTGTAATCAATCTCTGCTTCAGTTCCTGGAAGGTGTTCTCACATTTATCTGACCACACAAATTTCTGGCTTTTGCGTGTCAGCTCAGTCAATGCACTAGCAATCTTTGAGAACCCTTCCACGAAACGCCTATAATAGCCTACCAATCCAAGGAAACTTCAAACCTCAGAAACATTCTTTGGCCTTGGCCAATCTCTGACCGCCTCAATCTTTGCTGGATCTACCTTAATCCCCTCCTTACTGACAATATGTCCAAGAAAGGATACCTGAGATAACCAGAACTCACATTTTCTTAACTTTGCAAAAAGTCTGTGTTCCCTCAGTCTCTGTAGAACCAACCTCAGATGCTGCTCATGCTCTGACTCAGACTGAGAATATACTAGAATATCATTGATGAAGACGATCACAAACTGGTCCAAATAATCCTTGAACACTCTGTTCATCTGATCCATAAAAGCAGCAGGGGCATTAGTCAATCCAAATGACATAACTAGGAACTCATAATGCCCATACCTGGTATGAAAAGCAATCTTCGGTATATCTCCCTCCTTGACCCTCAACTGATGATAACCAGAACGAAGGTCAATCTTTGAGAATACCTTTTTACCTTGCAACTGATCGAACAGATCATCTATCCTTGGTAAAGGATACTTATTCTTAATTGTCAGCTTATTCAGCTCTCTGTAATTAATACACATTCTCAGAGAGCCATCCTTCTTCTTTACAAACAGAACTGCGCACCCCAAGGTGAGAAACTATGTCTAATAAAACCCAAATCTAACAGTTCTTGCAACTGTACCTTTAACTCTTTCAACTCATCTGGGGCCATTCTGTAAGGTGTTCTAGACACTGGCTCCATCCCTGGTGCCAGTTCTATAATGAACTCTATTTCCCTGTGCGGTGGCAACCCTGACAAATCTTCTGGAAACACATCCAGACATTCACAAACAAGCCTGGTATCTTCTGGTCTCACTGGCACGACCTAAGTGGTATCAACCACACTGGCTAAGAACCCAATACAACCTCCTTGCAATAGATCCCTAGCCCTTAATACAGAAATCATAGGAATGCGAGGTCCATGCACAGCACCAACAAACACAAAAGGATCCTCACCTTCAGGCTCAAAGGCGACCATCTTCCTTCTGCAATCAATGGTTGCCCCATACTTTGCCAACCAATCCATATCTAATATCATGTCAAAGTCAGTCATAACCAACTCTGTCAAGTCCACTGATAACTCTCTGCCCTCCACTGTCACTGCCAAAGATCTGACCCATCTCCTGGATACCACTAACTCTCTAGTGGGTAACAAAGTTCCAAACCCCATAGCATAAAAATCATACGGTCTACACAGTCTATCAATAATACTACTGGCCACAAAAGAATGTGTAGCACCAGAATCAATCAATACATTCTAAGGGGTTCCAGCACTAAGAAGCTGACCTGTAACAACTGAGGGAGAAGCCTCAGCTTCTGCTTGAGTCAATGCGAACACTCGAGCTGGGGCCGAGCTGTCCGCTTTCTTGGGTTCTTCTTTTCTTGCCTTAGGGCAATCCTTTTTAAGATGACCCACTGCTCCACATGAGAAGCAGGCCCTTGCCCTACACTCTCCCAAATGATGCCTCTTGCATCTAGGGCACTTAGGATAAGACTTCCAGGCTTCACTACCACCTGGACGACCCATTGAAATACCACGGGGCCGCCTATCAGGACTTGGAACTGGGAAGGTGTCAGGAACCTTCCTATTTTGCTCACTGGGGCCTATACCCCTACCAGAACCCACAAATGGAGGACCTGGCCTCCTGAAATCCTTTCTGGCTGCACTGTCACGCCAGATCTTGTTCTCTGCACTCTCAGCTGTGTGTGCCTTCTTAACCACCTGTGCATAGGTAGTAACCCCAGCCACAGTGGTGATACGCACATCACGGGCTAACCTGGGCTGAAGCTGTAACGCCCTACTACCTTAGAGTCGTTACTAAGTGAGTTTAAAACACAACTGTGCAACTAACTGACTCTGCGAGGTTTTCAAAGACCAAAAGTGTGACTAACCGGAAGTTAAGGCTGTAATCTTTGAAAATACTTAGTTTCATTGAAAACTTTAAGTATCAATATCTGGGATCCCAAAAATAAGGTTTACAAAATATTTACAACTCAAAAATAGATTTACACTTGATTGACTATCAAAAGAACAAGTTAATACAGCCATATTCAAAATGCCCCCAACCAAAGCAGTCGGGCAGGCCGAACATGTACGCGCCGCCCCCACGCTCTCCATACTCATGGCTGGTTGACTGACCCTTTGCTTTTACCTGCCACACAGAGCACCCGTGAGCCGAGGCCCAGCAAGAAAACTCATACAGTAAATAACATATGCATATAATATAGTTAACATATAACCCACTGATAACCAGGAAAACCATCAGACTGAACAAACACGGCCATGCCGCCCCAGAGGCCTTACCAAAGCCTGGGGTCTCGGTCCTTACCGTAAGGATAACTCATGTATCCATTGGGTCCCACCCTGACTATAAGCACTCCATGTGCTAAGTGTTACTTCTGGCCCCACGGCCGTTCTCAGCCTTCGCCGCTCTCGGCCTTAGCCGTTCATTTCATTATAATCACACATATAGTACATCTCAAAATAATCACTCAATCATATAATAATTCATTTAAGAGTATACATTAACACGTAATACAATCTAGGGCCATGCCCTGCAATAACACTATGGGCCCATGCCCTGTTCTCGGGTGCTACAGTTTTCTTACCTGTATCCCGAGCTTTCTGATGCACCAAGGTCACAAGCACGGTCCTCTAGCACGAGCCTCTCCGAAATCCTAGTCACAACACACATAAAACACTTTTAATACTAACCAAACCCAAAACCACTTCCCGGGACCAATCCCGTACTCTCGGGACCTCTAATTCCTTAAAACAATACATTGGAACCATCCCCCGTGTCCCCGGGCAAAAGCCCTAAAAACCCAAATTTTTGGCTTCCAAAATAGCCTAGGGCCGCGGCACTCCCCTTAAGGGCCGCGGCGCCCAGCGGCTAGGCCATTTCCTGAAGCAACCTCATGCCGCGACGCCCAAGAACAGGGCCGCGGCGCTCCTTCGCGAACCCAGATTTTCTGGGTTTTCTCTTGCGTTTTTCCCGAGCTACAACCTCTCCAAATCATCCCAATCAAATACCTAAACCCCATGATCAATTTAAAACTTCAAATGAACCATCTAACAACCCATAAACACTAGTATCAAGATCACAATCACACCCAAAAATCCACCCTTTGACTTCTAATTTCAGCAAACTCAAACCAAAACTTAAAAACTTAACTCATGCTTTAAATTTCTCAAATCAAAACAGAAACAAGCCTTAAATTTGCAATAAATTCTTACCTCAAGTGGGGAATTCACCCCTAAGCTCCCTTGATTCTCCTCCTAAACTCCCACTTCAGCCCCTTCTACTCTTCTTCTTCTTCTTCTTCTTGCCCTAGCTTTTCTCTCTAGCTTTTCTTCTCTCAATTTTTAACAAAACCCATAATATGACTAAGTGCCTAAACCGAGTACCCCTATATCCCAGCTGAAATTTGTCTAAACCCCCTACCAAATGACCATTCTACCCCTTTAATAATCCTTTCTTAACTAAACCTCCAAGGGTACTCAAGTCCTTTCACTTCTATTTCAATTCTACCATTTTCCATCTAAAACTTGTTACTTAAAGCAGTTACAAATGGTTACACAGGTTACTCAATTGCCAATAACTATAACCATTAGTTCTCAATTCAACTTACGAAATTCCTAAAGTACCCCTAGGCTCCTTCCGAGCCGGGTACAAAATCCTGTTGTGACTTTTAGACTAATTAGCTCACTAGGACCGTCTCGACGCGTGCATCACAATAAAAACACCACACTCACATGGTACAAATCACATAATACAATTATCACACTTATGCCCTCAACGGGCTAAAATTACCAGTTTACCCCTAACATACAAACGGGGCCCACATGCATCTATATACCACCTAAACATGCATTACTAATCACATATTCATTCACATTCATATATTATCATGTAAATTCATTTATTGCCCTCCAGGAACGCTAAACAAGGTCTTAAACCTTATTAGCAACCTGGGGTGTTACAGTAGCCCCTGCAAAAACCTCTCTCTCCTGGTCCCGTCAGTGGGCACCAGCTCCATGGCAAACTTTGCCAGACGATCAAATTTCAAGGCATACTCAGTGACTAACAAACTTCCCTGAAGTAGCCTAATGAATTCCTCAGCTTTAGTTACCCTGATGGCATCATTATAATATTTCTCATTAAACAGAGTCTGAAACTCTTCCCAACTCAAGGCATTTACATTCTTGGTCTGGGTAATCACTTCCCACCAAATCCGAGCATCCTCCCGAAACATATAAGTGGCACAGGCCACCCTCTCATTACCAGTTACCCTCATGAAATCAAGGATAGTGGTAATCATACTCATCCACTGCTCTACCTTGGCAGGATCTGCACTGCCCTCAAATACTGGAGGTTACTGCTTCCTGAACCTTTCATAAAGAGGCTCCCATTTATTCCCAACCTCAGGCAGTTGCTCAGTTGCTGGCACCGACACAGGAGGTGCCTCTGATACACTGGCCATTGCAGGCGCTTGCTGCTATTTCAGGAGACGAAGCTCCTCTCCCTGTCTTAACAGTGTCGCCTGCAGATCACTGATTATCTGCTGCCAGCTTACAGGAGCTGGCTATGGAATCTGTGACTGGTCATTTTCCTGACCCTGGCTGTTATTATTCTGGCCCTGATCACTCTAGCCAGCTGAAGAATCTATCTGCCCTGGATTCATTCTTATCTGACACCTTGCTGAAACATTGATCAATACGGCCAGTCAGGTAGTAATAACTAAACCTCTTGCCACCTTACGGTCCAAGAACAAGCAGACAATGATCATATTCCACAGTCATACAATTATACAAGCAGATACATGTTTATAGCATCTAGCACTCAGCATGTATCACATAATAGTTCACAATCAATCATCTGATAAGTATGTTCCAGCAATCTCAGTACTAATTAGCACACATTTGTTGAGGATATAATATTTCGGGGCACATGTTTAACATGGTGTCTCATGCATGCAGGTAAAGCATATATACCATATTTAAGCAGTTATACATATAACTACATAAATAGTTACCAAACCATGAGTTGAGCTTGACTTCAGTGATGTGTGTACATGCCCAGCCAGTCTACAAGAACACTAACCTTGGCACGCTCTGATACCAAGTTGTAACGCCCTGGTTACCCCAGAACAGTTACGGTGATCGGTGAACCAGAAATTTGACCCGCTACCCGAGTCCTTTGGTTAAAAACGTGCATCTAAATGTTATTAACATGCTAAGCTGAAAAACAATAAAAAGGAAAGGATATATTTTATTAAGTACATAAAACTGTTCATGGGCCCACAAGAACATTTACAAGTTATTTACAACTCAAAATGGTCATTACTGTTTCAAAATTTCAAACCCGCCGACCTAAGCGGCAAAAATAGGGTAAACCCCTAGTTCCTCTGAGAACTCCTTGGCCGTGGTGGTCAAGTGGCCGCATATGTACACATTCACCACCTAAGCTCTCCACTCAAGGCTGGGTGAGCTTCTCTTTCCCTTTACCTGCACCACATAGCACCCATGAGCCAAGGCCCAGTAAGAAAACACAATATAGCATGATATAATGTCAACAATGATCATAATAATCATTAAGGACTTTCAGTCCAAAACAAGTAAGTGACAGTCGCAAGAGTCACCAAGATGGGTACAACTCCCTTTAGCCATGTGACGATAGGGTCACTGGGGCTTAACAGATAAGTGAACCTTTCACTAGCTTTAATAGGATAGGTGCATGGTGACTAGTCACCAACATAACCTTCCTCATGACCATAGGGTCATAACCCTGAAACATTGATCCCTAGCCATGTGACAAGCAGTCACCTAGGCCTTAGGCCCTAGCTCTCAGTAAATAGTCTTAGACTAGCCAAGCGCTTATAAGATTCATCGACCTTAGGGTCGGTCCAGCATTAATGCCTTAGAGTCATTCAACACTGCTATCGATTAGATCTAATCTTCATTCGACCCTGCATTCAAGACGCTTATGCCGTTTCTGACTCTCATGTCAGTGCCCCTGACTAGTCAATGCCATATACAAGTAAGCAATATTCGCTAGCATTTAATATGCAATCAATGTCCACATTTATCAACCAGCATGCCTGAACAACTATCATACATGTCATATACACGGGGTGCAGTTTTCTTACCTCAGGTTCGAGCGAGAAATATAATAAGAACGACTCCTGAGAACGATCGACCTTTTGGTTCCTTAGCGGTTACCTAATCACAACCAATTATAACCTCCATTAATGAAAATCAACATGGAAAGGGTCTTAACCTAAACCCCACTCTCGGGACCTCGAAACATGCCCACACGGTGAGTAGGTTCGATCCCGGGCCTTAAGGATAGAAACCCCAAGCCAAAAACCCTTAAAAACACCCAAAATGGGACTTTGAAGGAATAGAGTAGCACTATAGCGCTGCTCCCTAGCGCCCCAGCGCTATTCTCAGAACCCCCAACATGCCCAAAAGACCCCTGTGTAGCGTTGTAGCGCCCTAGGGTGGGCTATAGCGCTACCTCCAGACCAGATGCCCCCTGAAACCTCCTTCTTCATCTCCTTCGATTCTAACCTAATTCCAATGCTTCCAAATCCCATTTTTGGTGCCAAATGAACCCAAAAACCATCCTAACATACCCCAAACATCACAACCGTAAGAACCCTAGCCAAAACTCCCAACAAAACCAAGATTTCAACCTAGAAATCACAACTGCAAAACAGAACTAAAACAGGGCAAACTAGGGAATTCAAAGGCTAGAAACTTACGCAAAGCTTAGCTTCTGATGCTCTTCAAGGGTGGAACACACTCCCAAACTCCCAAGGCTTACTTCCCAAGCTTGAATCCTCAAGAATGGTTCAAAAATCACAAGGAAAATTGAAGGGAAGATAGGTACGGGAGAAGCTTCAAGCAGACTCTGTTTTCTACCTCTTTCACAGCCCAAAAATGGTTTATATCTATCCTAGGGGTGAAAAGACCAAAATACCCCTAGGTCAATTAAAGGTTTCTAAAGGCTCCCAAGGGAAAAATTGGTATTTTCCACCTATCTCGTTAATCATAATTAACGCTCTCCAATTCCCGTTATTCTCAATAATCTCAAACACCAATAATTCATATCCCATTACCCTTTAATTCCTGGCAATGTTTTAATCATTAAAATCACCCCGAGACTCATCCCGAGCCCCGAACTTAAACCTGTTGTGACTAGAGCGCTAATCAATATTCCAAGATCGTCTCATGCCGAATAGCTCGAACAAACCCACATTATAATGTGGTCTCAACAACATATCACCGACATGCATACAATTATACCCTCAACAGGCCAATTTACCATCACACCCCTATAATTAAAATGTGGACCACATGCATGCATTTAACACCATATTATAATATAATTCACATATACATGCATTTATCAACTAATGGCATAATTAAACAAGTATGGTCCTCCTGGCCTACTAATCCCGCCATTAAACCACATCAGAGAATTCGGGGCATTACAATAACGGCATGCGCTCAACGCGCATAATGTCGATCACGACTCATAAGCCGAGCCTTGCAAACCATCGACACATAAGTCGAGCCTTGTGAACCCTCGACTTATAAGTCGAGCCTTGTAAACCCTTGAATTATAAGTCGGGCTTTGTAATCCATCAACTTATAAGTTGACCTTGTAATTCCTCATCTTATAAGTTGGCCTTGTAAATCCTCCACTTATAAGCCGACCTTGTAAATCCTCGACTTATAAGTCGAGCCTTGTAAACCCCTAGACTCATAAGTCGAGCCCCTTTTAATCCCTCGACTTATAAGTCGGGCTCCTTTTTATTCAAGTATACCCTCAATTAGCATGTCAAACTTTTGGTTAGGTATGATAGACAAACTTTCGACTTATCATCCGAGGCTCCCAATCGGGGACAAACATACATATACTACCTTTATCATACACAGATACAACACATTACAACGTACTTACACATGCATACACATGCATAATTATAATTATGTTCATTAGCTGGGCCTGAGCCCTAACCATGTTTACATTTAACAGTTGGACTAAGCTCCAATCATATTACATTTAACAGTTGGGCCAAGCTGTAGCGTCCCAAATTTGCTAATAATGCTTAGGGCCTTGATTAGTGTGCCTGGAGGGCAATAATTGATTTAATTATGTTAATAAATGAATTTAATGATTATGTGATTAGAAATGCATGTTTAGGTGAATTAAATATGCATGTGGGCCCCATTTGGCTATTAGGGACATATTTGTAATTTTAGCCTATTGATGGCATAAATGTAATATTTGTGTATATTGTGATTGATACCACGAGTGAGTGTGATATATTTTTGATGCACGATCCGAGACGGTCCTATGGAGCAGGTTAGCTAGAAAGTCACAACGGGGTCAAATACTCTACTTGGGAGGAGCCTAGGGGTATTTTGGGAATGTAATATGTGTTCGGGATTTATCGAGTAATGGATAGTAATTTAGTAATTATTTGGACATGTCGGGATTAAACGGGGATTTATAAGAACACTCAAGGAATTAGCAGGATTTGGCAAATGATGAAATTGCCCTTGGTGGCACTTGTGGATTTAGATAGAGTTAAGGGGTATTCTGGACTTTTGCTAAGGGATATACATGAATCTTGATGCTGAGACTTAGAAGAAAAACCAAAGGGGAAAACAAAACAGAAGGAACTCAACTCCAAAACTCTCTCTCTCTCTCCATCGGTTCTTTCCCTCTCTCTCCCTTGTGGACTTGAGGCTGAAGCTTTAGGAAAACTAAAGTTAGAGGAAATTGAAGTTAGCTCAGGGTTGAGTACAAATTAGAGGTAAGCTCTTGGACTTGATCTTTCTGTTGAATTCTGCTAGGATTAGAGGTTTGCATGAAAATGGACTCTAAGTATGATTTTGGATGTTTGCTGAGTATATAATTGTTTCTTAGATTTGTTATGGAGCCTACTGAAGGGAAGTTTAGGCTTGATTCTGGGTTAAATTGGTGTTTGGAGTGTGAAATTGGGGTTTTGGCTTGAGGAAAAAGCAGGAAGAATATTGATTTTCTGGGATTGGGGGCTCGGGCCGCGACCCTGTTCTTCAGGCGTTGCGCCCTGTGTGTGTCGAAGAGGCTGGAAGCCTTTGTCTGCCTAGGCGCAAGATATAGCGCGTCGTGGCCCATGTCCTTCACCAGGGAGGCATTTTGCCTCTGAATTGAGCGCGCTACGACCCTTAAGGGACTGGGTCGCGACTCAAATGCAAGATATTGGCTGTTTGAAGGTTTTTAGCTTGGGAATCCAAATGTTAAGAATTGGGAAGGATTTTACCACCCGGTTTGGTAGAATCCAAGGTCCCGGAGGTTAGAATTATATTCCGAAGTTATTTATTGGATTAGAACTTGATGGATGGATATTATGAATATGTCGTGACTAGGTTTTCAACGAGGTTCGGGTTAGAGGACTGTGCTCGAGATTATGGTGCTCAGGAAGCTTGGGACACAGGTAAGAAAATTGTTGTACCCATAGAGCAGGGTGTGGCCCTATTGATTGAATTGTAGGGTGTAGGCCTATTGTTTATTTTTAGTATATGTTTAAATATATGTTGATATTATGCTATGTAGTGCATATTTATGAGTGAACGACGAAGGCTGGGAGCGGCGAAGGTCGAGAACGGCAGGAAGCCGAGTATGGCAAGGGGCCGGGATCGATGTTGAGCACGAGAAGTGCAGGCCATTAGGGAGAGACCCTCCTAGGATGCTGGAGACATCCTTTCGGTGAAGACCACGAACCCAAGGCCTGGTAAAGCACTTGGGAAGGCATGGGCGCTATGTGTTTAGCCTGTTGGCTGCTTTGTTATATGATGTTGATAGATATGCATATGTTATCTGTGTTTGTGTTGAGTTTTCTTGCTGGGCTTCGGCTCACGAGTGCTCTATGGTGTAGGTAATGGCAAGGGAAAGGTCGACCAACCATGAGTATGGAGAGCGTGGAGCGACGGGTACATGTTCAACCTGCCTGGCCGCCACGGCCAGGATTATTTTGGGATGATGTAATGTATTTGGTTGATTTGTCGCTTAGGCCGACCTTAAACGTATTTTGAGATGTAAAGTAATTTTTGAACAGTATTTTGGGATCCCAAATGTATAACTCTTTATGCTTTCAATGAATGACCACATTTTTATATTAAATGCCTTTAAACGACTATTATCATAGTTTAGCTACACTTTTAACCTAAAACCTCAATTAGCGAGCTAATGGCACATTTTTTTAACTCACTTAGTAATGACTCTAAAGAAGTATGGCGTTACACAAGCCCCAATCATAATACATTTAATAGCTTGGCCGAGCCTTAATCATAATACATTTAATAGCTGGCCTGAGCCCTAATCATGATACAGTCAATAATGGGCCCAAGCCTTAATCATGTTACATTCAACAACGGGGCCAAGCCCTAATCACATATCTCGCGCATTGGGTGCAGTTTTCTTACCTTTGGTCCAAGCACAAGCAAATAAGCAAGAAAGCATGACCCTCGAGAACAATCCTCTCCTGAGCCCTATGGGTAACCTAGTCACAACCCACAAATAACATTCTCATTACTATTCGATTCCATTATAGAACCCTAGGACCAATCCTGTGCTCTCAGGACCTCCAATTCCCCCATACTGGGTGGTGAAATTGTCCCCCGAGCCCCTGGGCCTATGCCCTAAAAATACAAAAATCAAGGGCCCTAAAACTAGCCTAGCGCCGCGACACACAGCCAGTGCTGCGGCTCAGAAGAACAGGGCCACGGTGCCCCTGTGCGAACCTAGAAAAACTAGGTTTTTTCCACCATTTTCCCCGAGCCAAAGCTCTCAAACCTTGCCCCAAACTTGCCTAAAAGTCCCAAACGAGTTTAAAACCCTAAATAACATATCATAAGCAGTACCAGCACTTCAAAAACTAAACTCAATCTCTCATTAAAATCAAAACCCATCCCTTGGTTTAAAATTCTGCAGAAACTTAAGCCACCAGGAATTAAACTCACAAACAGAGCAATTTCTTACCTTCATTGGCTGAAGTATTGTCCCAAGTTACTCCCAACTTAATCCTAGACATTAAACCTTCAATCCCCAAGTTTATTTCCTCAAATATTTCAAAATCCTCAAGTCCCCAAGAAGAGTGAGAGAGAGTAACGAGAGTGTGAGAGTGTTTCCTTTTTTTTCTTTTTTGAGTGTTTCCCTTGTATTCCACAATCTTCTAAGTTGTCTAAACCAAGCTAAAGCCTACCATAGACCCAAATGCCCTTAAACCCAAATTTTCCCCTCCAATGCCCACAAGGGTAAATTAGTCTTTTACCCTTGCTTTTTCTCGTGATCTATAATTTCCTCAAATGATTACCAAATAATTTCCCCATTACCCGATAAATCCAAGTAATGTGCTAAATTACTAAAATACCCCTAGGCTCACTGCAAGTTGGGTATTTGACCTCATTATGACTAAACTGCTAACTTGCCCCCTAGGATCGCCTCGTGACGGATAAGCCAAATATATCCACATAGTAATGTGGTCTTAATCATAAAATACACATATATTCAAATATGCCATCAACAGGCCAAAATTACGAAAATGACCTTTTAATAAAAATGGGCCCACATGCATGCTTAATACACCTAAACATGCTGATATAGTCATATAATAATAAATCTCACATAATTCATAGAATAACATGGTCATAACACATAATCACTCAATTAATTCAATTATTGCCTCCCGGCCCCCTAATCCAAGCATTATGCCATATTAGGGAATTTGAGGCGTTACATCAAGCATGATCCAACAATCACGATTATCAAGGCATGGGTCGCTATCATCAGCATGGGAAAAGGATGCCTCAAGTACAGGGCGAAGGGACACTTCAGGTACAGATTGGATGTCTCGAGCGTGGAACAAACTCCTTATTAATTGCACCGATTGATGGGCCCAACAACGGGGAGTAGACATGTGGTGTTACCTTTTTTGGAGTGTGACGTCACGAAGATCCAAAGCATCACCCCCCGAAGACCTTTGAAATCAATCCTCTTAGACTAAGTCTCCACTGTTCGAGGACAAGTGAAGACTTGGGGGGTAAATGTTGTCTGTGAATTCATCATTGGACATGTGGCATTCATCAGAGAAGTAGTTAGGCTCCTTAGGAGCTAATGAAGTCTGGTGGAGCTTGCCTAGAGCTCCTCCCAGCTCGTTGTGATCCGTTTTCAGGCGTGGATGTCTTCAAGTTAGGCCATGTTCCGAGGACCTCCATTGTGGTCCTCCTGTCTTCTGGGTCAATTAGTCCTCCAAGTGTAGTAATTTTTCCTCGAGACCCGAGGGAATGCCAGATGTCAATCACAACAACTTTGGACCACAACTTTTGGTGCCTCAAGTAGTGGTGTCGAGCCAGTACACTCGACAATTGGTATGTCCCAATGTGTCGCCTAACATGAGAAAATGTGCAGCTGCGTTCTAACAGTGTTAGGGGTGTGTATCCCGTAAAGTGGTGGACTGCAACTTACGAATTGGGATCCCGTGCGATACGCCTGGGCCCACCACCATAACTAGTGCACCCGAAGGTGTTAATTAGCAATAAACTCCCAAATAATCGAGAATGTTTGTAATAAATCCCAATTAAGGGAATTAATTGTCCTCAGCCACTATAAAATATGGTCAGGGCTTCCATTGTTTAAGACTTTTTTATCCCATTTTTGTTACTTTGGGCAATTTATATGCTGCCTGAGAAACCTCTGTTGGAGATTGACATTTCAAGCTTCAAGAACACTAATATTAAAGCCTCATGGACTAGAGTTGTTTTGTAACCTAAACCATGTAAAACTCATGTCTCTTTCCTCCATTTCTTTAAGTTCTCTATTTAAATAGTTGATAGCGAAAAAGACAGTCAACATATATCATTAAAAAAAAAGGTTACCTTTTAATGAATACTTTTTAGTCACGACATAGACTTTTCATGATTAAATGTTACTTCTAGTCGCAACAAAATATTATTTGGACTAAAAAATAATATTTAGACACAAGTTGTTACTAATGTAGTTTTAGACACAGGTTATCAATAATGTAGCTTTAGTCATAACCAATTATACATAGTGATAAATTTTGTTGCGCCTAAAAATATATTTAGTTACTACAAATTGTGATTTCTTTGATTAATATTTTTAGCCATAAACTTTTTAAAGATGAAATAGATATGAAGATATTATTTAGACAAATTTTATGGTGACTAAAAGTACAAAAAAAATTGTAGTTGTATATGTTTTTTTAGTTATAATTGATAGATTCTCTATTTTTACATTATTCTACAATAAAAAAAGACACCATACATAATTTTGAACTTTAATGACTTTAATATGGTAATGTAAAAATTAAAATTATGTAAGGTGTCTTCGTTAAAAGAAAATAATTAAAAAATGAAAAAGTTTTTCCTCACAAAATTAATATTTATTTTTTATTTACTATCCAACTTTTTTTAATAAAATATAGCAATACAATTAAACTCACTGAAACTACCGAGACGAAAAGTGAATTTCAATTTTAAAAAAAAACATAAAAAAAGTCATTAGTCAATAGCAATAGGTCCAACTCTAACGACTACACGACTTAAATTCGCCATAAAACTTGTCCCCGCCTCTCCACGTTGAGGCCTAATACCATCACACGGGAAAGAGGTATGCTATTATTTAAATAAAAAAAACTAAACACAGCACATGGTTTATCTCAAACCATTGGTTTCGTTTCGTCTACTTTTTTACCACTACTTCCTCTGGTTTTTCACTTTACACCACTTCAAAGGCTGACGCCGCCTATATATACCAAAACCCACTTCATTTCTCTACCAACCAAACACAATCAATTTCAGGTCTCAAATCTTCCCATTTTCGCTCAACAAAGAAAACCCTTTTCGTTTAAGCATAGAAGAATCCCAGAAAGTTATTGAAAATGAGCGCTGCTTGCAGAGCCTGGATTGTGGCGACAAGTATTGGAGCTGTTGAGGCATTGAAAGACCAAGGAGTGTGCAGGTGGAACCATGCCTTGAGATCTATTCAACAACATGTCCAGAACAATGTTAGGTCTTATTCTCAAGCCAAGAAACTCTCTTCTTCTTCTGTTGCTGTGGTTTCCAACCAAATCAAGCGGTCAAAAGAGGAGAAGATTAGCAAAATCATGGAGTTAAGCAGCTGGGGTCCTAGCACTATTAGGTTTTAGTTAGATTGTTATCATTATTAATATTAGACCCTTGTGTCGATGTGGTTTTGTTTTTCTGGAGAATGCTAGATCTTCTAATTAGTACGATCTGGTGTAACATTTTGGTTATTTATCTGGTGAATATATTATACGATTGAGACATATTTGGATTCTGACTTAGTTATGTTCTTTGTTGAATTTCCAATATCATTTCAAGTGCCATATGTTCTTCGTAGATACACATAGCAAAGGGTGATTCTGTGGACGATCCATGGTTCCATTGATATGGGTTAAGTGTAAACTACGTATTTTGACTATTATAATTCATGGGCAATGTCAGATTCATTTATTAGAGGCAAATGAGTGAGCACTATAAAGAGGACAGTCGTTTACGAGTTCAAACTGCATAAACGACAACTGTTTTACTGTCGTTTTTTGTTTCTTTATTGCGCTACTGCTGTCGTTTTATGATGCTTTTATCGGTTTTTGTTCGATTTTTTTTATGTTGTTACGTATGGGTTGTCGTTTTGAACTTTTTATTTTTAATGTTTCAACATGTTTACATTTACAATTTAAATAAAAATATGAATTTAATTTGCTAAATGAAAAATAGCTTTTCATATTTTTATAATGATTACTGTGTTTTTCAATTTTAGATTAGATTTTAAATGTTTGAGGAAGATTTGATTTTTTTTTCTTTTATTTGATTTGTTCATAGATAATCGTGAAACTATAATACGCAACTGCACACTATCCTAGAGTAATAATTATTCTTTCTTATTACCCAATTATCAACAATTATTCTTTAAAATTTAGATGAATAAATCTATTTATAAAATTTTAAATAACTTTGAACAAAATAACTAATTAAAAGATGAAAATCAATAAT
This sequence comes from Humulus lupulus, assembly GCF_963169125.1. NCBI lineage: Eukaryota > Viridiplantae > Streptophyta > Magnoliopsida > Rosales > Cannabaceae > Humulus > Humulus lupulus. The sequence goes on along the minus strand of NC_084798.1, from coordinate 151,537,646 downwards.
AAAAAGGTATTAATGTTATCAAATTTTCATTCTACTAATTTTATTAATTAATTTTAAATTTCTTCACTCTTATTCTAATAGCAGGTTAACATAAATCGGTTCCTATTCTTTTCAAGATATAAGATTTCATCCTATATGCAGGTTTTTTTACATCTTTGTGATAAACTTAAACATATAGCAGACATTAAGCATAGAAACCTAATTACTACACAAGTCATACATGTACTTTCGTCCAATATGTAACCTATGTTTATATAACAATAGCATATTCAATTATCATATTTCGAATTTTGAATCATAATCATAAATCAAGCAAATATTGATCACATATTTACAAGCATTAAACAAACATTATATATATTAGAATAGAGAAGAAAAATCAATAGAACATCATAATTAAATTAAATAGAAATCCAAGTGACTACATTAAACCCTAGAATAAAATGTTTAGTTCATATAAGACATGATTAAATAAAAAAGAAAAAAAAATTCAAAAACATAAGATTCAAAAACATGAAGAAGAAAGAAAAAAATATAAAAGTGCAGAAAAACTAGTTTGAGAATCAAAATTAGTCTCTAAAAATATAATTAAAATTTGACCTTCACCTAATTAAACCTTAAACTATGAATTTATACTAATAAAAAAACACGAATTCATTTTTTTCATTGGCGGGTCGCGACTTGGCCTTTCCTAGGTCGCGGCCAGTGTCTTTTTAAAGCCCTCAAAATCTGGTTAGACCCTCCAGGTGCCGCGCCCCTCTAAACCCAAGTCGCGGTCCACCTCTCCATGGTCCTCTTGGATTCGCCTATGACTTCTTCTAAGTCGCGGCCCTTAAGCCCATGCAACGATTTTAATTCCATTGTTTTTAGATTTTCACCTTTTGACATCCTTCTTTCATCATAACTTATTATTATTCATCCTTAGCACAAATTTGAGTCAAACAACCACCAAAAGCTCCATTTTCCCACCATTTCCTCTTCTTTTAGCATTTAACTCATGATTCAATACACCAACCTACAACAAAGACAAACAAAAGCGGAATCTTGCACAAAACAAACATAAAGACTTAAGATTGCCACAAAAACACATTATAAAACGACACTAAAATGGAGTTATCAATAGATCTCATTAAATTGATTTTTTTTTTTTTTGTGTTTCAAACCAAAAATAGACTGTATAATAAATTAAGCAAGACCAATATGTTTCTGATGAGGAAGGTAAAATCCTGATTGAGATTTTTTTTTGGGGAAAAGGAATCCTGATTGAGATTTTGTTTAATCATATTTTACTAATAATAGGAGAAGATCTAGCTTTTTGTTATTGAAGAAGTACAAAATCAGTCTTTGTTACAGTAACAGAATTAATTATCTATTTACAATAATAACAGCTTAAACTAATTACAATAACAACCCTCACTAATTTTAGCACACACTCTCTCTCTCACTAATTCTAACACTCTCCCTCAAGATAAAGTGAACAAATTTTTAGTTTGTGACATTCATCTTAGATAATAAGTAAGAAATATGAATGAGCTTTGAGGAGGCCAGCTTGGATTTTCTCTCTAACAATGTGAGAATCTATGTCAACATGTTGCTTTGTTCTTTCACGGAAAACATGATTTTTCGAAAATCCATGTCAATAAGATTTGTTCTTTCATGGAAAACATGATTTTTCGAGATGTGATTTGCTACACTATTGTCACAGCATAGGACAACTCGAATGTGATGATGAATTCCAATCCTTCAAGAGAGCAATGAGCCAAGTAGTTTCACGTGTGGCATTTTTCATTACTCTATATTCAGCTTCAGCATAAGATCTTGAGACGATAGACTGCATTTTAGACTTCCAAGATGTAAGAAATTGACCAAGGAAGACACAATAGCTCGAAATTGTTCTTCTTGTATCTATGCAAGCTCCCTAATCAGCATCTAATTTTTTTTTAGATGAATACCTTGTTGGTATTTAATGTGTAAATCAATGTGTACAGCGAAATGTGTATTGCAAAAATTTTCTTTTAATACTGAATTATGATCAATATATATCTATACTGTTGTACGTATTTTCACCTTCGACACATGGCAACCCCCAGTGAGGCTTGGATGTTCGTACGCATCCTCGGGACATGTTACTGCCTGAGGTCTTTAGTCGGAGCAAGGGTCCTCTTAGGTGAGACCTTGTCTTTGACAGTGTGTCGTGGGTGCCTTAGTAGATTACTCCCCGATGTTTGTTCTCGAAGCTGGAGGTTCTCCAGCTCGGGCAATTAAGGCGAGGGGTTTCGTCTCCCAAGACCGAGGTTTTGGTTCTCGGACCTAAGATAAGGCGCAACGTGTCAGTAAATGCGAGTTTTCAGAGCTAGAGGATCGTCTCACAACCTTTATGGGCGATCCGTCAACAGTGTTGTCGAGTGTACGACTCGAAAATTCACACACCCACTATGCCGCCTGACATGGAGGAACTTACAGCACACCCTGACAGTATCTGGGGGATGTTTCCTATAAAGTAGGTGCTTTTCGGTAGTGGCCCTCACAAATCTCGTTTGGGTCATGGTCTCTATTCAATGCAGCCCAACGCATTGAATTGGTATCAATCCCCTAGTAATGGGAAGAATGTATATTAATTACTTATGATTAGTATTAATAACCTCAACCTCTATAAAGAGGGCTGGGAGTCTCATTATACAAGGTTCAGTTTTTTAGAGAGAAAATAACTTGTACTAAGAGCAATCTAAACACTGCCTGAAAATACACAATTGAAGCTTGCAATCACAAGCTTACAATCCTCTTAATACCAGAGACTTGTGGACTAGGCTTCTTTTTGTTAGGGTTTTATGCCCTAATTAAAACCTAATTTCTTTGTAATCTCATTTATTATAAATAAAAGAATAGAAATCATTTTTTAACTTGGTCAATCGCTTTGCTCACATGTTTTATTTTCATGATTATTTGTTTAATATAAACTTTTATTAAATCTCGAGCATATAGCTAATCGTATTTATAGTGACGTAATCACAGTGGAATATAAATATGATTATATGTTCAAAATAAGTTAGCCCTAAGATTAGTCAGTGCACATGATTTACACTGACTTGCCAATCTACAATATGATCTACTTACACATTGTAGTGTTATGTTTTTTCCAGAACATTAACAAAGTAGATAAGATCAGATGTATTTGTTACATCGGACTGGACCGATATTGATAGTTGATAGAATAAGTAAACATACTGTTATTATCTATTCTAGTCATATCATATAGTTTGACATAGGTCAATTCAACATTAATTCTGAGTGGTTAGTATTCTAACTGGTTGTATTATTTGAGTTCTTTGGCTTGTTCGTTACCAGCTTACCCTACGGACTAGCCATAACTTACATCTTGGGAACTTGGTAGTATAATTGAGTGGGAGTGTTAATCATAGATATGAACATTTATAGCTTCTGATGAAGAAGTGAAATGATGGTTTCCTTTTAGTTTGGTTCAAGGTGTTAAATGATAGAGATCTCATTTCAGTAATTAATATTAGTTTACTGAAATATCATTTACAAGGAACTAAGTGTTTTAAGGATAAAATAAAATGAGGGGTAAAACAGTACTTTAGTCCCATCTCATTGTAGACCGTCTATAGAGGATTGGGTGACAATTATTGTTGTAACAATGGATAATTAATAGCATATCTATATTTGTTATAGTGTTCTATGAATTCAAGAGTGCAATTCCGAGTCTTTAGTGGAGTCACGAGGAATTAATAAGTTAGTAAATTTATTTGTTAGATTTATGATAAATTATTGGAGCTTGATTTCATAGGCCCATGGTCCCCACTGTACCTTGGATAAAATCATCTAGATAGTCTCAATTAATTGATTTAATTATCAATTAGAATTATCAAAGTTGACCAGGTCAATTTTGGATAGTTTCACAGAGTTATGTAATTTTGAGAAGAAAAGAGAAATTATGGTAGATTTATTAATAAAGATAAATTGGTATCTAAATTAATAAATAAGTTTAAATCAAGGTTCAAATTATAAATAATTAATTTGATAAATGATTTATATAATGTTTAATTAATTAAATCAATAGAAAATAATACATGCCTTGATTTTAAGTCCAATGGTCTTATAATCAAATGAGAAATTTCACGGGCCTAAAGCCCATGATAATTTCTACCTAGGGTTGTTAATTGGCTATTATTTTATTGATTTTTTAATTAAATTAAATGGCATAATTGAGTCTATAAAAGGAGTGCTAAGTGAGAGATGAAATCATAAGTTCAGAAGTCACAAGACGACAGACACTGGTTTTCTGATAGTTTTTAGATTCTCTCTAAACATAAGTCATTTTCTAAGCCTCTTAGTTCTTTTCTTTTCTTCTCTCTATATCTATCTCACGTGTTGAGAATTGCCCACTCTAGTCTAGGCGATTCCAATGATACTTTGGAATATTGTGAAGAAAATTGAAGATCGGTTTAGTTTCTTGGTAATACTCTGCGACATAAATGATACAAGGGTTATGAAAACTGAAGGAATGACCCATTCATTCCGCTATGTATAATGTAAGTATTCTTATCATTATTTCTCTTTGAATTCAATTTTAGAAACATGTTCTAGGTTGTCTCATATTAACTTGTTTAATATTAGATCTACATAAAAATAAATAAAGATCTTGTATAAGTTTTCCTAACAACTGGTATCAGAGACTTTGGTAATCTTTATTTTCATGCATGAACATGTTAAAAATTGGATTATTTGACGTGTTTGAATAATTGGATGGATTTTCATGTTTTTATGAAGCATATATGATTTTATGTGATTATTAACAATTTTTAGGTTATTTTGTTGTGTTTTCTATGCTATTAATGTTTACATATGCTTTATTTTGTGTAGAACATAATAAAAATGAATTAGAATATGTTTTTGGTTTGAAAAATTGAACAAAAATTTTTTTCCAAAAAATTTTGCCTGGCTGCCATTGCATGCGCACGCCCGCGCGCCCGCCACACACCGCCCGTGCGCCCCTGCGCACCTGCCGCCTGCCGAACATTGCGCGCGCACACGATGAACAGTACTGGGTACTGTTCATCCGAATGTTCTTTAATTTTTTTTAAATTAAAGAAAATTAAAAATGTGAAAATTATTATTTATAATCAAAGCCAAAAATATCAGACTTGTTTTATCATTTAAAATTATTTTTTAAAATAAGATATTTTTGTTAGTTAAGATTTAAATAATTATATATTTTCTACAAAGATTCCAATTCAAATTTAAAAATAGACTAATAACTTAATTTAATTTTTTTTAAATATTAAATATTAGAATTAATATATTAGATATTTAAGATATTTTCTTTTAAATACTTAATATTTTTAATTAAATCTTTATTTGAAAATATAAAGATCTTTTTATTCTATAGTTGTTATTATTTAAAATTTGAATATTGTTAGTTAGATATTTTTATAGATATTTGGATTTGATTAACTGTTTTGAGATATTTTAGGGTCGATATAACTATTAATATATATTTTTAAATGTTTAAAATATTAGCTAATAGTTGTAACAACACAAAATATTTTTGAAAAACAGTTAAGATATTGATTTTAAAATTGGTTAAATTTTGAAAAATATCATTTTTTTCAACCAATTAATAAAATATTTTTTTAATACATGAGATTTAAATTAACTTTTGTTAATTGTTGATAAATCCTATTTAAATTAAATTAATATTTTTCAAATTAACCTAAACCAAGTTGATTGTTGATAAATGAAATTTAAATTAACTATTGTTAATTGTTGATAAATTTTATTTAAATTTGCTTATTTTTGTAAAAAATTAATTAATTTGATTTTTTTTGATAAATTCTAGACAATTAATTGTGGTATTTTTGCAAATGAAATAAATTATGGTATTTTTCCATAAATTCATAGAATTGCTCATATAGTAACATGATTAGGCCCATCCAATTATAACATGTATGTTTACACTATATGTGGTATTTTTGCAATTGGGCTTAGATGCATATAGTGATCCATCTGTTTGTTTGATATATGGATTTTGCCAAATAAAATATTCATAAAATGATAGGTTTTATTTGGACCCATTAGAAAAATGTAAAGTTTAAACTCCTCTCTTGTGTGTGATTCCACTTGTGAAGGCTCATTTGCTTTGTATGACTATAGTGAGCCTAATAAATTAATAACAATTAATAAAACGAATGTTTAAATTCCTATCTTTTGGACCTTGTATGGAAGATTGGGGGCCTTTGTAGTGGGAACGACATACTGGTTCCAGTCCTCCTCCATACAAACCCAATTGTTAATGCCCATTTACTCGAGTTGGACATAATTGTATAGGTTCATTATATTAGTTAAACCTAAATATTGATTTGCAACAAATTAATTCTAAATTAATTGAATTTGTTTCAATGTGACACTTTAGAATTAATAGGAAATTATAGGACTTTGGTTTTAAAAATTCTAATCTTAATTTTTTTTTAAGAACCATAGTCATTAATTTTCTAAACATAAATAATAAAAGTACTATTTTTTAATTTTATAATGAGCTTATTTTAAGAATTATATTCGATCTCCATCGTTGGTTTAACAACGTCAATCACTAAATGGGGCCTCGAGACGCTTTGATTCGCCCCCCTAAGGAAGGTGTTCATTAGTTATGTTGACAAGGTTAAATTTCGAAAGATAGATAATTATAGGTCAAATTCTACTAGACTCACCCCTACGGTGACTACTAGGACTAAATCTACAATTATTGAAACCGTGGGTCTAGCTCATAAAATAAGAGATTTTGTTTTCTTATTTTGATCGAATAGTAGGTTGTTAATAATGGTATCCATTATTAAATGAGTTTACAACTCTATTTAACTTGTGATATTTTTTGACTCTCGCCAACCAGAACAACGATATCATAGATTAGTTAAAAACCTAAAGAAATAGAGATATGATTATTTTGGTATTTTTTCTCATATCTTACATATTTTTTATATATGTTGTGCTATTTCTTGAAATTTGTGTGAATATGAGTTTTATTGAGAAAAAGTGATTGATTTCTTTTTTATTGATAATCGGTATTTTTAAGTTTGGTTGTGTCTACTCCCATCCTTTCTCAACTTTCGATTGAGAAACTCGCTAGAGAAAATTTCCTTAAATGGAAGAAAAACATCAACATTGTGTGATTGGTGACAACTCCAAGTTCGTCATGACTGAGGAATCCCCAGAACGAGCACTATGTTCGCATGTTCGTGATGGCACCGTCAATGCTTGTGGTGGCACCATAAATGCTTGGATAGCACCGTCTCCGCACATACGAGATGACACCGCTGAATGCTCGAATGGCACCGTGTTCGCAAGTTCGTGATCAACTCAACTATGGTCTGACGCAGCTCATGAACGAGCTTCATATTTTTAAGCCTATCATGGGTGGACCTTGTAAAGGAGGAGAAAATAAGACTACTGTTGTTGCTGCTGATCCAGCTAAGGCTGAAGCTAACCAAGCTTCGTCTTCGAAAGCTGGAAATAAGAGGAAATGTGGAAAAAATAACAACCCCAAGCCTGCAAAGGCTGTAAAGACGAGTGCACAAACAAATGCACAGACACCTAAGGGGAAGAACAAGAAAAACAGGAAAGGAAAAGATAAGTGTTTTCACTACAAAGAGAAAGGGCATTGGAAACAGGATTGCCCCAAGTTTCTAGCAGCGAAAAACAAAGGTAATGATTATAGTTAATTTATCTTAGAAACATGTGTTTTACAGAATGATAAATCTGTTTGGATTATTGTTCTGGATCTACCAACCATGTTTGCAACTCTTTACAACCTCTTGAATCATGAGAGGAAGTGGACAAATGCAACTTAAAGCTTAGAATTGGGAACGGAGAGTTCGTTGTGGTCCAAGCTAGATGAAGAGCTCATCTGAAGTTCGGAAATAAATACTTAATTTTAAATGATGTATTTTTTATTCTGGATTTTAGTTGAAATTTAATTTCAGTTTCCATGTTGCAATTAGAGAAATTTTTTATGACTTTCACAAGTTCTAATATATCTATTTCCTTCAATGGATCACAATTGTGTATTGCATGTTTGGAAAACAAGCTTTATATTCTACGACCTAATGAACCCCTCACTCTTAATAATGATTTATTAAAAGTAGCTAAACCTAGGACCAATAAACGTCACCGATAACGATAATATGACGTATCTATGGAACTTGAGACTAGGTCACATTGACTATGATAGGATTCAAAGACTTACAAAGGATGGGCCTTTGAGGGAACTCACCTTAGGTGAATTACCTGTCTGTGAATCTTGTCTAGAAGGCAAACTGACCAAGTGTCCATTCTCTGCAAAGGTTGATAGAGCCAAAGAACCACTTGAACTTGTGCATTAAGATGTTTGTGGACCTTTGAATGTACAAGACAGGGGTGTTTTTGAGTATTTCATCACTTTCATTGACGATTACTCTAGATACTCATGTCTTTACGTAATGCATAGGAAATCAGAAACATTTTCAAAGTTTCAGGAATTCCTAGTGATGGCTCAGAACCAATTAGGTAAAATGTTAAAGATCTTGCGATCTGATAGGGGTGGAGAATATTTGGATATGCAATTCCAAGATCATTTAACTGAACTTGGGATTTTATCATAACTTACTGCCCCAGGTACTTCGCAACAAAATGGTGTAGCGGAATGCCGAAACAGAACTTTATTGGAAATGGTTAGATGCATCTTAGTTACTCAAATCTACCAACTTCGTTCTGGGGTCATGCAATTGAAACTGCAAATGACATTCTCAATGTCGTGTCGTCTAAACCAATCCCCAAAACACCTTAAGAACGCTGGAATGGTCGAGAACCTAGTTTACGCCATTATAGAATCTGGGGTGTCCCACCCACGTCCAAAGGAAAAAGGAAGGAAAGCTAGAATCGCGAACTGAAGTTTGCATGTTTGTTGGCTATCCTAAAGGTACTCGGGGTGGAATTTTCTAGTCATTCAGAAAAGAAAGTGTTTACTTCTACGAATGCTACTTTTTTGGAAAATGACTATGTCCAAAACTTCAAACCACGCAGAAAAGTAGTTTTAGAGGAGATGGTTAAAGAATTGACTACAACTAATGTTCCATCATCATCAACATGAGTTGATGATGAAATTTCCACTCTTCATGTCCAACCGATGCAAGTCGATTTAAATGAAGAAAGTACCACTGTTCCTGAGCAAACAGTCACGGAGCCTCGTCATAGTGGGAGGGTTTCTAGGAACCCAGTTCGCTATGGTTTGGATGGTGAAACTAATATGGTTGTTGGTGACACTAGTGATGATGATCCATTGTCTTTCAAACAGGCAATGGCTGGCCCTAAAAAGGAACTATGGCTCGAAGCCATAAAACAAGAAATGGAGTCCAGTACTCAAATTCCATTTGGGATCTTGTGGAAGCATCCAGTGACTATAGGGCCATTGGGTGCAAGTAGATCTACAAGAAGAAACGAGGTGTTGATGGAAATATCGAGACTTATAAAGCTCGAGTAGTTGCAAAGGGTTATACCCAAAGAGAACACTACAAGAAATCTGATCTTTACCTACCAATATATATTGGCAGGGAAAGTAATGTTTTGCCTACCAATATTTATTGGTAGATAATATTAGTAGGTAAATGCTAGTCCATTATATTATATTTCGGAACATAGCTTTACCTACCAATAATATGAGTAGGTAATGATCTTTACCTACGTATATTATGGAGGGAAATTTTTTAACCATTCCCGCTCAGTTTTCCCCCCATTTTTAATTTTCATTATATTATTTTATTATTATAAATGCTTATTTGGAAGCTTATGTGGAGTAAGTAATATGATGTGTACACATTGTATAACATGTGGCATGCCACGTGTGTACATAGTTGGAAAAAATATAAATAAAATATATTTATTTATTAATTAAATAAGAAAATTTTAATTAAAAAAAACAGACCCAAAAATCAGATTGGGGCTTTAGGGATTAGGGTTCATTTGTTTCTCATTCTTCCTCTCAGCCGCACCTCTCAATCTCCCTCACATCTAACCGCTCAGCTCCTTCTCTCTCCCTCTCTCTATCTCACCCTTTTCTCTTGTAGGTGGCTGGTGCGGGAGGCTCGATGGAGACTGCGACGAGGTTCTACGCGAACCAGACCTCAAAACTTCGGGTGACATTGCCGAGTGCTTAGATTATTTATTTCCTTCTTCTTCTTCTACTCCTCCTCCGACTTCCACCGTCACCGTCACCACTTACGGAGATGATCACGATTCCATAACCTCCGATGAAAGAATCATCGTCCAAGAACAGGTTATCATTTTTCACTAACCATATTTATTTATTTATTATACGTATATTTTTTTGAAATGATCATGATCAAGAGACTCTCTGTGTAATAACGTGCAGAACTCCACAAGTTCTTTTAACAAATAATCCACAAGTTCTCACTCTATTTATCATCTTTCCTTCAATTTCTCTTTCTGTTTTGTTTATCACTGAATCATTGATTTCGTTTCATTAGTTTTATCATTGCAAATATGATAATAATAATATGTGATATGGTGTGTTTCAGAATAAAAATGAGTCGGCTATTGATATTGTGGTTTGAGTATTTATTTTTTTATTTGAGCAGTAATCTAATTTGATTTGAATCAATAATTTTTGTGCTCTGTCTTGTTACATTACCTTGCTTAAGCTCTGTTTTCTTATAATCATATTTCAGTTTCATCATCTTTTTTATGTGATATGGTGTGCTTAACCTATGCATAATAACTGTTTGATGGAATGCTTCAGTGAGATATATGAGTAAATTGAGTTATTATTATAGGTTTTTTTTTTAATCAGATTTTTTTATGGGGTGTGTATAGATTATCAAGATGATGTATGATCCATTCTGCCCATTCTAATCATGTACCTCTGCCTCTATGCATTACCGTTATTTTATTTTTCAGAGCCATATTATGATTCCCTACAAAAGTTTGCGTCCTCTTGTTTTTTTAGGAGCTATGGTAATTGATCGGCAAACTAGTTATTGAAATTGCAAACATTATACTTGTTTTTGTTTTGCTAATCTTTGCTCCAAATCATGTATATGTGACAAAGACACAAGCATTAAAAACAGATTGCTAATTGTGTCATATTGGACTCTTTATTATGAACAGAGGAGATTAGAAAGAAAATCATTTATGTGTATAGGAGATGAGATGTGAGGTGATGTTATATATCTATCTGGATACCACTCTGCACCCTTTTATTTGTGCATGTAGTGGAAGTATTCTTAGTAGAGTTGAGATACCACTCTGCACCCTTTTATTTGTTTAGTTTTTCTTCGATTTTTCAGAACTTTCAAAAAATAAAATGAAGCGAATTGGATAACAAATAAGAACTTGCCCATATCTTTACTGACAAGCCACAGGAAGAGGAAGATAAGCTTTTTAAATTTGGAAGCACGGGCTTGCTCCCTACTTTCTATCCCATAAGCTCAATCACTGCAATTTGCAAGTGAGAAAAGAAAACCAAAGAACCAGATTAGGAGCTATCCTTTGAAAGAATCATGGCTTCCATTTCCATATTTGCTTCCTTACAAAGAGCATGCAACTCAAACCATGTCACTAAGAAACAATAGCCTCATCAACCCAGAGCTGCAAAGTCTTCGGGAGCAAAGCACACTACAGGTAACATTTCATATATTATACTTGTATTTAGAGAGAGAGAGAGAGAGAGAGAGAGAGAGAGAGAGAGAGAGAGAGAGAGAGAGAGAGAGAGAGAGAGAGAGAGAGAGAGAGAGGACATGCCTGAGACGTTCCATTACGCAATATTTGTTTACTTACTTGGTCCTGCTATTGAAGTGAAAAAGAAAAATGAAAAAGAAGAAACAAAATTAAATAATAATAATAATAACAATAAAAAAAAAAACTCCAGAGCTAAGTGACGTTCCCCTGAAAGTTAAAGAAGCTTGTTTATTGGACAATCGATATACGTGCATTATTAATGTCTCACTGTGTGCTGAGTGTCCCACACAACAAGTCCAGTATTATGGATTCAACTCAGTTTGATTTAAAAAATTTATCTTTCTGCAGATATGGTTAAAAATAAAGGTTTCTTGCCATCAGGACCATCTGAGATACCTGTACAAAGAAATCAAATGAAGGAAATTATATACTTTCTACTTCCAGCTTGTAAAGAACCTGATATGGATTCTGGTATTCCATTTAAAGCAAATGCAATCATTACAAACCCCCCAGCCTATGGTAAGCTCTTCTTATTTATGGGTTTTTTTTCTTCACATGTAAATGTATTTATATAAAAACATTTCTATCGAGGAATTGTTTTTTTAAAAACATCTTTTTCCATAAGGATTTATATTTCAATTGTGATCTTGAAGTTAAGCAGATTTTTTTGGGGGAAGAGAGGGGAACTTGGAAGCATGTCTATATTAGAAATGAATTTTGTGAATAAGAAATAGGATGGGCATTATAAACCAAAAAAATCAAGCTGTCTGGACAGGACTTGTACTTAGTAAAGCTATTAAGGAACTTTCTATTGCTTAGTATGCTATCATGACAAAATAACAGATCCACAACAGTCAGAACAATACAAACTTAGTTTATGAAAAAATAAAGTTTGTATTGTTTCAACTGTTTAAACAATGTTATGATATGATTGAAATGGAACTGTTATGAAATGGTTTTGTAAGTCTCTATCCAATTCATGACCTCTTTTAAAAAAAGCACAAAATAGAATACGTATTGTTCTGTTAGGTGTCCATCTTTATTGCCAATTTTGTTAAGATTTATAAATATGCTAGATGGGAGGAGGTTATAATTGAATATTTTGGTGAAAATCACAATAATGCCTTCTTTGAGTAAAATGAGATACTTCATAATTGATCAGAACAAAAGAAACCATATTTAGATACTTGTGAATTGGTTAAATTAAACCTCTATGTTGTGTTGTTTGCTGATTTACAAGTTTATTCTGTCATTAGTTTTCTATATATTAGTAATTTATGTTGTTCCGATAAGGAGCCATTTTAGATTTCTTTGTTTATGTTTCTCAAGATACTTATGTTTAATAAATGATTCTTTAGGTCATACACATGTGGCAGAAGCACTAAAAGTACCGATTCATATATTTTTCACAATGCCCTGGACGTAAGTCTTATTTCAGTAATGGGATCCTATAAAGTTTGTATTGTTTTTACTGTTGTGGATAAAGATTTTTTAAGAGTCCATTTTTGTGTTCAATCTGGTCACTCTTTATATAGTTAATAGATTATAATCTGTACTATTTTTGTTATCTATTCCCATCAGGCCAACTAGTGAATTCCCACATCCTTTGTCCCATGTCAAGCAACAAAACAAGCTGGATATAGAGTGAGTCTTTGATTATTATAATTAGACATTTATGATAGCTGCCATTCTATTGCATTTTTTCTTCCAAGATCTGTTGTATCTTCTAATGTTTTTTATGCTCACAATATCTAGCTGTCCTATCAAATTGTGGACTCTTTGATTTGGCTGGGAATATGGGACATGATTAATGATGTTCGCAAAAAGAAGCTGAAACTTCGTCCTGTCACATATTAGGATAAAATGATGGAGTTAAGGGGTCAACATCCTCCAGAAGAATTGTCTGATAAAGAGATTATGGAGCGTGTACTTGGACGTGATTCGGTATACTTGTGAGGGTGGGGGCGGTCTCCTAGTGTCATAACTTCTACTTCACATCGTGAAAATATTGTGGGTAATCAACCAACTTATGAAGAGTTACTTGAACGACTTAATGATACAACTTCCCGCCTTAATGCTACTAACGAAGAACTTAGTGTAGTTGTGGATATACTTCGTCATAACAATTTGATGGCACTGCCTCCACCACCTCCAACAGACCAAGCTTCAAATGCAAATTTAAGAGAGTCGCCATCTATTTCAGTTCGGGAGTCACAAGATGATTCTTAGTTTATTTACATTAATTTACTAAGGAATGAACTTTATGAAGTTTTTTTTATTTTGGTAGGGGTAACCTTAAAATGATAACTTTATGACTTATTTTAGTATTGAACATTATAAAGAATTTTAGCATTAAACATTTTATTATTGAATGGTTTTTTTCTAGTTTATTTCTAATATAGAACATTTACAAATAACTGTTATTATCTTTTACCTACACATAACCATTAAATTTGAACAAAATATAAATTGTGTAACAAACCAATAAAATAATGCTATGTGGGCTAATAAAATGATACCACATAGGATGCCACATATGATGCCACGTAGGATGCCACGTAGGATGCCACGTCATCAGACATGTAAAACTACAAAAACCATGTTAGCATACACGTAGGATGCCATGTCATCAAACACGTCATCTGATGACTCATCAATTGATTTATAACTTAGTGGGGTCCACTGATTCTTTTACCTACCAGTGTTAATAAGTGTAGGTAAAGACTCTTTCCCCACTAACTTTTACCTACCAATCTCTACCAATTCAATATTGGTAGGTAAACCATATTACCCACCATTAGGCTAGTTTTACCTACACTTACAATTGGTAGGTAAAGACCCCATTTTCTTGTAGTGGAAGGCGTGGACTATGAGGAAACTTTTAGTCCCGTAGCCATGCTCAAGTCAATTCGCATCCTCCTATCCATAGCAGCCGCTCTCGACTATGAGATCTGGAAAATGGACGTCAAGACAACTTTTCTTAATGGAAAGCTTGACAAAGTCATTTATATGGATCAACCAGAAGGATTTAAAGTAGCTGGACAAGAAACAAAAGTGTGCAAGTTGAATAGGTCTATTTATGGACTTAAGGAGGCTTCTCATTCCTGGAACATTTGGTTTGATGAAATAATCATTACCTATGGCTTTGAACAAAATATTGATGAGCCTTGTGTTTACCAACTGAAGGTAAATCAAATAGTGGTATTCCTGGTTCTTTATGTAGATGATATCTTACTCATTGGAAACAATGTTAAGATATTATCAGATGTGAAGAATTGACTGAGCACTCAATTCTAGATGAAGGATTTGGGTGAAGCAAGTTATGTTATAGGTATCCAGATCATTAGGGATAGAAAGAACAGACTCTTAGCTCTATCTCAAGCAACTTACATAGATAAAGTGCTTGAACGATTCTCAATGACAAATTCCAAGAAGGGACGTTTACCGTCCCACCATGGAATTCATCTTTCAAAGAAGCAGCTCCCCAGACTCTTGAAGAGGAAGATGCAATGAGAAAAGTTTCGTACGCATCTACAGTTGGAAGTCTGATGTATGCCATGTTGTGTACTAGATTAGATATCTGCTATGCAGTGGGAGTAGTGAGCAGGTATCAATCAAACCCAGGACCTGAACATTGGATATCAGTTAAGCATATCCTGAAGTATTTAAGGCAGACTAGGGATTATATGTTAGTCTACAAGGGTGGTGTTCTGAACCCTGTAGGCTACACCGATTTAGATTTTTAGACTGATGTCGATGACATGAAGTCTACTTCTGGAGTGGTGTTTACTCTTGGGGGTGGAGCTGTGATATGGAGAAGCATAAAGCAATCTGTAATCTCATATTCCACCATGGAGGCTGAGTACATAGTTGCGTAAGAAGCAGCAAAGGAAATAGTCTGGCTAAAGAAGTTTTATTCAGATCTTGGTGTTATTCCATAAATGGATAAACCACTTGTGTTGTTTTGTTACAATATAGGAGCAATAGCCAACTCGAAAGAACCTCGTAGTCACAAGAGGAGTAAACATATAGAATGGAAGTATCACATTATTCGAGAATATGTGGCCAGGGGAGATGTGAAGGTTATGAAGATTGCATCTGAAGACAATCTTCCAGCTCCGTTTACAAAGACACTACCAGAAGATACATTTGATAAGCATATCAAGGAAATAGGATTAGTATAATTAAGGCATTAGTTTCAATTAGTGCAAGTGGGAGTTTGTTAGGGTTTTATGCCCTAATTAAAACCCAATTTCTTTGTAATCTCATTTATTATAAATAAAAGAATAGAAATCATTTTTTGACTTGTCAATTACTTTTCTCACATGTTTTATTTTCATGATTATTTGTTTAATATAAACTCTTATTAAATCCTGAGCATATATCTAATCGTATTTATAGTGACGTAATCATAGTGGAATATAAATATGATTATATATTCAAAATAAGTTAGCCCTAAGATTAGTCAGTGCACATGATTTACACTGGCTTGCCAATCTACAATATGATCTACTTACACATTGTAGTGTTATGTTCTTTCCAGAAAATTAACAAAGTAGATAAGATCAGATGTATTTGTTACATCGGACTGGACCGATATTGATAGTTGATAGAATAAGTAAACATACTATTATTATCTATTCTAGTCATATCATATAGTTGACCATATGTCAATTCAACATTAATTCTGAGTGGTTAGTATTCTATCTGGTTGTATTATTTGAGTTCTTTGGCTTGTTCGTTACCAGCTTACCCTACGGACTAGCCCATACTTACATCTTGGTAACTCGGTAGTATAATTGAGTAGGAGTGTTAATCATAGATATGAACATCTATAACTTCTTATGAAGAAGTGAAATGATGGTTTCCTTTTAGTTTGGTTCAAGGTGTTAAATGATAGAGATCTCATTTCAGTAATTAATATTAGTTTACTGAAATATCATTTACAAGGAACTAAGTGTTTTAAGGATAAAATACAATGAGGGGTAAAACAGTATTTTAGTCCCATCTCATTGTAGACCGTCTATAGAGGATTGAGTGAAAATTAATGTTGTAACAATGGATAATTAATAGCGTATCTATATTTTTTATAGTGTTCTATGAATTCAAGAGTGCAATTCCGAGTCTTTAGTGGAGTCACGAGGAATTAATAAGTAGTAAATTTATTTGTTAGATTTATGATAACTTATTGGAGCTTGATTTCATAGGCCCATGGTCCCCACTGGACCTTGGATAAAATCATCTAGATAGTCTCAATTAATTGATTTAATTATCAATTAGAATTATCAAAGTTGACCAGGTCAATTTTGGATAGTTTCATAGAGTTTTGTAATTTTGAGAAGAAAAGAGAAATTAGGGCAGATTTATTAATAAAGATAAATTGGTATCTAAATTAATAAATAAGTTTAAACCAAGGTTCAAATTATAAATAATTAATTTGATAAATTATTTAAAAAATTATTTAATTAATTCAATCAGTATAAAATAATATAGGCTTTGATTTTAAGTCCAATGGGCTTCTAATCAAATGGGAAATTTCACAGGCCTAAAACCCATGATAATTTCAACCTAGGGTTGTTAATTGGCTATTATTTTATTGATTTTTTAATTAAATTAAATGACCTAATTGAGTCTATAAAAGGAGTGCTAAGTGAGAGATGAAATCATAAGTTCAGAAGTCACAAGATGACAGACACTGGTTTTCTGATAGTTTTTAGATTCTCTCTAAACACAAGTCCTTTTCTAAGCCTCTTAGTTCTTTTCTTCTCTCTGTATCTATCTCATGTGTTGAGAATTTACCACTCTAGTCTAGGTGATTCCAATGATACTTTGGAAGACTGTGAAGAAAATTGACGATCGGTTCAGTTTCTTGGTAATACTCTGCGACAGAAAGGATACAAGGGTTAGAGAAACTGAAGGAATGACTCATTCATTCCGCTGCGTATAATGTAAGTATTCTTATCATTATTTCTCTTTGAATTCAATTTTAGAAACATGTTCTAGGTTGTCTCATATTACCTTATTTAATATTAGATCTACATGAAAATAAATAAAGATACTGTATAAGTTTTCCTAACACTTTTATAACCTGAACCACGTAAAAATCCTTGTGTTCTTATATTTGATTTTTTAAATCTCTCTTATTAAGGTTGATAGCAAAAAATGCAGTCAACATATACATTAAATCAAACACACAAGAAAGATTCATACATCTTGCAGCTTGTCAAGTGTCCTTGCTATATTTTAGTATAAATAAACGAACATTCGATTGAAGAGAGAATGCTATGAGATCCATACCATGGTCTTTCAAGTGAATCCTCAATACACTAGGATGTGTGTGCACGTAGGATGTATACGACTATTTTCTATCTCTTAATGTACTCAACACATGAGTTCGAGAGAGTTTGAGAATGAGAAAGCTAAAAGAATGATAAAAGAATAAAGATTAGTATCGCTATATATTTTCATACTTTTTTTGTGTATCGTATGTTTTTGAATAACTAGAAAATATCAAATATATATTCTATATCAAAACTAATTAGGTTTAGGTTTTATTTATTTAATAAATATTTTAACCGAATCAAAATATCCTTTTATATAATTAAAAAATAAATGAAAAAATAAGTCAAACTTATAACTATTACATTTGAACGATTCAAATTTGGTGTAGAACATGTTGTGCTCCCCAATTTTTTCTCATTTAGTTCTATTTAACCAACGACGACAAAATATTTATGTAATTAATATAACATAAATATCAGTTAATTCAAAATTAACTTTATATTATAAAAGCTAATTAAATTTGTTGGTTTTTATACAACAAAAATTTAAATAAATAATTTATTTATTTATTCATGAGATAAATCTCACATTAGCAGCAATAACTAGAATATGATCATCTCATGTATTTTGGATCTAACGATAATTACATAAAATATATAAACAACTTTATACCTCTTGTAGTGCACATCCAGGCATATAACTCATTGTTCTTGAAAGTATGCTTTCTGACCACTTGTCTTCTAAGCTATGTCTTGCATTAAAAAAAGAGGATGCATGGTCTCCTTTTTCAATGATGAATTTTAATCACACCTTAGAGTCTCAACAGATTAGAGTGTGTATCTTTTGTGTGATGTAAAAATCAAACACACAAAAGTTGTTTTTCTTTTCTTGCTCTAGGCTTGGGGAATATGGAGAGAAAATAGAGTTTCTCTTTTCAGTTGTTTGATAACTAAAGCATTCTCTTGGACCTCCTCACTTAACATCCTATTTATAGAAAC
The DNA here is from genome assembly GCF_963169125.1 of Humulus lupulus. Classification (NCBI taxonomy): domain Eukaryota; kingdom Viridiplantae; phylum Streptophyta; class Magnoliopsida; order Rosales; family Cannabaceae; genus Humulus; species Humulus lupulus. Next base: position 151,518,624 of record NC_084798.1, on the reverse strand, counting down.
TATTAGAGTGAAGAGAGGAGCTTACCCTAGTGAAAACACTTCCCCTTAGGATCTTTCTTTTTAAAGTTTTGTCTTTCTTATTCTCCTTGGACTTAGGTGACTTCGTGGCTTTCTTTCTTTTCTTATCTTTCTTGTCCTTATCAATATCCTTACCATTGTTTTTCATCATCTTCTTGTTTTCATCTTCAGAGGACGAAGGCTTTTGCTTTGCTACATTAACTTTTCCCCCTTTGGTCATACTTTTATTGAGTGACTCAAAGGTCTACAATTCATTCAACAACTGTGTCATGTTATATTCTAACTTGTTCATAACACAGTTGGAAGTGAACACAGATAAAGTTGATGTGAGTGATTCAAGTATAATGCTAACTTGAATTCTCTCATAGATGGTGGCCCCATGTGTTTCTGGTTCATGCATTATATTGATCATGTTCAAAACACGTTATGCATAGAAACACCATTCTTCATCTTTGTAAAACGCCCTAACTTACTATCATTTGCAAAAGACTACTATTTAAGTTTATTTAGAAAAATGCCAATAATTATTCAAAAATTCAGTGGGGCCTTATTAAAACATGCATTATGGGCCCATTTATTTAAAGCAAAATATAATGTCTTTTATGCAATTCGTAAAAGAAAATAACAAAAGTCCCACTGAAACTTTAACAAAACATGATGAAATTCATAATATGTCTATTGGCGTTCCTAAATCGTTTTCGTTCATAGCTCCCCACGACATACACACTTGAATTTGGAACTCCCCAGATCATCATGCGTGCCAAACATAAATCCTATCGTCTACTTGAAAGGGAGAAAGAAAGGAAGTGAGCTAAAAGCCCAGTAAGAGTGCAAACAAGAAGAATTAATCAAATAAGAACATTACAAAGTTATTCTCAACGTATATAACTTAAAATGACATAACATAGAAATTTCATAATAACATATATTTTATCTGAAATTTATCATAAAACAAATAAAGTAACATTTCTATGAGGTAACCAGTAAAGCAAAACCCAATAAATCCTCATCTTGTTCATTGGGCCTCTTGGCGTGTCTCCTCTATGAGTTACGTCATACCTTAGTAAGTCCTTTGTTGTGTCGCATTCAGCATGCTAACAACACTTTGCTTTTCATACAATCATATAGTACATACATACATAACAATTTATCTCATAACTTGTTTCTCACACATATCACATAATCACATATGAAATCTAACTAACTTTCTTACCTCAAGTCCAAGCTATTAAATGGAGAGATAACTTCACAACGAGCCAAGAATAATCAATCAAACACTCATCTCAATACCAAGTAAAACTATGCATATCATACAAGCATACCCCACGTGTGCATGGGTCATGCACATATGGCACCTAACCCATACAAGTTGCATTACAACTTAGCTCTACCAGAACACATACTTAAATTCTCACGTAAAATCATAAAAGAATAATGTCATTTTCACTAATTAATTCTCAAAGATTTGAAAACAAGAACCACAGATTTAATCAAATAACATATATTTGTATGTAAAAGTACTCTTGCATGTAACATGTGTACTCTAGACTATTCATAAAAACTCACTTAAAGTTTGTAATATTAATTCTTTTATTTTCTTGTAAATTTCACAAAATTCAGCAAGCATTTTATGTTTCAAAATAAATTATCAACTTAGTAACTATCATTTATTCTCTTAAATCATACAATTGTCATACATAAATTTTATTACAAAAATTTATTTTACTCATAATATTCACCGCTTAAATTCACAAAATAATAACTCGTTTATTACTTACTAACTTATATTGGAAACCCACAAAATAATTTATAGCTCGAGCCCCTGTCCTCTTTCCTAGCCGGCCTTTTGGTGCCAGCAGCACTTCCGGAAGTCTAAAGATCGAAGGCTTTAATTAGACATATCTGCAAAAGAGAAATAAGTTATGTATGGTTTTATATCAAACAGTAGTGATAAGGAAAAGAGTGGAGTGTAAGCAAATATACCCGAACAACATGACTTTTTTGATACATTATTACTTCTACTGGTAACTAAGGAGTCAACTGTCTCAAAAAACTCTAAATTATGGCTACTGGTCGAGGCAACGAATCTACCATCTATGTCAAATAGTTCAGTAGGAATGGGAAGAGAATAAAGTAGATTGTACAATTAAAAATTACCATTTCCATACCCCGTGGAGGAAAATTCTTGAACAGGCCTCTCATGCATTTTTTGCTTGCCCTTGTCCTGAACGGGAGGGACATCAGTTGGTCGGAGTTCCTCACTAGGCTCCCGAATGTTTACACCCATTGTTCGGCATCTTGGAGGCTGGGAAACAACTTGAGGTTGCCCCTTTGTCTGGTCGATTGTTGTAGAGCCCAAGAACTTTACTTAGCTAGTTAGATAGTAGTATTATAGTAGTAATAGTATTATCTTTATAACTGTGGATTTTTGGTTCAGACCGGGATTCATTTGGACACTCATAGTAGTACTTGTAGATTTTCTAAGTTTAACCTATAGTTTAAGAATATTGATGTTAACCTAAAGTTTGATTAATATGGCTGATATTGAGGATAATATTTATTATACTATAAGGTTTAGATAAGAACCAATAGGATTTTAAGCACATGTTATGTATGGGTGATTAAGGATTAAGTATTTAGAGGATTAAATTTAATAAGGGTAAAGTTTGAATGCTCTAAGGTCAGTCAGCAGCTTTGAATATGTTTGAGGGCTTAGTCAAGGTTGTTTACTCAATTTGAATTAAGCTAAAAATGTGTAATTTCGTGTTTAAATAATCAGCGAATGTCGATATATCGCAGCACGTAGATACGGAAAACACGAAACGATGCACGTTTGCCTCAGGCATAATGGTCCAGGCGATATATCGCCTGTAGGGGGCGATATATCGCCTCCTTCAGCATATTTTGAATGCTTTTGAATTCGTTTTCCATTCAACCCTTCAACCTCTTGATAAGTCCAACACCTTTTTGAACGAGTCTTCAGCCTCTGCTGAACAACAATTCAAATTATTTTCACCTAAAAATCCATTATTTTTATTCAAGTAAAATTAAGATCCTTTCATTCCTAAACTCTATAAATAGGACCTAGTACCCATCCATTATTCATCTTTTGTTCTAAGTTCAGAGGCTGCAAGTTGCTAGGTGAGTGTGAGAGTGTAAACACTTGGGTGGGGAAATCATAAGCTTGATCATCATAAGCTTATCAAACACTTGGGAAAGTAAGGATTTATAGTATTTCGGTTCGAGGTTTAGATTGGTCTTACAAGTCTTCAAGGTAACCCAAACTCTAGTTCGTTTCTGTACTTTTTCTTTATAAGTTCTCATAGTCTTCTACTTATTCTAACCTTAATCTTTATTTTGGTTTGGAAATCTAAGAACTCGCACATAAGTTTTTGGTAAGTATTTTCTCAATGGTTTAGTCCTTCCATTCCTTTCATTTCTCTTCTTCTCTATACTCACTCTTTTTCAAATGGTTCTTAGGAGTGTTCCAAAGTCCCACCTCTGTCCTCTTATCCCGGTATTTTGGTAAGGAAAATAGGATAGAATTCATATGTTATATGTTTTATATGTTATCTTATGTGTTATGTTATATATGTATGTAGGCTTGGGCATATGACCCATATGACTAACAAGCCCCAAATAGATTATGGGCATATGACCTGCTTAGCTAGTAGGACCCCACTAATCTAATGGGCATATGACTTGTTTAGTCTATGGGACCCCAAGTAATAATGGCCATTATAGTATGTGTATGATATAAGTGTTATGTTATGTTTTTATGTTTCATATGAAATTTATGTATATGAACTATGTGGTAAATTTTCCTTGCTGGGCATTAGGCTCATTCCTTTTTGTTTATATGTGTAGGAAAATAGCTATAGTGGCGGGTAAGATTCATGGATGCTTGGGAGAATGTGTATCGGTGATGAATGGATTCAAGGAGTCGAGAGTTTGATTTCGAGGATGTAGTCTTTTATTTATGGTTTATGTGTAATTTTTCCGCACTTATTTATGTAATTTCTTTTCATTTCAATAAAGATATGTTTTCTTTTTAAAACAATGGGATCCCATATCCTGTTTTGAGTTATGTAAGTTTTAACATTGGTTCTTACAAGTTTTTAATAAAGTATGATCTTTTTCACTTGTAAGTTCTATTAAAGATTAGTGTTTATGTATAGTTTCTGTTAATGGTCCAAAAGTCTAGAGTAGTTGGGTCATTACAATTGTGTCATCTTTAGTGGCACTCTCTACATTCAAATCTCGACCAAGGTTATGGGATTGGAAGAGACCGACTAGTCTGAGGTGAGCTATAGTCACCAGGTACTTGCATCTCTTCTCCTCGTGAGTCAAGTTGGCTAGAATGTCAGCTCGATGTTCCATTGCTTGGGTAGGTCGTGGTCGATGCCATGGACCTAAATCATGAGAAACTAAGCTAAGGAAACTGCAAAAATAAAGGTATCGACCAGAGGAAAATAAGATAAGAGAAGACCAATACCTCCCCAAGTGAAGCCTGAGTTGTTTGTAGTTAAATCCGTTGTAAGGAAGTATTCCCTTTGACACTTCTATACATTGGACTTGTAGGTGGTATCCGCCAAGAAAGTTCGATGACTATCCTGATGGAAGAAGTGAAAGAAACCCATGCTGTTTTGTTGCGAGTTTGAATTGAGGTTGAACAGGTAGTTGACCTCATGAGGAAATGGGGGAGGCCATTTCCTTATGTAATAAAGGATATGAAATGCGGAGAGCATTCTATATCCTTTGGGAGTGATCTGGAAGGGCGCTATCTTGATGTAGTTAGCAACCCCTTGGAAATAATCATGAAGAGGCAAGGTCGCACTTGCCTCAATGTTGAACATCGACCAAGCACTGAAAGCACCACTAGGGAGATTGGCATACTGGTCAGGGGTGGGTCTATGTAGCGCACCAAATTTTTATTTATTTATTCAAATTTTGTGCTTTATTTTATTTAATTGTTAAGTGTTGTGAATTATTTTATTTATTTGTTTAAATTAATTGTTAGAATTGTTTGGTAGAATTTTGTGAATTTAATTGTTATTTATTTATTTTTAATATGTGAATAATTGAGTTTTGGTTGAATGCACCAAGGTGCATGGTAAGTAGTGATACACCCTAGTTATTGAGTGTGTGCATGTGCATGGTTGCATGGTGCACTTGTGTAGAATTTTCTACACACTTTATTTTTTCCTTTTATTAGGTTTATTTAGATGATTTAATTAAAAAAATAAAAGAAAGGGTAACAAGAGTAGTGTGGAAGGCAAGTGGGAAAGGAGGGAATGATAGTTGTCCATTTTTTTTCTTCAATCAAATAAATTAGAAGTAAAAGAAAATAAGCACAATTAGGAAACTTACCAATTCTTTTCCTTAGGCTGTTATGGATAGATTAGAATAAAGAGGGAAAGAAAAAGGAAGAGAGCATTATGCTCATTTGGGACCATCGGCCTAGAGAGAAGGAGAGAGAGAGAGAGGGGGCATGTTCTAGAGAGAGAATGAGAGAAAGAAAGAAAAGAAATGAGGAAGAAGAAGAAGGTCTTGGGAGGTCATAGGTATGGTTTTTATATTGTTCTTCTTTTCATGGGTTTCGAAAACCCTAGGGTATTCAAGAGTGATTTCCATTTGGGTGTTGGTTCTTATGTTCTCTCAAGGAAGGTATTGGAATCCTCCCTCAACCGTGTGTTGATTTTGTTTTCTTGGGGAGATTAAAGATTTATGAATTGTAATAATATGTTGTCTTGTTTTCCTTTTATTTTGTTGGTGGTATGTTATTTTGATCATGCATGAAGGGTTTTGTGGTTTAATGCATGAAGGGATTTGGTTTTGATTTGCTAAGTATGATGATTGATGATATTTTATGTTTGTGTATATGTGGGTTTCGATCTATGCATGTCTAGGGATCCCCTTTATATATTGTTATTTTTATTGTGTTTTTATATTACATCCATGTTCTAGGACCCTATATAATTTTTGGTATAATAAATAATTTGGACTCTTGTTATTGAATCCATGAAATTTGATGAATATGTTTATGAGATTATGTATCAATAAGTTATTGTATGCATGAATGATGATTATAACATGCTAGGATGCATGTGGATGTAAATGAGAATTTTGTTTTATATTTATGTTTAATTCATGAGGGTTTTGGCTAAAAGGGTGTAATGCATGATGAATTGTTTGATTTTGTGTCACCCATGCATATTAGGAACATGCTAAGGTTTGTGAATTAATTTTATAGATTTAAACATGTATGGTAATGATGTAAATTTTGTGAAGCATGATGTAAAAGTTGGATTTTTGATTTGTTAAGCTTGCTAATTTCGGGGTTTAAATGGTTTAGAATATGATGAAAATAATGTTTTTGCATGCTTAAATAATTTTGCAGGTGCTATGATGTTTTAAGAAATTAAATAGAATTTTAATATACATTAAAATGATATTTTTTACTCAAATAAATACCTAGAGATTTTTATATATTTTTTTTGGGAAAATATGAGGTTTTAAGTTCAGCATGGTGATTTTTGAGAGTGTATATGGTTTCTTGAATTTTTGGTAAAATATTGGAAAGTTTTTTTTATGAAAGGAAAATTGGTGTATTTGTGAAATAATATAACCCTAAGTTATATCAATATTAAAAATTGTATTTTTAAATATAACCATGAGTGTTTATTTTAATAGATATGATTTTTCTTTATTTTAATTAAGAAAAATGTTGAGATTAATTCACTTGTGATTTTTAAATAAATTAAATAGTGGCTGAAAGTTTAGTTTAATAATTTAAAAATAATTATTGGATTATCACTTATGAATTTATTTTACTTAAAATTAAGTCTTCAAAATAATACAAATAAAAATTATATTTTTCTCACACCAAGTTTGTAATGTTATTAATTTAAATTAAATTATTATTTTAAAGAAAAACATACTAATTATAAGTATTTCACATAATTTCTAGCCTTTATTATTTTTATGTAAATTTAAAAATAAATAATGGAATTATTATATTTTTAAATGGCTAAATAAATTATTTTATGAAATAAAAATAATGTTTTAGAGGTTTAATCAACTTAGTGATTTTAAAGAGATAAATAATGGTAATAAAAGTATATTACTAAATCCTTGTTTTGAAAACGATAGACATAAGCGCGTATGAATTATCGTTTTTAACGTCACTTTTTAACAACGTTCCCACGTATGCATGTTGCATGCAAATGCACTTTTACGTTAAAAAAATATGTCTAATATTCAACCATATGATTTTTATTTAAAAACCATGCATGTAACATAGGTATAATTTGCATTATTCTTTTGGTGATTTTATGTGTAATTATACCTATTTGGAAATTATGAGTAGTTTTTACCATGTGTGCATGGCCTATGCACACATGGGATATATGAGTTGGGCACAAGAAAGTCTTATGTGATGCTAAAGAATGTTATTTGATTATGGTATATGCTCGTTGTGAAGTTTGTCAGTTTTGCTATGTTTGGACCTGAGGTAAGGAAGTTAGATAGAATTTTGGTTGTTTATGCCATGAATGGTAAGATTGGCTTGTTTAAGGATAAATGATATATATGAAAATGTACCATGTGATATGATATGTGAATTGTTGTTATGATCTGATGATGAATGTAAGGAATCATGTATCTTTCCTTGGCTTTGATATGATTGAACTGAATGTATTTCTGTATATTGTATGATATGTAATGGTTGTTAGCATGATGAACGTGACACAACAAAGGGGTTGCTAAGGATATGAAGACGTAACCCGAGTTACTAAGGATGTGAAGACGTAACTCATAGGGCGGACACCCCGAGGTTATTCAAGGACCAGAGATCCTGTTTACCTTAAGATGTGACATGGACAAGATAGCGGGCCATGTTCACTAGTATATGATGATGATGCTTATGATGATAATGTTATGATGATTATGTATATAATGATGATGATGTTTATGATGATAATGCTTATGATGGTTATGTTTATGATGATTATGCTTATGATGATGATGGTTATGATAAGAATGTTTATGATGTTTAATTATGTATGAATATGAATATGTTTTGTTGTATTTACTTGTGTGTTGTTTGTACTTCCATATCGGGCTTTTAGCTCACTCCCCTTACTTTCCCTTCTAGGTAGCAAATAGGATTTGTCTGTGGCACGCGTGGTGATGTGGGAAGTTCCCACGTTGGGGTGTGTATGGCGTGGGAGCATCCCATGGACGAGAAAACGATCAGTTTAACACCAATTTCTAAAGATTACTGTTATGTTTATTTTTAACTTTTAGAACTTATCAGTGGGACTTAAACTTTAATTATTTTTAAAACGTTGCATAAAAACTATTTTTTTAAAACTATTGGACCCAACTTGCATGTTTTTAGCAAGGCCCCACTGAGACTTTTATAATAAGTGGCTTTTCTTCTATAAGCTTATGAGCATGCAAATATTTTACAAAGTATTAGATTAGGGTGTTTTACAGTCTATATACAACAATCCTGTGAAGCCTGTACTTCTTTGCGATGCAAACAACAACCTTTTCTGACAGTTGGATGGCCGGAGCTATGTACCAGGAAATTTGTGTTTTCCTGACGACAAGCTTGACTTTGGAATTTGAGAATAAATCTTCAGGGGGATCCTTCTGTAAAACGCCCTAAACTACTACTTTGCAAAACGTCTCCATACTCATAAAATTATAGAAGCAAAACCACTTCACATATGCAATCCGGCGGGGCCTTGATAAAACATGCATGTTGGGCCCAATAGTTTAAAATAAAAAATAAGAGTACTTATGCAACATTTAAAATTAATAAAGTTTAAGTCCCCCTGATAGTTTTAAAACCTAAATCCATAACATCATTCTTAAAAAAAAATCCGGCGTTTAAATTGATCGTTTCTTCATCCATAGGATACCCCCACGCCATACACACTCTGACGTCGGAACTCCTCACATCACAACGCGTGCCAAAGAGAAACCCTGTTTGTTACCTTAAAGGGGAAAGTAAGGGGGGTGAGCTAAAAGCCCAGTAAGGAAGTACAAGAAGCATACAAAGAAAACACAACAAAAATATAATCATATTGTAAGGCTCATACAACATCATATCTATACATCATCATACATCATACTTAAATGTCATCATCATACATTATACTTAAACATAATCATCACAACCAACATCATCATCATATTCACACATCATCAGTATATTCAAACATCATCATCATATTCTTTGTGAACATGGCCCCTCTATTGCCCATGTCACATCTTGAGGTAAACATGAGACTTTGGTCCTTGAATAACCTTGGTGCGTCCGCTCTATGAATTATGTCATACCTTAGTAACTCGGGTTACGTCTTATATCCTTAGTAACCCCCTTGTTGTGTCGTGTTCAACACGCTAATAACCATTTGCTTTTTCATACATCATACAAAACACATGAAATCCATTTCATATCGAGACAAAGGAAAACACATGTTGCACACTCATTCATCGTAGCATTTCATAATAGATTTCAATACTCCATATTTCATAGTCCATTATCATACATATCATATCATTATTCTCATAAAAGACGATTCTTACTTCATAGCATAAACATAGAAATTCTATTTAACTTCCTTACCTCAAGTCCGAGCAAAGCAAAATTGGGAAAAAACTTCACAACGAGCCTATAATCATAATCAAATAGTTCTCTTTAGAATCACATGAGATTTCTCGTGCCCAACACATATACCCCATGTGTGCATGGGCCATGCACACATGGTGCAAATTGTTCATAAATTCTAAACATGCACATTTTTTTCATATAAAATCACAAAAGAATAATGCCAATTCTACCTATTATCCATTCATGGTTACAAAGTAAAAATTATATGTTTGAATAATAGGCATATATTTGAAAGTAAAAGTGCATTTGCACGCGATATGCATACGTGAGAGCGTTGTTAAAATGTGACTTTTTAAAAGGATAATTTCTACATGCTCATTTCTAACCTCTTCAAGTAAAAAATTCAGCAACATATTCTTTTTACCATTATTTATTTAAGTCTCAAAGTTGATTAAAACAATTCATTTAACCTCTCTAAACTTCTCAGAAAATAATATTTTCATTTATTATTTTAAATTTCTTAGAAACAATAAAACTTTTAATTATTTAGAAATACTTATAAAATTTCATGTTTCCATTATAAAATAACATTTTCTTTTAAATTAAAATAAAATTACAAGATTAAGTGTGAGAAAAATATAATTTTAAGTGTGGGAAAAATATATTTTCACTTGTATTATTTAAGACTTAAATTATGTAGTGTAAACCCATTACTTTTAAACAAAATAATTATTTTTAACTTAATAACATAAACTTTCAGCAACTATTTTTAACTTAATAACATCATAAGTGAATTTAAACCCAAATATTTTCTCATTAAAAATAAAGAAAAACTACACTTAATAATAATGTGAAAATTTATGGTTACATTTTAAAAATATCAATTTAACATATACATAACTTAGGAAATAATTTATTCAATATACTCACAATATATGTTTCATTTCAAAGACTTTTCTTATTTTTAATCAAAACTTCCAGCAACTATTTAATCACTCAAAAATCATAAACTTGGATTAAAAACTATATTTTCTTCATAAAATATAAAAAAAACTGTAGGTATTATTAATTGAGTAAAAACACCATCTTAAATTTGAATTATAGTACCTTTTTTTTTTTTTTTTATTTACATAAAATCAACAAATCATTTGGAACATCACTTTTGCATGCAAATCATTGTTTCACCAAATTTACTCACCAATTATACACAAAATCAGCAAGCATATTTCATCATAAAATTCATTTTTAATTCATGCTTCTTCAAAATCTCAAACTATAATCTTCATGTATCACTAATATATAAATTTATAACAGATTCAAGACACACCCTTCATTTAACCAATTAACCTAGCATGTTCCTAACATGTATAAAAAAAAAAAACACAACGTGCATCAAACCCTAAAGCCCGAAACCCCATATTAACAACTTACCCCAAACTCATAAGCATGTTTACCAAAATTTAAATAAACATATGAACCCTAACAAAATACAAGATCACATAATCCCAACATGCTTTCCAAGAGTAAGATAAATTAATGATTCAACAACAACGATACCCTTGCATGTATCCATAAGATTTTATATTTCATGTATAACCAAAAATCCCTAATCATGCTTACCCGTATACACCACACGCCCAAGACCAAACCCTTCATGCATTAAACCACAATAACCCTTCATCCCATGATCAAAATAACATTCAACCAAAAAATCAAAGGGAAAACAAAACAAAATATCATTACCAATCATCAAACCATAATCTCCCCAAGAAATCAAAATCAACACAAAGGTTGAGGGAGGAATCCAATACCTTCCTTGAGAGTACACAAGAACCAAACTATGGCCACCACCTCGCCCAACCCTAGGGATTCGAACGCAACAAGAACATGGGGAGAGAAATCAAACACCTAGAAATCAAGGAGAGGATCCAAACTCTAGAATCAATTAAACCTAGAAAGTCCTTACCTATAGAGAGATTCGAACCTCTCTCCTTTCTTCTCCTTCATCTTCTTCTTTCTCTCCTTTTCTCTTCCTCCACGTTCTTCTTTCTCCTTCTCTCTCTAGAACTCGGCAGCCACTAGGTTTCTCACACTCCCAACCTCTCTATATCAAGCCCCCTTGATCGAACCCTAAAGCTAGGAAGAGAAAAAGGAAGTTTCCCAATATTCCTTCCCTTAATTCCTTCCATTATTCCATCATAAATCAATTTCCATAATTCACAAAATATTAAAAGAAACTAATATATGATTTAAAAGGTAAGCCTATCTTCCCATTTCTCCATTCACACGCACACACTCTCCTCCCCTCTCTTCTATACATGGCTAGCACACACATCACCCACACCATCACTTTACTAAGGTCTTCTTACCCAATATAGCAAAATGTTACTAATAACCCCTTGATTGATTTAATTAAAAAACCACCTAGAAAGGAAAAGAAGACCATGGCTTTCCCGTTATAGTCCACACGCCCAACTCTTCTCCTTTCCCTTTCTCTCATTTTCTTTTTAATTCTATTAATTAAGTAAAGTAAATAAAATAAAAAGAAATAATGTGTAGGAAATTTATTGCATGCACACCATGAAACCATGTACATGCACACACTCAATTGCTACAGTGCATCTCTACTTACCATGCACCTTGGTGCATTCAATCAAAACTCATTTTATTCACAAATTAAATTAACAAATAAATAAAACAATTAACAATTATATTTACACAATTTCTACAAAACAATTCAAACAATAATAAAAATAATTTATAACACTTAACAATAAAAGAAAATAAAACAAAGCACAAAATTAATAAAATAAATTTTTTTTTGGTGTACTTCACCTTCTGCGTTGCTAGTATGGCATCTCCATTGGTTGCATGGCGACCAACTTAAGGGCCCTTTTTGTTTCGTCTAGCCATGTTAATTGGAGAATTTGGAGATGACAAAGTAGTGTTCAAGGGCAGAGCTTCCTATAGTGGAGGAAGAGTAGGTGTGTAACGACCCAAATTCGCTAATAAGGCTTAAGGGCCTTGATTAGTATGCCAGGAGGGCATTGCTGGAATAATTGTGATTTAATGAGTAATTATGTGTTTAATAGTGTTTATATGATAATTGATTGTATTATGTGGTAATATGATATGTGATATATGTGAGAACCACATTATTATGTGGACAGGTTCGTTGAGCACGACTCAAGACGATTCTAGGGTCAGATAGCGGGAAAAGTTACAATGGGATTTAAGCTATGACTTTGGAGAAGTCGGGGGCATTTTCTTAGATAGCGGGTAGTGATTTGGACTATCGGGACATGAAAATAAATATATGGAGATATATTTGAGGTTAGAATGTCTAGGCGGGAATATTGGGGGATTTTACCATTTTGGCCTCGGGGATGGTTCCGGCACCCCGAGCCTCGGGATTAACTTAATAGATAAGTTAGACTTAAGGAAGCCTTTAGAAGAAAAATAAACCGACTAAACACTTAGGCTCTCTCTCTCTCTCACGCTCAAGGAAACACAGAGGAAACCAAGGGAAACTAGCTGGTCTAGCTCAAAGATTTATCAAGCACTAGAACAGGGATTAAGGTAAGCATCTAACTTTGTTTTCTGTGGTTGAATTATGAGTTTTAGTTGGGTTTTAGTTAAGTGCTTAAACAAGTTTAGTTGTGATGTTCTAAGGCTGAATTAAGAGGGGAAATTTGGGAGCATAGCTTGGTCACAGCTTGGTGAAGTGATTCTACAGCAAAGGTGAGTTTCAACCCCTGTTTTAGAGGCTTTAAATTGAGTTTGATGGCTGGTTTGTGTGTGTTTTAGCACTTGGGTTTCATAAATTGAAAGGAAGAGATTGGAGTGTGTTAGGCTGTGTTTTCTTGGAAATTATGCTGTTTAGATCATGCTAAAGAGGTTGGGAATTAATTGGTTAAGAGTTGGGGAGTTTTGGGATGGTTTAAGGTGAGGTTTTGAGCTTTGAAATGGTGTAAAATCTGGGTTCGAAGAGGAGGGCCGCGGCTCTATTCTAGAGCGCTGCAGCCCTAGCTTACAAGGAAGCCAAGGGGGCTCGGCCAAGGGGGCGCGTTGCGGCGCCCAAGGCAAGGGCCGCGACGCGTGTGTGGTTCAGTGAGGGAATAGGCTCTGTTTTGAGGAAGGGCCGCGGCTAGGCTCTGGGGGCTACAGCCCTTGGTTGCACACTTGGGATTTTGAGGGTTTTAGGCATGGGAGAGTGGTCTTGGGTGCTTGCTCGGGTTTGGTTTCACCACCGTGCTTGGTGGAATTAGGAGTCCCGGGAGTTAGTTTTGTAACTGGAAACCTATATTTGATTATTTATGAAACCCTATGCTTTGGTTGTGGCTAGGTGATAAAAGCTTAGGCTCGGGAACGGATTGTGCTTGAGGGGCGTTGCTCGTAATTCGATAATCGTACAAACTAAAGGTAAGAAAACTGCACCCGGTTGAATATATGTGACGGGACTAAGGGCTCCCTATTGTAGAAGCTTGAAAAGATGGTATTATGCCATGCAAGCCATTTAGTGAACCAACGACCTAAGGGTGCCAAGGGTTGCACTAGCGCACAGGGCGCGACTCGGACACTAGTATCCGAGGACAGCTTATTATGCACTGAGCTTGGTTTAAGCGGGCCAGAGTCAGTGGGTTAAACAGAGGGCGCGGCCTAAGTCGTCGGCCCTAAATATTATGTGGTATGAATGGTATGTGTAATAGAATGTATCATGGATTGGATTGTACATGCTGATTATCTGTTGTGGATTATCTGATAAGTATACATGCTTACCGAGCTATTTGTCTGTTGTTATTGTTTGAGTTACTTGTGATGTTTTCTTGCTGGGCCTTGGCTCACGGGTGCTACGTGGTGCAGGTAAAGGCAAGGGCAAGTTAGATCAGCCCTGACTGGAGAGCTCAATGAGCGGAATGTACATAGCCAGGTGCTCGGCTGCCACGGTTGAGGTCTAGGCAAGGACGCGGAACCTAAAGACCGTCTGTTTTGCCTTAGTATGGCTAGCAGTTATTTATGTACTTTTGGGAGTCTGTAAACTTATCTTAACTTTGTTTTGTATGGGATCCCATGTTTACCACAGTTTAAATATATGAAATGAGTCCTTTGAGACCAAAACCTTTTTAACCATAGATCACACATGTTTAGAAACACGTTTTCAAATTAATGGCTTGATTAGCAAGTCCTGCACTTTTATAAGTACACAGTGTAACGGTCTTGGCTATCCAGTGCGTTACAAGGTGGATCGATATCTTTGTATAAAAGGGTGAGCATATCGTCATCTATTAGTCTCTCACCTCCCAAATAATCTTGTATGAATATTTGTAAGAAAGAAGGGGAAGTGAGAATTTAGCGACCAATAGAAAATCAAGATGAAGAAAGAATAGAGGGGTTTCTGGTGGGAAAACAAAGTATAACTATCAAGAAAGTAACTTTTAAGATCTAAAAGTGAAATTGAAATTTTTTTCTAAGAAAACTTTTCAGAAAGTGTGTGAAGCGGGAAAACCCCTGTTTTCCGAAAGGGTAAAAAATAATTTTTTTACAAGAATGCACGTCAAAATTGTCAGTTATATGCCTATAAAATCATTCCTAGTCCCTAAAGTTTCCTAAAATACTACTTAGAATGTCCAAAACAATTTCCTAAATTTCCCACCTAAATGTCAAAAACATCAGGAACACCCTATTTTAAAGTTCTTTTTTCTATAAAATCACAGTCAAAATATGTGTGGTTTGTGAAAGAAAATGATGAAAAATAATAGGATAGGATAAGGGAAATTACTTGTAATGAAGGTGGACAAAGAACTTGATTGAGAAATCGCAGGAAAGTTCTTGACTCAGGCACGGAACGTAGCAAGAAGGCTTTGAAATTCTTGGTGATCTTGAAGAAAGTACAAGGCAAGGTAAAAATGAAGAAGGTGATGGACTCCTATTTATATGCTTGGATGATTTGATGACATCAATGCACCTTTTTGAGAAGTGGGAAGTCGTGCAACCACATTTTTCTTTGGGAAAACATGTAATTTTGATGGTTTTCGCTTCCCGAGGACGTTAAAAGGGCTGTTAAAGGGACAATACATGAGAAGGTTGCTTGGGTATGTATTTATTGATTGAATAAGTTTATTTGATGCTAGTCACATCATAATAAACTTGGGGGGGCAAATGTTTAACCCAAAAACTATCATGATGATGTGGCAGAGGTATGGTGCACCTAGCGTTCATTCGATGGAAAGGCATGTCAAACATCTCATAATCTCTCGATGATGATTACAGTAAGAGATATGACTGAATGAACTTTAGAGTGATCAAAGACGCAGAAAAGGTGTTGCTTGAGTGTTCCAACCAAAGTTCAAGAGGCGATATTTTTGGGATTTTATGAAACTATTTTAAGTCAGATATTTGAATATTACTGTTATATTTGTTGTGTAAATTAAGCGAGACCACGACCCATCTTTTACAATCCTAAGCCTATAAATAAGAGGTTTAGGATTCATTATTTGGACCCATCCTGTACAAATTGATCAAGAGAGATTATTGAGCTTTTATACACGATTATTGTACTTTATTGAAGTGACAAAACTTAGAGAATGTTAGCTTCATCTGATCGTGAGTTTGAGAATTTCTACATTAATTAAAATATCAAAGTGGATGTAGGTCATTACAATTCTTGGGGCCGAACCACTATAAGTATTTGGTGTCGTTTACATTTATTGAGTTTAACCTTTATTGCACATCGTTTGTTTGACTCTGTGTGGTTGGCTAAATCTATAGTCAACAAAAGTAAACAGTGAAAGCAACTTCATCAGTATAAA
Source organism: Humulus lupulus (assembly GCF_963169125.1). Classification (NCBI taxonomy): domain Eukaryota; kingdom Viridiplantae; phylum Streptophyta; class Magnoliopsida; order Rosales; family Cannabaceae; genus Humulus; species Humulus lupulus. The sequence goes on along the minus strand of NC_084798.1, from coordinate 151,502,172 downwards.
CACGTGTAAATATATAATTGAATGAACATTTAAACACATTTTCACCACCATGTACTGCCGTTTTCCGCATCAGTGAAAAACCATGTATGGGTATACTATGTGGCAACATAAAAGAAAGCCACATATATTTTTAAAAATGGATGTGTGGTGTTCCATTTTTAAGGGTCGTACTATAGACATATCCTAACTAATAAACTTATTCTAAATTAATTATGAGTTATTATTGTTGGGATTATGGATTATCAAACACAATTTGAATATTTTAATTCACGGGAATCAAACCCAAGATAATTATGTACACAATGGAAAAATAATACAAATTAGATCATAATAAAAAGATGAAATTTTGGAGAAAGAGACCCTAGTTGCATAAATCATAAAGATTATGATTTTATGTGAATCAACAGAGATACAAAAGTCTTGACACAAATTGAATTTGTTGTCCAAAAATCTATATTCCTAGCCTCCCATTAGAGATTGCTTGAAGCTAATACAAGTTGGAGTGAGATTGAGATTTACAAGCCTTGATATTCAAGGAATTCAAGCTTTCTTGATGAAGAACTTGGAGAAAACTAGTAATCTTGTGAGTTAGAGAGAGAGAGAGAGAATGGAGAGTGATCAATTCACCAAAATCTCAAATGAACACCCTAAATAGTGTAGGCACTGTCATTAGTGTAAACCAATGAGATTATAACATTTTAAAATAAGTTTTGGAGACAAAACACATAACTTCACGCTCCTGTATGGACCGCCCACACGATGCATCGCCTGTCGGGGTTTTGCATGCCAAGCGATGCATCACCTCCAGCAGGCGATGCAACGCAGATGCCTTTGTAATGTCACCTCATACATCACCCCAAATTGTCTCCAAATAACTCTAAAATTTTTGGGTACTCTTATATATTCCAAAGAAACATTTTGGACCAAAAAAGATAATTTATAAATGCCTACACCAAAAGTCAACCCACTCATGTTGACCTTAGTGAAATCATTGTGGTTTTGCACCTCTTTGCGCTTAACTAATTTCACTAATTTAATTGTAGCGAACCAGAATTTTTTATTTTATTTTTTATAGAAATGTGTATATTATGAATATTTCACTAATTGTTTTATTTTATTATTTTATTAAAGTGTTAATTTGAATGTGTGACAGTATTTGATTTGATTTATTTTTTATATTGTGTGTGCATGTGTGTGAATGTATGTTGTGTGCATGTGGTGCATAACAAGAAGATGTGCATGCATGAAGAAGGGCTTGTACCTAGACTAGATCATGAAAAGTTTTCCTTGTTTTGAAAATTCTACAAATAAGAGAATAAAATCATTTTTAATTATTTTGATACAATATTACAAAAAACACTTTTTGTGTCAGTCAAATGTGTCAGTCAATAGAGTTGACTAATGCTGTTGAGTTTATATCAATATTTGTGTCAGTTGGAAGGTGACACAAAAAAGAAGATAATGACGCTAGCATACATAGTGGCGCTATTTGTTCGCGTAGTTTGTATTAGTTGGGCACTGTCACATATCCCACCATTCGTGTCAGTGGGGCACTATCAATAACTTCACCATTTGTGTCAGTGCCCCACTGAAAAAAATGTGTGTATATATATATATAAAAGTTTGATCTCGGCCCAAACCCCTAACCCTCACTACTCTCTCTCTCTTTCTCTATCAGCCTTAGTCGTCATCCTCACCATCTCAATCTCTCTCTCTCTCTCTCTCTCTCTCTCACGTTCTCCTCCCTCCCTCTCTCCAAGTCTGTCTCTCAGCATCTCGCTCTCATGCTTTCATCCCTCCCCCACTCCATATCTCTATCTTCTGTTCTCTCTTTCTTGTTATGATTTCTTTCTTTTTTGTTTCTTCAGGTGGATACGACGCCAAGGGCAAGGGCACTGTAGAGGGGTGAGGATGCGACGTCGGGGCACGACGCGGCTTGGGGCTCTCTCGAATGGTTTCTCCCCCATTCATGGGGTAAGCTTTAGATGTGTAGCGTCTAAGAATTTTACGTAGCTAGATAGCAGTAATAGTAGTAGCATAGTATTTTAGTTTTCGTGGTTATTGGTTCAAGCCGGGATTTAGTTGGAAACTCATAGAAATAGTTATGGATTTTATAAGTTTAACCTATAGTTTAGAAATATTAATTATAACACAAGGTTTGATTAATATAGTTGTTCCTAGAAATATTATTTATTATAACCTAAGGTTTAGATAGAATAATTAAGAGTGTGACACTTGTAAAAGCATGTTTATTAAGGATTTAAGCATTTTGGATGAATAATTTAATAAACGATAAATCTAGAAGCTTCAAAACATTCTAGTAGCTATTAGGATCACATTTTACTTAGTAAAATTATTTTAACAAACTTCAAGTGTGCTAAAAATGTGCAAAGATGTGTTTAAAATATTAGTGTATACCGATATATCGTAGCTATAAGGGTCGATATGTCGCCTACGAATGATACGGAAAACACGTCGATTTCGAACGAACGAAACCACGAAAGCTCGGGGCATAGGTAGGGGAAATATATCGCCTAGGGTAGGCGATATATCGTCTCTTGGAGCCATTTTTGAAACTTTGTGAATTTAAATTAGAAATAGCCCTCAACCACTTGGACTTGTTCTTGAATGTTTTGACCGAGTTCTGGGCATCTGTTGAACCGAAAATTCAAATTTACTAAATTTATATTAATTTATTTATTCATTTTAAAAGGGGTTAATTTTACTCCATGAACTCTATAAATAGGACCCTTTACTCAGCCATTTTTCATCATCTTTTAAGCACATTCAAAGCCTCCAAGCTTTCATTCTAGAGAGAAACACTAGTGTTTTGGGGTTAAAGCTTTAAAATCTAAAGCATTTCTAAACATTTGGGAAGTAAGCTTTTGTGTGATTTTGGTGTTTGAGGTATAGATCAAAGCTCTAAGCTATCTAAGTTACCGTTAATCTTTAGGTTTAGTCCATTTCCAATCTTCTTATTCTTTCATTTTATTTCAAAACCTAACTTGTTATAATGACTTTTGGTTAGGTGTTCAAACTTAAGATTTTTGGTAAGTCTTTATTCCAATGGTTTAGATCTTCTCTTCAACTTCATTTCTTTAGAAACTTATGGATTTTATGTTTGGTTTTAGGAGTTTCCAATCCCGCTCTTGTTTCCAATATTCCCATTTTTGGTAAGGAAAATTAGGTAGTTTAGTTTATGATCTAGTTTATGTTTTGTATGACCTAACATCTCAGGTACAATAAAGGGGTAAGTGTGTCTGGACCTAAGGTGTCCAATGATGTATGACGGACCTATGTTCGATAGGCTCGGTTGCCAAAACTTTATGACGAACCTAAGATGATGTCTGGTGTACGACAGACTTATGTCCGGGGTTTAGTTGCCACCCCCTGTATAAGCACTTATCTTTTTATTATATCTGACTTGTTATTATGACTTATGACCCATAGTTACGATTATGATTATGACTTATGATTTATGATTATGACTTAGGCTACGATAAGATCTAGGGTTTTATGATGTTGTATGGTTAGTATAAATAATTTTTTGTAATGACTTGTTGAAAGTTATGATATGATTATATGACTAACTCTTGTTTGTATTTTCCTTACTGGGCTTAGAAGTTAACTCTTTATGATGTTGTTGTACAGAAAATTGATGATAGAAAGGCCGGTGGCGAGTGGGACCTAGGAGCTTTGTGATGTACTCGTGGGGACCATATAGTCGAGGAAGATCAAGTGGGCCTATTTTATTAAAGCATGTTTATTTAAAATTTTTATTTAAATGTTGCTCATTTTTGTAAAACCATGGATCCATGTATTTATTTTCAAGTTTTTATCAATGAAAGAGCAATATTTATGATTATGATCCAACACTATGTTCTCAGTAATTTAGGAGAAACTAGGGCGTTACAGGTGGTATCAGAGCCCATCAATATATTAGTCCTGAATGTTCCCACAATATACACATGACAACTAGAAAGGACCTACTTGCTACCAAGTAAGTATACACATTGTTTTCATAATATGTTTGTGATGTCTTTCTTGTGTTTTCGTTCAGAAATTTGCTCAATGGACTCAAGTGTGGTTAGAAAAGTTAAAGTTATAAGAAGAATACCAGACCCTGATTATGATAATGAGTTAGAGAGAATGTTTCTAAGAATCAACTCAAGACATGCTAGAAGAAGGATCCGATGTGGAGGATTAGACGTATATAAAATGAATCAACGCAGATTGGATCTAATTAAAATGAATAACAATTAATAAAGCAAGGGTTTAAATTCCTATCTTTTGGGTCCAAGTGGAAGTTAGGGGGCCTTAGTAGTGGGTATGATATACTGAACCCATCCTTCCTCCATGGAAGATTCAATTGTTAAGGCCCATTTACCCAAGCTGGACTTAATTTTAATAGGGTATTTTTAATAGATAGATGGACCTAATAGATAGTAGTACAATAGGTTAAGTTGTAAACTCTACTTGTTTTGTTTGTCTTAGTTTTACAACTTTTCTCTTTTGGGGAACAGAAAAGAGACATGGAGTAGGAACCAAGAAGATCTGAAAGTCTAAATGGCCAGGGAAGAGGCCGAGGAAGGGGAAGGGGCGAGAAAGAGGAGTAACCGCCACCCCCATATATGAAGAATTTCCAGCAGCCCTAGGAGTCTTAGAAGCACCCAATGTAGTGGAAGAACCGACAACTGCTGCTACTTGAGAAAATTTGGAAAGAGAAAATGCCCGTCTTAGGGAAGAGCTAAGGAGAAGGGAAGAAGAGTTCCAAATAAACTCAGGGCAACAACAACAAGTGGCGCAGCAAGTGATTTCTCTAGAAAAATTACTGCAGTTGGGAAAACCTTGCTACGAGGCAGTGTATGAATGTTTTAGAAAGCAGCAACCGCCAAATTTTGACGGCGGATTTGACCCAATAGAAGCAGAAGAATGGCTTTGATCAGTGGAGTCCATTTTAGAACATATGTGTTGACGCGGTTCTTCGCCAACAGGTAATTAAGAGTAGGAGAGAAAGGGATTAGTGCTGAAAGTAGAACCGTCACAGATATGAAATCTTAGAGGATGAACTAGGTGACTCAAGACACGTTTTTAAGTGGTTCAAAGGTTAAAATCCTTCTACTCCACTAGTCAATATTATTGATATATTCTGGGTATTTGGTTACAAAGTGTATATCTCTTCAGAGACTATTTTTTCCAACCCTTATCAACTCCCAGGGTCTCCATATTTATAGGAGAAGGCACCTGGAAGTTGGTAAGGAGGTCATCCCGTGACCTTCTTATTTGTCATATCAACTCTGTGACATTCATGATTAATTCCTAAACCTGACACATAAGTATGGTCAAATCGATAGATAAGGAGATAATGGGCCGCACGGCCCAACCCAGCCGTGGGTGTCTGAATACGCACGTTCCTGCTGCGTGTCCAAGAAGTCAGGGAGATATCGGACACGTGATGTCAGATATAGGCACATTTATCTTGCGTGTGTTGACTTTACGAAGGGTCAGAGATCCATGAGCAGCTCGTACCACGAGCTGCTCCCCTAACCCGACCTTCGGCCTTCAGACTCCTTTCCCCAGTCTTGGGCAACCTTGGCGAGTCCTTGAGGATACCTCAGACTAATAGAGTACGACCTCGAAAACAGGAGCTCCGGCCTGGGGAAAACCAGGGCGTACAATATGCGGCTGGGAAACAAAGATTGAGTCTCTTGTGCTTCAAGCTTTCTAAAGAAAGACACCCGCATCTGGTGGGATATAGTGAAGCAGAATAGAGGTGTGAACGTCATGACATGGGATGAGTTTATCCAAGTGTTCAACAAGAAGTATTATAGTCCTGCGATTCTATCCAAAAGGGTGGACGAATTCATTACGCTTACTCAAGGGAATTCAACTGTGACAGAGTATGCCAGGAAGTTTGATAGGCTGGCTAAGTTCGCAGCGAACATGGTACCCACTGAGACGCTAATAGTTCAAAGATTCATGAAGGTACTGAAACCTATGATAGCCCATGATGTAAAGTTGATTCGGAGAATAACCACTTATGCAGAAACATTAGAGGTAGCCTTGGAAACTGAACAGGCGGAAGAAAGGATTTTGAAGGAAGGCGCGGCCAGAAGGGACGCCAAAAAGAATAACAATGAACAGAACGATCACAAACGAAAACATGATGGTGGTAAAAATAAAAAAAGTTGACAAGAAGAATAAGACTACCTCAGAAAGTAATGGGAATAAGAAGCCCTATGTGGAATATCCACAGTGCCCTATCTACAAGAGGGAACATTCAGGGGAATGCCGATATAAAATGAAAGGTTGTTTCAATTGTGGAGAAAAAGGACACATTAAAAAGGATTGCCCAAAGATGAAAGACTAAAAGAAAGATGACAAGCCTGTGCCAACCAGAGTTTTTTCTCTTACTAGAGGTGAAGCATAAACTAGTAATACAGTGGTAGCAGGTCAGGTCACTATCTCTGGTAAACTATGCAATGTTTTATTCGATTCAGGAGCTACGCACTCTTTTGTCTCTATGAATATGATTGATATCTTAGATAAACCATGCGAACTTTTAGAGATAAGTTTGTAACGGAGTTACCCTTGGGGGAAAGAAGGCTATCTAGTAGAGGGGTGCGTAGCGTTGTAGTTAGAATCAGAGCAAAAGAATTACCAGTAGATTTGATCGAGTTAGTTCTTAAGGATTATGTTGCAATTTTAGGCATGGAATTGTTAGAAAAATATGGGGCAACGATAGACTATAAGGGTAAGACACTTAACTTTCAAACAGAAGGCAGAGAATAGTTCACCTTCAAAGGAGAAGTTTCCCGAACTCGCATACCGATAGTCTCAGCTCTCAAAGCTCAATGGTTAATCAATAGTGGTTTCCAGGCATTTCTATCCATTGCGGTGGAAAAAACACGAGAGACGTAACTATTACCAAAGGATGTACATAATGTATGCAAATTTTCCGAGGTGTTTCCAAAAGATCTACCAGGATTACCTCCGAGTAGGGAAATTGAGTTTGAAATATAATTGGCACCTAAGACGGCACCAATTTCGAAAGCTCCCTATAGAATGGAACCTACCAAGTTAAAGGAGTTAAAGATACAACTGTAGAAGCTTTTAAACAAGGGTTCATCCGACCGAGCTATTCACCTTGGGGAGCACCAGTACTTTTTGTCAATAAGAAGAATGGGAGTATGAGGATGTGCATCGACTATCGAGAACTAAATAAAGTGATGATCAAGAAAAAAATACCCTCTTCCTTGAATAGATGATCTTTTTGATCAACTACAAGGATCTACGGTATTTTGTGGTCAGGGTATCATCAGCTAAAAGTACGAGAAGAAGATATCCCAAAGACGACTTTTCGGACTAGATATGGACACTACGAATTCCTAGTAATGTCTTTCGGCTTAACGAACGCATCAGCCATGTTCTTGGATCTTATGAACCGAGTATTTAAGGACTTGTAGAGTCCCAGAATGTTTACTTAGCCTAGTTAGATAGTAGTAGTAGTAGTTACTATTAGTTAGTAGTATGATAGTTACCGTGGATTTTGGTTCAAGTCGGGACTTAGTTGGAAACTCATAGCAACAACTATGGATTTTATAAGTTTAACCTATAGTTTAAAAATATTAATTATAACATAAGGTTTGATTAATATTGCTGGTCCTTGATATATTATTTATTATAACCTGAGGTTTAGAAAGAGCCAATAAGAGCATAACACTTGTCATAATCATGATTGTTAAAGAAATTAAGTATTTTGATGAATAGTTTTAATAAAAGAAAGATCTAGAAGCTCTAGAACCTTCCAGAAACTGTTGGGATCGTATTATGACTCAGTCAAAGCTGTTATCCAATTCAAAATATGTTAAAAAAGTGCAATTACGTGTTTAATATATTCATGTATGCCGATATATCGCAGCATAGGGGCCGATATATCTACGAAAAACACGTCGACTTTGCACGAACGATCTAACGAGCCTCGGGAATACTGGGGGAGGCAATATATTTCCTAGGGTGGGCGATATATCGAATTCATGGGTATATTTTTGTAAGTTTGACTTTTTGAATTTTAAAAATACCCTTAACCACTTAGACCTGCCTTTGAACGATTTTGACCGAATTCTGGGCGTCAGTTGAACGAAAATTCAAATCTTTTTCATTTTATAATCATTTATTTATTCAAATTAAAAGGGGTTAGTTTCACTCCTTGAACTTTATAAATAGGACCTAGTGCTCATCCATTTCCTTCATTCTTCAAGCATTTGCTCAGAGCCTCCAAAGTGCTAGTGTTATTATAGAGAGATACACTTGGGTTTTGGGTTAAAGCTTTAATCATTATAAGTTTTTATAAACACTTGGGAAGTGAGAAATAGTGTGATTTCGGTATTGGGGTTTAGACCAATTCATAAGGTCATTCAAGGTATTCCTATTCCGTAAGTTCAGTTCTATATTCAGATCCTAACTATTGTTATTCATATCCTAACTCTTGTTATTGATTCTTGATTAGGTGTTTAAGTTCTTGAAACTTAAGGTTCTTCTTGATGGTTTAGTTCTCATTTCATCTTTACTCTTAAAGATTCTCACCCTTTTCTACTTTTGGTTTATAGGAGTTTCTAAATCTCGTTCTTGTTTCCAAATATCCCGGCTTTTGGTAAGGAAAATAGGATAGACTTTATGTGCTTTTATGTTATGTTATATTTATGTTATGTTATGTTAAACTTATGTTATGATATGTATATGTATAGTATGTTTTATAGTCCTTGGGCATATGACTTGTCTAGCTAGCAAGCCCCAATAATTTATGGGCATATGACTTGCTTAGATAGCAAGCCCCACAAAATTTATGGGCATATGACTTGCTTAGTTAACAAGCCCCAAGAAGTATGATGCCCATTGTAGTCTTATATGATATATGTTTTATAGTATATGTTTATAACCTTATGTTTATGATCTATGATTGTTAGTAGATTTTTCCTTGCTGAGCATTAGGCTCACTCCTTTATATTTAGTGTGATGCAGGAAAGTGATTATGGAGGCGGAAGGATTCTTGGTAGTTTGACTTGTGTGTTAAGGATGAATGGACTGAGTGGACTGCGTGTCGATCGAGGATGGCGGTTATTTAGTCTTTTGAATTATGTTTCTTTTGTAATTCCGCATTTATTTTTTGAACAATTAATTTAAAGTTATGTTTTATGTTTTACAAACAATGGGTATCCATGCCATATTACATTTTAAACTTATAATTTTATGTTATTGATACAATATTTATTTTGGAGTTTAATACAATTATGATTATTTCTTATGTTTCCTTCAAAAGTAGTAGTTAAGTCTAGTAGTTGTTAATGGTCCAAGGTCTTAGAAATAGTTTGGTCATTACAATTGGTATAAGAGAAAACGGTCCATATGCATGAAGTTCTCCTTGATACACACGCTCAAGCTCCGAATCTAACCGCCAAGGTAAGTTTTATGTTATACTTATTATGTTTATGTGCTTTCAGTGAAGAATGGATGGAGCCTTAACCTATGAGGATATCCGGGCCATTAAGGCCTTGAAAAGAATTAGAGAGCCAAGAAATACAGTGGGAGTGCTAGAAAGAATCACTCAGAGATTACTCTTATTCCACCATGAGATAGGTCACCTCCAAACAACTAAACAAATCATGATGAGAGCAACATAGAAATATGTTTTAGTGATTAGACTTTTTAAAGATTACCCTTTTGTAATTGAAGCTTTAGAAGAAATATGAGAGACTATAGAAGATGGAGATGAATTACCAGTAGCTATGAGATATTATTTTCTCATCCTTAGGTTCACCTCTAAGAAGGAATTCCAATTCTCAAATGAGCAAAAAAATAGAATCTTTACGAATCTTCCTAGAGGGAATTTTGAGGCTCACAATAATGTGAGGAGATAGATGATGATATATTAGATGAAGGGTCATATGTAGAAGATCCTAATTTTAGATTAGATTAGTTTCTTTATTTATTTTATTTACTATCTTTGCATTTATAATTATACTTAGTGAAAACTGTTTTTCCAAATAAATATCATTGTTATTTTTGAATGACATGTATGAGTTTGATTTTTTTTACAACCATAATAAATAATAAATTTAATAAATAATGACCAAGTTCGGTGAGGGTGGATACAAATCAATGAAATGGGTTCTATAATGAGGGATAGGGAGCCATAGCAGTGGGAATGATTTTACTGATCCCAACCCTCCCTCAATATGGCTAACTTTGGAACAATGATGAGTTTCGAGCCTAAGAATTAAGTCATATAGGATGATTAGAAACACACTTAGAAAATAATCAAGATGGCTTATTTTTCTCAGTATAGAAATACACCCTAATTATAAAGAAGGCTTATAATTTTTTTTTCATAAGAAATCATAATTAGTAGGTCCGAGTTATGTTTGCTTAGATTAAGTTTTTGCCTTAGAGCCTATTAGGGTAAGTTCTAACATGTTTTTCTTGACGGTAGAAGGTCTGGACGCACCAATGTCAATGCCTCCAGCGCCACTCCTGAGACTAATGAAGCCTCTCCAGTTCGCAGAAGGGGAGCACGCGCTACCACTGCTGATGCTAACAAAAATGCACCGCCGCCGCCGGTTGACAACACTGCAGAAATTGTCAGACTTCGATAGCAAGTTGAGGAATTACTGCAGCAACAGCGACAACAGGCTCACACTCAGCCTCCGCTGCAACCACAGCCTCAGCAAATGGCTCCAGCACCCCAACAAGTAGGTCTGTATGGGGGATGACCAATGGAAAACTATGCGCCATACCCTGTTCAGTACATGGAGCAAATCTACGAGTGATATTGTAAGCAACACACTCCAAACTTTGAAGGGACAACGGACCCCTTCGAGGCAGAAGAATGGCTCATAAATGTAGAGCCGATCCTAGCACACATGAATCTTGGCAACACAGACCGTATATCTTGCGTTTCGTCTCTACTAAAGAAGGATGCTAGAATATGGTGGGACTCAGTTTAGCAGACTCACGACGTCGCCACCATGACATGGACCAGATTTGTGGAGTTGTTCCACAAAAAGTACTACAACTCGGCAGTCATTGCTACAAGGGTCGAGGAGTTCGCTAGTCTGAAGCAGGACAACTTGACGATAGCAGAGTATGCTCGGCAGTTCGACCGATTAGCTAAGTTTGCACCAGAGATGGTTCCAATTGACTTTCTGAGGGTTACCAAGTTCGTTAGAGGACTTAAACCAAAGATTGAGCTAGGGGTTAAGCTAGCAAACCCAGGAAATACTACATATGCCGATGTTCTAGAAATGACTATAGAAGTAGAAAGGTTTCAAGCGAATGTTAGTAAGGAGGAAGCCAGTAAGCCTGAGCCTAAATAGCAGGGTCAATCTCAGAATGGTCGGAACAATAGCCACAACAACCATCAGCATAACAACAATGGTAATGGTCAGAAAAGAAGGCATCCTGACAACAAGTAGTCTGACAACGATAAAAGAGCAAAGACGAATAATGGAGGTTATAGGTCGGGTTATGTAGAATACCTGCAATGTGCTAAGTGCCAAAAGAAACATCTTGGTGAGTGCCATGTAAACACCAAGGGATGCTACAACTGTGGTCAGGAAGGTCACCGAAAGAGAGAATGTCCCCAGCTCAAGCCAGAGGAGAAAAAGGACAATAAAACGGTTCCTGCCAGAGTCTTTGCCTTAACTCAGGGAGAAGCTGACACTAGCAATAAAGTGGTCACAGGTCAGATTTCTATCCTCAATAATGTATGTTCAGTATTATTTAACTCGGGAGCCACTCACTCGTATATCTCGTTAGGAATGATAGAGAAATTAGACAAACCTTGTGAAATATTTAGAACTAGGTTTGTAACAGAGTTGCCTTCAGGTGAATTAGTCCTATCATCACGGATAGTATGGGGCGTACCGATCAAAATTGAGGACGTAGAACTAGAAGGAGACTTGATAGAATTAGAGATCAAAGACTTTGATGTGACACTAGGCATCGATTGGATAGCGAGGCATGGTGCAACCATCGATTGCAGACGTAAGCAAGTAACGTTCGAGACTCCTGACGGTTAGAGATTATGCTTTATGGGAAAATTTCTAGGGCTACGCACACTGCTTATTTCATCTCTAAAAGCTTGGAGGATGATAGAAAAAGGATGTCAATCATTCTTAGCCAGCGTCACAGATGTGGTAAAGGAAACACCACTGAAGGTCAGAGACGTCCGCATTGCAAAAGAATTCCCAGAAGTATTTCTTGATGACTTACCAGGGCTGCCGCTGACTCGAGAAATTGACTTCACAATCGAGCTAGAACCGGGCACTGAGCCTATCTCCAAGGCACCATACCATGGCACCTACCGAACTCAAGGAGATAAAGATGCAGCTACAGGAACTCTTAGACTTGGGTTTCATTATACTGAGCCATTCGCCATGAGGAGCACCGGTTCTATTTGTGAAGAAGAAGGACGGAAGTATGCGGATGTGAATTGATTACCGCGAGATGAATAAGGTAATAATTAAAAACAAATACTTGCTACCCCAAATTGATGACTGGTTTGATCAACTATGAGGAGCAACCATGTTTTCAAAGATTGATTTGCAGTCTGGATATCACCTGCTTAAGGTACGGGAATAGGATATTCCTAAGAAAACTTTTAGAACTCATTATGGACATTACGAGTTTCTAGTTATGTCTTTCGGTCTTACCACCGCTCTAGCTGCATTCATGGATTTAATGAATAGGGTCTTCAAGGATTACTTGGACAAATTCGTCGTAGTATTCATCGACGATATTCTGGTATACTCGAAGGACGAAATCGAACACGATGAACATTTAAGGATGACCTTGTTACGACTGAAGGAGCATCAACTTTACGCTAAGTTCAAGAAGTGTGAATTTTTGCTTTCGCAAGTAGGGTTCCTTGGCCACATAATATCCAAGCAAGGAGTTGTTATAGACCCATCTAAGGTAGAGGTTGTGAAGGATTGGCCAAGACCATAGAACACGTCTAAGGTAAGAAGTTTTATGGGATTAGCAGGTTATTATTGGAGGTTTGTAGAGGGATTTTGTAAGATAGCCACTCCGCTCACCAACCTGACCTGGAAGTAGCAAAGATTCAACTAGACTAATAAGTGTGAAGAGAGCTTCCAATTGCTTAAGGATAAGCTATGCTTAGCACCAGTACTTTGTGTACCGATGCCCAATGACAAGTTTGTAGTCTACTGTGATGCGTCGAAGCAAGGATTAGGTTGTGTGCTGATGCAAAGTGACAAGGTGATAGCCTACGCCTAAAGAGAGTCGAAGGAGTACGAGCAACAATATCCAACGCATGATATGGAGTTGGCAGTGGTGGTCTTTGCATTAAAAATCTGGCGCCATTATCTTTATGGAGAACGGTGTGAGATTTATACAGACCACAAAAGCTTAAAGTATTTCTTCACGCAAAAAGAGCTCAACATGAGGCAGCGCAGGTTGTTAGAACTAGTAAATGATTATGACTGTGAAATTCTATACCACCCGAGAAAGGCAAATGTAGTTGCTGATGCGCTAAGTAGGAAGAGTTATGGAAGTCTAGCAGTGATAGCTGGAATAGAAAAGCCGCTACAGCAGAAGTTGATCAATGCTGGATTAGAAGTAGTCATTGGTAAACTGGCTAACTTGTCTATACAGTCAAGTCTGTTAGAAGATATACGGATTGGGCCAGGGCATGATGACACATTAGTAGCACATATGGATGCAATTAAAGAAGGCAAGGCCACAAATTTCTCGATCTCAGGACAGGGATTTTTGAGATATAAGGATCAGGTATGCGTGCCGAATGATCAAGGGATTAAGATGAAGATTTTAGAAGAAGCGCACAATACCCCATACTCGGTTCACCCAGGATCGACCAAGATGACTCACGACCTTAAGGGATTATATTGGTGGCCAGGAATGAAGAAAGATATAGCGAAGTATGTGTCTAAATGTTTAATAGGCCAGCAAGTGAAAACAGAACATCAGCTACCTGCAGGCTTATTGCAACCACTCAGTATTCTAGAATGGAAATGGGACGATATAGCAATGGATTTCGTGACAGGACTACCACGAACAAATAATCAGCACGACTCGACTTGGGTAGTAGTTGATAGACTAACCAAGTCAGCTCATTTCCTGCTTGTTAAGACTACGTATACAGCAGATCAGTATGCAGACATTTATGTTCAAGAAATAGTAAGACTGCATGGAATCCCTAAGACCATAGTGTCCGATAGAGGATCGGTGTTTACATCGAGATTTTGGGGAAGCTTGCAGCAAGCAATGGGTACCAAGTTAAATCTTAGTACGACATTTCATCCTCAGACTGATGGTTAGTCCGAGCATACTGTAATGACCCAATTATTTCTAAGACTTAGACCATTAAAACTACTAGACATAACTACTACTTTGAAGAGAACATACATGAGAAATATTCATAACTTTATTGAAACTTTAAAATAATATTTGTAATACATAAATGAGCTCATTATTTTAAAATAAAACATAACTTTAAATGAAATTGTTTACAAAGCTAAATGTAGAAAATACATAAAAAAGTAATTTAAAGAGACTAAAGAAAATAACGTCGTCCTCGAATCGACACGCAGCCCATCCACTCCATTCACCTCAACACACATGCCAAGCTTCCAAGAATCCTTCCGCCTTTGTAT